>NC_136153.1:5209308-5809308 GCF_965212315.1 Lampetra planeri
CACGTGGCAAATGCGAGATTGGTGGGTCCTTAAACACATTCCTGCGGAGGGAGCTGGTAAGAACGTTGGGTTGCTCGGTCAATGGCCAGGGTCAACGGCGGCGTGGTGTATTCCGCAAATATGCCCGACTGTGAGGGCGGGTACAAACCGGCGTGAGTAGGTTAAACGTTGAGTTTTATAAGGGCACCACGGGGTGACCAGCCCCTCCCCACCCAGCCCCTCCCCAACCTCCCCTCCCCACCCAGCCCCTCTCTGCACGACGGACGGACGGACACAATAATCCTCTGTGGGCTGGTGGAACCAGTGGGTTCTTACCAGTATAAACAACGTCACAAAGCAGTTCTCAAAGAGCCGCGTGCGGCTTCGGAGCCGCAGGTTGCCAAGCCCTGGACTAGATCAACGAGAGGGCAGCAGTTCTCAGCACATCATCGGAGGCGCTCAAGGTCGTTCCTGCACCTTTCAGTGGCAGGGCGATTGTATTTGGGCGTCCGCAAATGACTCAGTTGGGACTATACATAGCAATCATCACCTCTTACTGGTACACGAATGCCCCAGGGAGCATTTGCAA
This sequence comes from Lampetra planeri, assembly GCF_965212315.1. NCBI lineage: Eukaryota > Metazoa > Chordata > Hyperoartia > Petromyzontiformes > Petromyzontidae > Lampetra > Lampetra planeri. The sequence continues at coordinate 5,209,877 of NC_136153.1, forward strand.
GTGAGAATGTCGTGGTCTATTGACTTCTCACCTGGTTAAACAAAACAAATGTGAACTTAAACTTGAGAGATGCTGTGGGTCATTGACGTATGTGAAAATGAGCTTTATAGGTCATCGGATTCCTCCAATATAAATAAAGATTCTGATTGGTTTGGGCCATGACACGTGGCTAGAATGGATCTTGATGGCCTGTGGTCGAGACGAACGAAACAGTGGCAGCCAAAGGGGAGATAACACGCTGAGGAGGACGTAGCGGCTGGGAAACAGGCTTCTTCACAATTCTGGCTAATCGCCTGATGAAGCTGGTTGTTGTAATCACCAGCGAAACGTCGTACTCGAATTGCAAATGCTGCGGATTTACTCTTCAATGCACAACCGGTGTGCTGAAGTGGTAACTAATTCATTCTAGATTTGAAGTTTTCGTGACTGCAAGGATCCATACTCTTTGGTTCTTTCAGTAAAGTCACGTAGGTAAAAAAAAGATTATTATTTCATTATTCTCTTATTTTTATTTTAGTTTTACCCACGTGACTTGACCGAAAGAATCAAAGAGTATGGTGACTAATTGGCACCGTTTGTTCACATGTCGGGTGGTGGCGGGTTTAACGACACAAATATTTACGCGAACTCACCCCGAAACAACCCCCTTTATTATGGTTAGGGGCCGTCCATAAATGACGTCACGCACCTAGGGGGGGGGTCAGACATTTGTGACGATGTGTGACGAGGGGGGGGGGGGGTGGAAAATGTGACGTCACATCAAAATGCGCAACTTTAAATAAATATAGACAACACGTTCTACTTAATTAAATAGACTTTTTAATAAATGTTTTCACCTACAACATCAGAGTGCAGCGCCACATTAAATACGCACTACAATGACAATAGTTCAAAGCGATTTGAAGCATGTTTTATTTTGGGTGGGGACAGAGCTTTGTGACATCATATTTGAGGGGGGGGTCTGACTTTTTGTGACGCCGTGTGACGAAGGGGGGGGGGGTCAAAAATCGTCCAAAATCACGTGACGTCATTTATGGACGGCCCCTAAAGTCCTCATCTATCTGTTTGGGTCAGGCTTTCGAGCAGCCCTGAGGCTTGTCTCCCGCGCCCCCGTGAGTCTGCAACATCTGGCGCGTTATAAATGTCATTACCGTCATTGCCATTATCAAACACCGCCAGTTGCCTGCTCTGACATTATCCTGTCAACCCCTTATCAGTGCTCTACCTGCCTACAGACCAATTCAGACCTTATTGGTCACCCCGTGCCGCTTATAAATCTCAACGTTCATCCTACAAAGTCCCATCACAAGGGAGAAACACAAACAACATTTTTTTTTATTTGCCCGCATTGAAACAACAAAACGGCTGTACGCCGTATGGACCCTAAAATTCAAAGTCCCTGCATACCGAGTAAAACCGTACGGGTTGACAGCTACTACCACTTTGACCACCGCCGGTTGCTGTTTGCTGTGCACCCCGGCCCCCTCCTCCTGCCTACCTGGCTGGCTGTCTCGTGTTGTGGTTACTCTGTGACTGTTGTAGCTGCTGCTGTTGTTGTTGAAAGCGGTGGTGGAGGGGAGGGAGGGGAGGGAGGGGAGGGGAGGGAGGGGGGGAGAAGAGGGAGGGGAGGGAGGGGGAGGGAGGGGATTAAGGGAGGGGAGGGAGTAGAGGGAGGGGATGGGAGGGAGGGGAGGGAGGGAGGGAGGGGAATGGAGGGAGGGGGGAGAGGAGTCAGGGGAGGGAGGTGGTGGGTATTAAGGGAGGGGAGGGAGGGAGGGGAGGGGAGGGAGGGGGGGGAGTAGAGGGAGGGGAGGGAGGGGATTAAGGGAGGGGAGGGAGTAGAGGGAGGGGAGGGAGGGGGAGGGAGGGGAGGGAGGGAAGGGAGGGAAGGGAGGGCGTGGAGGGAGGGGAGGGAGTGGAGGGGGGAGGGATGGGAGGGAGGGGTGGGATGGAGGGGAGGGAGGGGGGGAAGGGGGAGAAGGGAGGGAGGGAATTCCAAGTTGCGCGGGAACCGTTGTGCGTGACGTCACGGCAAGCGCGGGGCGGGGTAGGGGGGGATATCCCCGTCGGCGCGCGCTGCCCGTGCGCCTCCATCGCAGCTGATGAAGGCGCCTGCTCAGTGCGACTCTCTCCGCCGCCGCCGGGCGCAACAGTAAAGCTTCCCACGCAGTACCTCGTCTTTCCCCTCTCTCTCTCTTTGTCTCTCGGCGACTCTTCTCGTGTCGAGTCGGCGAGGCGCATCTTGGTTGAGTTGCCGCACGCTCGACGGATTCGCGCGATTTGTGGCCTCACGGTTGCCATGTTTACGCGTGAGCGTCGCGACGGGCCTAGCTGCGCGGGAAAGCCTTACGTGTTTCCTAAGCAGCTTGCCCGGCCGAGGTGCCTCCCCCCGGCCACCACTTCTCACGCCGTGGGGAGGTTTCGGTGTTCCCAACAGGGGTCGGTCTTAATCCGTTGCTCCTCTCCCCTCTCTCCCCAAACTTGAGCAATGGTTTTGCTTTTTGTTGTTGTTAATTTTGTGGCTGCCGTTGTCTGAAGGCGATTCTGTACCGCCAAGGAGATGGAGCGATTTAATAATCTCGCGCGTATTGACAATGTGGCTTTTGCTGATGGTAATATAACAATTCTATAAGGTTTGGGTCAAATTTGAGAAATGGGGCGGACTGTGTTAATGGCTTTTAATTAACCGTTTACTGTATAAATACATCGTATCGACTGTTAAAGACAACGTAACTGGGAGTACACGTCTTGGTTTGGCGGTGTCATATCCGTGGGGTTACTCAGGTATTCTTAATTACCACATTCATACATAAAACACTGATTTAAATGAACGAGTCAAGCATCCCAATGCAGGACTGTCTTGACTCCATCCTGATTAAATACATAGGACGTTGGGATCACGGTAAAACGTCGCATATCTGACTGAGTATACGCGTATAATGTGAAAATACATTACACGTTAGGCAATTACAGCTACGCCGTGTACAAATGCTGCGCTGGTTTGGTCGATTAATTGATCAGGACAAGTATGTGACGGTCGGATTTACAATTTCTCGTGTTAAGCTGCCAATAGTCACGTGCGTTTTGAAGTGTTGGTAAATCGGTGGCTGCCCTGGCAACGCAGGGCTGCGCGCCTGTTGTTAACGAACCCTTTCATGGCTTTATTGTGGTGATTTCGAAAAGTATATTGGTTTGGCCATGTTTGTTTGTTGTAGTACGGAGTAAGACTGATGGCCTTAATCTAAGTTGTATTGTGGTTGTTGTTGTTTGACTTGCATACCATTGGGATTTGTGCACACAGCGTTGGTGTACGGTGCTTTTTCTGCAATATTTTGCTGTCTTTTCTTGGATTTTCTGTTTACACTTAGTCACATAGTCTCTTTAAGATGTTTTTTTTGTTTTTTGTTTGTTGCGGTTGCACCCGATTCAAGAGCCGAATGGCTCACAGGGCTATACCTAATAAATTAACTTGAACCCACTTCATTGCTCGCAGAGTAAACAGATGCTTGGTTTCGCATAGTTTTCCGTAGACAGCGCCCCCGACTTCCTCCCCAGCAACTGAAGGCTACGACAAAACGCAATCAAATCGCTCGCGAACTGAACATTTGTGAAAAAGTATAAATGCATATTCTGATTCTGAACTGCTTTGTCGACACGTGAGCGAGTAATATGCGAAACAAGGTCCCCACGTTTAGAAGTGTGTCAAGGCTTTTTTTTTCTCGTCATTGTTTTGGCTGACTTTTTGGTGCTGTCAGTTTGAAACAATCGATTTGTTCATCACCAATGGCCTTGAAATGCTTTTTGCTATTGTTGTCATTGTGAACTTACCTCTTTTCCATATTAAACAGCATTTCAAGATTGTAATGACAAATCGGATAATAGTCATAGGTATTATGGTAACGGATCAGACGAGTTATCCTGTAATACGTAACTCTTCTGAAAGCATCCCCATGCTGTGTTAGTTGTGGGGCTTATTTATTCTGACATCACCACACTGGTCAGTGCAGGTTGGTAAAGGTGGACTGGGGATAGGACTGATTCAGATATCATTTGCCGGTGATGTTAGCCATGGTCGGGAATCAAACTCTGGTTGCTAGCTTAATAGCGCAGTCCACAAACCCAATGTGCCGTTGTTCCACCCCACATAAACAATGCAGAACAGTGTTAAACATCGTGAACACACCACGAATAAACCTCGGCAAATTAAACTTGTGAACTATGTTAATCAAACAATACCATGTTAATTACTTGATTGGCATGCTTCAATTAATATGTATAATAATTTATGAAACCCTCTATGTACAGTATCGCTTGCATTGGGTGTTTCGGAGAGATGATTTCTCGTGTATTAATAATTACTCATGCCTGCCTGTGTGTGTGTGTGTGCAGGGGTGGATGAAACATGTTCAGCGTTTTTGCTAACTGCTGCAGCTGGGTTAAGTGGAAACGCAAGCCTATGAGGTAATGTACACCAGTGCTGGATCTATTGTATATACCTCCAGCACTGTATGTACCTGTTGCCTCGCTTGACTATCATGTAACTGTGGATGCCTGTACACTGTTCGCCCCCCCTATACGTCCATGCACTCTACCACTCATTAGTGTCTGCCGAAGAGGTATATTGAGAAAGATATTTAAATATATAGTATTGGCTCATCCACTTATTATGATGCGGATAACATACGCTTGAAATTGGTCTGTAACTTCATTTCATAAGGCCTGCGGCTACGGGAATTCTACTACTTCGAAACGGCCCACAAATTTTATTTATCATTCCAAGCATCTTCGCTGCACTAATTGGGTAATAGAAGGACGTATTTTCTACATGGCAGCATTGTGTTTTAGGGTTAGTATGTTCAGTCACATCTGTCACTCGAATGGCTTCTTGAAGAGCCAAAACCGACCGGCAGTGACACACTCTGGATAACTTATGCCGGTCATAACCTCCAAACCACAGCTGTGTTGGAACTTTTGGAAGGCCAACTGGCCCGGCTACGAAAAATAAACTTAAGCCCATTTGAAAAACCTACAGCCAAAGCCTAAAAACTTTTATAAATTCATGAAATATTGGCGTCTGCCACAAAAACAATATCCAGACGGGGATATTAGAAAAGCTACATGTGATGTTGGCAATCATAATTAAAACTATTGAATGAGTTCATCAGAACTCTGCACGAAGAAAACATTGGGAAGATGTCACTGCAGATTTGAATTTCAATCACTCCAGTCGTAAAGCGTGGCAGCGCCATGAGAACCAAGGTGACCTCAAAGCCAACAGAGCGCAGACCGCCAAAAACTACAAAGAACACTGCGGCTTCCAACATGTTGTCCTGCTCAAAGACACCAATGGACAAGTTCACGAAACAAGCTCTCCGGAAACGACTCGCCATCACCTTAGGCCAACTACCGCAAGCATTCAATATAACAAGACCTTACGCTGTCACTGAAGTGAAAGCAGCTCACAGGGCCAGACAATCTAGTAAGGCACCAGGATATAAATGGCTGGTGACTTGAATTCTTAAAGAATCTGGAACTTTATAGACAGCAGTGGCTTGCAAACTTCTTCACCGTCATGCACAGACCAGGCAGTACCCCAAAGACATTAAAACAAGCCATAGTCGTGGCCATTCTCTATACAGCTACATTCCAATATCCTTCTTGTACTTTACCAATAGACTGATGGGACATGCCATAGTTGCTAGACTTTCCCTTATAGTTGCTGCGAACTGATCGATGCCTTCACAACCCACAGCATCAACAGAAAACCGGGAGAACAATGATTTTGACCTCTGCTGCCTATGACACCATTTGGGGTTATGGCCTGCTGCTGAAGATGGCCAAAAGCACTGCATGCAATTCCACTGTACACCGAATCGACACACTGCTTAGCAACTGAACCTTCAGGGTAAACTTAGCGAGTAAACACAGCCTTAAGAGAATGATCAAAATGCCCCTTCCCTCAAGGCTTGGTACTAGCATCGTAACTATTTAACATATATATGTGACCTCAGTTTCAGTTTTCAGTTTCATTTATTAGGATTTACCCTGTAAGCCATTCGGCTCTTGATTTGGGTTCAACCACAACAAACAATAAAATTACAAGATACACCTAAAATTCATTGTACACAAATCTAAACATCACTTACGTTAACAATAAAATCCTACAGAAAAAGCACAACCCGTCCATGCTGCGTACAAAAAGTGCAAAAAATTCCATTTCGATGTTTGATCCCAATAACAATCATACATGTACATTGTCTCGCAAGTTCATATATGCAGATTACATAGCCCTTGCCCACAGGGCATAACTTTGAGAATATTGCCAGAATGAACACCTCGTTCAAGATCCAAACATCATACCTTTTGGCTCTGATATTCCTCGAAGACACTGGTATACCATCACCCACATCAGAACATCAACCGGCCGATGCGCTCATCTCCATGAATGGGAAATTAACGACAAGCCACAATGCAGCTGTGGCCATGCAACCCAAACAATGGACCTTATAGTAAACCACTGTGGTCTGCACTCCTTCAATGGAGGAGTACCAAAACGACACGAACTCTCTGCTGAAGCCCTCTCATGGTTAACAGATCATGACATTGGGATATAGCTCGGGAATATTGCCATACGCTTGAACAGAACAGTGGCAGAAGTAACTGAGGTGTTTGCATTAATGATGTGTTGCCTTGCCAAAGGGTGATCATGAAAGGAGACGGTTCCCAACCTTGGCATAACCTATAATGCTTCAGCTGCTTTTGTTTGTGCTTCATAATGCTGCAAACGTGCTAAACTGTTGGTATCTAACCTCTCGTGCAGGGATGTAACCTTGGTCATGCTTGGATTGGACAATGCTGGGAAAACCGCTGCTGTCAAGGGGCTACAAGGAGGTATAATTTAAGAGCATTCAGCCACAGTTACCCATTTTCCAATTTGAGCATCAACTCATGAACAGAGAGTCGGTTTAATGCGAGCTGTGTACCGCGTTTGCTGGCATTGACGACCAGTAAACAAACAGTACACAGAGTGCTTAGAGACAATGGGCACTATGTCCACGAGAGGGCGCTGTTTTTATTTACATTGTTGCTGAGCATAGTCCCAAAGCCTAAAACCTCTAGCGACCAGCAACAAACAGCACCTTTAGAATTGTAACAGATAAAGAGTTAACACGTGTCTGGCATTGATCAAGGTTATTGGAGGGAATTCCCAACTTTAGCAAAGGAAAGAAGCAGGAAGTGTTTTGGCCTGAAGGATCTTGGTTGAACAGTATGTTTTTAGAAACTGTCATAATCCACATGCCTTGTCACAGCTGGGTAGTTGAGTGCGTTATGAATGAATAATTTACTGCTTCTTTAACGTTTTTTTTCCACGAAAAGAAATGCTCAAAATATCAACACTGTTTTAGAGGTTTGATAACGAAATTGTTATTTGAATTTAGGACTTTCTATATATATTGTTCCCCTTTTTCTTTCCACATTTAAAGTTCCCTCTCTTTCATCGCTACGATGTCTCATTCGCAAATTAGACTTGTCTTCATGGGCTTTCACTTGCTCATAAATATAGTTAATGTATATATACAGTGTATGAGCTAAATGTGAGCTTTAAAACGCAAAGGTTAAATTTCCAATGGTTAACGTGAAAGGTTGCATTTGACTAAATCACCCAGAATATACCTGATCTCAGAAGCTAAGCAGCTTGTGAGCCTGGATATTGCTTGGATGGACATCCACGGTGTGCAAAATAGGTTGTGGGCAACAGGGCACTGCATCAAAATCCATTGCAACTTTTTACACCCACATTTATGCCCCCTGCCTTCACCAATGGTGAAGCATCCTCAAATAACCCCCACAGTCCGCATGGCGTGGGGAAGCCCTCATCCAGCAGTGGATTGACAAAGGGCTTTACACACACCTACACATGTGTGTGGCTCTTCTCAGTGAACTTGAAAAGAAAGTTTTTTTTTATTACAGTTGCAAAGCACTGGTTCAAAATGCCCAGCAGCCAGCAACAAGCAGCACTTTAAAATTGTAATAACAAGAGATGATACATTTCTTGAATTGAGGGAGTGGTGAATTACCAATTAATTATCAATGGGTAATCTGAAAGGTTACTTGGAAAAATGTTGTCTTTTGTTATTTTCCCGATCCTGATTCAAAAACATAACATGTAAATTCTCACATCCAGAGGACCTCAAGGACATCACCCCGACAGTGGGCTTCTCCAAGGCGGAGATGCGCTTCGGCCGCTTTGACGTTACGGTGTTCGACCTGGGCGGAGGGAAGCCCATCCGGGGCATCTGGCACAACTACTTGGCAGAGGCTCACGGCGTGGTGTTCGCAGTCGACTCAAGCGATGCCGAGCGGCTGCAGGAGGCGCACGAGACGCTGTCGGCAGTGCTGGTCGACCCGCGCGTCGCCGGCAAGCCCCTGCTAGTGTGAGTGTTCGCACGCATGCATGCACCCACCACACATCTCTCCACGTCACACTAAACTACACATCTTTTTTATTTTACCAGGTAAGGCCCACTAAGCTATATAGTTATTTCTGAGAAGCGACCTGGCCACAAATGATAGCTCAACAAAGCGGCTTATCACGTGAAAATGTATAGCAGCCGAATACTCTAAACGCACATTAATTCTAAATGTGAAGGGAAAACCCAGAGGACCTGGAGAAAATCCACGTGAACACAGGGAGAACATGCAAACTCCACATATACAGGTGTCAGGATCACCCCCACGACCTGCATACCAGGCAAGATAGTTAGCATCTTATCACCGTGGTGCCCCTCTATATTGACACCAGGGTCATTTTTGGGTGGCGTACTTCAGTGCTAGCTTGATAAGCCACTGTCCCACTACCTTGCTCTCTCAACCTTTCCATTCATCGTTCCAGTTTTTATTGTAATGGTCGTCATCAGCCATGGTCAATCCACTGCTGGATGCAGGCCTCCCAAAGCTGCTGCCGTGATCGCTCAGTCTCGCGATAATTATTTTCGTTTTGTTCCTGATTATGCTGGCTATCATTTCATGAGATGGAAATGTACATTCGGAACTCTCGCGCAGAGTTATGGAGAATGGCCCACACAAGACAATGTAACACAGCTCCCTCTGGTGGACAAAGTAAGGGCAGCACCTTTCTGCCCGCTCTGCTACTAAGAATAATAGTCACCACCACATGGCTGTCAAACTGATATTTTCACAATCCAGGCAGTACGAGTGAGATGAAAAATAATTGCTCATTGAATTCTGACACTGAATTGTGACAATTCATTAACTTACAGGCAGGATGATCATTGCATGCCGAATAATGATTGTGTCTGTAGGAAAGAACATTATATATCTACGTTGTAATACTGGTATGAACCTCCTGGTTACACCAGCGCACAGGGGCTTATTGTGTCCGTCCGTCGTGCATCCAAAAATGTGAGGGGTGGGGCTGGGTGGAGAGGGGAGGGTGGGGAGGGGCTGGGTGGGGAGGGGCTGGTCACCCCATGGTGCCCTTCAAAAACTCAACGTTTAACCTACTCACGCCGGCTTGTGCGCGCCCTCACAGTCGGCCATATTTGTGGAATACACCACGCCGCCGTTGACCCTGGCCATTGACCGAGCAACCCAACGTTCCTACCAGCTCCCTCCGCAGGAATGTGTTTGTCAGTGGGGGGATATTCATGACCTTATTTGCATGTGCAGCATCATCATTGCCAAGAAGTTGATGAGAGATCTCATTCTCTGCCAGTATTTCACGTGAAGTAATCTAAAGTCTGTTTTTGTGAGATTGGCAGGCAAGTGAAGGCTGATAAGAACATTTCCTCACACATTTCTATCAGACTTTCTCATTCTATTTAAACACATTTCCGTAGTTAAAATGATAGGCAGATCAATGTGGTGATTATGAACTTGGCGTGCAAGCTGAGCCAGTCTGACTGGGTATTATTAAATGTTATCTTCTGGAAAAAGAATTCTTGATGAACCCTGCCAGGCATGTATATTTTGCCATTTAATCTTAACCATTGATCATTACACTGCTGGATGAAAGCCTCGCGACATCTTCTGATCATGTCGGTTGTTTGATCATACTTCACACTGGTCAGTGCAGTTTGGATAAAGGGTGGCTCACAAATGAACACATTCCCATGGAGGGAGCTGATAGGAACGTTGGGTTGCTCGGTCAATGGCCAGGGTCAACGGCGGCGTGGTGTATTCCGCAAATATGCCCGACTGTGAGGGTGGGCACAAGCCGGCGTGAGTAGGTTAAACGTTGAGTTTTATAAGGGCACCCCGGGGTGACCAGCCCCTCCCCACCTAGCCCCACCCCACCTAGCCCCACCCCTCCAACCCCCCATTCAGCCCCTCCCACCCCCCACCCAGCCCCACCCTCCCCACCCAGCCCCTCCCCACCCAGCCCCTCCCTACCCTCCCCACCCAGCCCCTCCCTACCCTCCCCTCCCCACCCAGCCCCTCCCTGCACGACGCACAGACGGACACAATAATCCCTTGTGGACTGGTGTAACCAGGAGGTTCCTACCAGTATTAATATATCACTTGTCACCAATGGAGACGAACAGAGGTCGCCGGGGTTGAGAGTGCAAAGTTAGTATTTGAGCTTAAAAAGGGACAAAAGTTGGAATGGATTCCTTCTTTACAACTTTATTCACACGATCGTAAAATAGAAAAATATGGTTACATATACTGTTAGCATGCTATGTACATACAATTATATTTAAATGCAGCAAGGAATGCGATACGAAAATGGAATTCCCCCACTGGTAATGACACATTGCTATTTAAATTTGCATAAACGGTGCCGTGCAGTGCGTTTTCTGAAGCCAAGAGTGAGCAGCAGCAGCACGGGATTAAACAGGTTGAATAGGTTGCACCGATAATGCTCTCTACACTAAAGAACGTTTTGGGGGGAAAAAAACTCTCAAAGTAGAATGCAACTTCAAGTTGCTAGCTTACTTTTACGTGGTGATGCAGAGGTGGGGTTAGTTAAACGTGTAAAGAAAAGCAAGATAACATTGTGCCCATTTCGTTCGTGCGAATTATTTTATTTTGCATAGGCTGAACAAAATGATTACCAGTGAATGGTATTGCATTTGTTTTTACATGTATAAGTTGAAAGAGTTGTGTCAGTTAATTTTAAAAGAAATTAACTCTTACAGTAATAACAAGAAAGCGTACAAAATACAGTGATGGTAAAAATAAATATGGCAAGAACTGACAACCTGTTTGGGCGCCAACAAAACCAATGAACACATGCCTTTATTTGTAAATCCCTTATCAGAAGCTTAGCAGTGCGAGATCTTCACTGTTGGTGCACTCACTCAAGTTGCTTAAGCATGTGATGCCACATTATTATGAACCTTAAGCAAGTGATGCCAAGATAATAAGCAAGTGATTATGAACCTTTCCAATGTTAAAGAACCAGGATATGACGGGCAGTGGACCTAACTAAAAGTTGGTAAATCTCTCTGAACATTTATTTGAATCAATTAGTTTAAATGCAATGTGCATCTGCTGTTGGTGTGATAAGCCAGAAGAGCTGAGCTCAGAAGGAGTTAATCCAAGTGGACAGGAATTATTTAACATTGCAGTTCTTGATTTAAACCTTTATTACAACTCATCTAAAGATAGTACAAGCAACATCTTCCTCACATCTTTAATAAGGCTATAATAAACAACACAAAGCATACATGTGAAATGGACACTGACAGATTGATTCTTCCAGTAAGGCTTAACCAGTCTGCATTTGATATTTTTTTCTATTTTTTTATTTTCAGCATTTCATAAAAAAAATATATACATATATAATGTTGGATTTTTCAAACATTCAACGTTAATGTGGATTCAGTTTGACTGCATAGACATTCCTAGAATTGCACAGCTACGTCGTCCTTTCTGTTGACAGTCAAGTTGACCTGGTAATAATTCCTCTGCACGACAAACACACTTTATCTTGAAAACATTTACGGCTACAACTGCATTGCGCGACAGTCGTCGCCTACTGCTAAAGAGGAAATGATTGATGTGGCCCTGCAGCTAAGCAGGCATCCAATTTCCCACAAGTGCGTGATGAATGCATGCAGTAATTAAGCATGAACGTTTCTGCTTCAGACAAACATGCACTCAGGGGGGTAAAACTGAGTTAACAATTAAACATACTAATTAGCACGCAGACTTCTGCAGAAAATCGTAATCCAAGCAGTGGTCTTCTGGGTTAGGCCGCGCATTGAGATTTTATTATTTTGATATTTTGCCGCACTACTGCGGGGCACCTTCAGGAGTTGAGCTTCAACAAATCCTGAAAGTGTCCCAGAAGTAGTGCATGGCGACGCTTGCAGAGAAGAAATACTCAACATGTGGAATAACCTGGAGTAACATATTCCGTGGAAACCAGCCGGCAAACTCTTAGTCGAAAAAAGCTTTTGCCGGGCCGGGAGGGTTGTAAGTCAGCACGTGGGAGATAGGCAGAATTCGCAGCAGACAATGTCAGTGGAAGGTTGGGAGCGTGATCCGGTCTTCCGCGGGGTCAGCTAAAAGCGTAGATAACGTAGCGGAGGAGGGCAGGTGTTAACTGTAGCAGCAGCAACAGCAGCAGCGCAACAGTTTCCGGAACGGGTTCCGGTTCTGGTACTTGATGGCCTTCTGGAAAGTCTCGTTGGCCTGCGCGATGTAGTCCTGCGTGTTGGTCACCGTGTTCTCGATGTTGTTAACCATCTCGCCCTGCTCTTCCACCAGCAGTGCCATCTAAGGGTGAGTGGGAATGGGGGGGGAAACAACTAAGAGTTACTTTGTTGATGAGACTATGCGAATCGAAACCGGTAAAGGAATTTCTGCTTAAGCAAATGCTGGTCAAAAATATTGGTCTAGCGGGATAGGAGAATGAGGAACTAAACGCCAATTGTATTTGAATGTTGCGAGGTATAGTGCTGTACGCTCATTTATTATTTAGTTAATTTCTTAATTGTTTTATTTCAAGACATTTAATCAATTACTACTTGCAGATCATAATATGCACATCTGATTAGTACGGTTGGCTACGTACAGTGTGAAAGAAGTTCAACATACATACATTACTGTTTATGTACACTCCTTGATGAATTGACTTATCTACCCATTGTTCATCTGATGTCATTTAAAATACAGTTAGGATTATTATGCATCAACATTCAATTGCTTCTGCGGACGCCAAATCAAATTAAACCGGACTCCAAATCAAATTAAACCGAACTCAATAATGAATACCTGAACATTGGAAGCAATGCCGCTAATAATTTACCATCCACCTTCGCTCTTAGCCCTGGCAGTAAGCAAGAAGTAGACACAAACAAAATCGGAGGCGTGAGAGGACCTGGCCCTTTCGGGAGGAACAGGCCACACTTTTAAGTGATTTAACGGGACCTAAAGGAGATCACACAAAGGACAACTGTATTAGCTCACACTGGGCACTGCCAGAGGTTGTGTAATGGGTACTTCGATCAGGTAACTATTACTTTTTATTTTACCGGCTAAGGCCCACTGAACTATAAAGCTTCTTTTCAGAAGCGACCTGGCTATCACAAATGATAATTAAACGAAGTGGGCTTATCGCGTGGATATTTATAGCGGACAAATACTCTTAAACGCATGTCAATTCTGAACAGGGAGGGAAAAACCAGAGGACCCTTAGAAAAATTCCACGTGACCACAGGGAGAACATGCAAACTCCAAATATACAGCGTCAGGGTTGGAATCGAACCCACGAACTCCCGTTTCCCAGGCGACATAGTTAATATCTTGCCACCGCGGCAACCCATTTTAGACGCCTACACATGAGGTCACACACACTGAGAGCCCATAAGAGGGTCGTGCGCCACGCACCTGCAAGAAGAGATCGTGGACTTCGCGCAGCCGCTGCTCCAGCTTCAGTAGCTCCTGGTGGCGCTGCTCGATCTCGTTGAGGGCTGCCTTGGCGGAGCGCGTCTCCCCAAGGATGCCCATGGCAAACACCTCCCAGTTGCCCTGCTCGATGCGTTCTTCCAGTTCAGCGTCCGACGCCGGCTGCGAGCCCAGGATCTCCAGCTGCCGGGCGATGCGCCGCTTGCAGTTTTCCCGCTGCGCTATTTCTGCTGCGTTGTATTCCAGCATCACCTGTAGGGCGTGGGGTCGTGACATTTTTTGTTATTTATTTTTCTCGCCGTTACATTCCTATTAGGGACGCGGCACCGCTGTGCTGAAACCGCCAGTCAACTTTTGCCTCGTGGGAGGTTTTTTTTCTTTCTCCTTTGCTGTGCCCTATCGTGTGAAATTCCTCCCCCTTCAATACACACTCTTTTCCTCTGTCTACAAATGTCTCTACAGTACTCCCAAAAAATTACATGATGGCTAACATCAGTCGAGAGTACACTGGTCCTGACCACCCCACTTCGTCACCAACCCACACTGACCTGCATAGTGAATTATGGTCAGACAACACCAATCACGAAAATTTGTGGGGGTGGGGGGGGGGAGACTTTAATCTAGCAGTAAATTGACAATAGTTAATAGTTATTCCTATTGTCATTCACGCTCTCCAGCTAAGCGTGAAGGCATCTGTGCGTATGCTCCGTCCGCCTGTCTGTTACAGGGAGGCACGAAAACTATAGTCGCAGCTGTGGCATGCAAGAAATAAACTCTCCATTGGGAAATGCTCGCAGCTAGATCACCAACATGCTCAAAGAATAGCCACAGATCTACTGCTGCGGTAGGCCCTCTATCCACTGGAGGAATATACCTGTTATATGCGCTGCAAAGTGTATTTTTTTCACGTCAATCAAACCACAAGTTTATTCTTAGTTGAAATTATTCTAATTAAGTAAAAAAAAAGGCAATAGAGCATCGTGTTTTATCATAGACATTGTGTAGCCAGGCTGAAAGTCAACTCTCGCTGTACTTTGAAAATCCGGTTTAACTATGGGTGTCTGAAACCCGGATTCTGAAACAGAATCTCGGTGGTGCTACTGACGCTGAGCTACCCTTCCCGCTCATGTACGATAAGGGCTTAACATTTCACCGAATTTCGATTTATTATCTCCCTTCTACGTGACTATACCGAAAGAACCAAGAAGATTTCACCGAATATTTTTTGGGTCGCCATTAGACTTTAGTAGGTGGCACGTGTGGCGAGTGCTATCCAAAGCCATAGGTGAGAGGCATACATGGAATGCGGTGTTGTCGGGTGTGGAAATATTTTCCGGGTCACCTGACCCGGACAGACCCAGCTAGAATTAATCCCTGGGTATGACGTTCACACGCGGAGAGCCCTGCTTATTGATCTCATGGTTAGGGAGGGGCTGGCTTCTGTGTAGTGCATCACAACTTCAAACACACGGTGTCCAAACACGTGTTTCATTTAGACATATTTGCTCAGTTTACGTCATGCATGAACCACACCTTCCCCTTTTAGGTACTCAGCGCTAAGGCCACTTTTGAATGGACTGCGCTAGGGTTTTAGGGCGATCAGATCAGACTGCCACAGCAAGTTTAGCAAGTATGGGATACCTGGCAGCCACACCTTAATTGGCAACGCCTTTACTATGCCGAACAGGGCTAGTAAGCAGATTTTCAAAGATTTGACTATTTTGAAGCTCTTTTCAGATGTAATGAATTCCACTGCGTTGAGCCAAGTTCATGATATAACAGCTGTTGGGTTTATGGTTCACTATTTTTTGTCAAATAATTGACATTCATTGATTAAAATTTGTTTGAAAAAACTGATGGGATGAATAAGCATTTATACACCCTTGAAACATGTATTCTATTCTTAGTTCTTTCGGTAAAGTCACGTAGAAGGGAAAAAAATATAATAATAAAAATAGAAAAAAAAATTATCATTGTGAGAATTTTATTATAGTTTTATTTTTTCCCTTCTACGTGACTTTACCGAAAGAACCAAGAATATGAATCCCTGCAGTCACGAAAGCTTTAAATCAAAATATGTATCCTACTTGTGTACAAAATAAAAAAAGTCCATTATATTTGGCCAATCTAGATTTAAAAGTGCATAGCTCCAGTGGCTTCCTGATATCGTAAGGAAGAGCGTTCCAGACAGCCAAAGAAGCTCATCTGAGGGCGAGCGGTGCGGTGACCACCGTCTTTCTTCCATGGCTAGTCAAAAGCCGCGGCTGCTGCGAGGATGACCAGAGTTGGCGTGACGGTTTATGCTCCTTGACGGAATCAGCAAGATCCTCAAGTGAATTCCAGCGAGCTACCGCAGAGCGAACACGCGAGGTGCTTCCTTTTTTGACTCGGGGTTGGGGGGGGGGTGCGCACGATCGGCACGGTTAGCTGCTGCGTCCATCCACTTACTGGACAAGTGTAAAATACAAGACCACTTGTGAAAAAAAGAGCTTCATAAGCTTATCAGATTCCTGCAGCGCTTGCCTGGTGGAAGCGCTGGGTGAGGGTATTGACGTGCGCGCGGATGATGCGCGCCGCCGCCGACTGTGCCCCTTGCCGCGCCTCTAGCTGCTCGCAGCTGGCAGTCAGCAGCTGCAGACGCTTGTGCAGCCGCTCGGCGCGCAGGCGCACGTCGCGCGCCACCGCGTTGGCGTCGCGCTTGATGCTGCTGAGGCGCCGCATGGAGGTGAGGAAGCGCGCGTTCTGCTTGCCCATGCGCCGCACGTCCGACTGGAGGCGCTCGATTTCATCTTGGATCGCCTCGGTTTCCTGGAGCCGCACGACGGGACGGTGTTAGGTTCGAGAGCAAGGACAGGACAACTTCCCTTACGGAGTGCCGGATACTAAATTCTCCGGTTTATAAGACGCTTTTTTGTTCCAGTGGCCGCTCTGTTTTTTTTAACTTCACATGTCATACCCTTGTTTCACGCTTTCCCAGGACAGGACTTCGTGTTCTCTAGAAATGTTTTGTTATTTTCAAAATGACACCCAAGTTTGGGGTGTGTCTTGCTTTCCAGAGTGTCTTAAAATCCGAAGAACACGGCAAGCGTTTCAAATACAATTTGGCCAGGCCACACATTAGCAGACACACCTCGGCCACTATCTGCCACTGCAAGAGGCCGTTGCAGTCGCACACGTGACTGGGCATGCTGAAATTAGAAACAGTGTTGTTTACCAGGTCAAAAAACAGTGTCCTCTAGTACCCGATTAGTGTGCCTTATATGTTTGAAACGACAGGTAAATATCATTTGCGGGTCGTTTTAAAGTGCTAGGGCTCATTTGCCCATGGGCCGGATGAAATTAAGTCGTGAGCCTCGCCCAGCCTGTGGGCTGAATGTTCGCCACTGCTGTTTTAGAGGACCTGGTAAAAAGCTCGGTGGCAGCATGGTGTGCGCCGTCATAGTCATAGCGTGTCCACAGCCAAACAAGCATTGGGTGGCAATTATGGTGGCCCTGAGCCTGTTGTGGAAACATAAAAATGTATTTCAGTTTGAGCTCGGTCTCTCCATAGAATAACCAATATTGACTTTTGACAAAGTGGTGCTTATTCGTTCAGCTCCCTGAGGGATAATTTGGCTGAGTTGACACCAAATTTACCTTTGTGTCACACACTAAACACGCCACAGTACACTTGGCTGGATCTATGATAACACTCATGCAGAATGTCTGGCCGTAACTATAGATTTATGTTCATTTACTCTTTAATCCTATTTTTAAAACATGCCTGTGGCTTTTTTGGCAGAACAAAGCTACATTCCACTATTGTAAACTGGAAATGCCACTTGACTGTCTGATCAAAGACCAACTTCACTGGAATATTTGTATCTTCTCCCAGTATTGAACACGCTCACTTTCCTTTTGTTTATTTTCATCATCTACCAGCGTGCAACATTCATTCCGTCTCGATTACTTTCCGTCATCCTTCTGTCGCATGGCTGATGTTGATGCAGAGCAATAAGTACAACTTCACAATCAGGTGGTCAAGCTAGATTTCCGTTAATTGCCGAGCAGTAGCTAAATTTGGTACAAACGACAGTGATGAGAAAGTTTCATCTTCTTGGTTCTTTCGGTAAAGTCACGTAGAAGGGAAATAATAAAAATAAAACATAATAAAATAATTCTCACGACGTTTCTGTCGGAAAGACGCTGTTCCATGGCTCTGTCCTTCCGACAGACCTGTTCTTCACCTGTGGACGGCTGCTTGCGTTGTGGCCGAAACGTCGTGAGAATTATTTTATTATGTTTTATTTTTATTATTTTATTATTTCCCTTCTACGTAACTTTACCGAAAGAACCAAGAAGATGAATCCCTGCAGTCACGAAAGCTTTAAATCGAAAAATGAGAGTTTGTTTACGCGGTCATCATCGAAATGGCTGTAACCTTCAAAGCTCGTTGTGACCCAGGCTGAGACGGTCGACCCACAACGCTTGAGAACCTGGATTCATCGTGGGCGGTTTTCTCATTCACACCCAAGATCTGAGTAGTCTTGGCGTGGTGTGGTGACAGGATGAGCATCCGGGCCACCCAGCCACCTCACAACCCCTGTTGTATTGAGTGCCTCACCTCGTGCAGGGCTGGGATGGGGGATTCATGCTCAAAGATGACGGATTCCTGCCTGCTGTCGACTTCGTCATCCACGACCGATTTCTCATCTTCGGTCTTGTGCGATATTGTAATAAGCTCTTGCAATCTGTCTTTCATCCTGTTGCTTTAAGCACAGCCGCTCGCCTGCCCTGCCTCCCAGATCAGTCCAGGGGTCTGTTTGGGGGGGGGAGGGGAGGAAAATATATTCTAAATTCTCATTCATGATCTTCATTATTTCAAGATCAAGATGTCATCATGGCCAAACCCATTGATGGCACCGCCACACTCTTCGCTTTCTACCTTCTGCCAGATCCAACAGCTGCTGCACAGTTGACACGGGACCTCCAAAACCCACCCCAACTGTTTCCCACCATCTCCTCTTAGCTCTTCCCCTTGATTGCAAGACTGATGGAGACCTCTCTAATGCCCATCTATGTAACTGGCCCTCTCCCATCCTGCACACGTGTCCCACCCAGCATGACCTTTTTTTGCCAAATCATATCTACAACAATCACCGGCCATGTTTCCTTCCAGAGTTCCACATTGCTTCATTTATATTTGATACATGTTAAATTCCCCATTTATGAAAAATATTATTTAATTATTTCTAATTTGTTTGCTTTCAAAGTTCATTTAACACATTATACCAACGTTTAATCAGTGTGTGTATATATATATGGACAGTGACAAAGAAATTGGATCAAAATCTGAAAACTATGTAAAGAAGTGATACGAGGTGTTATGCTCTGGAATTACACGGGGAGATATACATGGGAACATAAGGATCAGAAAACAAAATCAAAATATATATTTTAACGTAAGTGGGCAGGACAAGTCGCAAGAAGAACTATGGCAGGCGGTTGAGACTGATAACGGAATGGCAGTCAAAGGAGAGAATATGCCGAGAGGAAGTCCACTGCAGAGAAGGAGCGCTGAGCTCAGGTTGTGTGCAGGAGCGAGACGGATCATTGCATCACAAGACCATGGGAGATGGTGACAGTGTGAAGAGGCCTTCATCGAGCAGTGAATAGAGTATAGCTGCTGCTGATGATGATAGCAACAACAAGTATAGTCATTGCGGGTTATAGCTTTATAATTGCGTCTAGTATTTATTATGTATTGGCCAAATGTACCAATGCAGGACCCTCTTGAAAGTGTTTTGAGACTCAACTGGGCTTTCTTGGATCAATCCATTGCAGGACAATTACGTATGACATCTTCAGCTGGGGGTTAGCTCATGCTTAGCAACTATCTAAGGAACCTTGAGCAAAATTCAACCTGTTTGTAAAACACACGGTTCCCTGGGTACAAGCTCTCAAAATAGCTTTGCAGTTATGACTACAGGTTTTGTCCTTTAGTTTTATGACTGCGGTCGATGTTTAGGCCGAGCCATTTATTAAACTTGTTATCTGGTGGAGTGTACGAATTACTGTAACTACCGGCATTGTGCTTTTCATCATAGCCCTATTCTGGCACATTTTGTTTGTTGTGGTGATCAGCAAACCTGTGTAACCAGGTGCATGTCTATCGCTGTCTTGACGGGAGGGGTGGCGTAGCGGTTAGTGCACTGCGTTGCGAACCCAGGGACCCGAGTTCCATTCTGAATCGCGGCCAACACTAGTGACGTTTATCTGAACCAGTCCTGGGCCTCCCCTAAGGTCGACTCAGCCTCAAAATTAGTACCTGGTGTGGTGTCTTAAAACATCGCTCCTTGGGAAACAAAGGCGGTCGGGCGTGGTGATGGCCACCCATCCCGTCGTGTGCCGTTTCGGCTTTCATAGTTGCTCGCTAACAGCTCTTGCTCCAAAAGTCTAATGTTATACGGGGGATCTTTTTTATTGCATAGTTTTCAGCTTTTGATCCAATTTCTTTTTCATTGTCCATTTTGCAATCCATGTCATAGCAGGTTATCTATATGTATACATCTTGAAGATAAGCGTTTCGCTGGAGATTACAGGCCCTAATAATAATAGCAACACATGTTTACACTAAAGTTAGGATCATATTGTATCATTAGTTCAGTTATCATGCACCCCCCCCCCCCCCCCCCCATTTTTGGTGGATTGATAGAGCTCTCCTCTTAAGGTATATTTCCCACGTAAGTACAATATTTATTCCGTGAGTAAAACTTTTAAAAATACAGGAGCACTGTCGTTATGTAACGATACATCAATTAATATCAGTTGTTAAGGTCAAGATTCGAGGTAGTCAGAAGATGGCACATTCAGAAATGAATTACTAGAATCACATAAGTACGTTTTTACCCATGTTCGCTCACAGGATACTTCACCAGCATGGTTAGCCAGCAGACAGCGGGCATGTGACTGTGCACATTTGAACACACCGAACCTAGTTTGGGTCAGGCTCGTTCGGTGTGGTTTGGTTTCAACAGCAGGTACTGACAGCTGAGGTTCAAGTGAGCGGACGTGAACTGAAGTGCACCACCGTCACCATGTCTCGTGCTTTTGTTTCCACGTGGTTATTAATGTATGACTACTGCCAGATGTCACCAGTTTCATTGGGTATGGCCAAGTAGCAGTTCTTTTTTTGTGGCGGGGGGAGGGACTGAGTAATGGGGGACAGAGTTAAGGCCTCTTATCACGAAAATATATCTTCATCAACTGCCAATCTCAGTCTGCTGCTGGATGAAGGCCTCTCCAAGTTGCTGCCATCCTTCATTGAAAATAAGTGAAAGAATGTGATGCAGATCTCTGGCAAAACAAAAACATGTTGCCCAGGAATTAGACTGTCTCCCAGATGAAGAGAAAGATGTAACACTTGAAGACGTAAACTCTTTGCACGAAGAAAACTGGGAACGCTAAGTGCTGATGGTAATGTCATTTGTTTACACAGGAAAGCCTCACTGAGTCACACTCGTTTTCAAGAGGGTCCTGTATCGCAATGTTTGGCCGATTGCGTTGCCGATTGTTTGGCATGTGGGAGGAAACCGGAGTACCCGGAGAAACCCCCATGCATACGATGACAAACACTCATCATGAATTTCTGTATTGCCAACTTTGGATAACCTCCTAACCCAAGCCTTCAATACCTGATTATCCCCAGGGAGTCTCCCATCCAAGTACTAACCAGGTGAAACTCTGCTTAGCTTACGAGATCTGATGTGACCACATATTACTCTAATTTACAAATAATTGCACTGTCTTTAAGATTGATGGAACAAAAAGTATGCTTGCTACTTATTCACAATATTGTGCCTTAATATTTACAGGAGCTGCTGACGCCTTATGCACCTCATCACTCTTTGAGATCAGCAAGTTCTGGACTGCTGTTCATTCCTAGATTTCGTCTAAAGTCAGGAGAATCGAAGACCTTTACAGTTGTCATGCTCCCTGCCTCTGCAACTCTGTTCCAAGACATATCAAGAATGCCGCTGGCACAAACGACATCTTTTTATTTGAAGTTTTAAAACATTTGTTTGCTTTGGCTTCGTTTGAGCTGGTTCTGATTGCGCAATGGCTTATTGAGTTCCGAGTACTGTAATTTCTGAATAGCACCACCCAGGGATGCTTTGCATGGCTACAGTAGTTCATTGCAGGATTACATTTCGTCGTAAATCTGCCTGAATGTCACAAACGGTTGTCAGGTGTCCGAACAAACTGTGCAGCATTTCTCTCTGGGGTGGTGCCTGGCATCTGTGCCGTTTAACTGCAGGGGTTGAGGGAGGTGTGCCTTGTTATTTGGGATTTTTAAATAGCTTCAAAATCACGGAGCAAGTTTAGCCCTATAATATGTTTTGAGAGAGAAAGAAAACTGGCATTGCAAAACGCCCACAACTATACAGTCGGTTTAACTATTGTTGCCCCTCCACCTCTTTTTTAGAAGTCAGATGGCATGAGGTCACAATGACGGCAATGATTGTGCAAGTGCGTGGACATGGAGTGTGTGCGTGCGTGTGTTTTGTCCAAAGTAGTTGCAGTCGTGGTTCGCGCTGAACTACGAACCCAGCCACCTGAGTTTGATTAATGGCCACTTAACGTAATGGCATTTAGTAGCCCGGCTTTCTGTGCGTTCAAGCCACGGTATGTTTGGTGTTCACACCATGAGTATAGCACAAGACTATAATATCATGAAGCTGCAATGTTTCACAGGCGATTATAGTTTGCAGTAGTTTCACAGTAGGGACTAATGTTACCGTGTAGCTTTTACCCAATCGTGGTCAATCTCGACCATGACGCCAGCACACACGGCCTTTTTTTTTATAACATCATATAATCTTTAACGGTTAATGTGAAGCAAATGGTATCTATTAATGATTAATACACCTATAGTATTGACCAGGGTGGCCGCTGGGCTCAAACCGTGAACCCGTGCAACAAGCAGTCAAACCTGTGTAACAAGCAGTTGCTTGGCCATGCCATGCGGTTAGCAAACTGCGCTACAATCCCGTCAGTCAACCTGCGATAGATGTCACTTCGAGTGGCAACTACTTTTTGACCTTTTCATAGACTTGCCCTAGGTTGACTAAACCTTGAATGGTAACCTGGTGCAGAGTGTAAACATCATCACTGGCCCCACAACGCCTCAGTGTGCGATTCCACCCTTAATAGGTGCTCCCATACCCCCACAAACTTGTAAAGTTACACGGGACATCTTTGTTGAATTTAACATGGTCTTAAAATGGATATGGCGAGCTTTAACATAGCAGCCACGATACTTGCCCAGCTACGTGACATTCAGTTAGGCTTGTCCACTGTAATCATTTCATTGTGCTCGAAGAAAGCAATTGGTGCATTGCCTAACACAGATGGCTTCTAAAGCAGCTTGAAAAACGTATTTCTTCTAACACTTGGTAATGCGATAGGCACACTGGCCTTATAGTTTCTGGGTCATTATTGATTTTGAAAGATGCGTGTGAATTTAATTTGGAGTTGATTTATACCCTAGGAAATAACCCCGCTGTTCTTTTTTTTACTTTAATCCTTTCTGCAAATGGCTTACACCAAAGGTACGGGTGAAGGCCGTGCTCCTGCAATGCGGCTGACAGGCAAAGGTAATTATTTTGTTGCAGACCAGTCGAGTCCAAGGGTAAAATACAACCCAATTTCCACATTGCTGCATCGGAGGGCCGAAATAGAAATTGGTATTGCTCTGGGCTCATTTTAAACTCCCCGGGTGTAGTGCAATGAGTCGGCCTGTGATTCTCAGGTAGTTCTATGCGAGACACAGCCACCAGGCATGCATGGCGAATTTCTGCGAAAGCTATCAGTCTTTGCCCTCTATGCACGCGATGCTGCCATGCTCTTTGCAGTTTTAAATTAAACCCGGTGCCGTTCTTTCCAGCTTCGATCATGCGCGTCTTTGCGTCATCGATCGCTGCTGCCCCCCCCAGACCCCGATGCGTTATCGTTCTGCATTTTTGTTAATGGAGTTTGTCCGCCGGGAATGTGTTTAAAAAGAAAGAACGAATCCTGCCATTTCGTTCCTATTTTATTTTGCCGTAACGAAGGTGGGGAAACTGTTCGGGGAAAAACATGGCTCCTCTGTTCCATCTCGGCAGCGCACGAGACGACGTTTGACCACACGCTCAGAAATGCTTTGGTGGGTGAAACGGGGGGGTGGGAAGGAAATATCGATGGGGAAATACGGGAGGAGGAAACTTTGTGAGCCGTAGCAGATAGTTACAAATGTAGCCACACTTATTTTGCAACTGTACGCGGCTTGATTTCTGTTGGGCAACCGTTTATTTTTTTAAAAAACGACTAGAATTTAACTTGTGAAAATGGTGTATTGAAAATTTAAACAAAAAATAAGTGATTGTAAAGGCAGACAAAGATAGCTCCGATAAACGAGTTTCTCATTAAATCAAGGAAATATGTGATGCCCACTATTCAAACATATGACTCATGTTGTGTTACATCATACGCCCGGCTAAGTGTTTACATTTACAGTTAAGTTATATTTTTTATACATAGTTACTCGTTATTCTGAGAACGATTACTAACAATAAGCTCACTCAAGTTGAGTGAATCTTGCATTCACACAAATTAGGCAACCAAAGTCAAAATTAAAAAAATCAATCCTGCACTAGTGGTATCATTTTAAAGGTTATCTATAGATGTCATAGAATGACTTAATAACAGAGTATGTCAAGGCCGTAGCCATGGAGTCAACATTGGGGGGGACCAAATCTTCCAGGGTGTCTGGGGGTCCCAACCCAGAAAAATATCTACATTTGAAAACTTATTTCCTGCCTAAAATATAAAAAAAATGCATTAACACATAGGATGGACTTTTTATTTATTTTTTACAATAATGCCAAATAGTGTATTGTATTACATTGCTCTGTTTTTACTTTTTTTTACCATTGTTTCATTGTATGTAATGGCAGAGATTCGGGATTGATAAAGTACGACCATAACCTAAATCATATAAGCAGAAATCTATGCATTGATTTATATGAAGACAAGTCCAGATATTGTGGCCAAGGTTTAGCAAATTGTTATTTTTATTTACATAGCATAGCAAGAATTTTTTATCGCAATATATTGGGGGGGACATTTTGAGGACATTAGAATATTGGGGGGATGTGTCCCCCCAATATATATTATAATTACGGCCTTGGAGTACGTTAATAGTTTGACAGTGCACAAACTAAATTTCGTCATCTTCCCGGCATGTGGAAATACGTATATTTTTGATTTAAACACTAAACACGTTTGTCAATAGCACTGTGGCTTTAAAATCAAAATATAATCAGCGATATTTCAGGCAATGGTCCTTCATAGCATAGAAATCAGTTTGTTGGAATCTGTCTGACACCGTGGCATTTTATGAGCACTTCTCCCTTATCAAGAAAAGTGGACATGTTTCATCTTACGGTCTTAAATTGAGTAACATACAAAGCTCAAGTGAAAATAAACTTCGTGATCATACGAATGATTACCCATGCTTTTAAAGTGGGCGACATTGTGGAACTACCTATTTGTAAATACAAACAAGTGTGGGTTTTTTTGCAACGACTTGTGACACTTCAGGCTTGCTCCTAAGATTAAGAGTCCAGCCTTTAACACAGAGATCACATGAAAGTATCACACTCCACAGACCTGTGGCAGTACTTGTAGCTCTATCTCGGGATGGCATGTGCCCGAGTGAACGTTCTATGTTGTGTAAATATTAAAGTGAAGTGGGAACGGACATGTTACTGTGTTTTACAAACAAGAGATCAAGCAAACCGGAAAAAAACACATAACCAGTTAGAACTACCGTACGTAATAGAATACGAAATAAATTAAAACTCACCAAGGGAAATCTATACACAGGCGTGTCTTGAGAAGTAACATTGATGTGAACAGTTGGAACGTTGGGAAGCTGCTGCTGTAGGTTTCAAACACGTTGGGTTCAAAGTTCCCCGCAGTTGTGACTGAAGGCGACGAAAGAGAAGCGGCAGAATAGAAATCGCGTTCCTCTTTCTCAACGCAAACTCGAGCTTCACGGCCGATACATGGCGTCCCGTCGTCTCCAGCAGCAGCAACAGTAGCAGCACCCCACAAAAAAATCTCCCAGCTCTGGCCGCACACGCGGCGATGTTTTCAGAGCTGGTGGTGATGAGTAGCGATGCTCTTCTTTTCGTAAGACCGACCGAGTCTCAAAGACGTCGTGCTGCAAACGGCGTCGGGGATATAACTGAGGTGGGGCGTCAGCCGGCTATCTCTCTTTGCTGGATGGTTTGGTTTGGCAGTGCAGGGGAAGTACGTAAGAGCGAGTGGGTAAACACAGGTTGCATGGTTCCCATTGTTAGCTGCCCTGGGCAGGAACATTTTTGCAGCCAAACTGGTTCTTCCACAAGTCCATTTTCCGACTGTGTTTTTTTGTTATGTTTAATGACACTGCCATTTGCGTGTTGTGTGCCGATAAGTCAGTTTTTTTTCACCACCGCACATATCCACGTGCAGTAGGTTTTCCAGCCAAATGGCAGAAATAATTTAATATTAGATCTACTCCTCCATATAGCCTCGCCCATAAGCCATCAGTTTGTGTTTAAGAGAGATGACACAAGCAGCGTTTGCTATGATTGTTTGATATGGAACCTCGAGCAATATCTGTTTTTTTTTACAATTAGAAATTTGAGAAATTATTTGATTAATATAAATAATGATTTATCCTTCGTGTTTCCTGTGGCAAAATTAGATTGTCTTTAAACATTAAGGGGGATTTTTTTTATCCTCGTATTTGGTTTTGCAAACCATTTTAACTTAAATAAACAGAACATATTCAAGCGTAACACCGCATTGAGAACCCAGTGAAGACATGCGGTTGTTTGTCTACATGTATACGATTTACTGATTGTGGATTTCAACTGCTACTGGCTATATAGCGGGATCAAAGGAGGCAAATGTCTCGGTTCACCACTGAAGCAAATCTTACATTTGTAAGTAGTTAGCACGAGACTTAAAGCAGTGCACACCGTTCTGTTTACCCTACCCAGTGAGAAACGAATTCACCTTCTTTGTTTGCATTTTGACCACAAATATAGTGGTTAATGCACACATGATTCCTTGTAAAAAGGTTTCAGTTTTGTTGCCAGAAAAAAGGGGGGAAACCCCTATTATTATATTTTGGTACTGGCAAAGGAGGTCTAATGATGGAGATGCTTACCCCGAGCCCTCATTACTTTGATAGTGCATTGTCTTTGGGCTGTACGCCTTTTGGCGTCCTCTGGTCTAGCACCAATTGAGACGAGGCTCAAAAGAAAGCCGTCTCTGGTGTGGACCAATCAGTTTCAAGGACAATGCA
Source organism: Lampetra planeri (assembly GCF_965212315.1). Taxonomy (NCBI): domain Eukaryota; kingdom Metazoa; phylum Chordata; class Hyperoartia; order Petromyzontiformes; family Petromyzontidae; genus Lampetra; species Lampetra planeri. The sequence goes on from NC_136153.1 coordinate 5,237,133, forward strand.
TATATTATCAGAGTGTGTTTTTTTTGCATTTGACTACAAGTATTGCAGTTAATGCACACATGATTCCCTGTAAAAAGGTTTCAGTTTTGTTGCTAGAAAAAAGGGGAAAACCCCTATTATTATATTGTGGTACTGGCAAAGGAGGTCTAATGATGCAATTCACCTTCGTACTGCAACTCTTTGGGGGTGCCCCAAGTCGAAAAAAATATATCATTTTGTGTTTTTTCCTACAATAAAGAATAGACGTTTATCTTTTTTTGTGTCATTGGGGAGAATATAAATAGCTAAATAAATAAGCGGACAACTCCGCTGATGAGACACTACGTGTCAAAACCGACCCAGAGTTTTGCTTGTCTTGGATGGGTGCTGCTAAAAATATGCGGTCCCAGAAGGCCGTGCAGCTGATTGATTCCGAACGATATACGTTCATGTGGAGAGATGGATATGAGATGAAGACGTATTGTCTGCTTATTTAATTTGCTAACATCTCTCCGCTAAATGTCAGCATGCTGACCCTTCTGGAACATGGGTAGAATTGACGTCACTCACACGCTCATGATCACGAATAATACGTACACGATGCAGACCTAGGCAGAACATGTTGCTAGGAGAGATTAAACATGACCGATAAAAGCGGTGATGGAATGATGATAATGATGATCCTGCGATAAAATCAGGTGATCACATTAGGCTTTTATCTGACAAAACCAGCCAGGGTTTGGTAACACTGGTAGTCCAATGTCCAACAGTGGATGGGGAAAGTCTCATGAATGTACTTCGACATTGCATCAATATTAAGATATATACCGAACTTGTGAATGTAGATTTTGTTTATTTTTCTCATTTTTATAATCAGAAACTTGCAATTAATTAATTACTTTAGAAGTATTACATTGTTTACTGCCTGAATTAAACGTACACTACGTTAGATTATATATGTGTTCAATATATATTCAGCGTTTACACGTTACATTGGCTTGGTAGATATTGCCCGTGTTGACGAATGTTATATTGCTGCTGAGTATTCACTTAGATTCACAAGACGTTTGTATTGATTAGTGTGGATGTACTTCAGCCCATTCTCTTTTTCACATTAGCACCCATCTGCCATGAGCAGATTGATCCCTATTAAGCCAGTGATGTTACGTTACGTATAAAATAGTACAGTGCTGGTGTAATGATGGAACGGCGGCCAATGATGGGAATAACACGCAAATACGTCCACCGTGGAGATGGAGCGACACAATCAGCTCGTGTGCGAGTTAGTAGGATTGTTACATCGCGTGAGAGATGCCAACGGCTGGGGAAAAGCCTTCATCCAGCGTTGGATCGATCATGGATGACGATGCTGTTATGTTGGCAGACATAGGCAAATGTTATACATTGAAAGCCACACAAACCCCATTGTATGCCATTGGATAATGACAAAAATTAGTCCATCTCCCCACAGCGATATTATTCTCGAATGAGTCACGAGGATTATTAAGCATGGACATATATAACTCGTTTGTCATTCCACTGTTGGGTTAGGGACCTCCCCATGCTGAGTGGGTCTTGGGGGTTATTTGACCCATTGAAGGCTGGTTGCATACAATCCGAATCTGAATATTTGTTTATACTGGAGGAGGAATCTAATGAGCTATAAAGCTATTTTTCACAGATGTCCAGTAGGAGCAGGTCAGAACGTTACAATCGGAGTGCAAAGTATAGAAAAGGTAAACAAATCACTTAGCATTTCCATTTAAAGCTTTCGTGACTGCAGGGATTCATCTTCTTGGTTCTTTCGGTAAAGTCACGTAGAAGGGAAGTAATAAAATAATAAAAATAAAACATAATAAAATAATTCTCACGACGTTTCGGCCACAACGCAAGCAGCCGTCCTCAGGTGAAGAACAGGTCTGTCGGGGAGACAGCGTCAGACCTGGTCTTCACCTGAGGACGGCTGCTTGCGTTGTGGCCGAAAAGTCGTGAGAATTATTTTATTATGTTTTATTTTTATTATTTTATTTCTTCCCTTCTACGTGACTTTACCGAAAGAACCAAGAAGATAAATCACTTAACATATTCACAAATAAAACCGAACTACTTTTTATTTTACCCGTTGAAGCCTACTGAGCTATTAGCAGCACACCAGTACACTCGGGCAACGGATTTCGCTGCACTGCCCTCTGCTGCCCACCACATAGCTCTGCAGTAGCAGCCTATAACAATCCGTCTCATGCATGCATCGTGGTTCCAAGCGTGATTCCGGCAATCCAAACATCATCCCAAGATCAGGTCCTTCCCCCGACCAGTTTGACCATACATCTCAAAGGCGTGTTCGCCAAATTGTGCTGTAGGGCATGAGCAGTCGTAGCAAAGCACTAAGCTTCGCACGCAAACGTAGCAGGTGATTGTGATGCCTTGAAAGGGAGTCAACATAAACAAAGAAAACTGGTTTTCGTTTCTGTTGTGTAAGACGCTCTTTGTCAACGGCTCAGTTATGCACAGTATAGCACATTTCTCTGCTAGCTGTATTTATATAGCCGTTGCCTATAGCATAAAGCTCCCTAATAAGATCACTTCGTATGGCCCAGTAAAGTCAGTTGCTGAAACATAATCCCACAGTTAACTGCTCGCCCCGTGTGGATTTGGGATTATTCTTTGTTGACACATCATAGAAACGTACATTTATGATGATACCGACGCCATCATTTTATTTGTGCTCATAGCAAAAGCAAATGCAGCGTGAAGACAGACGGCTGAGAGGAGTGGTGGTGCAGTGGTTAGCACACTGCACTGTGCACCTGGAAACCTGAAATTGATTAGCGGCCATGGCTAACATGGGTGGCGAGTAATATCTGAACTGGCCTCGGTCCCCAAAGCTTTACCGACCCGAACTGACCAGCGCCGTGACGTCTGATCAAATAAACTCCCATGATCGACATGGCGTGGGAAGACGTTCTTCCAGCAGTGGATTGACAAAGGATAAAAAAAAACCAAAGGGTGGATACATTTGAGATAGAAGTGGAATGTGGTCTGCCGAGGCGTACCCACATGGGCGGCGCAGTGGGTAACCCGTGTCTGTCAGAGCAAGAATTTGCCTGGGTCTCATTCCCGACTCAGGCGTCTCTCTATGGAATGTGTATGTTCTCCAACTGTTCTGCATGGGTTCCCTCTGGGTTCTCCGGTTTCCTTCCATAGCTCAAAAAAAAACATACAATATTCATTATATTGACCAAACATCCCAGTGCTGAAAAGATACCTGCAAATTACACAAACGGGATTACACATACCCACATCTCCACCTACAGCAAAAAAAGTGTCTTGAGACTCAGAGAGTCTTTGCTGGCTAAACAAGCATAAAAATAATAATAGTAATAGGTGGCTGTTGTTAGGAGAGATGTTTATTTAACGGTACAGAGGACCATTCCCAAGTGATCAGTTTGAGTTGGGAGCTTTGGGGCCAGAAAAATGTGTTTGCTTTGTTATAGCGTCGCCTGCAAAATGGGTTTCAAAATAGTTTTAAAATAACTCTTTTGACCTTTATGACCAATGGCCATGTAATGCAGTTTCACCACCAGCCCACACCTAAAGGTGGGATAATATTTAAGATTATAATAATGATTAATTATTTGTCAATTGACTGCTGAATAAGGCTGTCAGTCATGGGGATTGTTTGACTATACTTCGCCACAATAGTCAGTGTGCATTGGTGAAGTAGTGCACCCAGTACCACTTCAGATATCACGTGTCGCTGATGTTAGACAAGACTGAGAGTCCAACTCAAGTGCCTGGGTTCACAGCACAGAGCATGAACTGGAGGTGAGATTAAACGGAGCACCAGTCTAAGAGGTGATAAGAAGCACATTAACTATCTTTGTATGTATGTTGAACTTCTTTCGCATCGTACGTAGCCAACCGTGCTAATCAGAGGTGTGGGGTAAGGACAAACTAAACACAAAAAGCAGTTTTAAAGAAATGAGTTTTCAATCTACATGATTTAAAAGGTGCGTAGCTTCAGTGGCTTTCTAATATCGGGAGGAAGAGTTGCGCCCGCCAAAAGCGCATGTTACATTAACATAAGCAATGTGTAAATGTTACCATGTCTGTCAGCGGATAGAGATGGTCATTATCATCACCATCGTGATCAGCCATTGTCTATCTACTTTAGATAGAGGCCTCCCTATGTTGTCACCAGGTATCACGGCCCTGCAATGCCACAGTCCAACTCACTGCTATATTTAGTGTCATACAGTACCTAAATGGGGTGGAACTGTGGCTCAGTGGTTAGCGCACTCGGGCGGCCTGAGTTCAATTTCTGCGACCAGGGGTAGGGAACGTCCGGCCCGCGGGCCGTATGAGGCCCGCGAAATCATTTGGCCTGGCCCTGCCAAGGCAACCGCAGGCGGGAATCGAAATTTAATAAATCTAGGAGCAAACCTGGAAAAGCAGTTGCGAGTAGCAACATCACTACCAGCTAACATCACACGCCTCACCAAAGACACGCAGTTCCAGCCATCACATTAGGAGTGAGTTAATGAAATGTTTGACCAAATGTAACAGGCTAATTTTTAAGTTGATAATTTTGTATGGCCCGCGAATGATGTTATAAATATACAAATAGCCCTTGGCAGAAAAAAGGTTCCCCACCCCTGCCTGCAATGGTTAATATCCATAGCGAGTGGCGTCCGACCCACCCCCTCATTGACCAACCTGAACGAGCCAGGGGGATGAAGTATGGTTAAATAACGCCCATTGGCCAATGCAGCGTGAGAGGCCATTATCCTCCAGCAGTCGAATGACAAAGGGTTTGGACACGTTATATTATAAATCTTGATTTAAAGCTTTCGTGACTGCAGGGATTCATCTTCTTGGTTCTTTCGGTAAAGTCACGTAGAAGGTAATAATAAAATAATAAAAATAAAACATAATAAAATACAATTCTCACGACGTTTCTGTCTTTCTGACAGACCTGTTCTTCACCTGAGGACGGCTGCTTGCGTTGTGGCTGAAACGTCGTGAGAATTGCATTTTCTTATGTTTTATTTTCATTATTTTATTATTACCTTCTACGTGACTTTACCGAAAGAACCAAGAAGATGTCATTCATATCCAATATTATTCATGTCAATGTTTATTTATATTGTATATGTCTTGAGATTCAGTGCTTTAAATTGTTGTGTATAACTAACCATGCATCAATATGGTTAGATATGCACAATAATATTAGGTTAGCTTTGTAACAGACAACAATGTATAACACTTGCAAATAACTTGATATACTTGAAGGCACAGATATGGGTTGTGTCAAGCTTAGTGGCAAGGCACATAACAATGTAAACGTGTTATGTCAGCATTCTTTAGAACTGCTTTTTGTGTTTACTTTGTTGTCCTTGCCCCACACTTCCGATTCACACGGTTGGCTACGCACGGTGCGAAAGAAGTTCAACGTGCATACATAGAGCACTGGATTGTTTTGTTTACGCAACATTTCTAAATGTGTCCCTTTTGCAGCACGCACACGTATGCATTGCTGAAATAATCCATATCGAAACTCGTGGCAAGTTTTTCTGTTTTTTTTTTAAACATGACGCATGGGTTTTTTTGTTAATATGTACGATATCCAGATACGGCGGGGCAGGTGTTGGGCTTGCTGCACCCGGATAGCCTTCGCCGTATATTGAAAACGGAATTAGCGCGCAGACCAGTCCCCCGAACTGCCGAGCGAGCGAGGGTCTGGTGGAAAGAGAAAAAAAACACCTAATAATTTCCGCAAAATAACGGAATTGTTTTTGAAACTGTGACCTTTATCGAACAGCTCGTTGTTTCTGTTTTACTCTCCTGCCACTATTCGTGCATATCATTGTCTCGCTCTTTACTAACCGGAGCTGGTGTGATGGAAATTGTGTGTGGAGATGAGAATTGGTCCTGTGCCTGAGGGGTCACAGACATTAAGCCGGCGCCGCTGAGATCCTTTGTTTAAATATGGTTTTCAACTACCTGTGATTATGTGTATCTGTATGTATATTGAACTTCTTTCGCACTGTACGTAGCCTACAGTACTAATCGGAGGTGCGGGGGAAGGACACCAAAATAATCACAAAAAGCAGTTCTGAAGAAATGAGTTTTCAGCCTACATGATTTTAAAGTGCTTAGCTCCAGTGGCTTCCTAATATCTGAAAGGAAGAGCGTTCCAGGTGGCCGCAGAAGCGCATCTGAAAGCGTGCAATGCGGTGGCCGCCGTTGTTCGATGGTTAGTGAAAACCGAATTCTCAAGTGCAGTGAGTTAATGGTCTCAGGTCAGTCAATATGGCTTCCGCAAATAAAATATCACATTTAATTAGATTTTTGTTTCGCTTAATGTGGAAAAATTCCCGTTGTGAGAATTTGTAAACAAAATATTTCTCACCGTCACGGGCTGTATAAAAGTGTGCCCCCCCTAGGTGTGTGAATAAAAAGATAACTTAACGTTTTTTCAAAAGTAGGTCCATGAAATCTAAAACATGGAGTACCGTATACGCTTCTGGAAGAGTTCCGAATGTATGATTTTGTATCATGATATGACGCTTATAAAAACTACTTGAATAACTTTATTCACAACTATTTGGCACTCCACCGATTGCCCCTCCTGTGATGTTTTCCTGGCTTGGTTGAGAAGTTGCGATTGTGGTCTGGGATGTGTAGAGCGAATGGACTAATGTCTTTGTTGTGATAATTATCCTGTTCTTGTGTTTCTTGTTTTGGTGCCATTTCTTAATTTGTTTATTCCTTTTTTTATTTTCCTTGCTAGTAGGGTTTTCATTTGCTTGGTAGTGGTGGCTGTATATGGGATTTGGTCCTTTATATATAATTACTGTACAGTGTTATGGGATGCTACTAGCATGAATGCCTGATATATAAAATTAAAGTGCAATGGTTTTGATTATTATTATTGGGAAAAGACAAAAGGGGTGCTCAGTTTGTATTTCACACACTTGTCTTTTCATAAGCATTGTATACTCTGGCTCCATCAACACTCATGCACGTAATCTGCAAGATTTGTCTGACATGTCGTGAGAATAGGAGTGGATTTAACAATTGAATCGTTACTCACCAATATTAAAGGCAAAAAATACGTGCACCAAATCTTGTGCGTAGGACATGAATTATTTGCAATTCATTCAAATTATATGCAAACATTACCTTGCGGGGAAATGTAATGAACGAGAAGCAAAGAATTTTTTTTATTAAATAGGCGGCGCGGTTGAAATTATACAAAGGGGACTAAAGCATTTCTCGAATTGTGACTCTTGAATCGTGCTAATTAATCAGAAAGCAGGCAGGCAAGACGGTGAAGGATAAAACACTGCCTGACCTCTAGGTCAGTCTTCCCCGAGGTGAATGCAGCTTACAAAAGAAATACCTGCTGCACTGGTCATGACCAACGCTGGTAGCACAAAGGCAGCTGAGCAAGGCTCTGGCCATTTCTGCTCCAGACCTCACCCCTAGCCGTCTTAGTATATGGGGGTGGCTTGGTATGGGATTATTACGTGGCACGGTGTTGCACTATTTTGTTTGTATCCTTTTCAGTTTTTTACATACCGCTTTGCATTTGATGTAAGTAATGTGGCAGCACTATAGCCAGCATCTGTTTTTGTAAGTAAGTACACCACAGTTTAATGATTGCTCCCGTGGTGTAATGGTTAGCACACGTGGCTTGCTATCCAGATGTCGCCGGTTCGATTAAATCTGCCGGCACCGCAGCTGAAGCTCAGGGCAAGTTTCTTAAATCGCCCCCCACTTCTGCCTGTGCACGTAGGTACAATTACAGTTGGTAAATTTTCATGGCCCATGCGGTGGGGTAAATTGTGGGTACTCCCACATTTCCCAAGACATCTGGCCAGCGTGGAGGAGTAGGCCACAGTCATCTCGAGAGCTCACAGTAGTGCCGGCGCCTCTTCTGACAACATCGGCATGAGCGTGTAATTTGCAGGGCTGCACCTTTGCCTTTTGCTCACAACGCTTGTCCCAACAGGGCCCATCGTGAGGGTTTTTACACAACACGGTTATTTTTTGTTACGCGCATTCTTAAAGTGTCGTAAGCACTGCTTTGCGTTTACAGCGTGTTTTACATTCGATGCACGAGCTACAGTTGAGTTCCTAGTGCTTCCTTCCACCACCACCCCGCCCCCTTTCGTACTCTTCAGGCTGGCCAACAAACAGGACAAAGTCGGCGCCCTGGGTGCAGCGGAAGTGATTGAGCACCTCTCGCTGGAGCAGCTCGTCAACGAGAACAAGTGCATCTGTCACATCGTGAGTGCCGTAGCCAAAGGGCCCGAAAAGCGCGCCCTGGTTGAGCCGTGGTTGGACTTCGTGTTTGCCGTTTGAACGCTTCTCATTGCCAAATTGTTGCCAGCTGCCTTCGTCACTGTGTTCGTCACGATGTTTGGATCTGCGTGTCCTTGGGTGCCCCTAAAGCCAGATCGCCCACACTCAGCTCTACCCCCGCTTTGCTCTCCCTAGCCTAAACACTTGATATCGCTGCCTGCAACTTGTGAATTGCCTTTGAACAAATCACCCGGAATGTACTGGATTTCATCAGATCTCTGAAGCCATGTTGCGGTTGAGCCTGGATAGTGCTCGGATGGTTAACCACCACACACTGCACTTACAGGGCTTTGTTCGTCAACAATCAATGGAAATATTTTTTAATTAAGCACTTACGATTAACACGGTTGGCTACGTACGATGTAAAAGAAGTTCAACATACGTGCATACATTTATAGGCAACTTCCTTAAGTCAAGGCCCCTATATGTAAATTATTATTCTGCACTGCACACAATAGAGGGTAGTGCAGAAAAAACCAGTGCTGTGCTGTACTTCTATGCTCCCAAGTCGATGATCCACTCCATCAATCCACACTGACGATCGTGGTGAAGTATTGTGAAAATAACGCCCAATGACCCGCTCCGCGTGGTGGGGTTATCATCCAGCAGCGGATTGACAAACGGACTGTACAATATATTTGGTAAATTGAAAACGAACATCACTTGGGTCAATGGTAGAAGAAATAATGTACAGTCGAGAAAGGAGACTGTGCCATTCAGGCTTGGTGTGGTTTTATGTTAAGCGACGAACACAGAACATGCCTCCCGCATATTTAGTGTAACCAGATGACAGATAACATTGTGTAGTTTTAAATATAACTCAACGATAAACGAAGACGTACCTTCAGAGAGGCTTCTCCGTTCTCCTGCCTCTCACGGTGTTTCTATCTCGTGGATCCGGACTGCGCGTAACGTAACGCACCCGATGCACTTTCCGCTAGCGGAACGTCTTGACGGCCAAGAGCACGTTGTTACGAGAGCGCGTGCGGACCCGCCGTCTCGCTTGCCGCGTTGGGGAAGTGCATTTACCCCCCCCCCCCAGACTGTATTGGTTTCCTCTAACCCAGCCGAGCTGACGATTGGTTATGCTTATTGGAGTGGTCATGGGGGAGGCGGCGGGGGGGGGGAATGAGGCGGAGGGGATTTTGACGTCGGTTGACTGGCCGAAAATTATTTTACCACTTGCATGCCCTGATAATATAAGTGCTATTTGGTGCATTATAAATCTGGGATTTGTTGGAACCAAGTGTTTAAAAGTCCAAAGGATTTCATTCAAATCATCATTATCACTCTCATGCAAATGATCGCAGTCACTGACTCATAGCAGTAAAGAGCAGATGATCATTAACGGCAATGAGGAAAGGGTAAGTACACCAAGAGATTTCGTGTGTTTACGGACGCACCTATCACTCACTGCACTGTGGTGACAGGAGCAGCCTCGGAATGCATGGACTTATGAACTCAGATGTGTGTCCCATTCTTAAAGGTGCGATACTAGCCCAGAGTTACGTACATACATGATGTGCTGTTGCCAATAACATCTGCGAATTCAGCTGCATTTTCTTGAACCAGCATGACTTGCTGATGAGACCCAGGCAGGTTGAAATTTGTTTACAGTGTTTTTGCTTCAACAAATGCTACTATGTAATAATGGTCTGAAAAACTATTGGGCCGATGAGAAACTCAAAAAATGTCTTGGATATGCTCTTACCCATAATATAATTGCTGTGTCCAAATAAGTTCCCTTTGGTTAATGTTAGTTTCACAGTAGGGCAATGCTTGCGGTTTCTTCTGTTGCACGGACTTCCTGACTGCAAAAGCCATCGTGCTGATAAGGAACTTTGCTGAAATTAGTCAATGCAGAAACTAATGGTCAGCTATGAAAAAAAAAATGTTAGAAACTAAAATGTAAGCCATCTAAATAAGAACAGGGCTGTTCGGACGCTGTCTTTCCGAAAGCCGTCCTCAGGTGAAGAACAGGGCTGTTCGGACGCTGTCTTTCCGACAGCCCTGTTCTTCACCTGAGGACGGCTGCTTGCGTTGTGGCCGAAACGTCGTGAGAATTGTATTTTATTATGTGTTATTTTTATTCTTTTATTATTTCCCTTCTACGTGACTTTACCGAAAGAACCAAGAAGATCTAAATAAATTTCGATTTAAAGCTTTCGTGACTGCAGGGATTCATCTTCTTGGTTCTTTCGGTAAAGTCACGTAGAAGGGAAGTGATAAAATTATTTCGGCTACAACGCAAGCAGCCGTCTTCACCTGAAGACGGCTGCTTGCGTTGTAGCCGAAACGTCGTGAGAATTGTTTTATTATGTTTTATTTGTATTATTTTATTACTTCCCTTCTACGTGACTTTACCGAAAGAACCAAGAAGAAAGATCTAAATAGTTGATGTGCATGTGTGCAAATGTACTTACGCTTGAATTGGTACCGAAGCTTAAGTTTGAAAAGTTAAATTATTTGAGACGGTAAATACTTCCCTTGTTAAGCATTGTTAAGTAAAGAAAAATGTACGCGCGGTAAAAAGCCTGTACTTTCACAACGTTGCACAGCTTGCATTCGCTCTTACTTGATTCTAAGAAAAGGATGTGCTTCGTTGTAGTAGTTACTATGTTTCCGGGAAGCTCAACTTGTCAGGCCCAACCACAACCGCTCAACCGCTATCGCCACCCACCACAGTAGGTGGCCCACTCCCTCCGTCTTTCTAATGTTGGCCCTTGTCCATTGCTCACAAGCCCTGCTTTGCTCCCCTGCTAAATACACCCACTAGTTGGGTAGCTCTGCTCTTTGATTTGAGCAGGATCAGGGGCGCAACTATGGGGGGGGAGGGGAGGTACATGGCAGCGTTATGCGACGCATAGGGGCGCAGTCGGCCACAGGATGGCCCGAATCAACAGAAAAATAAGTTAAAAGTGTTAATTTTTTAAATATATATTCATAAAAAATTACCCGTGGTCTACCATGGACCAAGCTTGATTAACGCATCTGACTATCATATCAATAGAGCGTAAAGTTGCACGATCTACCTCCTTTAAGGAAATCCGAGACTGATGGGCTTGCTCGAAAGCAAGATGCATGATAACTTCATTTCGAGTATTGTACCTTTAAATATTTTATAAATATCGTCACTGTGAGACTTGTCTTCATCTAAACCCAATACGTGGTGCAACTAAAATCATATATTTAGTTATAGCCTACGTATGATTGTACGCGGGTTAAAACCATCCGTAGCTTTTTCAGTAAAAGTGAGTCGGGAGAAAGGAGGGGGGCCCACAGTCGCATCTTGCATAGCCCACCCGTTGGAATAGGTCATTGCGCCCCTGCGCAGAAGGCAAGGAAATGTTAAACAGGGGACAGAATCCTAACTTGCACTGAAGCTAAATAAAATAAAAAAATTAAAAAAATTTAATTTTGAAAATAATATGTGACTTTACCGAAAGAACCAAGAATATGAATTCCTGCAGTCACGAAAGTTTTAAGTCAAAATTTTGCAGTGAAGCTTTGCAACACCAAGACAGCCTTTTCTAAAAATCCAGGACATTCCCGGCCAAACCAGGACATTTGGTAGCTACACGGTTTCAACAGTGGTAGTAGTGCTCGTATTATCTGGACTTTAAGATGCTCTAGAAAGTGAAAGCCACCACCAAATGTTGGCATAATTATGAAAAGAACTGTGTTTTGTGGAGAATATGGTAATAAGGATTACCATCTTCCAGAAAATGATTATGAACGAGCTGCTTTAAATAGAGCAGCGGCTCTTCTTCTGGAAGATGAATCTGAGCAGCTTCTGGTGGTGTTCTGTCCTCTGGGTTGTGACGCATTGCTATGGAGAACTTGTCTTCTGGTCCATGATTCTGAACAACTCGTATAAAACACATCTTCTCAGAGATAAATGTACACTATTTTCTGGCTTACAAAGACACACCCCCAACGTGCGGTGAGGCGAGGCAGGGGAGGCACAGCCTCACCGGTCATACTCCAATGAAAATAGCTGTTACGAAAAGTAAAAAATTATAACATGAAAATGTAGATTCTTCCACTGTCATTTCTGTATGATTCCAATAATTTTGATAGTCAAAATCGCCAAATCTGCGGAGCTCCGCTGCAAATACAGGGAGACGAGAGGTGAGGCAGCGACGAGCTCAGCCTCCCCTCTGATTGCGCAACCCCTCAGAAACTGGATGTTGCGCGGACAATAAGCGCGTGCCTGTAACTATCTCTCTGTAATAATTGGAATCGTACAGAAATGACATTTATAACACAGATCAGTGGAATTTTTTTTCGTAACAACTATTTTCATTGGAGTGTATGACAGTTGAGGCTCTGCCTCCCCTGACCGCACGTCCCTGGTGTAAAATAAGGTTATAGTAGCAGTGCTCCACGAGCGAGCGAAACCAACGGTCTCACACACGTACCGGGAATTCGTCCACGGCAGGAGACGTGTTCGGCCGTGGTTGGCAGCGGCAAGAAGCAGGACCGCGCCATCGTGACCGGGCTGCACTGGATCCTGCGCACCATCAACCACGACTACGCCGAGCTCAAGGAGCGTGTGGAGCGCGACACGGCCGCTCAGCGCGCGCAGGAGGCCGCCCAGCGCAAAGAGCGCAGGGAAAGGGTCCTGCGGGTTCGCCAGGAGAGGTGGGTGGCGCTTGCGGTGATCATCATTATTATTGATAATCATCATCATCGTCAGCAGTAGCGGCCATGATTGGTTGTCTGTTGGATGAAGTCCTCCTCAAGCCACCTCTCACAATTTTGCGATGCAACAATTCCGCCCAGAAGCTGCACACGAGCTGGCTTCATCGATCCGTCGCCTACGTGGACATCATTTTGGATGCGCTCCATTCATTGGCTGCTACCCCGTTATTATTCTTAGCCATCGTCCGTCATCCCTTCTCGTGACATGTCCTTCCAAAGGCCACTTACTTTTATTAATACTATGGATGATCTCATTAAGCTGCGTATGTTCTCGATTTCATGTGTTGCTCATTCCATCTTAATCCCAAGCATGCATCTTTTCGTACATCTTTGCGAACGTCTCAGGTTTTGTTCTATATCGTTAATGTCATAGCAGGTAATGTCAGAGCATGTAGCACACACACACACACACTGATTACAATTATTCTTATTTTTCAACTAACAGTGGAGTGTTAGCCAAACAAGGGAACGCGCCTGAGAGGACATCAACCGTGGACACGGAGCGATTAAATCGGCTCGTGTGCAGGAGCTGGGGCTCTGTGTGAACGAGCAGTGGCGTGTGTGCTGTACTCAGGGACCAGCAAGAACGCGAAGAGGCGGAGAGACAGGGGAAATCTGTGATGGGGGACGAGGGCAATGAGGTGATGGAAAACCCCTTCCAGCCGATTGAGAACGTCATCGCCCAGGTGACCGAGCTATATCAACTTGCTTTTGTGGTTTCTAGCTATGGAATGGTTACCCTTGCCAAACCCCCTGCCCGCAATTCAATTAATTGTACCGTGCGTCTCGTTTCTTGCACCGTCACGTCCGTACGGTCTTGTTTGTGCTGCCGTAGGTGTTCCGTCTTGTGCACAAATCGCCCCGGAAGCAAATTTGTTCGCATGGAATTGCCACCGATTGAAAATCATACATTCATACGCGCCCAATTCGATCAATGAGCGCAATAATCGTGCTCATTATGTAACGTCTGTATTTAAGAAGGTCTCACTGACTCTCTCAAGGCCCATGACTTTTTGGGAAGGGTCCTGCACTGAGGATGTTTGGCCGATTCCATTCCTGAGCATTTGGCTTCGTGTGGGAGGAGACCCGAGTACCCGGAAAAAACTCGGAGACAAATCGATATTAATTGATGAATGTAAATCTCTATATGCCGACCAGCTGCTTGATGAGCTACATTTAGACAAGCTGTAGTAGCTCGTTTGAGCATCACAAAACTTACATTACAGTCAGCTCTGTTTAACCGAGCACCTCTATGTAATCTGCCTCCTGTTAATCTGCATTTAAATTGATCTACAAGTAGAATGTGCCAAAATGTTAATTGGGTTTTCCCCCCCCCAAGTCTATAGATGTCACTCAGAGAAAGGAGAACATTTCTTGTTCATTAATCCTTATAGCAACTATGCTGTCATGGCGTAATGGTTAGCAAACTGCACTTGCAACCCAGAGTTTGCAGCTTTGATCTCCCGGTGCGGCAATTAAAACTGTGGTGCAGGGTTCTTTAAATAATCGCCCCCACCACCTCTGTCCACCCAGCAGGTCACGGCGTGCTGCGCAATAAATTGGGGTGCCACGGTGGCTAGATGTTGACTACCTCGCCTGGTATACAGCAGGTCGTGGGTTCAATCCCGACTTTGACGTTGCCTGCTGTATATTTGTAGTTTGCGCGTCTCCCTCTCTCTTTCCCCGTGGAGATGGTAACTACCTCATACTTAATTTGGAGCTTAGGGTAACTACCTCGCCTGATATACAGCAGTTTGTGGGTTCGATCCCGACCCTGATGCCTACTGTATATTTGGAGTTTGCGGGTTCTCTCTCTCCCCCAATGGTCGCGTGGATCTTTCCCTCCACATTTAGAAACATGCGTTTTGAGTATTTTGCACACGATCAGCCACTTCGTTGAGCTATCAGTTGTGGCCAGGTCGCTTTTGAAACAGTGGGCCTTACCTGGTAAAATAAAAAATAATACAAATGATAGGTGCTCCCACCTGTTTCCAAGGCGACTGACCAGCGTACTAGAGTAGGCTAAATATCCTCTCTAGAGGTCTCTGAGCAAGTAATTACAGGGCTGCACCTTGTATAACAATTCCTTATTAAAGCTATTTTATAGCTATATAAATCAAGTGTGTTTTATAGTGTACTGATGTTAAACCTGCTTGGCAACAACTCCCAGAGGAAGGCGTGTGGTTCAGGTTAAAACTTCTGAAGAATCCTATCACTTTAACTTCAAGAAATAAATTTTGTTAGTTGTACGTACGTATGCAGAACTTCTTTCGCACCGTACGTAGCCAGCCGCACTAATAGTAGATGCTATTCGTAGGTACGTACTTGTTAAGTAAAACGAGGTCACCTATAAACGCAAATCAAATACATCCATCTCTCTACCTCCCCAGATGCGCATTTCCCCCCCCCATTTTTAGAGATGGCAGTACAGCAAGTGGGTTTGTGACTCCTCATATGTGTGGGTTTTTCCTGGGTGCTCCAGTTTCATCCCACATTAAAAATATCCCAATGCACAACCCTCCTGCAAACGTCATGGGTATTTCTTGTATAAATAAATTGCATTATTCTCATGGAGTGGAGTAGTGCCTCACTTTGCGATGAACCTGGCCACCTAAGTTAAATTCCCAGCCACGGCAATCATCAGGAGCGAGTGATATCCTGCTCCCTACCCCGCATCCTTCACCAGCTATCACGGCCAAGCATGGTGAAGTATGGTCAAATTACCCTCATGACTGACACATAATGAGGAGGCCTACATCCGACAGTGTATTGACAAAGTTCTGTAAACATTATTACATTATTTTTACAGTATTTTGAGATGTAATCACAAATCTATCACGGATGGAAAATCACCCGAAATGTGCCTGATCTCAGCAGATCTCAGTATCCAGGCAGGGTTGAACCTGGATATTGAATTGGTGTCATAGGCTGCTGTAGGGCTGTCCTACATAGTGGTCATCCAGCAAAATCGATTGTTGGACTGTACTTATATTCCCCCCACGTCAATGCTCCCCACACTCACCAACCCTGCTAGTGAAGGCCATGATACACTCAGGCCTTCGCTGCTAGACGTGTACCGACCATCTTGGTGAAGTATGGTCAAATAACCCCCGTGTCCCGCTCGGCGTGGAGAGGCCCTCATCCAGCAGTGGGTTGACAAAGGGGCTGTACATACACGCACTGGTACATGTGTATGTATGTAGAACTTCTTTCGCACCGTACGTAGCCAGCCGCGCTAATCGCAAGTGCGAAATGTGCACGAGTGGGTCTGTGCTACTGCCGCCGTGTTATCTCACACGTGCGTGTATAAACTCGCGCGAACTGGCCGTCACCACCGCTCCGTCCGCCGCCGCGCAGAACGAAGATCGAATGAAGCGAGAGAAGGACACGGCGAAGAGGAGCGCGAGCGCCCTCAACGGCGAGGTGGTGCTGCAGGAGAAGGAAACGTCGGCTGCGGGCAACGCGGAGCCCGGCTTGGGGGGGGAGCGAGGCCCCCCCACGTTGGGCGACAGCGCGGACGAGGTGGGACGACCGGCGAGCGGTAGCGCGCGTTTCCAACACTCGGAGGGCGACACCGACCGCACCGACACGACCAGCGCCGGTACGTTCACGCCGTCGACGCTGCAAGACTTCAGAATCTGAATATGTATGCTGGGGGAATCCGATGAGCTATTAAGCTCTTTTTCACAGATGTCCAGTATTTCACAGATGCTTCTGTTGTTGAGTGAGCAAAACCCCAAGGCTTCCGAGAGGTTTACAGCTGGGCTGTCCGATTATTTAAGTAATTGGTTACTCTGCCGAATATCGGTTCGATTACTCAACTGATCAGATAACGTGAAAAAGTCCAGGCCTGTCCCCCTCCATCCACATCATGGCAAAGCATCTGAGCACTCATCAGGACTACCTGTAAACCACGTGATTGGGCATGTGCAGGTGAGTAATATGTAGAGCTGAGCGATCCAATCATTTAAGCAATCAATTACATGTAACATGCTCTTAAAATTTGCGTACGTGACATGCATTCAACATGTTCATGTTACAATTTGTAATGTTAACATTGGACACATCCGAGCCAATTGGTGTTTCGGATATTCCTACTTACAGACTCGACGTTCAGGGCTTGTTTCCACCGAGTGTAATTGTTGATGGCGTTCCACAGGCGTTGATGAGAAGCCCAAAAAGAAACGCAAGAAGGTGAAGCGGAACAAGGTGGAGCCCGCCAACTTGGACGACCACACGGAGGGTGGCACCACCGCCTTCACGGCCACTACTACTTCTTCAGGTCAGCAAAACACAAACAAAGATCTCCCGTATAGCCTTAACAAGACTGTTGGGACAAGTGCTGTTGGCGACCACCCTATGAAAGGCAGAACGGTACACGAGGGGGTTGGTTCAAGTTAATTTATTAGGTATAGCCCTGTGAGCCATTCGGCTCTTGAATCGGGTGCAACCGCAACAAACAAAAAACAAAAACATGAACAAGAAAACATCTTAAAGTGACTATGTGCCAACAGAAAATCCAAGAAAAGACAGCAAAATATTGCAGAAAAAGCACCGTACACCAACGCTGTGTGCAAAAATCCCAATGGGATGCAAGTCAAACAACAACAACCAGAATACAACTTAGATTAAGGCCATCAATCTAACTCTGTACTACAACAAACAAACATGGCCAAACCAAAAAACTTTTCGAAAATCACCAAAATAAAGCCATAAAAACAATGAGACAGTGATCATAACAACACCACCCCCGGCCGCCTTTGGCTCCCCAGTGGCGATGTTTACACACCACACCAGGTACTCATTTGAGGCTGAGTCGACCTAGGGAAGGCCCAGGACCGGTTCAAATATTCGCCGCTGTTATTGGCCGTGAGCGGGAATCGAACCGGGGCGGCCGTGTTCGTAGCACAGCGCTAGCGCTAACTACGACACGACCACTCCAGGTGAGCTTGTGCTGCTCCCACACCCAGTCATGGGACACTGCACTTGAACTCGACCTGTAATGCCACCGTGTAACGTTACACCGCGGGGTAAATAGGCATGAAGCAGGGTGAAAATTAAAATGGGCGTCGCCTGCTCTTGAAAGGTCAAGATATCACCGTACGTTCGGAGAGTTTCACGGAATACGTCGTAAACAATCGTCACTGGCAATTGCCATCGGTACCGGCACTGGTGATATATGGTGAAATGATCTTGCCACGAACCGTACGGCGGTGGGGAGGTCCTCATCCAGCAGTGGATTGACCAAAGAGACGTACGTTAACGCTTATTCCAATAAGCCAGGGGTGGGGAACGTCCGGCCCGCGGGCCGTACAAGGCCCGCAAAATCATTTGGTCTGGCCCTGCCACGGCAACCGCAGGCGGGACTCGAAATTCAATAAATCTAGGAGCAAACCTGGAAAAGCAGTTGCGAGTAGCAACATCATCAATAGCAGCTAACATCACACGCCTCACCAAAGAGAAGCAGTTCCAGCCATCGCATTAGGGGTGAGTTAATTAAATGTTTGACCAAATATAACGGGCTAATTTTTAAGTTGATAATTTTGTATGGCCCGCGAATGATGTTATAAATATCCAAATGGCCCTTGGCAGAAAAAAGGTTCCCCACCCCTGCAATATGCAATGTAAATTCACTCGCCCAATTCTTGACAAATCTGATCGCTGCGCCCCCTAGTGGGCAACTAAGACGGCAGCTTCTAATCACACACACTTTTCCACTCTGTTTTTCGTGACAAGACACAACTCTATCTGCCATGCCAAGTTTTGATCGATGCACGCTGCCAGTGACAATTGCTGTCCTCTCGAATTGCCCGAGTGTATCGTGGCCTTCACTTATTGGATGTCGCTAGAAATAGGCCAGTTTGCCTTGTGGCGTGCATCCTTAATAACATAACCGAGTAGATAATACTGTCTTCTTGGTTCTTTCGGTAAAGTCACGTAGAAGGGAAGTAATAAAATAATAAAAATAAAACATAATAAAATAAATAATACTGGTAGGAACATCTTGGTTACACCAGCCCACAGGGGATTATTGTGTCTGTCCGTCGTGCTTGGAGGGCCTGGGTGGGGAGGGGCTGGTCACCCCTGACTCGGAAATGGCCCCAAATTTTTATTTAAAGCTTTCGTGACTGCAGGGATTCATATTCTTGGTTCTTTCGGTAAAGTCATGTAAAAGGGAAACAATAAAATAATAAGAAATAAATGTATTTATTGTTTCATATTTTTACGTTTCATATTTTTATGAAACAATAAATATTTTTATTTTTTTATTATTTTATTGTTTCCCTTCTACATGACTTTAGCGAAAGAACCAATAATATGAATGGCCCCAAAGTAAAAAAAATGTTACCGTGTGTTTCCAGATGTCCTCAGGCCAGAACATAATACCGGTTGTTGTTGTTGTTGCATTTTTTTTTTACCGACAGATGTTCGGGGACGACCACTACCACCACTGGTCCTGCGTCCCATTCCCAACAGCGAGTCCAATGACGTTCTCAACTAAAAAACCAACCCACATAACCCACGGCATGGACAAACACCTGAGGACTCATCGGGAACATCAACAGACCACCCTAGTCGTCACGTGAAGATCAGTCCATATGGGATATCTGATCATTTAATTATCGGTCCAATTATGAGTTTGATTACTCGACTAATCGAACAACACGAAAATCGTTGGGAGGGGAAAAGTCGCACCTCTGTTCCTACGTGTCTCTCTGGACGAGAGGTGATGATGTCGTCAGCATCATCAGCCACATCACGCTGGTTGTGGCTTGTAGGGGGTTTCCCACCTTCGGGAGGCAGGATGTGGGGGTAGCCCCAGTTTTTAAAGAGGCCCAAGCAATGGACCATGAAACAAATAGTCAATTGCAAACTTTTAGTAAAATAATTCACGTAATCGATTAATCGTCTGAACTCTAATCATGTGTTTTCATCACTATTGAGCAACGTCAGAAACTTGCATTTTTTCATCTTAAGAACACGGGGTGAAAAGTCATACTGTAGTCAAGCTGCTTGGTGGGTTATTTCTAATTGCGGCATATTGGCTAGAATACTGAATTTAAATTGGTCAGAGAACGTGTTTATTTTAAACTGAAGTATAAAAATACAGCACTAATTTGGTTCACTTGACACTGTATCAGATATGAAAAATATAGAGACTTAAAACTATCAGTGACCAAACTGCAGATGGAGCACATTTCCTTTAGGTCTACCGATTAACGTTTTATATTTTGATAAAGACTCAAACGGGTTTCAAAAGAGATTAGCATGTTTGTTACGATTTATTTTATTCATACCTAACAGAGAATGTGTGTGTTTCTGCAGAAAACAAGAGTGTGTTATTTAACGCGATCACAAATACTGTCGCATGATGATGAAAGGAAACTGTCTGTAATTCAACGTGGGACCACAGGACTTCACAGACAAACCATGCCTTGCAAGGAACCATATTGGTGTTCCTGAACAAAACAAACGCATTGTACCTTCTGCTAATAATTTGGCACGTTTAGTATTGTCGCCTTTTGTTATCGCGCAAGGCTATCATGAAAGTGCTCCATTTCACAGATAAAGTCGGCGAATCCAGCTTGGAGGCTCAGTGGTAGAATGAGCGGTAGCGTTATACCCAGGTAATTCTTCAAATGTCGATTATTTAGATCGTAAAAAACCTGGATACTTAACGTCCACTGCAGTGCAAATGGGTGCGTATTCATGGTTAATACATCCACAGTATTAACCAGGGTGACCACTGTACTTGAACCGCAAACCCCTGCAACATCCGGCAGATGCCCTACTGCTCGGCCACGTCGCTGCCCTAAGCAGCCTAATTTTTTCTACGAACGCATTGATTTCAAACCTTCACATGATGGCTGCATGCAACTCCTACATTCATTTTAACCAACTGTAGATGTATTTCATACTTGTAAAGCCAATTGGCTCATGTACACTTTTATTTTTATCCTCTGTGGAGCCCCTGAGTAAGGTGATATCAAAGTCATGGATTTATGTCAGTTCATTAGTTTTACATTTTATATGTCGTTTGAAGTTATATTTACAACTCAAAAACTCAACCACATAAATCATTAACACTGCTTATAATGTAAAAATATGTAGTGGCTGATGTTTTGCGTGAAGGTGTTTCTTCAGAACAGATGGAGATGGTAGGGATAGCTGTAGGTCGCACTTTATCCTCTATGGAGAGGATAAATGTGACTGTTGGTCATCTCTGTTGGTCATCTGGATGGTCCGTTCAGAACTCTGGGTTCAAAGTGCACAAAGGGGGTGGGTGTGACCAGGGCCATGCCTGGCCACCTTCGTCTCCCCAGTGCTGATGTTTTCACCCTGCATCAGTTACTCATTTAAAGTTGATTCCACTGAACGGAGGCCCAAGACTCGTCCCGTATGTCTCTTGGCACTGATATTAGCCATGGTAATTATTCGGCGTCTCTTATTTCCCCTCTCCCACCCCTTTACGGAGGCCACTGGGTCCACTAACTTCAGGCAGCAGCATCCCTTCCCACCGTTGGCGATCATATACACCATATTTCGCTGTCGAATAACAGTAGACTACTTCTGCAGTCAACTTAAAACGGTTTCCTAGCTCTGTCAAAATTACAAAGTTTCCTGCAAATCCCCAGAATAAAGTGCAACCTCTAGCATTTGGTTCTGAAGGAAGACTGTCACGTGAAACTTCAGTTTGCTATTTATTGCTCCTTTGCAAGGCATTGTAAACAAGTGTGGAGGTTTTTGTTTGTTATATTTTGTGTTGCCCCTTTGCACAGAGTGGCCAATGCAGTCCCTTATTTGTTTTGTCGCTCCTTTGAAGTGTTTTTATTTGTCATTTTGAACGAGAAAGTCCACATGCCGCAGAACCACCTGCTTGGAGAGCAAGTTTGTTTGCCACCGTGATTTAGGTACAGGGTGGCCCAGCTATAGATACCCATGGTTATTCATACTCTAAGGGCTGCCTGGCTTTTACACGAACACAGCCACACATTTTACTCAGGTTTTACGCAATACCATTCCTAATGACATACCGAGGCACATCTTTCTGAGTTCACCTTTCAAATACAAATTCATCGTTGCATGCGTCTAATGAATTCTAAGCATCACGTAAATGTGTGTATATAAGTACAGCCCGTTTGCCAATCTACTGCTGGATGAGGGCCTCCCCATGCTGTGCGAATCGTGGAAGTTATTTGACCATACTTCACCATGCCGGTCAGTGGGTTGGTAAACGCATGGGTGTTGGGGTGTACAGTACAATGACTGACCTCTGCTGCCCACCAAAAACCCACATCCTATAATACCTGTTATACTTTGGTTCTTTCAGTAAAGTCATGTAGGTATAAATTAAATCGCGACGTTTCGGGCGCAACACAAGCGTCCGTCATCAGGTGGGACAACCACAGCAGGAAACAATTGCTGCATGGTGGTCATTGATCCAAGCACTAATTTAGGGTCAACCCTGCTTAGTTTCTAAGGTCTGATGAGATCAGGGACATTCCAGGGGTTGTCCTGGCTGAACAGAGTTTGTGTGTGGCTGTTCCCAGCATCTCCTGCTCCACGTAGGAAGCATTTAAACTCCCTCTACCTTCAGGAGTCGGTTGTTGAAGGCATCGCACTTGTTCAGACTGGCACACGAAGAACCTTGACCTTGTACTTTGTACCTCCAAGTTCGCGTTTCGTAAACATGTGTGTACGTTCCAAGTAGTTTTATTCTGGGTAATTTGGTCAGGGCTCACGTGGTGAGAATTTTTCTCTTTTAATTATCGCGATAGCCATCTTACATGTGTTGTGTGTGTACATGTCTTAACTTCATGTAGAGCTCATTTAAATCGATTGGCGAGCTTAACATTTCTAAAACTGGAAAGATGTGGATTGTGAGAAAGTTTGGGAAACCCCGATTATATCTACACATGAACATGTGACCATCTTGCATACAAGGGACCGAACCAACATTTATTTAGAATCATTGGCTGCGAAAACTACACCAGAATGTGTTTTAGAGTAGGCTTTTAAAATTATCTGTCGGTCCCAATAACCTCTCTGGACCAACGGACTATAGCCAACTCTCAAAAACTGTTCATGGATCACTGCACCAATAGCGTAGTTTTAAAACTTAAAAATACTAAATCGTAGTGTCTGGAAGTTTTTTCAAACCACTTCCCACATTGGCCTTGCAGACCACAGGTTGGGAACCAGTGAATTGTTACCTATAGTACGATGCACTCCAATTTTTTACTTTTTAATACCTATTGCTTCTTCACAGCTACGCATTTATGTAAAAAAAATGTCAGAATTCACTTCCCAACAAGCACGGGTTTTTTTAATGTGTACTTTATAACGGCGATGTTCTAAATGACATACATTCAGCTGTGCTGTACCTTTTTAATGGAATACAAATATCAGATTTCTCTATCGCTAAGAGGTCGGCCATGAAGTCACCAACATCAGTATATGTGTGTGTAGGTTCCAGGTAGATTATTACGTTATTGGATCACGAGAAGTGGTGGCTGCGACTTGGGAGGGGAGGAGGGGGGAGGCCTTCGTCCAGCAGTGGATTGTCCGTGGTTGATGATAACAGGTAAACTTGTAGGTGTTGTTCACAGCTGGTTTGTAAACGATTAGCATCATTTTGGATGAAGGCCGTTTTATGAAGAGCACACTTTTTTCGTGCGCGTGTACTTTAATGGCAGTATTCACTTTATTTTGTTACAAATACCTTGCCGTGTAATATGCGCGTAGTCAATAAACATATGACATTGAAAATTGGATCATTTTATGGTTTGATTGTATTCATTTTGGTTTAATTGTATTCATTGGCACTGGTAAGAAACAGCCGTAAGTCGTTTTACAAGAATGACCCAGTTTATTTTAAATAAAACTCGTTTGCTTAAAAGACACAACGAATATACTGAAGCACAAAATCGCAAGTTTTAATTTTATAAGTGGAACGAACATGAAAGACAGAACAGTATATAAAACGTATTTTCTGTTCCCATAGCAATATCCAAACTGGCTTTCTTATGTAGATGCCAAGCAATAACAAGGTCTACACTAATGAAAACACAAAAAAATTATACCACGTTTTCATCAGCAGCAGCCATACGCTCTACCAAAGCATTTGGCTGAAATCACACTTTGGCAACAAAATAGTTGCAAAGAACACACGGTAAAACTTGGGTAAGGGAATGCCCGAGGTAATAATTAGTGCTTTAATATTGCTCACGAATCCCTGACATTACAATGGCAATCGGCCTATTGTCTCTGTTGTAAACAAATCAAAAGCTATAACCATCCGACAAGTGTTTCTGCCGTTGTCAACCTTGATTGCAGAGAAACACGATTAAAGCGCCATGCTAGGTTGGATGACAACCAGATACAGGAAAAGATACGACAGGCAAGGTCAGGGGTCAATGAAGGAAAAGACGATTTGGGCATTTTTTAATGACGAAAAGCGGGAGATAAAAGATTCAAATATAAAGAATGGTAAAGATCCAGAACTGAACCCTGCGGAACACTGATTGGATTTGACCAGCCCCTACTGGATATATGAACAAAGAGCATCATAGTCCATCAAATTGTTCCAGAACAAAAGATTCTGATTGAATGATTGACGCAGACTGAGGATGTGTGAGAGGGTAAGACTTGAGCCAAGAGGTGGGTGCCAGAGATGCCGAGGTGGGAGAGAGTGGAAACAGAACGGAAGACTTTGAGAGCTTCAGGAACTGAATTTAAATTTTTCTGAAGCTCCTCGCACGTACAGAGAGAAGCCTCGGACATACCAAAAAACACGTGGTACGACCCGAACACACATCGGCGAACATTGAAATATTACTCTGCAAAAAAATTGCATGAATTGAAATGAATATCACATGCTTTAATTACAAAATGTGTGAGAATGAATGCGACGTAAAAATCAGAGAAAATATTTTTAATAACCTTCAAAACTCAACGCAAACGTCACTTGGACGATAAAGTTCTGGAACTATCATATGAAAACATTTTAAGAGATGGCAAACATTTGCAAAATGCTGTTACAGAACAATGGACATAGCCCGGCAGCTACACCAGGTTATCAGCGCAAGAGATTCATCAGGCATGCAGTGTATTTACACTCACGGGCTGATATTCACCAATCGGCCTCGCTCTTACATGTCAAAAATACTGCCACATCTCACCGGTGGGTCGATGGGCTCATTGCAAACGAGGGTTCCTCTTTGATTTCTCGGCTTGCTTTCCCCCACTCCTTTGCCTGCGCCTCCAGCCCCTGCTTTTGAAAACCACGGAAATGGTTCATCACTGTTAACGCGAATGGCTGGACCCAAGATTTCCTCGAGCACTCTAATTTGACCGGCCGCTTTGGTTGCGGGGTTCTCGTCAATGCTCCCCCCCGTCCGTCACCGACACACCGCGCAATCGCACAATCGGCATCGCCTCGAGTCGCCTCCAGTTGCCCAATGTGCTTCACCTTCAAAAGACTCGCCAGGGTATTTCTGCTTTCGACATCCATTTCACAACGGCGGAGAGGGGGCTCGTCCCCATCGGTTGCGTCTGCATCTTCTTGCTTTATGATTTTCACAATTATGTCAGAGTCAACGATTACTTCTTGAACACGGTCCTTAGGGCGATTTGTACCGAAGCGTTTTTGATTCCCTTTAATTTTTGTTCTGGGGATTTTACTCTTGGAACAGTTTTCGTCATCGCCAGTGCTGATGCCACTTTCACCCGAGTGTTTGGTCTTCCGAGACCGTGCTTTCAGAAACATTTCCGTCAACATAGAATCTGTTATTTCACTTTCAGTAGACAATTGCATCTCGTGATCATCCGTCTGAGCTTTGCACATATCACTTCCGGATGAAAACGGATGTATTACACCATCTGTATTCACAATTGTGGTTCTAGCATCTCTATTTACAATGGTTTCAGTTGCTGCACTAGAGCTTTCATTTTCTGTCTTGGAATAATCGTTGCCAATGTTAGTTTTATGCAATGTATCATATTCCCTATTCGTCACAGAATATACATCACAGATCTTAAAAACCACACTCGCTGCATTATGTTGCTCACTTGTGGCTGCTGCTACTTGTTCCTCCAGATTATGCGTGAAACTCGACTCTACCACTTGCATTACACTCTGGTTTGATCCAATTTCAGAATCTCCTGCAGATACATATTTGGCCTCTGGAGTTGCGGTCATTGCCTCAACTTGTTCACCTTCGGTAATCTTCACTGCAACCAAGGGTTCAGCAGCAATTGCAGCATTGGCCTCTAATCTCGGATCAAGTACTGCTTCAGGCAAGCAAGCCAAAGGGGATTCCTTTCCGCCTTGTGATTCTGCAGTTTCTGATTGAACGCTGCTGCAGAAATTCATTTTCTTCATTCGCTTGCCTAAATATATCGACTTGTGTCCACCTTGACCTGGCAAGTCTCCACAACTGCTGTCAATGATCAAACTCCCTTGTGGCTCGGCAGATTTAAGCTCCATATCCCACAGTGCTAACAAACGCTTCTTTCTGAAGTTAGTGGGTTCTTTGTTGTGCTCTCCCAACGACCTATTGGTTGCATGCAAGGTTGTGCTCGAATGAGCTTGGGCCACTCGGCATTCTGTTACATTTGTGGTCTGATTGGGTGCTTTTTCATCACGGGACTTATTTGCCAGCGAATCTTTCCTATGGCTTGTGCATGCGGAATGCTCTTCCTTCCGTTCAGCCGCGATGAACTTGGCAATTTTCCGTCTGGGATCCTTGCTTTCCTGTATGGTGCTACGCAAGGCTGGCAAAGGGACATCCAAACCTACACTTGCGCCTACATAACCAGCATACAGTGGCAGTGCAGAGTGACCTCTGTTCACCGTCTGCGGGGTTACGGAATGGCTTTGGGTCATCGACATGGGAATGTGCATTGGTGCAGTCGTGGCTGTGGGTTGCACATTGACACCTGTTGGAATTTCTGGCTTTGGCATTACTGTTGAAGATGTGGGCACTTGGGGGGGCCCAGGATAAAGTGGCGGGGGCCCAAAAGGAAAAACACCAGGTGGGTGTTGGTGCTGAGCACTATGATCTTGAAGGTGCGGTGATGATGTCGATATGGGTGAGAAGGCGGATGTTGAAGAGGAGTAACCAGGTGGAAATCTGTTACCCAGTGCCGTCCAAGTCCTGCTCTGCGCAGGAACGCAGGGAGGCAAACCCTGCCATGGGTAATACATCGGGGGCTGCTGCCATAGGGTTGGAGTGTTGCTTTGCATCTGCGGAGGAATTTGCCCAACAAAGCCAGCCATTGGATGCTGGTGTGGATAAGGGTGTGTCTGCAGAGCTAGCGGGTTCATTGGAACCCCCTGAAAGGCACCATATCCGGGCCGGTTACCCTCCTCCGCCGCCACGCAGCTCAGCTCAAACGTCTTGTTAATAACCGATTTCATGAGATCAGTTAAGGTACTCGTGTTCATGGCCACCATTTTGTCAGGTTGCGATGCGCTGCCTGGGGCCGCTGAACTCGCAGCCGTCGCAGGTTCCGTTGACAGGGCCCGAACGCTCTGCGGCCTATGCGGCAAGTGTAGATGGGAGTACTTAGTCGAAGCCGATGGGTAATGGAGCGAACGTTTCAAGCAACTTGTGACGTGATCGTGGTTCGAGCTTCTTTCCTGCGGCGCCTCGTGGAGAGGAAAGCACATCAAATTCCTCAAGTTGTAGGTGTAACAGTAATGCGGCAGAGGATCCATGATCTCCTGGAATTAGACCAAAGCATTTGTATGCATAAACAAAAACGTTATAGCTTTCACATCTAAACTGCACTTTTAATTCTGAGTTCGATACTTATTTACATACAAATAGAATTTACCTTCAGTTACTTGCATATACATTTTCAACAGTGCACTATAATCTCATATTGGCAATGACTGCATCTAAGCGTTTTGACAGTACATGTTACAGCTACTGTCAAGGTACATTTTCAAGAAAATATAATGTATTAAAAACACAGGTTTAACAAATGGTACAGCATCGACAGAAACATGGACTAGCAGTGAACTTGACAACGGATGGGTTGTGTAAAAAAGTATTTGCATCATTTTTGTTGAAGGTGGAGAAAAATATATGGAGGCATTTTACTATTTTATTACTAACATTTTCCACTCCATGATTATTCTGCGTTGGGTATCCATTTGTTTTGTGGAAAAGACCCATTTTCCTGCAGAACGGGTTGCTACAAGCACCTTGACAGTTCACCTGCATTGATTCACTCTTCAACACACCAGTGGGATAAATTAATTATTTTGTCCTTTGTAAACGTGACACATTTTTTACTGTTTGGCCGTGTCATGTGGTGGAGGGTTACGACACATTTATAAATAACGCGATCTAACCCAAAAACCTCTTATGGATTATGACCCTGCCTAGCCTGTAGATATTCAATGTCGAATCCAGTGAAGCATTGCTGAAATGTGCATTTCCCAGAAGGCCAGACGGCTGATGAGTTGTGTCAAAAAACAAACTGCTTTATTTTGCGACTGCAGAACGGGAATTTCGTCAGTGATGGCACAAATAAGTGGTACCGCTGTTGCTGCGATGGAGAAAGCTCAAATTATGTATCCAGCTCCTGGTATATCAGGTAAGACACGTGACATGTGCGCTCCAAGAATTGGGGGGGGGGGGGGCAGTAAGGTATGTAATAATTATTTGGTATGGGACCTTTCTTACCAACACTTTGAGACTAGGCTCTAAAGAAAGCTGCCTCTGGTGTGGACCAACCAGTTTCAAAGACGATGCATCTAATATCCGAAAATGTTTTTTGTTTGCATGTCCACCACAAGTACGTGTGGTTAATGCTGACTTGATTCCTTGCAAAAGGTTTCTGTTTGGTGTTTTAACACCTTAACACCTGTTTAATTGCCAGAAGGGGTAAAACCTCTTCTTATAATCATTAGCTTCAACAGGTCATCACAAATTCAACGTCATTGTCCATATCTCGAGAATAAGTCGTACCACCGACGTTTTGGCATTTGAGCTTGAATGTCAAAGTAGACCACGACGTGGTGCAAGTCTCCACTTATTTAAATAAGTACAGTAACATCCATACAATTGCATGCTCACGTCACTGCCACCAGAGCGATAATACGGTCTACTATTCCACGTTGACCGACATGTCAAAAACTAAAGGTGCACCAACTATGACAAGGGGACATTGTTGCTTGTACTCCTGTAATAGATAGGAAGCCGTTCCTCAATTAACTATGGATAATCGAGTATAATTGTAAGAATTCGGCCGACTCAAGTTGTTTTAGCAGAGTCTTACGGCCCTGGCATACAATTGACGTTCTGGGCAAGCCGGTGACGGATAAAACGTCATCCTGCTATGGTGTACGGTGGATGAGAACACAACATTAAATAAGTAATATTTAAAAAACTTGTTTGTAAACACGCTTTAATGAAATGTACCGAACTAGTAATGGAAGAACTCCATGACTCCAGGAAGTGGCCCCGAAGCTTGCCATACCGTAAGGGGCTGTGGTGATTTACAGCCAACATCAGTTGAACGTGGACAATTAGACCCAAGCCAAAACATAACATATAAAAAGAATGTAAAAAAAAAATATGTTGAATATAGTATTGTCATCAGTATGACATAGCTATACCAAGTTTGCAGTCGATACATTGGGAAGACGGTTGAAATTGAGTTACAAGATTTGAGGAATACAAAGTGAGTTAAATAAAAAAGTGTGCAAAATGTTAAAAATATATATATTTCGAAATTTGTATGATAGAATATAGTATTGTCATCAGTATGACACAAGTATACCAAGTTTGCAGTCGATAGCACATTGGGAAGTTGGTAAAAATTGAGTTACAATATTTTTTGATACAACAAAAAATAAAAGCGTGTAATAATGAAAACGACACATCTGAGATGCGTCCCACACGTGTACAGAGCCTCCTCCTCCTCCCCACGCCGTGGAGGTCTGTTTGACCATACTTCACCACGCTGGGCAGTGCCGATGGGCGACTTTAGAATACAACGCTGTATTAAATACACTGGTCCCCCAACGAATTAACTATATATGAGCTTAATAGATGTGGCAGTCCGTTTGTCAGCTGGAACAGGACCCTGCGGGGTGGGCTGGTAGGAATAATACTTAGTACCGGTATAGGGATATCGACTGGGTATAGAGGAGTTAAAGAAAAAATTACTGTATTCTAGTGTTTAAAGTTTCGCCGGAAGCGACGGCCATCTTATTTATTTCACAGATCGCAGGGGGAGCGGGCGGCCATCTTGTCGGACAGGGTCATGCCAAGTGTTTGCAGTAGGGGGCGATGTTGATACACGGACGGACGGACGATATAATCTATTGGTGGTCTGGTCCACTTTGTTCCTACCAGTATAATGGCCCCCTCCCCCTCTCCGGGGTTGTTAGATCATACTTCGGGTTGGCGAAATGGTGGCTGGCCGCTATGTACTTACACAATTTCGATTTAAAGCATTCGTGACTGCAGGGATTCATCTTCTTGGTTCTTTCGGTAAAGTCACGTAGAAGGGAAATAATAAAATACTAAAAATATAACATAATAAAATAATTCTCACGACGTTTCGGCCACGACGCAAGCAGCCGTCCTCAGGTGAAGACCAGGTCTGTCGGGGAGACAGCGTCTGAATGAGAATTATTTTATTATGTTTTATTTTTATTATTTTATTATTTCCCTTCTACGTGACTTTACCGAAAGAACCAAGAAGATACTTACACAATGTTTAACTTGTGTGCTTTATTTATTTTGTACCGATTTGTAGTAACTTGCTTACCTTTTGTTTTACTTTGAACTCCTATCGATGCCCGTATTGTTGTTGCGACTTGTGGACTCGTCCCTGCTGGACATGCGAAAACAGAGCTTCATAGCTCATCGGATTCCTCCAAAAATACGTAAAGATTCGATTCTGACTATGCCATCATCGGTCTGTATCGACCGGATAAGTCTGGGTGCCTGGCCTATATGCAGCGTTCAAACTAAGACGTTAAAAGTTAACCGTAGACGTATTGACAATACATTGCTTAAAGTGAACTATAGTCTGAGAGCATAGACAATTCGAGAATACAGTAAAAGAATACGAGTTAATCATTCTGTGTGGGTGCACAGTACGCTATTTTGAGATACAATATTTGTGTATCTGCCGTGACCGTGGCCGAAACACTGCATCGGATGGCACCTTTATTTAACACATTGTTACACAACACACGATTTACGTATCCGTTAAAACAAGAAAAACTACAGTCACACCATTCACTCACCTTTCTTTGGCGATATCGGGTAAAAAAGTTAAATGAACTGCAATTCTTCACAAGCGCACGTGGCTGATGGGCGCTGCCATTGCTCACTGCTCAAGTCCACGTGACGGAGAAACCACGTGGCTTTTTTAATTGAGGTGGGCGGGAAGTCCATATACCTCCATACACCGATGCAATTAAGGAATCATAATGTTTATTTGCCCAGTAGAAACCCATTCAGCTAATTAACTATTTTTTCAAGGGCGACTCGGCCGGCAGGCAACATCAAGGCAATTTCCACATTTACAGATTCTAAAAAAATTTATGTTGGTAAATTATACTTAAACTTGAGTGATTTTGAGTGCCAGTTAAATGAAGACCGAAATGGCTTAATGGGGGGGGTGGGATACCAAGAAACAAAACTTCGGTGGTTCAAACACTTTGGGGCAGCGACATTAAATTATTTTTTATCCAAAATGTGTGCAAAATATGGGAAATTTCGATTTAAAGCTTTCGTGACTGCAGGGATTCATCTTCTTGGTTCTTTCGGTAAAGTCACGTAGAATGTAATAATAAAATAATAAAAATAAAACAATAAAATAATTCTCACGACGTTTCGGTCACAATGCACTTTCTGCCTGTCGGGTGGTGGCGGGTTTAACGACACAATATATATAATTACGCGATATAACCCAAAAAAAACTATATTATGGATGCCTTCATATTGCAGTTGGAATGGTGTGGCAAAGCTGCTTTGGTTTTGCCATTAGTGTTAAAGGATGTTTAATGGGATTAAAATCGTTCGCGTTATAGGATTGTTTTGGCATTCACAGCGAAGTGGTACAGCAACCACACATTTTCACCACCCCTTTCACATCCTAGTCAAGTTGTAATGGTGTGGCTAAAATGCTTTCGTTGAGAACATCAAACGAATATCAAACGTCCAACCTACGTTCGTTTCTTCGTCGGCCAAGGAAGGAGACGGAGCGATTAAATCAAAGGACGCGAGTCCTTGAACATCGCAGGATATATCGTGAAAGGTAGCGACAGCTTTAGCCTTCTTAAAATCGCCAAGTATAAACTAAACAATGTTTTTTTATTGTACCAGGTAAGAACCTGCTGAGCTGTATACATAGCGCTTTAAATTTCGATTTAAAGCTTTCGTGACTGCAGGGATTCATCTTGGTTCTTTCGGTAAAGTCACGTAGAATGGAAATAATAAAATAAAACATAATAAAATAATTCTCACGTTTCGGCCACAACGCAAGCAGCCGTCCTCAGGTGAAGACCAGGTCTGTCGCTGTCTCCCCGACAGACCTGGTCTTCACCTGAGGACGGCTGCTTGCGTTGTGGCCGAAACGTCGTGAGAATTATTTTATTATGTTTTATTTTATTATTTCCATTCTACGTGACTTTACCGAAAGAACCAAGAAGACATAGCGCTTTGTTCAGAAGCGACCTGGTTGTCACAAACGATAGCTCAATGAAGTTTACATTCATAGCAACAGCTAAATACTATAAAAGTAAAGTTTTCTAAATCTGGAGAGGGGGGAACTCCAAGAACAATCCACACGACCACGGGGAGAGTGACACGCGAACCCCAAATATACAGCAGGTGTCAGGGATCGAACCCACGACCTCCTGTATACCAGGCGAGGTAGTTAACATCTCCTAGCCACCGTGATGATGATGAGAGAGACACACAAACTCCAAATATACAGCAGCAGGCGTCAGGGTCAGGGACTGAACCTACGACCTCCTGTATACCAGGCGAGGTAGTTAACATCTCCAAGCCAACATGATGATGATGAAAGAGACGCAAACTCCAAATATACAGCAGCAGGCGTCAGGGTCAGGGATCGAACCCACGACCTCCTGGAGGCCAGGCGAGGTAGTTAACATCTCATAGCCACCGTGTGATGATGATGAGACACGCAAATCCCAAATATACATTAGGCGTCAGGGTCGGGATCGAACCAATGCTACGGCCTCCTGTATACCAGGCGAGGTAGTTAACATCTCACCATGGAGAGAGACGCAAACCCCAAATATACAGCAGCAGGCGTCAGGGTCAGGGATCGAACCCACGACCTCCTGTGGACCAGGCGAGGTAGTTAACATCCGTGACCCATACAGCAGTGGATTTGTCGTGGCCGCTGATGCCGGCGTTGACAATCGTGGAGGATATTAAACAACAACCTCTGTGACCTACGACGGGGCTTGGAGACCATGTGCTAAGGGATGAAGATAGCCCCCGTTAAGAGACTTTTGCGGCAAGTGCTGTTAGCGCACGAGGTGGCGGCCAGCACCACGCACGACCGCCTTTGTATCCCCAGTGGCGACGATCACACCAAATATTCTCTTGTTCGCGGCTGAGTCGACCTAGGAGCGGTTCGGTTAATCTTCACCGATGTTGACCGTGAGCGGGAATCGAACTTAGGTCGGGGGGGGG
This sequence comes from Lampetra planeri, assembly GCF_965212315.1. Lineage (NCBI taxonomy): Eukaryota > Metazoa > Chordata > Hyperoartia > Petromyzontiformes > Petromyzontidae > Lampetra > Lampetra planeri. The sequence continues at coordinate 5,270,891 of NC_136153.1, forward strand.
TGGTTTGGGTCGCCGTGTGCGCATGCGCGCGCTCCCCAACGACCTTCCCCCCCAACAACACCCATCACGTTGTTATTGTTGTCATGTGCTGAATGAGCAACCAAGAAGAGCGGTCCGCCCACCTTATTTATCCCATCGTACGGGAGCGAGCACTGTATACCAGGATGGCCGAGTGGTTAAGGCGTTGGACTTAAGATCCAATGGACGTATGTCTTCGTGGGTTCGAACCCCACTCCTGGTAGACATTACTTTTTGATCATTTTCCGAGCCGCCTCCACCCCCCCTTTCCCAGGGTGCCACGCCGTCTCGTCGTCTCTCCCCTCTCTGCCCGCTACCGAAACGGGGATTTTATTGTTTTTCATTAAAATGTGATGGGAAGAGGACGGACGTCGCAAGTTGCGGAAATGTGCTTCAGACATCCCCCTCCCTCGCCACCCCGCGACCGGCGTCAATGCCGCCAGAGGCCACGGGTTACTGCGGTTGCGTGGGGGCGCGCCGTGCACTCGCGCGCTCTCACCACGAGGCGGCGCTGTTGCTGGTGTTGTGACCCGCACGGGGCGCAACGATGTGCAACAGATTGCTTTATGAATCCGATGAGCTCTAAAGCTCTTTTATTTACACAAATGTCTCCGGCATGGGCGAGTCAGCAGTGCAGGCAGGCGGAATAGCAGAGCAGGCAGGCGGAATAGCAGAGCAGGGTGGTTCCAGATGTCTTGTGACCCCCCCATTTAATTTTCTAAAACGCAATATACTTTTTTTAAAGGGCTCTTTCAAACAGCAATTAAATATGCAACGGGTAACAAATGTTAGGGGTCAATTATTTGGGGAGGGAGTGGGGGTCACAAGACATCTGGACCACCCTGTTCTGCTGTACACGAACTCTCTCTCTCTCTCATGAAACCCTCTCGTCGTGGCCGGCAGACCTCGACTTTGAAATGTGTCACCCGTGTACACATTTAACAGTTAATGAGCATAGTGAAAATAAACATAGTGAACGAATTTGCCACACGCAAACATAGATTTTGAAGTGCACCCAAATAGCTCCCAAGGGCCACCCCCCTCATTCGAGAACAAAAATAAGTGCGGGTGGCAGTCAGCCGAGCAGGCCACTCCAATCACCTGGTGAACATTCAGAAAAACGGACCGCGACCCACCACCACCACTACGACCACTAAACAACGACGCAAACGACTACACTGGTCAACAAAAAAACACGTTTTTATCGCCTGAACTTTTGCAGCTGTTTTAGACTAATTTCAGGGTGCTGATTCCAAATCTGATCTCAGATTTCTTTTATCACATCTCATTTGTATGCTATCGGCATACCCCATTTTCATTGATTTTACCCGAAATTAACTCTGTCACTTATGATTGCAAGTTGTTGCGAGTCAGTGACTGCTTTAGTGTTAAACTATGGTGCTGTATTTTTAGGATAGTGTGTTTATAATATCATTTTATGTAGATATCCACATTTATTTAATATTTTCCTTCTGCAGTTTTTATTGAAAATGCAATATTTGATATCTCAAAAACCTGATGTGATAGACAAAAACTGATGCCAGATTTGGAATCAGCACCCCAAAATTACCTTAAAACCGTTGGAATACCTTATGCCAGAAAAATTGTGTTGACCAGTGCTATTAAAAAAACACAAAAAGAACGTCATTTGACCGTCAACACGGACGAACGGCGTCTCCCGTTAACGATTTCGTTTGCCGTACCACCCCCCTCCCCCCCCTACGTGGCGTTCACAGCGGCCAACGAGCAGCGGGAACGCGGTCCGCCGAGTGGGCGCGGGGTGCTTGATAACGGGCAAAAAAAATTTATGAAATAAAAGCAACAAGATTTAAAATGAAAGCAACAAGATTTAAAATAAAAGCAAGATTTAAAAGAACAAAAAATGAAATCAACATACACGCTTCCGACAGTTGAGCAGCGGCGGTTCGCGACATCTCCACTAGACGGGGCTATTTGTGAGTGACCTCTGAAAAATGTGGTGTTCTAATTAAAAATGTGGTGTTTAATTCAAAATGTGGTGTTCTAATTAAGAACAACCTCGTCGTGTTATATTGGCCTTCCCGTGAAAGTGATATAACTGCCTCGTCTACCAGCGGTAGTCATTCATAAATAAATACGAAACAAATCAACAAAGCACTCAAATGTTGTCCCCATGACCCTCAAGTCCACACTACACAACCCCTTTGACACTGACAAAAGAACAATTAAAGATCAGCTCCACAAATTAACCAAGGCAACAGAGACACCGCATACTGAACAATAACAGCCACATACCCTCCTACACCCTCCTACACAAACACCTTTGATCTGTATTCACTGGCAACATGAATACAATGTACACAGGCCTACGATGTACTTCACTTTTCGTTGTGGTCACTCTGTCTCGCTGTTATCTGTGGCAACAGTAACATCACTTTGACTGATGGATAGCTAGGCTCATACTGACAGCCTATACATTTGATTTTGGGTTGAAGCCAACAAACATTTGTGATTTTAAGGCCACACGAGTGATATTGGGCTACATCCTTAACTTTATTTAAAACAACCCATGCAATCGCCATTAAATAATTAACAGAGCTCACTGTACATAATATCCCCAATAGCTGGCTCCCTCTCCTCTAAAGTGGCCTCTTTGTACAATAATTTAGCACGTCGTTCCTTCTGAGAATCAAACTTCGCTGTTGCTTCCTCCTGGAGCGTGTGCAGGCCGTGTGACCTGCTACAATTTGCACAGCGCAACCTAAAGTCGTGACCTCGTCTCATTACAGCCACGGGCGTCTCTTTCCCCGCCCTGAATGGGTCTCACACGGCGTGGCTAAAATGCGAGAAGCTCATCGCAACGAACGAAGGGGACATCTCTCACTCGGAGGACGCCTTCACAGACGCCCCGAGACCTCCCCTAGGGGGCCGTCCATAAATGACGTCACGCGCCTAGGGTGGGGGGGGGGTCAGGCATTTGTGATGTGTGACGATGGGGGGGGGGGGTTGAGAAATGTGAAGTCACATCAAAATGCGCAACTTTAAATAAATTTTGACAACACGTTCTACTTTATTAAATAGACTTTTTAATAAATGTTTTCTCCTACAACATCAGAGTGCAGCGCCACATTAAATACGCACGACAATGACAATAGTTTAAAGCGATTTGAAGCATGTTTTATTTTTTGTGGGGGGCAAAGCTTTGTGACGTCATATTTGAGGGGGGGGGGGTCTGACTTTTTGTGACGCCGTGTGACGAAGGGGAGGGGGGTCAAAAATCGTCCAAAATCGCGTGACGTCATTTATGGACGGCCCCTAGGAACAAATCAGGCTGCGGTGTTACAGCGGTGTCTAATACGAACAACTTAAAATGTTACCTTCATTAGGCAATTCACGTTGAAAGAGTCATGTTTCTTTTTTGTTTAAAAACACAACAAAACAATTTCTAGAAAAGTATTTTTAAATTCTTTATATTAAGTTCACTTGCTTGCTTGCTTGCGCGCTTACGACCGTGCAAATCTTTCGGTCGTTTTTTAACCCACTTCCCGTGATCCAATCGAGCTGACATTTTGCACACAGACTCGTTGTGCGTGACAATTTATTTTCGTGAAATTTTTTTTCCTAAATTTACACTTTTTAGGAAAAAATAAATTATATTTAATTACCAATTGCTTAATGGTGGCAGGCAATCATCTGACCCATAGTTGGCAGCCATCTCAAGCCAGAGGACGAGATGACTCTAGCCGCCACGCATATAAAGGATTTATAGTGAAAAACTTTGTTTTTACGGGTTAAGTTTTTTATTCGTAAAATAATTTCTCGTCTCCAGCTGCTTGGTAACGACCCAACGCCCCTAGTGGACGAATCTCGCCTGCAATTGAGCGCGTTAAACCTTCCCTATAAAACCGTGTCAACCCACACGGTTTACTCCGTATTCTTGCACAGGGAAATTGAGTTTTCAGGTCCATACGGCGTACAGCCGTTTCAACACGGGGGACAACAACAAAAATGGTGCATTTGTTTGTGCTCTCCCTTGTGATGGGATGAATGTTGAAACTGTTTCAGAACGCCTGTATATTGATGGACCTAAAAAGAAATACTTCCCTTTTTTTGGCGTTGAAACAGATCGTTTCCCATCAATATATTGTCTCGTACATATCAGTATGCAAGTGAACAATCTGCATATCACATTATTATAATGTCGAACTGTAATCATCAACCAGCAGAGAAGAACACCACTGCACCTGAAGATGTCTAACACACTTGGTCACCGACCCAATCACAAAGAAAACATGAAAACGAATCTCAACATTACCCTCTCTGACCAGGGCATTTTCTATATATGATGCTGTACAGAAGGCGCCGTGTCTTATCCTATATTTAGGGGCTATTGCCGCGAGGGTAGAGGCAAATTGCAATAAATAAATAGCTTGTTTCGGTACTATCACGCAGACTTCATAGAACAACGCGCAAAGCTGTTGGCCCGGCGTAGCCAATTGAAGAATTGATGAATTCGGGAAGTGGGCTATTCCCATTTACCTCTTATTTCGCCTTGAATTGTGGAATGATGGAATTCAGCCGATCTACTTCGCAGAATAACACGATGCAATAAGAATTATGATAATGGCCTCAATGAGTTGGCAGAGAAACGCACAAATTGCTTTTCCTTTTAATGTGCTTTCGGGTGAGCGAGAATTGGGTTTCGAGAACACCTGCAGTTCATCCATCTCACCTAACCTCACTCCACCTCCCCCCATGCAGTCAACGCGGGCAGTCATTCATGGCCCACAGCTGGGCTCTTGCTCATAATGGCTAGGACCTCACGTATCTATGGGAGGGAGTGTTTTCCATTTCGCGTGCGAAGCTCATGAAAACAAGTCCTGCACAGTCAATTGATTTGGAATGCTGTGGGCTCTGAACTCATACCCAACATACAACTGTGTGGCAACAGCAATTAAGGTGTGTGTGTGTGTGCGTGTGTACATGTACTACAGCATTTGTTGTGAATTTCACTGCTGAAGGAGGGCCTCCCAATGCCGTGCAGGTCGTGGGTGTTATTTGACCATACTTCCCCAAACTAAGTGCAGGTTGGTCAAGGTGGCAGGCACCGGTGGCATTATATTTTGTTGCCGTCTGATTCTTTGTGCGTTCAAACACCGACAAGCTATTTAATATACGTACGTAATACATTCTCAATTACACTGGTCAACAAAAAAAAACGTTTTTTTCTGGCCTGGACTTTTGCAGCTGTTTTAGACTAATTTCAGGGTGCTTATTCCAAATCTAATCTCAGATTTGCTCTATCACATCTCATTTTATGCTATCGGCATACCCCATTTTCATTGATTTTACCCGAAATTAACTCTGTCACTTATGATTGCAAGTTGTTGCGAGTCAGGGACTGCTTTAGTGTTAAAATATGGTGCTGTATTTTAGGATAGTGTGTTTATAATATCATTTTATGTAGATATCCACATTTATTTAATATTTTTCTTCTGCAGTTTTTATTGAAAATGCAATATTTGATATCTCAAAAACCTGATGTGATACACAAAAACTGATGCCATATTTGGAATCAGCACCCCAACATTACCTTAAAACCGTTGGAATACCTTATGCCAGAAAAAGTGTGTTAACCAGTGTTATCAATGCAACAAACGTAATTATTTAAAAAAACATGAAAATTGTTACCATGTCGATAATAAAGTGCATATTCATTAAAGTATTTAACATGTTGACGATACGTTGGGTATATATTAAATACGTTTATAAAATATGTCGTCGATTTTTTAAACATAAATACACGATCATGCATTAGCCACAAATATAATGCATGGAGCACGTATTACTATTCGGAGCGTACCCATTTGAAAAGGTGCCAGGCAGATCAAAGGGTTGCCCTAAAACTAGGACGCAACACCAAAGCGCTATTTGTAGATATTCACACGCCTTTCAACCTGTCTGACCCGTCGCTGGTCTCAATACGCCTAATTGAATACGCACGCGTGTTGGAAAGCGTGGCATGAACAACACGCGTGGTAATGAATTATGGTGAGACAGGCCCTGGCTTATACACGTAAGCCGTAGCTTGCGTTGCAAAATGCATAATCAGATTGCAATGTGCATCACGCAGTGCTGAATTCTGAGAAATTGTTACGGGGTTAAAGCTGGGAGTGTCATTCAGTACACGTCTAATGAAAGAGGGCAATTGCCCGAAACGTCGCCTATGATATATATTTTCCACTTAAAGATGTGTTATTGACTGATGTGGTTGCGTTTTTACGTTGTTATAAGGTGCTATACAGCTCATGTAATGAAGTCGGCACACTTGGCTCAAGCAGGATTTGACTTGTAAATCTATAATCCTGTGTCTATGCGCAACGTGCCCTCCATTAATTGGCAATGCCCTCCCCAATTTTTAGCTGGAATCGTGCCCTGAATTTGCATCGCACTTTGATTTTCAGACAATTTGGCACACTCTTGAAATTCTTTTAGAAAATGTGTTTTGATAGCAATCTTTAAATGAAGACCAATTTGTTTAAAGTCATTGCATTTGTATGAACGCAGTGGATACCGGGTCAGTAGTCCGTGTTCATTACTGAAGGAGGTGTCTCTTGCCTTGTTGGAGGGTAAGAAGTGGTTCTCGGTTAGGGGAAGGGAAAGCCAACCCAGCATTTCTGTACTGGAAGACCTCTTAATGAGTGTATACATTATTTGGTTATGTTGTGCAAATACAGTCAACAATAACAATAACAAAAACCCCTCAACATATACATCAATAACAGTGTGACCTTTGCGGGAAATGGCCTTTCTTCATAGCACCATTTTCTGAATGAATATGTAATGACATGGTGACACCTGCTGGTGAGAAAAGGGAAGCACGAGTACAGACACCGCTAAAACAGCATCCAGTCCGAAAGGGAGCGGTATCTGGGCCAAAGGTAATGGGCGGGGCTGGCCGGGATGGTCCGGGAACCCGCTGGAAGGTTCCACGATAGGGCGTGGCCAGAGGCAGAGCCTAGCCAGAGGCGGAGCCTAGCCGCACCTGCGGTGATATAAGCGGGGGCGGAGTCGGACTCGGGGTTGGTGTGTGGAGTCTTGGGTCCGGACTGCATCGTTGCTCGCCGTCATCTCTCTCCGTCTTCCTGCCACGTGGATGATCTCTTGCGGCTTCCCAGCCCCTCCCCGGCACGCCGCCAGCCAGCGGCGTGGCCGAATGAGGACGGTGGAAGCACGCCGAGTGATCGGCCGTGTGTGTGTAGCCCGTAGGGACGCTAACATCTAAGTGTTGTACCCAGAGTGAGAGATAAGGTTGGCCTGTGTTGTGCCCGTGTATATGAATAAAAGAAGAAGTACCCTCTGCACGACGTGTCGCGGAAGTCGCTCATTACAAATGTATGGTCATGAAATAAAATAATTTAAACCAGGAAGAAAACCATAGGTGGAGTTTGACTTCTATATTTGGGGGGCGGAGGCAAGAGTCCTCACATTAATATGAATTAATATAATTAGTTTAATTACTTTTTAACCTTTATTGTCAACTACTGAAAATAAATGATTGAATGAGTCCAGATTGCCCCCCCCCCCATACTCACCCATGCTTGATCTTGGATTCCACAACATATTATACACGTGGATTTAGCCTCTGAAGTACGGTATTCAATCAACGATAACAACATTGAGTTCCCAACGATGCCACCAGAAGGGGAGACGCAGGGATGGCGTGTGACACAGAGAAATATCGCCATCGCGTTTGTATCCGCGAATAATGATTTTAGCGCTGTTTTATAACGAAGTTTTGGGAAATCCTTTAATCAATTCAGTCACTCAGTCGTGAGATATTTCGGGGAACGCCCATTGAGCTAATAAGCGTGTTTCAATCGGGACTCGGCCAACACGGCTGAGCATGTTACATTTGAAAATGTTGGTTTACAAGGTTGCATATATAATCAAAGCAGGGACACTTCATGAACATGAGGAATACAATAGAATTTTTTTTTTGAATACAATAGAAATCTAGTAAGTAATTAAAAATAACATACGTGACACTAGTGAAAGGAATGACATTTAAACATTGAAATGTAATAGCAAGAATTACAAATGCATTTCCGATGTTTAATTAACAGTCAATTGGACCTGTTTTCTCTCGTGTAAGCACCTAATGGCATCACCACTTTATACGAAAGTTATTTCATGTTGCTTCATCTTTCAGAGAGTTATTGAAAACTAATTTCTCTAGAACTGCTTTTTGTGTTGTTTGTTGTCCTTCAGATCAGCACGGTTGGCTACGTACCCTGCGAAAGAAATTCAACATACAGAATAATGTGTATTATAAATAGACGAACAGACCAGTGATAATGCAATAACGCTTCCAAACTAGAGGGATCAAACTAGGGTTGTTTACAATGTAACAAAGCACACATTTTCTTCTAGATAAATAAATAAGCTATGGTTATCGGGCTTCCCAACACTAATACGTGGTGGTGAGATGCTAACTATCTCACCTGGTATACAGGAGGGCGTGGGTTCGATTTCAAACCTGAAGCCTGTATATTTGAAGTTTGCGTGCCTCTCTCCTTGTGGTCGCGTGGATTTTTCTCCGGGTCCTCCGGTTTTTCCCTCCACATTTAGAAACATGCGTTTGGAGTCTTTGGCTGCTATAAATTTCCACTTGATAATCCACTTCATTGGATAATCATTTGTGATAGCCAGGTCGCTTCTAAACAAAACAAACACATTCCTGCGGAGGGAGTTGATAGGAACGTTGGGTTGCTCGGTCAATGGCCAGGGTCAACGACGGCGTGGTGTATTCCGCAAATATGCTCGACTGTGAGGACGGGCACAAGCCGGCGTGAGTAGGTTAAACATTGAGTTTTATAAAGGCACCACGGGGTGGGGGCTGAGAGGGGTGGGGCTGGGTGGGGAGGGGCTGATCACCCCGTGGTGCCCTTATAAAACTCAACGTTTAACCTACTCACGCCGGCTTGTGCCCGCCCTCACAATCGGCCATATTTGCGGAATACACCACGCCGCCGTTGACCCTGTCCATTGGCCGAGAAACCCAACGTTCCTACCAGCTCCCTCCGCAGGAATGTGTTCCTAGAAATCGAGGTCAATTGGTCCAGAGACGCGTGGCGTAATGGAGAGCCAGATATCGGTCTCCATTGAGATGCACGGGACGTTAGACGATCGTATTTGTACGTGGAGTGTGCGTGTGTGTTCAGTGGTCGGGCCTCGATGGGAGTCTGCTTCTCCTTTTTTTCCCCCTTATTGTATCGCGATGGAAATTGAGCTCGTTGTCGGCTGTATTTTTCAAGGTCAAATCACGAAGGTGCGTCTAGAACAGGCAGCGGTTGCAATGTAATTAATGTTGTCACAAGTCGATATCGGCACATACAGCAAACCGAAATAATAAAACAAAAATAGCCTATATTTTGACTTAAAACTTTAGTGACTGCAGGAATTCATATTCTTTGGTTATTTCGGTAAAGTCACGTAGATAGAAAATAATAATAAAGTTAATAAAATGATAATTAATAAAATGAAATAAAAAAACACGACGTTTCGATCGCAACACAAGCGGTCGAAACGTCGATTTCTATTTAATTAGATTTTTATTCACTTTATTTTTATTTTTCGATCTACGTGACTTTAGCGAAAGAACCAGAGGATACAAAATATCCTCGCCGCGATGACCTGCAATCCAGCACTATGGAAACGAGAGTGAGTGAATGGCACAAACGTTCGAGAAATCCCTTTCCGTGCGCGTTCAGGAGTTGCCATGCCCTGGCTTGATAGAAGAAGAACAAACAGCAACAAATGTGGGACTCCACCTGATTTGTCTGTATACGATAGACCGTCCCCGGCCCACCCTCCCACCGGCACGCGTGGGTCTTCCCCGAGTTTCCTCCCACGTGTAAACACTCATCATTAATTGCCCGATAACACGTTCACATATAGAGAACCGCAGAGCTTAGGCAATTGTTGGTGCTGGCTCATCGCTTTGTCTGTGGTTCATCACGCCTCTGAATCGCTCTCCCTCTCTCTCTACGAGAGTGAGCGAATATTACTTTGACTCACCTTTTGCCCGTCCAAGGACGGGTGTATTGCAGTGAATATGAAACTTGCAAGCGAAAAGCAGGCCGCGACGTGATATTAATTGGATTAATGCGTGTGCGATTTGTAAGGGCGCGGTGACACAGCCCTATTTAAAGGTTATAATCCCTTGTTCATCATGACGTCCTTTTTACTTCGATGTCTCAATAGCGTCACGGAGATCACGTGACGTAAGGGTTCTGCCTTTGTAGTGAGGGTTGTGAGTTGACGCCAAGGAGGGGGGAGGAGGCGCCTCGCCCCACCCCCCCCATGTGGAGTGACGTCACCCGCTATTTTTTATGAATGGGGGGGGGGGTGTCCATTTGGAAGACGTCACCTTGTAATGATTATTAATGAGGGGGGCTGTTCGATGTGGAGTGACGTCACCTGCTCATGATTATTAATGAGGGGGGCTGGTCGATGTAGAGTGACGTCACCTGCTTATGAATATTAATGAGGGGGGCTGGTCGACGTGGAGTGACGTCACGAGCGTTGCACACAGACATTCTTGGCTCATCATAGTAGTTGATAATAATGGAGGAGGGGTGTCCATTCGGAAGGCGTCACCAGCTCATGAATGTTAATGAGGGGGGATGTTCGATGTGGAGTGACGTCAATTGCGCATGATTATTAGTGAGGGGGGGGGGGAGTACTCCATATTGAGTGACGTCACCTGCTCATGAATATTAATGAGGGGGGCAAGTCGATGTGGCGTGACGTCACGATCGTTAAGGACAGACATTCGTGGGTGATTATAGTAGGTATACTGTGAAACAAGTGGAGGCGATGAAGGATTAGACTTCATCCGATTTTGTTGATAACAGTGCGTGCTTGATCATTGCTTCTATCGGTTTTCTTCATGGAGGTCTTTAATATTAGTTTACATCTGACTCGTGCATTAATATTGTCGATGAGACATCTCCACCGTTTGTTCACGTTTTTGTAGCCAAATTCCTGAATAACTAGACGAAGTCTGAACGCAAATATTCATCGGTGTTGTGCGGAGCGGTGGCGCAAGTGGCTAGCACACTGCGCTACGAACCTGTCAACCCTGCGTTCAACTCCCGGTCACAGCAAAGCACATGTCAGTGACAAGCGGGGTTTGATTTCAGCCGGAGTTGTCTGGAGCTGATGGTATGGTCAAACAACCATCATGACCTATTCAGCGTGGGGTAGCCTTCCTTCATCTAGCAGTGGATTGACAGACAGCTGTATATTATTGTTCTTAACAGACAACAGACGTGCACTTGTTACCATAGTGAAACCTCCACTGTCACACACTTTTCCATTTCCATCCAAATATTTCTTCCAAAGATAAGATAAATGTTTTATTCATACTCAATTACCATGGTTACCCTGCTGACTTCGGTGAGAAAATTACGCAGATTTCAGCGGAGAAGAGAGAGCAATAATGATGAATTGTGGTTGCATTTTTTTTTCTCCCGAAAACTCATCAGCGTGAAGTGTGGGTCGACAATTGTAAGTCGACCCACACTTTAGACCTCCATCTCTGTTCCGAAGTAGGATCATTGCCCGACAAGGTTAGCTTATTGTGCAGGGTGAGCCATTTGTTTTTACACCGTCCAAAATAACGCAGAGGCGTGATTGCGGAAAGCGACGTTTTTATATTTCGTAATCTCGAAACGCATTAAGTATTTTACTTTAATCCCCACTCTGCAAGATAGAAAGCCATCGCTTCATGTACAATATTAAATCTCCATTTGAGAAAAGAGGGGCCCCATTGAAAATCAGCGGGTGCTCTATGAACGCCGTTACCCTGTATATTTTAATGTTATAAGGCAGCGCTAGAGACGAATGGGAGAGCAGTGACGCAGTGGTTAGCGCGGTGCAGTATGAACTCGTTGACTCCGTGTTGATTCCCGGCCACTGATGTGGCGATTAACATCTGTAACGGGCCGTGCCCACAAACACACACCTTCACCTTTCACCAACCCGCACTGACCATTGCGGTGAAGTAGAGTTGACAAATCGCCATTGACTAAAATGCTGTATATATATTTTTGATACGTTATTTTTTAATAACAAAAACAAATCAATTCCGGCCATTCTCAAATCCATCAATACATCAAAGCCATCCCCACGCCCTGTCGGTCATATGTCTGAGCATAGTTCAATATCAGGGTTCAGTGGGAGTTGCTGAAGGGGGGGGGGAGGCGGAAATTGTCACCGCTGATCAAACGGTGGGCGCGAGATACTTAGCGCAGTGCGCTAACCACTTGCGACACCGCTCCGCCCAGAAGTGCCTAAGTGGTGGTGGTTTATCTACGACCCGAGTTCGATTCCGGCTCACGGCCAACACCAGTGACGATTATCTGAAACTGGTGCTGGGCCTCCCCTAGGTAGATGCAGCCTCAAATGCGTACCTGGCGCGGTGTGTAAACATCAGTACTAGGGAGACAAAGGCGGCCGGGCGTGGTTATCGGCCACACCGCACCCTCGTGTGCCGTGCCGGCCTTGATAGGCGCTACTCGCGAACAGCACTCGCCCCAAAAGTCTGCCGGATCTATGTCTGCGGCACATCCACGGTTGTTCTTTCACCTTATTGGATTTATTAGGCGAATGCAAAAAAACGCGGCGCAATCATGGAACTCGACGGGGCTATCACTGCCCTCGCGTCTCAGATGACGAACATTTCTCGCGAAGGGGTTGTTGCTGTTGTTGTTGTTGTCTTCTTCTTTCGACAATGAATTTAATTATCCGTAAACTTGTTAACGCTGCAGTGATGCGCGGGGGTTTGTGGTCCACACTCATCGCGTCCCCCATGATTATCGCCGCTGACAGTGATCGTGCGATCACTGTCAGCCATCGGTCATGTTCAATCTGCTGCTGGATGATGACATCCAACCCCCGTCCGCACACCAAGCCGTCGTCATTGCTCACGATCCTGCAAATGTAACATCGAGCACAGCGTTCTTCACTGGGATTTCTGCACACAGCGTCGATGTACGGTGCTTTTTCTGGAAGACTTTGCTGTTTTTCCCTGAATTATTCTGTTGCCCGTAGATTTGAAGCTTTCGTGACTGCAAGGATTCATACTCTTAGTTCTTTCGGTAAAGTCACGTGCATTGATGCAGCTAATCTGGCTGTGACGGTCCCACCTGATGACGGAGACTTGCGTTGCCACTGAAACGTCGTGATTTTATTGTTTTATTTTTATTAATTTTAATTTCATTTTTTCACTTTAAGATGTTTATTGTTCGTGTTTTTGTTTGTTGCGGTTGCACCCGAGTCAAGAGCTGCGTGGCTCATAGGGCTATACCTAATTAATGAAAATAAAAACAAATTTCAAGGCCCCGTGGGCCATTGGCGGTCCCTGGTGGCTTTTAGTGCGGCCCCCGACAATACACAAAGAGTGAAAACACCCCTCCCCCTAATCAACATCATCATCAGTCTGCTGTCAAACCCCTAGTGGTTTTAAACGTGTGGCGGCCCCTGACACTGATGATGTCCCACCCTCAACCAGTATATATACAAATACAGTTTCTTGGAATTTCTCTCACTTGATACAGCTATCGTACTGTGACGGTTCCACCTGAAGACGGAAGCTTGTGTTGCCTCCGAAACGTCATGATTTTTATTTTATTTTTATTTTACTTTTATTAATTTACATTTTTTACCTACGTCACTTTACCGAAAAAACCTAAGAATATGATGATGTCTTATCGGCGAAAGTGGCTCCCGCTCCGCCACCCTCTGAAACGTAGCGAAGACCTCTTGATCTAGCGCCTGCGCACGAACCGATCTGTCATCGCGATTCATAATTGAAGTTGCGCCAGATCGCGTACGCAAGGCGTGCCGTGTGTGTTTCGTACAACCTCCTCCACCCGACGCAGCCGGCTGATAAAGTTGCCACGCGATAAACAAACGCGGCCGATGTTGTGATGCTTCGGCGCTACCGCTGTGTTGGGAGAGCGCTGCCACGCAACATTGAACAATGTGGCAAGATTTTGATTTAAAGCTTTCGTGACTGCAGGGATTCATATTCTTGAAAATGAGTGAAGAAAATTTGAAAATTTCCGTGCTGTGGATTTCACACCTGATGATGATTGCTTGTGTTGCAGTCGAAACGTCGTGAGAATTTTTATTGTTTTATATTTATATTATTTTATTATTTCCCTTCTACGTGACTTTACCGAAAGAACCAAGTATATGAATGTGGCAAGACGTTTAACTGCTGGTTACAAGCAGCAGCAGCAGTAGCAGCAGCAGCAGCAGCATCAGGCAGTTGCCAGAACCGTGGAAATGCTCTCCAGTCTTGGAGCTTACAAATCATCTTATGGCTCCATCTCCTCCGAGCCGCCTTTCAATTATTCGTACGAAGGCGCCGCAATGATTATATTATTTAGCAGATGCCAAATCTCCGGTTCACGCTGCCTCACACATAGTACCGCACCGACCGCATTCCACCTGTGCGATCGGCGTCTCTCGCATACAAATTAAGTCGTCGCAGCGCTGCACGCGCCTGATGATTGCTAAACACGTGGCCACGCGACAAGTGGGGCGCAACGGATTGATTCAAATCAGCGGCGTCAATATTAAAACACATTGTCCTGCGGAGGGAGCTGGTAGGAACGTTGGGTTGCTCGGTCAATGGCCAGGGTCAACGGCGGCGTGGTGTATTCCGCAAATATGCTCGACTGTGAGGGCGGGCACAAGCCGGCGTGAGTAGGTTAAACGTTGAGTTTTATAAGGGCACCACGGGGTGACCAGCCCCTCCCCACCCAGCCCCACTCCTCCCACCCCCCATCCAGCCCCACCCTCCCCACCCAGCCCCTTCCCACCCTCCCCTCCCCACCCAGCCCCTCCCTTTACGACGGACGGACGGACACAATAATCCCCTGTGGGCTGCTGGTGTAACCAGGAGGTTCCTACCAGTATGAACTTTTAGCAGATGTCAAACGCCAGACAGACTGAGTGACGGGACGAGCTGCCTCTTGTCGATGAGCCCATCGCTTGACTCCCACAATTTTAGAAGGGTGAGCATTTCGGCAATTCCTCCCCCAGCAACCGACCAGGATGCCACAAAGCTAATAGCACGTAGCAAAGTTCAACACATTCGTCAATAACACCGTGCGTGGCCTTAACATGCATCTTTTTGATTCTTATTGATCGAGGAGCCTTCTTCTTTTTGTCTTCGGTCAATGCATTGGGTTTTTTTCTTTTTTATCGTGAGATTGTTTTGGCCAATTAATGTTGAGCGTGTATTGCGCAAGCGGGAAGAAACCGGAGCACCCGGGAGAAAAAAAAAACCCCCACGCGCGAAAAAAGGAGGCAACACACAACCCCCGTGCCGATGGAAACAGATGGCGATTAGTCCACTCGCTGCGCTGCCCTCTTCTGGCGAGCCAGGGTATGGCACCACCTGGACGCTCACGGAGAGAAATAAAAAGTTTCACATCATCTTGAATGTGATCCACCAACCTCTCGCTGCTGCGTCCACAGTGCCAGACTAAAGTTCACGCATAGCAGACACTACATACGTAAATATGCGACGTTTCGGACAATTACCCTTATTGATAGCACATGCAGGGCTACATCCGGAGGTGTATAGGCTTTCTCCGCAATGTGCTGAATAGGAGGAAGCGCACGGGCGGACACCGATATTGTGTATGCATAATTGATTCGCACACTCAAGCCCAATATGCAGCCACTTGAGGGAGGGAGTGTTGTGCGTGCTCTCTGGAAAATCCGGTTGTACCGATGCATACACACACACGGAGAGAGACGTGCATTCACACACAAGACAACGACACACATCCCCCTCCCCCCGTATAGCCTGCACGAACTTTGGGGGCAAGTGCTGTTCGCGAACAACTATAAAGGCACGTCACGGCTCCGCGCGTGTCGAGTCGCTCGTTCTCTCGCCGTTCTCACACTCGACCTCCCACCATCCCCCCCCGTGTCTCATCTGCCATTCACCGGACCCGCCTTTGAGACAACCATCGCTGCGGGCTGATCGAGAACATGCAAATGAAGCAGCTTGCTTAAATATTGAGGACCTTTTTTGTCCACGGTAAGTAGTAGGGGCGCGCGTGCGTGTGTGTTCTGTGTGTGTGTATGTGTGTAAACGGGCGCGGCATGGGCTAGAGATGAGAGGGAGTGATGTGGTACAGAAGGATGTGGAGCTGAGTGGACTTGCCGATGACTGGTACCAGCGGTGTCAAGATCGGCCTCTGTGGAGGAGGCTCGTGAAGGACGCTACTGGGCAGTTGGAGGCAGTCGCCCTCCAACAACAACGGAGGGCGGAGGAGCGCGTTGAGAAATGTGACGTCACATCAAAATGCGCAACTTTAAATAAACATAGAATTGTTATAACAACACTCCACCATCATAGTGCAGCGCCACATTAAATACGCACTACAATGACAATAGTTTAAAGCGATTTGAAGCATGTTTTATTTTCAAAATCGTAATATGTTGTTTGTTGGGGGGGGGGGGGGCAGAGCTTTGTGACGCCGTGTGATGAGGGGGGGGGGGGTCAAAATTCGTCCAAAACTGCGTGACGTCATTTATGGACGGCCCCTTTGGTGTTCATATGGCGCGGTAGTGTAGTATTTGGTGAGGCGCACTGCGCTGCGAACCCGGGGAGACCCAAGTTCGCGTCCCGCTCGGGAGCAATAACAGTGGGCCCTCCCGCGTAGGTCGACTCGGCCTAAAATGAGTGCAGCGCCTGGTGCGGTGCGTAATGCGTCGGAAGTTTGTTTTGGTGTTGCGGGTGCCGATAACAGCTCGGGTCAACGTCAACGGGCATCGTAAACCGGAGGCGTTGACCATCACGGGCCCGGTCCGTTCGACTCGAGGGATTATTTTCACGCGATACGAACTAATGTCCAATAAGTCGACGTTTCGGGCATGGCCCTTCGTAGCACAGAGAGAGGCAAGAGAGATGTAGTGGATGCTGATAGTTGGAGACTGCATTTGTTTACGCCATGGGGCCTGATGAGAAATACATTAAAACACATTTTCTGACGACAAGTTTTTTTCAACTGGCATCAACAATTACAGAGTAATAACTGTTGAGTAACAAAGCCTTGAAGAAAATGCTACAATTTTGCTGGCGCATTTCACTGTGGGAAGATTTAGTCATCTGGGCATACTCCACTTGGCAAGGGCCATTTCTTGAAACGTCACCTGTTCTATATATACACTGCATATATTGTTATTTTAAGGCCACTTATTGACGAATTAGTTGAGTGTTGTTTTTTTATATTGCTTGTGCTTGTGCACCACTTCCCACGTCGGCAAAGAATGTATTTTATATTCCTATTAACCTGTTCGTAGGATTACAGGGAGTATAGGGTACAATAGTACATCATTAGATTATGTATATTGAACTTCTTTTGCACCGTACGTAGCCAACCGCGCCAATCGGAGGTGCGGGGGAAGGACAACAGACTAAACAGAAAAATCGGTTCTAAAGAAATTCGTTTGTCAATCTCGATTTAAAAGTGCGTAGATGCAGTGGCTTCCTAATATCGGAAGAAAGAGCGTTCCAGACGGCCGCAGATGTATGCACCTGAAAGGGCGCGATGCGGCCATCGTCTTCATTCGATGGTTTATGCTCCTTGAGATCCGTCAGATACCGTGATTTAATTGTAACACCGGCGTGTCTCGTACTCTAGTGGTAGTGCCTTACGCCGATAATCACGACCGCACTTCCAAACCGGCCAGCTCTTGACGGCGTTCCTGAAAGTGTGGCGTGAACAAGCGAAAAAAAACGAAGCGCTGCGTCATGATACAGACGAGAAGGAACGCGCTGCGTAACGGTGCGAACGAGAAGGAACGTGCTGCGTAATCGTACGGACGAGAAAGAAACGTGCTGCGTAACGGTACGAACGAGAAGGAACGTGCGGGGGAGCAACAGAGATTTGCCCACCGCCCGAGATGCGAGGGATCACAAAGCGCTCGATTGTAGCGAGCGGGCGTGCTCGCCCAGCGCTGCGTCGCGCTATAAATAGTGGGTGTAGCGCCGTGTCACGTTTCAACGGGAGAAGAGACATCGGGGAGGTGGTGGTGGGGGGGTAAGGGATGAAGCGTAGGTGGGCGACTGTCACGTGAAGAATGTTGTGGGTGTTGGGACTGCCGAGTGCGTTCGCAGAATTGGGTGCGTGCGTGTGTTTTGGAGGGGAGCGCGGTAGCTGTTGGCGCTACGCTGCGCTACGAACCCGGCCACCCGA
Organism: Lampetra planeri; assembly: GCF_965212315.1. NCBI lineage: Eukaryota > Metazoa > Chordata > Hyperoartia > Petromyzontiformes > Petromyzontidae > Lampetra > Lampetra planeri. Next base: position 5,289,181 of record NC_136153.1, read on the forward strand.
GTTCGATTCCCGCTCACGGCCACTATTATCTGAACCGGTCCCGGGTCTCCCCTAGGTAGACTCGGCCTCGTATGAGTACCTAGAGCGGTGTGTTAACATCGCCACTGGGGAGACAAAGGCGGTCTGTCGTGGTGCTGGTCACCCAGCCCCTTCGTGTGCCGTTCCGGCTTTCGTAGGCGCTACTCGCTAAGGGCACTTGCCCCTACAGTCTGTTAAGGTCATCGGTGGCGCATTGATTAGCGCACTCGGCTACGAATTCGACGTTGGTCAACGTCGGCGACGAGCAATATCGGAACTTGTCCTGGGACTCGCCCCCACCCCCCCCAATCACCACCACTCCTGGCCGATTCAGCCCGAAATGTTCGAGTACTCGGTGGAGCGGTGTGTAAACATCGGCATGCGCGTGTTGGTGGTTGGGTTTGTAGCAGCAGCAGTGTTACTGCGCTGGGGAGCGAGCGGTAACATGATGAGGTGCGCGTCTGTGCGCGCCCGTTGAATGGTGGTAGCTTTGGCGTGCGCCTGTGGCGCGTGCGTGGGCAGCAACTGCATGAGAGTGCGTTGGAGGGTGGGTGGTGGGGGGCAGCACGAGAGGAGTGTGGGTGGTGGGGGCAGCACTAGGGGAGATGGTGGGTGGTGGGGGCAGCACTTGGTGAGTGTGGGTGGTGGGGGGGCAGCACTAGAGGGTGGTGGGGGCAGCACTGGGCGAGTGTGTGGGTGGTGGGGGCAGCACTAGCGGAGAGTGTGGGTGGTGAGGGCAGCACTAGGTGTGTGGGTGGTGGGGGGCAGCACGAGGGGAGTGTGGGTGGTGGGGGGGGCAGCACTAGAGGGTGGTGGGGGGCAGCACTGGGCGAGTGTGTGGGTGGTGGTGGCAGCACTAGCGGAGAGTGTGGGTGCTGGGGGCAGCACGAGGAAAGGGTGGGTGGTCGGGAGCAGCAGGAAGAGATAGGGTGAGTGGTGGGGGGCAGCACTAGGGGCGAGTGTGTGGGTGGTGGGGGCAGCACTAGCGGGGAGTGTGGGTGGTGGGGGGCAGCACTAGAGGGTGGTGGGGGCAGCACTAGCGGGGAGTGTGTGTGGTGGGGGCAGCACTAGGCGAGTGTGTGGTTGGTGGGGGGCAGCACTGGGCGAGGGTGGATGGTGGTGGGGGCAGCACTAGGCGAGTGTGTGTGTGGAAGAGGTTGGTGGGAGTGAGAGGGAGGGGGGGAGGTTCTGCGAGCTGCTGAGTGAACGCGGGGCGACTCGCGCGCGAGTGCTGCTGCTCGAGTCAGCTCGCGGTGCGTGCTGCGTGATGTGATGCGTGGTGATGTGTGCGTGTGATGTGCGTGATGATGATGATGATGCTGATGATATCACGTGCATCGCTTGTACACGAAGCGACGAGAAGCTCCCAGCCAGAGTCGAGGTTCCGCACAGGACGAGGCGACCGTGGCGCTGCGAATTGAACGTCATTTCTAGTCGGCATCAACAGGCGAGCAAATCGACCTAAGAACGCAAGACCGCAATTAGCGACGGCGGTGGGCACGGATCCGCTTACTCGCTCTGCCCGGTTGCCACTCACCCCGTGGACCCGCCCGCACGATCTGCGTGAGTACCGACCCCAAAGCAATCTCCGCACCCAACATACAATCTACTCGCACTGGGAGGAGCGGTGGCATAACGGTTAGCGCACTGCCCTCCACCCGGCTACCTTGGAAGCCGCCAAGTTGGCTTCCCGCCCACGGCTACCATAAGTAGGCGAGCGATGTCAGAACTTGTGCTCGAACCTCTTCCTTCCCCCCACCCCCCACCCCTAGGTCCACTCGGCCTGAAATGGCGTGAATACCCAGCAATTGCGTTATTTCTCACGCGCGTGCCTGGTAACGCTGTTGTCCTGCGTACGCTGCGGAGTTGTTGGTCTGAGCTACAGACCAGTGACCTCCCCCTGCCCCCCCCCGAGTTCGATTCCCAGCCACGGCTGACATCTGTGATGTGAGCTGGTGCAGCAGGGGAACCCCCTAACCCTGACGTCCGCCACCTGTTGTGGTCCAGTAAGCGGTCGGCACTGGGGAGACAAAGGCGGCCATGCACCACAACGCTCGTGCGCCGTTCCAGGTCATTTAATAGATGATCGCTAATAGCACTTGCCCCCCCAACTGTTCTCTGTAGGCTACACGGGTGGAGCGCTCTATTCATGCATGCGGGTTTTATGGGATACAATTAAAGCGGTTCGATTCTACGTTCGGGGAAGTGTGTGAAGCTGTAATCGCGGTCAAGTGTTGACTCGGCTGTGAGTGTATCTCGTTAGCAGATCGCAGATAAAATGCGAAGCGCTTTGCGGGAACAAAACGGTGTCAGTTTGTTGATACAGAGACCGGGCCCTCGTCCTGGTAATGTGGAATTTTCAACACTGGCTGAGGTTCACCCCACCACTGGCTGAGGGTTATAGCCCATAAATGACATCACGCACCTGTGGGGGGGGGGGGGGGCAGACATTTGTGACGATGTGTGACAAGGGAGGCGGGGTGTTTGAGAAATGTGACGTCACATCAAAATGCGCAACTTTAAATAAATATAGACAACACGTTCTACTTAATTAAATCGACTTTTTAATAAATGTGTTATCCTACAACATCAGGGTGCAGCGCCACATAAATTACGCACTAAAATGACAATAGTTTAAAGCGATTTGAAGCATGTGTTTTTTTTTGGGGGGGGGGGCAGAGCTTTGTGACATCATATTTGAGGGGGGTCTGACTTTTTTGTGACGAAGGGGGGGGGGGGTAAAAAAATCGTCAAATCGCGTGACGTCATTTATGGACGGCCCCAAACCAAGAAACTGCATGTGTCCCTCAACCCCCCAGGGGGTATATGCCTACCGTGGATATTGGACGATTTTTGACCCCCCCCCCCCTCTCGTCACACGGCGTCACAAAAAGTCAAACCCCCCCCCTCAAATATGACGTTACAAAGCTCTGCCCCCACCCCCCCAAAACCATATTTCCATTTTGAAAATAAAACATGCTTCAAATCGCTTTCAACTATTGTCATTGTAGTGCGTATTTAATGTGGCGCTGCACTCTGATGTTGTAGGAGAAAACATTTATTTAAAAGTCTATTTAATTAAGTAGAACGTGATTTAAAAATTTCGTGCTGTGGATTCCACACCTGATGATGATTGTTTGCGTTGCAGTCGAAACGTCGTGAGAATTTGTATTGTTTTATATTAACATTATTTTATTATTTCCCTTCTACGTGACTTTATCGAAAGAACCAAGAATATAAGTAGAACATGTTTGTCTATTTATTTAAAGTTGCGCATTTTTGTGACGTCACATTTCTCAAACCCCCGTCATACATCGCCACAAATGTCTGACATCCCCCCCCCCCCAGGTGCGTGACGTCATTTATGGACGGCCCCTAATCCGTCTACCAACTAAGACTCTGGAATAGTTTTCAGAAGTGTTGCTGCATTTGCTTCGTTTGAATTTCATTCGTGTGTGGGAGGGAACCAGCAGTTCGCAGATAAAATCCCACCACGCATACGAAGATATAATACCTAAAGCTCCGCACGGATAGATTCAACAATCCATTTCTTTATCGCCACCTACTGGCTTTCACCTGAGCCGAAGCCGACACAACACTGTATCCTCATGTAAGTAATAGCCAGGCTTCCTAAATCTGGCGGGTGAGTATTTGGGCACGATCGTGGCGATTAAGTAACGGCGTCCTAAATAAATGTTGCTATATGCGGGCGAAGTAACACCTGGTGGGCAATGTGATAATGTCCCGTGCACTGTGTTCATCGCCATCACGCTGTAATAATTAGTCCATTGGTGGGGGGGGGGCGAAGACGCATTCGTGTCTACCTAGAAAAGCCTCGCTGATGAATCTCGCGGTGACTCTTTCTGGAGAGTCCGGTCCAGTTCAGTGCCGTTCTTGCAGACGGGTCAGCTGCGGTAACCGGCTCCTGCTCATTAGAGGGTTACGCAGGGTTGGACGTGAGGAAGGTCATCGCATCACAAGGAGGGAGAGGGACATTGCTAGACCCCCCCCTGGAGCATTGCGCGCTCGCTGACCCCGGGGACTGCGTTAACCTGGAAATAATGCATCGCAGGAGTCAGGGGGGGATAATTTGTATCATTTTTGCGCCCTGCTGGTGTATTATTAGAGCCGGTGGAAAGCTGAGATACCCTTTTTTTTAAGGAGTATTAATTGGGTGGGGGGGGGGGCCTTAACGAAACCCTACAGAGGCTCTCTTTCTATATCTCTCTCCGTTTCTGCTGTGGAGCGCAAGAGACGCGGAGTGTGTGTGGTCCCAGCCGTAACCCATGGCCCCGATATGGGCAGTGGTGTTTGTAAATAAAACATCATCATTAGCCGCTCGCAGTATCATCCGGGCGGGATGTTTCCGGTAATTACATTGGGGGGTTACGGCGTTATCGCCGGACTTATTAGTGCCCGATAAGCATCTTTTATTTTTTATTTTAAATAACCATGCGATGTAATGACTGCCGTGGTTTGTTTTAACGGGGCCGTCTCGCACGTAATTGCCAAACGGGTTTGTTTACAAGAGTTCGTAAATTGGACCCATGATCTGTCCGGGATACGTTCACCCGACCTTTTGGAGGATAGCGTGTTTTTGTTTTTACAAAGTGGAAGACCTCCGTATAGCCTACACGGCTTATTGGGGCAAGTGCTCTGAGCGCGCATGAGAGAAAGTCAGCAACACTGTGCACGGGTGGAAGGTTTTGGCCGCCAGCGCCTCTCCACCCTTGGCTGCGTTTGTCCCCTCACTCCTAATGTTGTTTCCACCTTGGAGCCCGGCACTGGCTCAGGTAATCACCACCTGATGTTAACAGTAGCCCCGGGAATTGAACTTGGGGCTGTTGAGTTTTGTAGCGCAGTGAGCGAACCGCATTGCTACCCCCCCACACACACCCCCCCCCCCCCCCACTATTTTTAAACGCGTGCGCGCACACACACACGCGCGCTCAAACATAAATCTTTGCCGCTTGTGTTTCAGGAAACCAAAGGAATGCTGACACAAGATTGAAAGATGGGACTTCAGCCTGTTTATGTGCTCCTTATCGGCAGATTTTTGTTGTTGTAAATACACATCGTATAAACTACATAACCTTTTAAATTTTTTTCTGGGGAAACATTTCACTCGGCTAGACCGCTCCACGCGCAAAAGCGCTTCTGACGGCGGTGAGGGGGGGAAAGGAGATCCTTGCTCCGAGGCTATATGTTTCATCTTGGGTCTTGCTGCTGCTGCTGCGAGCTGTGATGGATCCACCTGCTTCGGAAGCTCCTTCGACGGGGGAAGATGACGAGTTTGCGGAAAAAATCAAGACCAAGTGCGGTAAGGGGGGGGGGGGGGCAAATGCACGGCTCGCTTAATAAATACACACGGCTCTCGCTCACCAACCACATGCCACGGTTAAATATGGTAACATCGATTTGCAGCATCATCGCATCGATCATCAAGTGTTTATAGAATTGTTTCGTGGCGTGTAGTGAAAGTAATTGGAGGGGGGGGGGGAACGGTGGTGTTTTCTTCTGAATGTGCCATTTGAAACTCCTGTAATAATAAACAGGAAATGGGTAGTCTTTTAAATTTGTACTTGCTATATTTGTAATATAATAGCCCGGTCCCGCTTAATGGCATTCTAATGACGAATTTATTGTACTCTACTGCTGATTATATGCCTAATTACTAGCAGGACATTTTCCACCAATTTAGGTTTTAAACGTTTTGTCTCCTGTTGGGTGGTGGGGGTGGTGACTCGGTGGTTCGTGCACTGTACTATGCACCTGATGGACACGAGTTCGACTCCCAACCACAGATAACATGACCAGCGTGATGAAGTGTGGTCAAACGACCCGCATGGCCCACTTGATGTCGGGCGGATGCCTTGGTGTAGTGGTTAGCACACCATGCTTTAAATCCGAGTTAGATTCCTGCTCATGACCAATAACAATGGTGAAATATTTGAACCAGTGGTGTAAGCACACCCCACCGGCTCTGCGTGCCGTGCTGGCCATCGTAGTTGCTCGCTAACAGCAACTTGTGCCAACCGTTTCTAAAAGGCTCTATGGGGGATCTTTGTGTTTTGGGCAATTGCGGCCCCATAAGTTGTGGGCCACGAGAGAGTGTCTGCAGGCAGCCAATTATCGAGTCGGTAAGTTTGTGTTTTTTTCATGTTCCCGATGCACGCTGGCTGTGATGGCGAGGTTGTGTGGGAGGGAAAAAAAATCTCTCCGTGCACATCTTTATTCCTGGTGATGCTGAACAAATGGCAAATGAATGGCTTGGCCAAACCTGAATCGCTCGTGTGATTTTTTTTTATTATCGTGCCGTGTTACCAACGTCGCATATCGAACTCGCCGGAGACTGGGGGTATTGACGACTATGTAAAGAAAAAAAGTCAGACGAGTGAGAACGTCTGTAGGACATCTGTAATAAAACGCACAAATAGGTTGTTGGTTAAAAATAAATCGCAAGGGGGTCGATGCTGTGCTTTTGAAGGGAGGTGAATTTCATGGGCGAGATTAAGAATGCTTTTATTTACACGTGAAAATGTCAACTTTTGTCAACATCTGTAGAAAAATTACCGTTGCGCCCTGAACAATTTCTGCACTAGATCCACACGGGGCGGTTAATTGATCAGGATCGATACGTGAAGGTCGAACATGTCACGTGTAATAATACCGTGTAACAGTGGTTCCCATCGCCTGTCGCAAGGCCCTGATGTTGTTTTATTGTACACGTGGAGGGGAGGGGGGGTAAAGAGAACGGGGAGCCATAAATAACACGGAAGTGCGAATGTTTAAACTGCATCCACAGCGTGTGAGCCTTTCGGTGTGGCGCACGGAGTTATTCAGCTCGCCATAATACTCCAGTGTCCCCCCTCCCGCATGTAACCCAGATTACAGGGGATGTGGTGACAAGTTGAGAAAGCATCCGCGGTGATTATTTAAATTGTAGCCCATCAACGAAGGCCTGTCTGTACAAATCGGTGGTTCGTGATTTTTATTTTTTTTCCCCCTTTCAGCCGCTCGCGAAGGTTCTGGTTGATTTTCGATGTTCACGTGGCTTTTGAGACGGTGTTCACCACAAAACCGGTGGCTCGGACACTGTGACCGTGTTCGAACCACCGTGTCGCATACGCCATTCAAAACCCCACTCGGTCATCTCCTTCAAACACCAAAGACAAAGATTCCCCGTATAGCCTGCAACAAGCTATTGGGGCAAGTGCTATTAGCGAGCACCTATGTTGGCCGACACGGCACACGAGGGGGGGGGGGGTGGTGGCCAGTACCACGCCCGGCCGCCTTTGTCTTCCCCAGTGCCGATGTTTTACACACCACACCAGGTACTCATTTGAGGCTGAGTCGACTGAGGGGATGCCCGGGACCGGTTCAGATAATCGCCACCCGGGTGTTGGCCGTCAGCGAGAATCGAACCCGGGTCGCCAGGTTCGTAGCGCAGCGCGCTAACCGCTACACTACCACTCCCCACACAGTGACACACAGTGACACACACATACAACAACAACCGCAATTCGCCACTAAGTGGCGGTGACATCACCATGGCGCTTGTGCCAGGCTATGTGCACTTTGAGGCCACGTGAAGTGTTGAAGGCTCGCTGATGCGAGGTCACGGGACAGACCCAGGTGCCACATGGGTCGACTGGCTGAGATGTCTTGCAATAGGCACACGTGATGCAACATCTGTTCGTCATTACATGCAATTGCTTGCCATCTTACGGCCCGATATATATTGTCGTTACGTAAACATTAAGTGGCTCAGATCATAGTGCTGCTGAACTGCCACCACTGAGATTTTGAGTTTGAATCATGGATGTCACCTGTGGTTAATAATGAAAGGTTCTCAAATAACTGTGAGCTTGTTGTGGGTCTAGCTATCAACAACTGCACACCAAAAAAAAATAAAAAAATGTGGTATTACACTTAATTTGTCGATATTTTAGCTTTAAGAAATTTTGCGTTTTTTAAGTTTGACTGCCTGGTACGGTAATGTGGTAAAATGTACTCTAGGTGACGGTGAGTGGGGGGGGGAAAAGTACTGCCCCATAATTGTGTGGACCAAGAGGGCTTGAAGGCAACCTCACGCGCAGCTCCTGAGATGTCCACTTCGTGGGCAGTTATTTATTTGACGAAGGATTGCACTGCTCCCAGATCCAAAAATGGATATGGCATCTCACGATGTGACACCGATAGCACAAGCGGGATCAGATTTTTAAAACATAAACACGTTGCTAAGCGAGGGGGTCTTACGGTTATGACTCTAGGTTGGGAGCAGGGTTAGGACGCCACTAAAACCCAAGCAGTTTTGTCTTGAGGTTGCGTGCGCAATGCTGCTGGGGATGATCGTTCTTAGCCACGGCGGCAGTTGAAGCGGTCGCAAAGACGCAGCATCGTGTGCGAGAGCTACCTTGGAAGGATGGCATTGGGCGGGGGGGGGTATGGTCTCGAGACGGAAATTTGTGCAAAATCTGAGGTGGTTGTTGCTGTTGTAGCAAATATTGATGTTTTTTCGTGTTGTGGTGATGCACCATGGAGCTTGCCTTTTTTTTAAATACACAGACAGCTGTATAAACGGGGGTCATCTGTATAACATGTTAAATAAACTTAATTGTAGGTGGCATGTCCCACCCTAGGCGCGTGACAGCGTTGGATCAACAGCCATACGATTTTGGAATCGACCAATTTCCCTAATGGCTTTTGCTGGAACTCACTTCCTGGGGTTTTTTTCCCCCGTCAGAACCAAAATCCCCCTTGCAAAGGAGGTACATTTATTCTATTCCATTGGCTTTTTGTCTGGTTATAAAAAACAACACGTTCAAACGACTAAAATTGAAACGTAAACAAAGCTTGCACATAAAACAACTAACAATGTGTAGATTTGAAGTTTTCGTGACTGCAAGGGTCCATACTCCTTGTTTTTTTCGGTAAGGTCACGTAGGTAAAAAAAAATCACGACGTTTCGCAGGCAACGCAAGCTCCCGTCTTTAGGTGGAACCGTTACTGTATCACGTGATACAGTAATTTTGCTGTGACGGTTCCAACTGAAGACGGAAGCTTGTGTTGCCTCCGAAACGTCGTGATTTAATGTATTTAATTTATTTTTTTCCTACGTCACTTTACCGAAAAAACCAAAAAGTATAACAATGTGCACTTTGTTTTGGGAAAGTTTTTAAACTGGTTCTTTTTTTCAGCGTTTTGTTTCGATATCGCTTGTTAACGATACCCGAGGTAAGTGGTGGAATAGTGACGTGCATCGGTTAGACTTTTGTGCTACGGGACCTACAAAATCCTGCGTGCTGATTCTCAGCTGTGGCTGACATCAATTTCAAGTGACGTCTTCAATCGGCACTGACGACCGGCATGGTGAAGTGCGCAGAGCCGTGTTGGAAGACCTTTAATCCAGCAGTGCCAAAGAGCTGAGCGGTATTATTATTATTATTATATTCTTGGTTCTTTCGGTAAAGTCACGTAGAAGGGAAATAATATAATAATAAAAATAACAAATAATTCTTACGACGTTTCTATTGCAACACAAGCAATCCTCATCAAATTTTCTTGCTGTGGTTTTCACACGTGATGATGATTGCTTGTGTTGCAATCGAAACGTCGTGATAATTGTATTGTTTTATTTTTATTTTATTGTTTCCCTTCTACGTGACTTTACTGAAAGAACCAAGAATATGAATCACTGCAGTCACGAAAGCTTTAAATCGTTATTATTATTATCACATGAAGGACCACGATGTGAGAGTATTTGTAAATTCGATATTAAAAAAAATTTGCTTTGATCGCTTGTGAATATGAATAACGCATGCAGCGGATGGAGTCGAAGCAGTTTTAAGTTGGCCAGCTCTCCTGCTGGGTTGCCCTGAGGATGATGAACGCTGATGGAATTGGGCCGCTGACGATTGTGTGTGTGTGTGTGTGCGCGACCCTGATTACGAAGTCTGGCAACACCTGGCCACCCTCATTGGCATCAGCGCTGCAAACATTTTCATCGGCACACTTTTAATGCGCTGCAGTATTTCATTCGATCAATGAGGGGGGCATGTCGGGTTTTTTTATTGTTGAAGGGAGATGTGCTTTTTTTGCCAATAATGCCTGGTAAACTGACAGTAAATTATCCATTTTGTCCTGACTGCCGATGAGGATTGTAAAAGGTTGAAACCAGGTCGGTTATATATATATATTTTTTTGCTTTAATAAAGCCTGCCGGTTAACATAATTATAGAAAGCCAATTGGGTTGAGGTGTGTTTTTGTTCTTTGAAACGGTTGTATTTATATTACAATAGTGTATCCATGTTTATTCTGGGCAGCTATGTTTATTGCTCCATGTACGTTATATCTGTTACCATGCCCTGATAGAAATACAGTATTTCTTAATCGTCAATGAATGTTTGATTAATTTTGTTTAACCTTTCGATTGCAAAAAAGTCGTATCGCAATGGATTAATTGGCTACAATTTTCTAACGAACAAACCAGTAAACACTCGGACATTAGAAAATAATTCCAAAACACAGGCTGTCGTAAGTGTGTGTGTGTGTAAATAAAAATATTATAAAGGAAAGGTATGCTATGGCGATTGAAGCGGCAAATTGCTACCATCCCAGATGCATGTCGGCACGAAAGTGAAAATAATGAGAAAACAACACGAATATCTCATAGTCTGCATCTTCACGTTTCCATTGAACATGATGTACGTACCAGCTGCGGCGTGAACAAATTATGATAATTCCATGTAATCTTTCTCTTTTGACAAATGCTGTATGGGTGCAACCTTATATAATTATATTGACACGTTTGTGCCTTCCCGAATAATGTTTTATCCAAAATGCACTATCGCCTATTCTTAAGACGTACGGTTCAGCAACACGATCCTAGACAAAGAAAACGGATTTAATAAAACGCAACCTAAAGTGTGTGTGCGCAAAGAAGTGCATGCACACACTGTTGCATGCTGATAATCATATTTAGAGACAGAAACGCGTGGATTTTTTGGAGAATACGTTCAGAGTCCTCGTCCGAAACTGCAAAAAGTAAGTGGACTTGGGGAGGGTCACGGCGCTAGGAGACCATGAACAATGGTCGGGAATGATTATGGAGTGACCGCTAAGGAATGGAACCCGTCCGAGAGACCGTTTGTCATGTGCTAGCTGGATTGTTTTTTCGCTGAATAGCATGAGTCGGTGGCGGTTTGGAGGCCTTAATTCAGCAGTCGTTTTAACCATGGCGGCTGCTGCTGATATATATAGAGCATTTAAGGGTAGGGTGAGTTGGAGAGCATTGGTTTGCACGCCATGGTGGCGAGATGCTATCTACCTTACCTGGTATACAGGAGGTCGTGGGTTCCATCCCCGGCCCTCAAAGCTGTATATTTGGAATTTGTGTGTTCTCCCCGTGGTCGCGTGGATTTATTTTTTTCCGGGTCCTCCAGTTTTTCCTGCCACGTTTAGAAACGTGCCCTTCTATTATTTGGCTTCTATACATTCCACATGAGCCACTTTGTTGGACTATCCATTTGTGGCCAGGTCACTTCTGAAAAAGAGCTATATAGCTCGGGGGGCTTTACCTGGTATAATGAAAATAGTTTTTTTAGTATAATAGTATCCAGCAAACTGATATTTGAATCTCTGCGTACGGCCAATATCGGTCATGCACTCATGCCTCTAATGTCTGCTCTGGTCCTAGGGCTCCACATCACCAACTTGTATTGAGTGGAATGGTGAAGTATGGCCCAACAAAACCTCCATAACCAGCAAAGTGTTTGGGATGCCTTTGGTCAGTTTCAAATTGGCAGTGTTTATTTTTAATACAGGCTGTAAAATTGTGAATGTTGCATGTATTTATATTGCACGCTCATTTATACATGCATTTTAAATATAACCAATCCTATTATATTGCCGTATGTTGTATAACGACGAGGGGTTAAGTTAATCCAAAAGATAAGAGATGGAATATTTATTTACATCTCTAACCTACAACAAACCGCATGACCAAATCGCTGTGCCCAATCTCATAGGATCTCTGATGCTAAGCAGGCTTGAGCCTGGCTTTTAATTGTATGGGTGATCGCCAAGGCTTGCCACGTAGTGTCGGTGTAGAGTTGAGGGCGAGACCAAATATGTGGCGCAGTGCTAAGTGTCACCCCCTTGTGATGGGTTTCTCCAGTTTACTCCCACGTGTCCTGATGATCACCGACTGGGTCCAACATTCTAATTGCAGGGCCCTCCTGAAAGAGGGACTTTGAAGCCCGACAATGCTTTCCTTGGCAAAATAAAAAAAAACTATTGTTATATCCTTTACATTTACACTTTATGTAGATTCACGAGCTAAATTTTCAAGTTCGTTTTTGCAAAATTATATTTCCTCGGTATAATCATGTTTTATCATGGTCTTGAAGATGGAAAACATTGTAAAAAAAGGTTTGGATTGTCCTTTTCACCCGGCCTAATTGAAAAATATGATTTAAGCATATATTTATATATACGCCAATGGTAAATGGGGGTGGTAATGAATAGGGCACACAATGTGTGTTTTTCGTGACGGGATTGTGGAGAACGGTATTGCAGCGGTTAGCGCGCTGCGCTACGAACCTGGCGACCCGAGTTCTACTCCCGCTCATGGCCAACACCGGTGACTATTATCTTAACCCAATCCTGGGCCTCCCCTAGGCCGACTCTGCCTCAAATGAGTACGGTGTGTAAAAGCATCGCCACTTGGGAGACAAAGGTGTGGTATTGGCCACCCACCCCCTCGTGTTCCATCGTTGCTTGCTAACAGCGCTTGTCTCAACAGTAATCGGGTTATACAGGGGATCTTTGTGTTTTTGTCGCGACGGGATTGTGCAGCATCGTGTAATTTCCGATGGAAGGTGGCGATTGTTGATAATTAATGTGACAAAAAGTACTCGCAGCTATCGCCAATAGATAATTGCACGAGTGATGCGAAACACAACTTGATTTTTAGGTGCGTAATGTAACGGGAAGGTTTTTTTAAAATATAAAAATGTGCACAACTAAGTTTACAGGGTTAACACATTCCTGCGGAGGGAGCTGGTAGGAACGTTGGGTTGCTCGGTCAATGGCCAGGGTCAACGGCGGCGTGGTGTATTCCGCAAATATGCCCGACCTGTGAGGGCGGGCAAAAGCCGGCGTGAGTAGGTTAAACGTTGAGTTTTATAAGGGCACCACGGGGTGACCAGCCCCTCCCCACCCAGCCCCACCCCTCCCACGCCCCACCCCCCCCCATCCTCCCCTTCCCGCCCAGCCCCTCCCCACCCTCCCCACTCAGCCCCTCCCTCCCCACCCAGCCCCTCCCTGCACGACGGATAGACGGACACAATAATCCCCTGTGGGCTGGTGTAACCAGGAGGTTCCTACCAGTATAAACAAACAATTAAGAGCTCCTTCCTCTCATTTTCCTCCACGACCCCCCATCGGCCTCACAGCCTTCTGGGGATACGTCTTTTCAGCAGCGTTGGTTCCAATATAAGCAAACTCTAGACCGCTTTTGGCATTCGCGGCCTTGGTATTCGCGGTCTTATCAGCAGTCGAGATTTGATGAGCTGACCAATTTTTAAGGAAAGGCGCCTTTCTGTAATAAATGAGTCCTAATTTGACACCGAGCATGATCATGCAGGACTAAATCCATAATACAGGTTTTTTTTGGGGGGGGTAGATCGCGTAAATATATGACGGGTGGTGGCAGGTTAAACCTGCCACCACCCGACACGGCTAATCAGTAATGTTTGTCACGTAAACGGAACGTGTAAATTCGTGCAGCACACCGGTGTGCTGTTGTTGGAGAGCAAAGCCACAATTATTTACAATGCGGGTACAACGTTTCGCCAGTAATTACAACTAGCTTCATCAGGTGACTGCCACATCTGTTGTGGCTTTGTTCTCCAGCAACGCACCGGTTAGTGCTGTACGTATTGGCACGTTCTGTTGACGTGACGAACCTTAACTGGCTGTGTCGGGTGGTGGTGGGGTTAACGACACACATTTGTGCGATCTAACCTAAAAAAAACCTGTGTTTTATGGATGATATTGGTCGCGAAAGCCTACGTGTTTTTAAACAAGACTAATCGCCCAGCTTCCTTGTGCAGAATGTTAATAACACGGTAAATAATGCCTCTCAATATTTTTCTCACAATTTTTTTTTAACTTTTTGTGCACAACCCCTTGGCTGCATAGTCTTCTAATGTGGTCTTCCAAAGATGATTTCTAACACTGCGGCCTCATTTTAATGAGGACCGGTTTGGGAAGTATAATTTTAGACTGATTGATTATTTGTGCAAAGTTTCCGTTCTTCTCATGTGACTGTGCTCTACGGCTCTATTCGAGTGATTTGCTCGACGTATGATCCCTTGCGTTTCTCACCTGGTCAAACACACAATCAATTTGAAACTTGAGGGAAACCCTTCTCTACGGAGTTTAAACTTCTCCCCACAGCTTCCTGGACGATGCCAACTGGAAAACCAAACTGCGCATCGCGCCTGGGTTGCCACGATACGCCAGCGCGATGATAAACCGTACACTGCGAGGTCCATGATGTGTTCGTAATCGTGTTTTGCCATTGCTGCCCTCTTTACTTCCCAAGTTCCGACGAGATGTGAGCGCTTTGCGGGTGATTTTTGGTCATGGGCAGGGATTGGCAACCTGTGGCTGCATGCGGCTCTTTAAGGACTGCTTTGTGACGTCATTTATTACCCACGTGCATTGCGGCTCTTGAAATATTGCAAGTTTATTTTCTTTTTTGACCGGATTCAAACACAAAAAATTGCACTTGCTCTTTTCGTTTTCGACCCCTTAGTCATGAGCATGCACGTGTACACACACGTGCGCTGAAATCCGACTGAACACCTGCTGAAATCGGGGAGGGGGGGGGGTCTTGTTGTGGAAATGTCTTGAAGTGGCAGAATGAAAGGGCGAATTGCCCGATGATGCTGGATGCAATTACCAGCGAAACGTCGTACACAAAATTGTAAATGTTGTGGTTTCACGCTTCAACACACCGGTGGGCTAAAGCAGTGCACTATTTGTCTTTTGTCAACGTGACACTTTTTTTTTTTACTGATTGGCCGTGTCGGATGGTGGAGGGTTACGACACATTTATAAATAACGCAATCTAAACCTTAAAACGTTGATTATGGGCCCTACTACGTATGCATGCGATGGTTCTTGGTGTGCATGCTCGTCTGGCGAGGGTGCCGCGTAATTCTCTGCGTGGAGCAGTCGAAGAGTTGACACTTTCCACCGCATGCGGGGAGAGCCTTGTTAATGGTGTCCTTTGATGTATATTTCATCGCCCGTGTTACACGCGGGAAGACGGTGCCACACGGGAACACGCGGCGTGATGGTGAAAAGTTACGTTTCCACATTTAAGTTTGTTTTAGTTTTTTTTGGTGGTGTCATCGTATTTTATAACGAGCAAAGGTTATTATCTGGCGCTTCATCTGGGCATTGCATTATTTGTGCATTTTAACGAATATAAAAACACGTGACCCTAATTTTTTAATAATCCAAGAGGTGGCTTGCTGGCTCGGAGGTCCGAGCAGGGAAAGTTGGCTCTGCTGAGATCCTGGGTTTGAATTAGCGGCAGCTGCCTGTGATTTTTATTTTAATTTTTTTCCCAGAATCTCAAGTGCATTGAATTTTTTATCTCGGCTTGGTCGCAAACAACGACTGCACGAACGGAAAAAAAACCAATCGCATTAAATTTGGTTCTACCCTTAATTTGGCTTAATTCCATCTCCCTGAGGATTACAAATATCGCTCGCTGCCCTGTGCCAAACGTTGCTGTCAATGTGATCTGCCGATAATGTGGTCACTTGAAATAATCTCCAGAGGTAGGTCTGTGATATCCGCTTCCGACGCGCATGAATTGTTTGTTCACGATGATGTGACGCCAATAGTATGAGGGGAAATAGAATTGGAGGGGAAATATATATTTCTTACACAAATATTGACACATTTTTAAAAGATATCGCTGTATAAGCAAGTTGCAGAGATTTTAAACTCGTCATACTATTAAAATATTTATGTTGTCTAAAACAACTTGGCAATTCAATTCCCCAGTGTGGACTTCTAATCCAGGAATCTCTGGTTCGATTTGGCCCTGATGTGGTGGAGCAGTTGAAACAATGGGTGCAAGTTTCTTGGATACCCCCCCCCCCTGCCACTCCATCCAACAGTATAGACAGGTCTAGTTAGCAACTCTGATTACGTTTGGCCACGTACGGTGTGAAAGAAGTTCTACGTAGTTAGGTAATATGCGAGTCGCGTGTGGTGGGGCAAAGTGTGGATACTTCCATTTTTTCCAAGATGCCTGGATATTGTGGAAGAGAAGGCCAAAATATCCTCTCTCGAGGGAGCTCTATAGTGGGGGAGGCCCTTCTGCCAGCAGTGGCATGAGCAGGAAATTGCAAGGTCATGTGCCCCACTTTCACAGTTACCTACTGAATATGGAATTAAAAGTGTCAATGTTGGTTCTGTTAGTGGGGGTCACTGAGAGCGAAGGGAAGATGTGGTTCCAATTTGGCAGTCGCGAAGGTTAACGTGGGTGTTTTTTAATTGGCATTTTAGAAAGAAAGACGCGTCATGTGTTTTTACTGCGCCATGCCCAAAGGTAAAAGGCGCAGCGCTGCAATTTCCTGCTTTGCACCCCGCTGCTGGTGGAAGGTCCTCGACGAGAAGGGGGGGGAGCTGTTTTTCAGAGCCCCAATCCCACACTTTACCCCACGTCCTTACCGGGTCGACTTGTGGTGTTGGTGAGATGTTAACAACCTTGCCTGGTGTGCAGGAGGTCGTGAGTTTGACCCGTCTCTTGAAGCCTGCATATTTGGAGTTTGCATAACTCTCTCTCCCCATGGTTCGTGTGGATTTTTCTCCGGGTCTTCCAGTATTTTCCCTCGTGATCGATGTGCCCTCTTTAGAGTATTTGGCTACTGCTAAACATTTCCACGTGATAAGCCGCTTCGTTGAGATATCATTTGTGGCCAGGTCGCTTCTAAAAAACGATCTGTATAGCTCATTGAGCCTTAACTAGGAAAATTAAAATACTTTTAAATGTATAGGTTTTTTTTATACTGCTGGGTAGACAAAGATGGGCTCGTGGAGGTGCAGCGTGGGATTTAAGAAACTTGGACTGTTGTTTTCCCACCCCCCCCCCCCCCGCAAAAAAAACACTGGACTGGAGATTGGGGGGGTGGTTTGTGATTTTTAGCGAGTAATCTCTCTCTCGGTATAGAGGCAAAGTGAAATTATTCGTCTTTGCCGGTGCACAACAATTCATTTGCAATCGCCGAGACATTTCAAAGCAGATAATTGTTAATTCATCATCCGGAACTCTTTTCTTGTAGTTTAGACTTCCTAACTTACGCGCATAGCCACCTGCACAAGAATCCTAAACTCGGATGGGAGATGCTTACGCATAGAAAACACTCGACTCGTTCAGAGGATTTGCCACAGGCGTCAATTTATTTATTGCGTGCAGTGTCGCGCAGCGAGGTAGCATTTCATTTGGCGCCCCGGTGCAATATTATGAAAACATTAATTCGCGCACCCCCTTAAGTTGCAATCCTTTTTCTCGATGAAAGCATGCTTCCCGTGCTGTGTCGGTCGTGGCAGTTGTTTTACGAAACTCTGCTGGTCAGAGCGAGTCTGTGAAGGGAGTGCCACCGTTCTCTGTTAAGAAATGTTTCGCCACCGATGGTAGCCGTGGCCCGAAATTAAACTCGGGGTTGCGAATTTATTGTGCAGAGCAGAAGCAGCTGCGTCGGTGTTCCATCTCTCTTCACGTGGAAAACTTTAACCAAACAGTTTTGAGAACCCGCCAAGCAAAGCCAACATGTGCAGATAATGTTTTAGTTTGTTTGCTTTTTTATATTGGCCGTTGTTCATCGCACAGATGTTGATGAAGTGTTTTGACCAATGTGCAGGCATTCGACAACGGGGATAATAACTCGTCTCGAATACAATCATGGCAAAAAGGCCTTGCCAGCTTTTGAGACGGTGCGTGTGAAGCTTCATTCGCAAAGGGCACGCTGCCTTATCGAAACCAATCACTTTCCGGTCGAATTGAGATTGTGGCTGCAATTCTGTGCTCCGAATTTTTAATTCATAATTCACTTGTCGTTTTTTTTACACGGCATACGAACTCTCGCTCACTTCTCTCCCACGCCTCCCCGTGACCTACTCTGTGCTCCTCCGGGAAGCAGACCCCCCTCCCGCCCCAACTTCTCCCAACCCCCAACATCTCCCCAGCCGCTGTCTCGTGTACAGATCACTCGCCGCACATACGCCGCAGAGAAACCGTGGAAGAGTGGCTCGCGACTAGAGGGAGATTGGTGGGGTGTGGGGGGTGTTTCAACGTTGGCTTCCTTAAACACCGGGGCCGGCCCCAGAGGTCGGAGGTCTGAGCCGTTTTGGGTCCTGTTCTGCGAGCGCTCTCCGGCTTCACCAAACGAGTGGCGCGCTCTGAACGACATCGACCAGGCGCGCTGCAACCGCTGACCGGGGGCGCATTGCGGATGTGGCTCCCTAAGTGACGATATTGCCTTTTATTTTTGGGAGGCTGGGAAATTACATTCCAGCTTGATGTGATTTTGAGATTGACCAGTGGCAGACCATGGGCTGGAGTGGGGAGGGAGCTGGGGTGAGAGGGGGGGGCGCAGGGAAGCGTCGGTTGGGTTTGGCGAGGAACGTGTAACGAATGGAATTAAGTTCTAAAAAGAAACGCACGCGGTTTTCGGCTGCATCGTAGCGTTCCGTTTGCCTGCCCGCCGTACGTAGCCGGACCACTGGCCGGCCGTGAAGTGGAAGAGGAGAGGGCCTTTTCAGTGTGTTGCTGCTCCATGCTGTGTATGTGGGTAATGGCTGCGCTGTTTTGTCAGACCCCTATGTACGGTGCAAAAGAAGTTCTGCATAGGGTGGGGGACATGCTCATCCAGCAGTGACTTGACAAAGGTCTGTCCATGCATACAGTCAATATTTATCACAATGATATTAATAATAAAAAAAATTGTGATACACCGGCAGTGCTGTTTAAGCACAAATAAAGTTATTGTCAATAACTCTGCCATAAAATAAAACAACAACAATTCGCTTTAGTTTAGGGCAATGGCCCTTCATAGCATGTCGATCGTGTGGAGCCACCCGTGGTGTGAGAGACGCACTCCACATGGCCCGAAGCACAGAGAGGCGGAGTTCATTAAGCAGGCAACTCTTGATGTCCGTACACGTATCATTATTATTTTCCAATTTAAAAAAAGACAAAACACACGTGAAAAGAAAATCGATATCTCAGCATCCGCGCCCCCTCCCCCCATACCCACCAAGTGTGATGTGTTTCTGGTTTGCTAATCGTATGCAGAAAACTGAATTGTTTGGCTGAAAATTGCTTCTTTTCATATAGGGAGATGCCTTTTTAGTTTTTTTAATGGCAGATTAAATATTCTTTATGCAGTGAGAGGACAGGCGAGAGCCACTGGATTTCTTTTGAAAGACTCGTGGACCCTGCATCTTCTAACAGTGCCTCTCGAGATGAAGAAAGTCGTGTTTTGTTACGAGCCGTTAAATGCACAATTGCGGTCACCAGTCGGACCCACCAAACAACTGCTCCCACATCGCCCCCTGCACCACCGATGCACAGACCACGTGATCCCACACCGCCCCCTGCACCACCGATGCACAGACCACGTGAGCCCACACTGCTCCCTGCACCACCGATGCACAGACCACGTGATCCCACACCGCCCCCTGCACCACCGATGCACAGACCACGTGAGCCCACACTGCCCCCTGCACCACCGATGCACAGACCACGTGAGCCCACACTGCCCCCTGCACCACCGATGCACAGACCACGTGATCCCACACCGCCCCCTGCACCACCGATGCACAGACCACGTGAGCCCACACCGCCCCCTGCACCACCGATTCACCACGGATCACGTGATCCTACACTGCCCCCCCACCCCGCACCACCGATTTGCGGGCAATATCAGACTACGAAGCCTCCAGAGGCTACCGAGTGGCTTAATCTCGATATCCACACGTGTGTGTATTATATATCGTAATTCACATATCGCCTTGCCATACGAAAGATGAAATTGAATGCACAGATGGGTGCCTTAATCATCATAATTATGAGTACAATGGCTATTCATGCCAATTTTGTTTCGTGCAAGGCTATCGCAAAGGTGCCATGTTTCACAGATGCATACAGTCTGCGGAAGTTTTATGCTAGCGGGGGAGGGGGGGGGGGTGTTGCTGTCTGGTTTTACTCAATTGGATAATTTGCAATGTAATTTTCTAGATTTCGAAAATTATGACCGTGACGCCGACCCAAGCATAGGCCGTTATTTTCTTTTTTTGTGTTAATGATACTGTAATGCCCGCTGAAAAGCAGCGAGTGCCTAGTCACCGTTGACTCGCCCGCAGTATTAACCAGGAAGGCTACTTGGGGTTCGAATCGCAAACCTCTGCAACAACGAGCAGCAAACACGCTGCCGCTCGGCCGTGTCTCTACTGCCCGATGAAGTCGACATTACACGGATCGGCTGCGAGGTTGCTTCGTGTGTTTTATGCGTGTGCGTTTTGCTGATTTTTGTTTTAATTTGCATCTGTTTTGCAGTTAAATGTAAGGCTGGCAGTGCAATGTTTGAAAGCGTTGGTTCTATTTTATTTGTGCATCGAGAGACGACTGCAGTTGCATTTTTGAAGGTCGATTTTCCATGGCAAAATAAAACCTTAAAATGGGTTGGAAGTGATAAAAGCATTACTTGTTACAATCGGAGGCATTTGCCAAACAATTGCCTCCCAATTGCTGCGTTTGTTATATCTACTTTTTTACCGTAAACCGTATAGTTCTCAGCCTAGCTAAAGACTTGGAAATGAGTGACCGTCAACAAAGAAAAGATGTCATGTAATCAACTTGGCTATGATGCAGTCTACTAATAGAACATGTTAGGATATGTACTCTTAGTGAAAAATAACAAAGCATAAAAAAATGTTTACTCATCGGTTAAAACACTGTGGTGGCTCTTGTCTAAATGGGGCACTGGGGGTGTGACACCCCACCTAAAAAATAGGGTTTGTAAATATATTTCAAACTAATCTTTAATTCAATAATAAAAATGGTAAAAAAAAATGTTAAACAAATAGTTAAAATTGAATGTTTGGAGAAGGAAAATTGAAAGAAAAAAATTTACGGCCAAGAATATTCGTCCTCATTGGGCCAGATTCTCAGCGAAATGTAGGCCGACCCGATTTTTTTTTTGGTCCGGTCCAATGATGGTACGTATTGGTGGCTTCTTGCTGGCCTGTTCGAGCCGTGCCCACGGAGTTGCGCCCGCGATAGTTGAACAAATTCTAATTAGGGGGAGGGGGGTCGCAAATAATTTGGCCTTCACAGATGGCCGCCCGTGCTCTCACGGGCCGCTTCCTGCACAGTCGCTTTCTCTCGAGTTTGGCTTCGAACGCAAAAAGACACTGCTAAAAAAACACGAGGGTGCGGTCGCAGGTTTCTTTTTACTTAACGTGATGTTAAGCATTCATTAAAAAAAAATTGTCCCCTTTTGTGGAAAGGCAACTCTCTCTCGCGCTCTGATTTTTCGTCGTTGATCGCTCGCAATCGGCCATTAGGACCAAGCGCGTAGCCAAATCGTGTTTAGCAAATGTTGTACCCACCCGAAATATGCAGGTCACGTGTGAAGGGTAAAGTGCATGGGGCTATTGAGGCCTCCCTCTCTCCTTAACGGTATTTAGCCACCTCCCCTACGATGGCCAGACGTCTTTAGAAATAGTGGGAGTACCAACACTTTACCCCCTCGGCATGTGACCTGCTGATTTGATTTTAACCGCAGTGTACTAATTTGTACTGCTGGTGGGATGAATGCGTGGGGTTTACAGAAAAAACTGTACCTATGACTGTTTATTTCACTTTCTTCTTGATGTTGCTTTTTAGATATGTAGTGAGTCACTTCAGAGACACTAATAGTAGGAGGCATACACGTTTTAATCTACACTTTCCACAGTATAGGGGATGGCCTATATACTGGTCAGGACAGCTGGCACTCTGCCTGACCCAACACCGATGAGGAGGTGAAGACAGGGACGAAGACATGTGGAGACAACAGGTTCCATTCCCAAACCGCAGCAGCCCCGATCCAGCGTTGGGACCTCCCTTTTATCCTCCCCAGCGTGGCCTGGCTCTGCCCTCGGCCATGCCCCCTTCTGGAACCTACCAGAAGGTTCTAGGGGCCTGCCCCACGTGTCCCTTCCGTCACCTTTACCCTACATCCGTGCCGATCACATGCCCTACTGGCAGACCGGCTGCTGTATCCTGAAATGCCCTTCACTGCAGCAACCGGCGCTACGCGCTCCAGGGCACACTTCACCTGCCTTGCTTGTAGACCGGGCGATTACACCCACGATCCCGCTCTCTACCAGTAACCAGCGCTACGTGCCATAGTGACCCATTATATGTCACTACACATATTTATTTTACATATTGGACATATGTGAATAATAGCTTAGTAGCTCATCGGATTCCTCCAGTCGAAATCAAGATTCTGATTATTTATCACCGAGGCAATGAGCAGCAATGTTTAACTGTCCTATGTTATGAACCCGGTGACCTTAGTTCGGCTCCCTGCCACGGTTAACATCAGCAAGTGATATCGATTTGAAATGGGTGTTGGGCCTTTCACTCCGCTTCAAGCTGATGTGCGTGGTGAAGTATGGTTTAAAACATCCTTCACGGCCAAACCTTGCACCTCCGATTTAGCCCGGTTGGTTATATATGGTGCGAAAAGTTCAAAATACATAAATGGGGGGGGATGCCTTTAGTCCAGTATTGGATTAAGAGCTCTGCAATATATTTTTATGTGTCTATGTTGTGTGTTTCTCTCTGCTTGTGTGTCTCGGTGTCTGTTTTGTCTCTCTCTCAAATTTAGTTCTACCTGATGACGACTGCTTGTGTTGCAATCTAAACGTCGTATTCTATCATTTAATTTATTTTCTTTCTACGTTTTGTGAACACATTTCTTGGTAACTTAAGATCATGAACTGTGTTTTTTATAGTTTCTCTACTGCCAAAAGTACAATTTGTGTGAATCCATTAGCTCGTAATTCTACCATCACAATACGATGAATTACATTACCTCTGCTCCTCATCTTTCTTTTTAAACATTTCGACTGAAAGACTTGGGTTTAAATATTCATGTATTTATTCTAACAGCGTTTGTCTAACTGGGCAGAGGCTATGTATATCGTGAATTGCATTTTGCTCCTGAGCCGACATCTACACACTTGATACTCGCCAGTGCCATAGGGTAGGCAACTTGACACTCTGTTACGCAAATCATCATCCTAATCGCGCAAATGCAATTGGTGATGCTGCGTTGGCGGTGGTGCACAATCAATGAAAGGAAAAAAACTCCACCCGTCAATAACACCGTGTCTGCAAGTACAAAAAAATATATTTTTGGGTTACGTTTCAAGAAATGGACCTTCATAGCCCATACAGAAAGGTTGGGATTAGTTCTGTGCAATGTAAGTAATGGCCATTGCCCCCAAATGTTGCCTATTATGTTACCTTTTTCTGTTGCCTTTTTCAAGGCCGCATTGTGAGTTGTTGTTTACCGATGTGGGTAGTGGTTGAACTGAGACACACGCTTGTTCTTGGAGGCAACAAGTTTATTTAACAACCCCAACAGGGTAACTCCCTAAACGTACAACGTAGCTAACTAGACCCCAACAGGGTCGCTACATAACGTACAACACAGTTAACTATGGCCCACTACTTAACCATACAACGGGATACTACATAGCGGTAACCACCACGGGTAACTATACATCCGGACCAGGTCTGTTAACACGCTGCTTGGCCCACGACTAAGAAGCCCGCAGACCGAAGAGACGTAGTCGGCGAGTTGATTCCCAGAAGGACAGCCCAGATAGCCCTTGGGACTCATCTCTTATGCCCCTCAGCGTGGCTTGGCTCCGCCATCGGCCACGCCTACTCATGGATCTTACCAGGAGAACGAGGACCCTACACCACGTGTCCCATTTACCTCTTCTGTCCGGTCACATGCCCTCTCGGATTCACCCGGAATATTTCGTCCTCCCATCTTTGCATTCACCAGATCCCTCATGGACTCTCCCTGGTGCCCCAGCACACGCCGCTGACGGGACCATTCACACCCCCCCTGGTTCTCCTTGGAACTGCAACTGGCGCAACGCGCCGTAGTGACCCTATATATGTCACTACAGATGCAGATGGGGGGGGGTGTAGTTTTGAAGGTTGTTATCTATAGTTTTAGATAATATGGCACATTTACCGAAGAAAGATGGCGGCGTAGGCGAAACCGAATGCGCGATCGCCAACTTCGCCACACGCGTTTTTTTTTTTGGGGGGGGAGGTGGGGGGGGGAAGTCCACGTGGTCCCTGATACGCCCGGCACTTGCTGTACCTCATGAAAACTTATCTTGGCAAAGAAAGATGGGCAAATTTAATTCGGGTAAATTTAATTCGGGTAAATTTAATTCGGGTGTGAATTACGGTCCTAATTGGTTGGCGTACAAAGCCCCAGTAAGAAATCCACCTCGCGATTGTATAACTGGTTTCCCACGTGGTTTTTGTGTAATGTGGCTGTCAAAACGTACGCCCAAAAAATCGTGGCGGCCACCTCCCACGGTTTTTTTTGTTATCAAATGTTTGGCATCCCCCATTTTGTCTGGGTCTGCACCGCATGGGGACAATTTCGTTACATTTGGGGTACTTTGCTGGTAAAAAAAAAAAAGTGCGAATTATATCATGACAAGGTTGCCTCCTTGGCCGGCGTCTGCCCAAGCGCGCAAACAAAATGCAACCACAGCTTTGAAAGGGGGCCCGCAAGCGGCGGTCACGGCTATGTGTCGAATATAAAACCGCTAACTTAGTTTACTGTTAGATGCTCTGGGAGGCTGCTTTGTAAATTTGTTTTTCTTCCTTCTGTGTACTTGGCAGCAGATTGAAAATTGATTTTTAGACTCTTCACCCCACATTTGATTACAAACTATGGAGAGAATTCTGAGATGTCTTGAGGCTCGGACAATTTTTCTCGCCGCTGTCATGCCGCTGCAGCCAGGCAGGGGGTTTTAACTCAGCGGGTAACGCAAGAAACAATCGCACCCTTGCGCTCGACACGATGGTGAGATGTTAACTACCTCTCCTGGTATGTAGGAGGTAGTGGGTTCGATGCAGACCCTGACGCCTGCTGTATATTTGTAGTTTGCGTGTCCTCTCTCCCCGTGGCCACGTGGATTTTTCTCCCGGGTCCTCCGGTTTTTCCATCCACATTTTAGAATCAACGTGCGTTTTCGTGGATTTGGCTGCTGATACATTTCCACGCGATTCAAGACGCTTCGTCGAGCTGTCATTTGTGACCCAGGTTTCTTCTGAAAAAATAAGCTGTAACAGCTCAGTGGGTTTTACCTGGTAAACCAATTGTTGTTTTTAACAGCGAAGCCATTTGTTACATTGCTAAGGGAGGCAGAGCCCAACCTCGTCCCCTTGCGTCGATTCGTTCCTTATCCGACTTTCTCCCCGTGCCAAAACTTAATCCCACTTCCTCTTTTCCTTCTGCCTTTTCATCATTCTTTCCTAATTCGCCCTGCTCCTTAGATCACAGCCGCCGGAGGACACTCTTCTAACTTTGCGTGCGGGCGTCGGTCTTCTGGAAATGTTCGTCGTTTGGTTATTTATACTCCGGTATTGTCGGGTTTAAGTAGGGGGGGGGGGGGGGCAGAGGGAGATGCGAACCTAAACCTGGCTTCTCGCTTAACAACATCAACGCAAGACCGCGGTAAATCACATTCGGATGCCGCACATTTCCCCATAGGACGATCTCCTACAAGTGGTCAACTGCTGACTGCTGGTCAAAACCATTGCATGGCAGCACCAAAGCGATAATTCATCAAGATCGTAGTTGGCGGTGATGAATGGCTCAAGACCCCTGGACATTTTATATTTTAAAATGTATAAAATTGTAATTCTGTCAAATTATCTCATATTTTTTTTTATAAGATGTACAATTTTGTATTTTTTTTTACATTTATTAAATTATAAAACCATTTCATGGCAGCACCGAAGCGATAATTCATCAAGTTCGTAGTCAGCGATGATGAATGAATGGCTAAAGACCCCTGGACATTTTAAAATCATAACGCCTATCGCCATGCTCAAAATCGGTCGCTCATCTCTGCAGCATTTCCTGCGAAGGATGAATATTTTGGGAGAAATTTCAGTTGGAGTAGTGGGGAAAGTGGATTTGGGATGAGCATTTGACAATTTTGGGGGTGTGTGTGGGAGCTCAGGAGGTTAAAATTTTCAACAGATGCCCTCCTCAGAATATTGATGTTTTTTTCCAATTCATTGGAGAAATGGCGTTTGGAGCAGTGTGTGCGTGTGTGTACGTGATGGGGGGAGATTGTTGAGCAATCTTCGGGGGTATTTAAGGTTAAATAAATAAGTGACAGATCCTGCCTTCTGCCAGAATATTGTGCCTCCATAAGTTGGGCAAGAGAACGTTCTAATTAGTTCCTCAACCCCTGGACACACTTTGGAAGCTGTTGTCATGCAAAATATTTGTTGAGGATTATCATCCTCATTTTGGCAACGCTCCAATGGTCTCCCCCACCCAACAGTAGGGTATGAGGAGTTAAAGGTGCAGCCCTGCAATTGCTTGCTCATGCCGAGCTTGGTAGAGCTCGAGAGAGGCTCCCTCTAGACCAGTGGTTGGTAACCTGGGGTGCACGCACACCCTGGGGGCGTGAGATGCCCTTTCTGGCGGTGCGAGACATGGCCAGATTTTTTTTTTTAGAAGATAAATGATCGAAACCACAAATTAAGCACTGGCACGTGAGTACAACTAACTTTGTTTTCATCAAACACTATGTGTATTTATTAAAATTATAAAACATTTTAACGCTTGAGAACTCAAGTGATGCGAGGCTACATTGTAAAGGTTGAAGAACCATTAGTCTAGATACCTTTTTTAGGCCTGTTCTACCATGCCGGTCAGACGCCTTGCAGCAGATGGGAGTTGCCCACACTTTGCCTCGCCGCTCGCGAACTGCCGATCGACTAACTGCGGAGTCCCCATTGACACCTCCGCTCCCAGGTCGACTTAGCCTTGAATCGGTACCTGGTGCTTTGCGTATGAATTAGCACCTGGAGAGACGAAGCTGGCCAAGCATGGTGCTATCCACAACGCACCCTCGTATGCCACGCCGGTCTCTATAGGTTCAAGTTCATTTATTAGGTATAGCCCTTTGAGCCATTCGGCTCTTGAATCGGGTGCAACCGCAACAAACAAAAAACAAAAACATGAACAAAAAAACATCTTAAAGTGAATATGTGACTGAGTGCACACAGAAAATCCAAGAAAAGACAGCAAAATATTTCAGAAAAAACACCGTACACCAACGCTGTGTGCAAAAATCCCAGTGGGATGCAAGTCAAACAACCAACAACAACCACAAGACAACTTAGATTAAGGCCATCAGTCTAACTCTGTACTACAACAAACAAACATGGCTAAACCAATACACCTTTCGAAATCACCAAAATAAAGCCATATAGGTGCTCGCTACCATCGATCCGCACCTCCGATTTTAGCACGGTTGGTCACGAAAGGTGCAAAATAAGTTCTACATAAATGCAGGGTGGACAGAGGTGGGCAGGGGGGAATTGGGGATTCGTGAAATGTTATCCATTGTTTCAACTGCCGCACCGCGCCGGGAGATCGAATCGAACGGGCGACCGCTGGATTGCAACTCCAGTGTGGCTCGCCATTTACTCCAGGGCAAACGGTAAGATTATAAGAAAAATATTTAAGTGATTTGTTAGACTTTCCAATACTTTGCACTCTTATCGTGTTTTTTTTAAAAATATTGATTGTTATATCGTTCCGACCTCCTACTGAACCTCCTCACAGCTCGTCGGATAAATATCCTGATTCTAGTAGCTGGTGATGTTTCCCGCGGCCGTATCGCACAAACGACCGCTCACACCCTCGCAGGATGTTTACCCGGCACGAGCAGCGCTTTCCCCTGCCGCTGTTTGGCTCGCGTCTCCGCGCGCGTGAGTACGTGGGGGGGGGGGGTCACGGCGTGTGGATGGCCGTGACCCCACCCACCCTCCCCTCCCACACGGCACTTTGGCCGCCTTGCAAACTCCCCCGCGCGCTGCTCAATGCCTCCTCTTTGATGCCTTGGGTGGTTGGGTGGGGGGGGGTAAGCATGGGGTCTCCCGCGCGCCCCGCGAACCTCTTCGTTTCCGTCAGCAGTCGGCTCGCTGCCACGCCCGCCACGGCTGCTGCCCGCACACTGCCGGGGGGTGTGTTGGGTGTGTCTGGCGAGCGCTAATTACGCGGATGCAATTAGCGCTTTGAGCTTGCCGAGCTCGGTTACGCGCGCGTGTGCTGCTCTTTGCTCCGACTATGAGGCCCTCTGATTTGGCGAAGGGGGGAGGGCAACGTGGGCTGCGGGGGGGGGGGTCCATTGGGTTATCGCGGGGATCACTGCTTCAATAAAGTTCGCCAGATCTGGTCTCTCCCCCCCCCGCCACCGTGCTATACCCTACAGAGACTTACCTACGGGTCGACCCCTCGGACTT
This sequence comes from Lampetra planeri, assembly GCF_965212315.1. Classification (NCBI taxonomy): domain Eukaryota; kingdom Metazoa; phylum Chordata; class Hyperoartia; order Petromyzontiformes; family Petromyzontidae; genus Lampetra; species Lampetra planeri. The sequence continues at coordinate 5,317,875 of NC_136153.1, forward strand.
TCTCCTGTGGTGGCAATGGGAGTTCCATGAGCTTACCCACGTGTGGACATTGGCAAAATTTGACTCGCGAGGTATCCATCCTCTAGTACCTTGGGGTCTATGTCACAGAAGTCTCTAATTGGTAAAGGAGGGCGAGGGACTTGGGTCACATTTTTCGTTGATTCCCACCTGATTTGACCTCTGCCCCACCATCCTTTTCCCCCCCTTTAATTATCATGTTCTTCTCCTTCCATCTCTGTCTCCGCTCTCTATGTGCCGTTTGAACGTTGAACTTCCTTCGCGCCGTACGTAGCCAGCAGTGCTAATCGGAGGTGTCCGCCAAAAATGTCCCATTTGGCCCCCCACCCAAGTCAAGTTCAAGCTCCATGGTGCTCCCCTCACCTGAGGATGTGTCACCCTGGCTCTTTGTGTCTCTCTGGCTCTTTGTGTCTCTCTGGCTCTTTGTGTCTCTCTGTACTGTTGCTGAACATACAATTTTTAAGAAAAATATGTGTAGGGAGTGGTATGCCCCCCAGGGCTGTGCTTTCAAACGCTGAATGGAGGCGGTTGTAAGCCCTCCCCCCTCCCCCCCCCTCAGTGTGAACATGGCTTGGATGCCAAGGGCAATGCTTTTGTGTTCTTGTTTTACGTTTGCACGGTTGTCTTGTGCAGCATCTTGACATGCTCTGGTACTTAGGAGGCATTTTATGAATGCTGATTATATTTACTAATAGTGTGAGACAAGTCGACTTGCGTTCTGTTTCGCCACGTAAAATAAAAAAATGTAATCTCCGTCCAATTGACGTTTTAGACTTTCGTTTAACCGACATCATACTCTTTGGGTCTTTTGGTAACGTCACGTAGATAGAAAAATAAAAATAAAAAAATCACGACTTTTCGATCGCAACACAATCAATCGTCTTTAGGTGAAAACATACAGCAGGCGAACTGCTGAAGCAGTAGAAAATATTTTTCGTGATGATTTTTTAAAATTAGTTTTCTATCTACGTGACATTACCGAAAGACCCAAAGAGTATTAATTCCTGCAGTCACGAAAGCTTCAAGTCACGACATTATCAGGTTGAAGCGAGCCAACTGTGGGCCTGTCTTTGACCTGGTTCTCACCAGCCCAACTTGCTTTACACAAAACCGCAGATTTTTAAAAGGTCGCTGGCAAGAGCTCTCCCTCTGAACGATATTGTGTGAAACCCCCATGTCCTATTCTTGAGTATTGTGTGTGAGGATTGCACAGTGCGTCCTCTTTTATTTCGTATACCAAGTCTTTCTGAAACTGAACAACTGACTCTCTGCAAAGTCAGGAGTCCAGAGGGTAACGGCGGAGCAGCAGCAGCAGCCTTGCTACTTCCTGCTCGTGCCACTGCTGGCATTGCGGGTATTTGTGCTGCTTTTCCAAGCTGATGTCTGGAAGTTTGTGGGAATTCCCACAGTTTTACCTCCATCATGCGCGTCCGGCCAGTCGACTAACTGTGGTGTTCGTGGATCTTCTTCAAACGGTAATGTTTTTTTATTGGACACTGTTAGAGAATGATAATCTTGTGGAGCTGAAGAACATCGTGGACAGAGCAATTGTTCACTCAAGCAATAGAACAATTTCTCGAAAATATAAACTTTAATACGAACAAAAAATTACATTTTGTCAAAAAAAAAAGCTATTTCACGGTTTGGAATAATTTGGGCACATCTGTGACTACAAAAGCCATGTGGGCAATGAGTTTAAAGGCACCCCACGGACACGAAACGAAACGGGGGGGAGATGTTACGTTGAGTTGGTAACCCGTTCAACAAGCGCAGCGATTTTTACTTGACCTTTTTTACCTGGTGACGCCACATCACCTGGGTGAGACGAATCGACGAGGGGTGGGGGGCGTGGTCATCGTGCTGGCTGTGATAGATTTATATTGGCCGCTCATTTATTAATTGGGCGTTTTCAACGATACCTCCCAAAGGAGTTTCATAGCTGGACCCTTCTGTTCGCTCGCTCACTCGCTCTCGCTCTCTCCTGTGCCAAAACTCCGTTAACGTGCAAATTGCCATTTCTAATGAGCCGGCATTCCGGTGTCCTAGAGGTAACTAAATCCAGGGCCGGTGTTAGGCAGGTTTTGGGTTTAGACCCTGAGCCACCAAATGTCCACATAGCCTTACCCAAGTTGATCGTCGTTTTTATGTACAGTATATATCACTGTCATGATGGGCCTTCCTGACACAAACTCTACTGCCCTCCCCGGAGTGTAACCTTGTGAAAGTAAAGCGTGTCCTTGTGAAAGTAATTTATGCTGACAGGCCTCAAGCACAGTTTAACGTTTAACATTTTTACCCGATTCTAATTTTGTTGTCTCATCCGAAAAGCCACCTGTGGTTCGTGTGGCGGATGCTACATGACCGGGTCGTTGCAGTTCATTAAAAACAATGATTGTCGTATGGTTGTCTGTAAAGAAAATAAAGTCGCGGGTTGTGGAAGTGGGTACGCGGATCAACCGTGATTTTAGGGATTCGCTGGACCTCTACTACTGGATTAGCTTTGTTCATTCAATCGCTTCCTTGCAGAGTGATCGTCTCGAAATCCCCCTTTGTTACGGTGCCTCCGATTTGTATTGCATGGGACTCGCGGTATAAACAGTAGATATGATGATGATGATGATAATAAGTCATTTACAGCAATTTGTCAATCCCCTGCTGTTGGTCACATGGGTTTCGTTTGACCACACTTCGCGATGCCGGCCAATGCGGGGTTGGTTTGGTGGTGAACCTTTTATCTGGCAAGGGCCATTTGGCTATTTATAACATCATTCGCGGGCCATACAAAATTATCAACTTAAAAATTATCCTCATATTTGGTCAAACATTTAATTAACTCGCCCCTAATGTGACGGCTGGAACTGCTTCTCTTTGAAGCGTGTGCTATTAGCCGGTATTGATGATGTTGCTACTCGCAACTGCTTTTCCAGGTTTGCTCCTAGATTTATTGAATTTCGAGTCCCGCCTGCGGTTGCCTTGGCAGGGCCAGACCAAATGATTTCGTGGACCTTATACGGCCCGCGGGCTGGACGTTCACCACCCCTGGTTTAGAGGGTTGCCCCAGGATTGGTAGCAGATATTACCCACTACCGATGTCCGCCTTTAGGCTAGGGATTGAACTCGGGTCGCCAAATGTCACGGTGCGGGGCGATGATAAATCTCGCGAAGGGATTAATTTAGTTTAAGATAAAGTTGGTCGACCAACGGCACTGACCCTTGGAGTACATAACACCGCCGCATGGAAGAGATGGCGTTATTCCATGTCGTAAATTTTCATAGTGCTTAAAATCGAATGTCCAATATTAAAGATACGTGGGGGGGGGGGCGCAACGCCTGACGATAATGATTACGATGAGGGCACATCCTGAGTGAGCGGCGTGGCTCTGCTGTATTTCGTTACTGAACTCCTGGTGAAGCCATTTTTAAAGAGACACTCGGGGCTTGTGCAGTGCCGGATTAAGCTCGTGCGGGCCTGTTTATAAAGGGACCCTAAATAAAATAAATACATATTAATACACAATTTTAACTTGTAAAGTAATTGTGTTTTTCATCTGCTATACAGCCGAACAATACGACATCGCTAACCTTAAACACCCAGTCGTTCATAAAAGTTGAAGGCAGTATAGTACTATAGTAATAGAGCAAGTGCAGAATCACTGAAACGATATTGATAGCTTGAAAGCATTTTAGCGAGGGGCCCTTGAAAGTGTGGGTCCCGTAGCATTTGATACTTTTGCTTTTAGGATCATCTGGCAACTGGGCTTGTGGACGTGCCAGGGATTGAACTCGGGTCGCCAGATTTCAGAGTGCGGTGCGGTGATAAAAAAAAAACGCGACATTATTTTTTTTATTCTTCGAAGTGGTAGACCAACGCCGGACGCTTGAAGTGCATATCACCGCCGCATGGAGAAGATGGCGTTATACCATGTCGTCGTTTTTGTATACAGCGCTTAAAAACTAATGTCAATATTAAAGAGACGGGGGGAAAACTAACTAGTACAATTTATTGAACGTCTGAGCGAGAGGCTTGGTGGTTGCTGTATTTCGTTAGTGGCTTCTGGTAAAGCCATTTGAAAGGGACACTCGGGGGGGGGGGGCGTGTGGACGTGCATCACAAGATGGGACATGGCGATACATTTCTGGTGGCTCCAGGTATTTCCTTTCCATGGCACGGAACTGACACGGGGGGGGATATTCTACCGCCAGTCAGATCGGGTGAACCGAAGAGCGGAGGGGAAGCTGAGAAGCCCCACTCACCACCGCCCCCCCTGATATTTACAACGCACATTCTGCAGATTCTTCACACGGATATGTGTTGATGTAAATCCATTACCTTGGCTATGGCCATCAAATAAATACGCATCGTCGCCCCCTCTCCTCCGTCCTTGCGCGAACGACGCGGAAAACCATCGTTTTGAATACCGCGGTGTCAAGCACCTGACGAAATGTTTCTCTTGCACGCATCGGGGTCCATTGTGGTCGCAGTGTTCGTTTCTCTTTTTTTACTTTTTATACGAGCTGTATTTAGTTATTCGGAGGCTGCAAACTGTATAGGCTGCAGTCTAACGCCGCCGTGTAAATATATTCTCTCCCAAATAGGCTGCTGCTGTGTAACGGGTTAGCACAGCAGACTTGTGATTCGGAGGTCACTGGATCGATTCAATCAAGGGAGAATCAACAGTGGACGCTTCTCAAATCGCCTCCTCCCGCCTCTCTCCACCCAGTAGTGTTCATGGGTACTACGTCGGTTAGTTGAATGGCCAGGTCGTGTGCAGTGTAGGGTAAAGTGTGGGTAGTCATGTATTTTCCAAGACGTCTGGCCGACCATGAAAGAGTAGGCCAAACTGTCTCCTCCAAGGTAACTCGTCACAAGAGGCCCCTCAGGTGGAGGACCTTCCGCCAGCAGTGACGTGAGCAGAAAATTGCAGGGCTGCACCTTTACCTTTGTATTCACTTTTGTACAAACGCTTGTTTGATTTCGTTAGTCAAAATCACGCAAGTCCTCCAAATGCTCTGTGCAATCTGTTTACACCTAACGGTGCTAAAATCTGTAGTTGTTACGCGTGACTGTATAACCAATGTTTAAAATGGGGCCTCCAGAATAAGCCCTTTAAGAGGTTCGTAACGCTTGTGTGTTCGCCTTTCCATCTCAAAACTTTCGATTGGCCCCCCAGTATTTATTTTTCGGGGTCACGGAAACATTTGAAATAAGGAGGCCCTGTGTGGAGCAGTTTTCCGATCGTGGCTGTAGTTATGCTTTGGCTTCATTTATTACACTATTCCCAGGCGCCAGCGAACATTACACACACACATGCACTTGAATGGTATTGCACACAAAGACTCCCCGTACAGACTGTTGGGGCAAGTGCTGTTAGCAAGCAAAGACGAAGATCCCCCGTGTAGCCTTAACATGCTGTTGGGGCAAGTGCTGTTAGCGAGTAGCACCTAATGAAGGTTGGCAGGTTTTGATTGGCCAGCACCACGGCCCCGGCTGTCTGTCTCCCAAGTAGCGATGTTTACTCCACACACCGCACCTAGGTACTCATTTGAGGCCGAGTCGACCTAGGGGAGGTTCAGATAATCGTCGCTGGTCTTCGCGAGCGGGAATCGAACTCGGGTTGCCGAGTTCATAGGGCAATGCGCTAACTGGCTACCCCTACCACTCCCCCCACATGGTTGTTGCGCGCGCACACAGCCACAAATGTAGCCTTTCACGAAATAATAAAACACACATTAGAGTCACGTGTTCACCCCCTTCCCATAGACTCTCGCTTTCACATCGACTCACGCCCCCCTCCTGGCCGAGTTGCAGCCAACAGGAGTTTAATATTTCTGTGTCCTGTGTGGGCGCGTGGTGGCATGGAGCCGTGATGTATCGGGGGGGTGGGGGTATGGTAGCAAATAGTTGAAGACTGCGTTTCGATTCCACCCCTAACTTTTACCGAAAAATAGCAGGCGAGTTCCCCTGGAGACCCCCCCCTCTCCCCTCCACGTCCCTTGGCATCATTGTCTCGCCCTCCAAGGTCGGGGGGAGGGGGGGTAGGGTGGAAAACTCTCCTGAAGCAAAGGTCACCGTGAGAAGTGAGAACGACGCTCGGTGCCCCGAGTGAAAAACGCGAAGACGCGCCCGCTTTGCTTTATCCACATCGACGCGCGCGCGCCACGCGCCACGTGCAAGTCACGCGGCCGCCGCGGCTCCTGTTACGGGGCGAGTCGATTCATTCTCTGCCCTGCCCCGTGTTGCCTTCCTCCTGTGGCAGAGCGCGCCGGGCATGTTTCGGAGTGCCCTTTTTTTACAGCGTGGCACGGTTATGCACGGGCGCCGTGGTTTTCTGGCAGACGGGGGACACCACACGCACCGCGGGCCAATGTTGTTCAGTCTCTGTTTGATAGGTGGTGAATGATGATGGTGGTCATCTCTGTCGGTCAATCCGTGGCACCTGGGTCTGTCCCGTGACCTCCTGCCAGTGGATATTCGACACTTTCACGTGGCCTCAAAGTGCACATAGCCTGGTACAAGCGCCATGGTGATGTCATCGCCACTTGGTGGCGAATGGAGGTTGTTGGTGGTGGTGGTAGAGGAATAGGGGAGTGGTAGTGTAGCATGTTAGCACGCTGCGCTACGAACCCAGGGACTCGAGTTCGATTCCGGCGCACGGCCGACACCAGGTAACGATTGTCTGAACCGGTCCTGGGCCTCCCCTAGGTCGACTCGGCCTCAAAAGGAGTACCTAGTGCGGTGTGTAAAAACATCGCCAATGGGGAGACAAAGGCGGCCGGGCGTGGTTGCTGGCCACCCACCCCCTCTTGTGCCGTGTCGGCCTTCATAGGTGCTACTCGCTAACGGTGCTTGCCCCAACAGTCTGTGAAGGTTATACAGAGAGAGTCTTTGTCTTTTGGTGGCGGTGAAAAGGATTATTGCCTGATGCCTGACGTCGATTGCTGTCTGCTGGGAGGGGGGGGGTGTTAGGCAAGGTATGGGCAGCGATGGCTTTCACAACTGGAGTTTAAGTTTATTTGACTTGTTACACGGGGGTGGTCCCGTTTTTGAGCCAGTTGCCCCCCCCCCCACCTGTTTTACAAAGGGGAGATCTGTGATGTGTGGGGGGGGGGCACAGCAGCAGCAAAAAAAAATACATGGAAATATTGCAGAGCGAGAACCTGGGTCCTTAAGGAATATTGCACAACCAAACAAACGAGGGATTTAACGGTCGTCATAAACGTGTGAAACATGTGTTGGTACGTTGAACTTCTTTCGCACCGTACCGCAGCCAAACGTGCTCATCGGAGGTGCGTGGGGGAAGGCCGACAAACCAAACACACACACTCCACACACACGCCACACACACAAACTAAACAAACGCACACAAACTACACAATCCAATCGAACGTGCGAGCGGTGAGGGCAAGAGGTGCCAGCGAAACAAACTTACGTGCCAGTAAGCTCCGTTTTAGTTAAATGAAGGACCGACCACGGGGTTGGCTCAGTGGAATTTAAATGCCGCACTCAGCGGGGTGTCCAATTTTGGAAGCATTCACGAAGTCGGGTAAAGGAAGACGTGCACCGCAATACACACAGCTATTTTACTGCAGCTATGGCCCAGAGGTCACAAACGGGTTTTCATTCCTTACCCGTACCCGGCCGCACCAGGGTCGCAAACGGGTACCCGTACCCGGCCGGGTACGGGTAGGGTACGGGTATCGGGTACCCGATTGCGACCTCTGGGATGAAGCCATTTTGCAGGCGCGGGTGGGTTGATTCTAGGAACTTGAATTGTGAGAAGAGACAAGACGTTGGGAAATGAGTGACAAACAGTTACTCACCAGTGACTCACGGCCTACCCGTACCCGGCCGCACCAGCGTCGCAAACGGGTACCCGTACCCGGCCGGGTACGGGTAGCCGGGTATCGGGTAGGGTACGGGTATCGGGTACCCGGTTGCGACCTCTGAGCTATGCCCCCCCACCCCCTGGCTGTGTGGACAAGGATTTGTTAGACACGCGTTGGAAGGTTTGATTGTAATAAAATAAATATATAACCTCGAATGAGCACTTGAATTGCATCTCATCAGTGTGGACTGTTGTTGCTGCAGAATCAGAAGCTTATTTAAAATAAAACTACTAAAGAAGAAAATGTTTTTATTTTACCGGGTAAGCACCCCCTGAACTTATATGGCTCTTATTCAGAAGCGAGCTGGCCACAATTGATAGCGTGACGAAATGGCTCATGTGGAAGTGTATAGCAGTAGCTAAACACTCGAAACGTACTTTTAGGTTTTTTCGGTAAAGTCACGTAGGTAAAAAAATAATAAATAAAATTAATAAAAGTAATAATAAAAATTACTTTTATAAAAAAAAAAATTACCTACGTGACTTTACCGAAAAAACCTAAGAATATGAATCCTTGCAGTCACGAAAGCTTCAAAACTCGAAACGTGTGTTTTCGAAAATGTGGAGGGGGGAAAAACCGGAGGACCCGCAGAAAAATCCACACGACCACGGGGAGAACGTGCAAACTCCAATTATTTATACAGGCGTCGGGGTCTGCTATCAAACCCACGACTTCCTGTATACCAGGCGAGGGAGTTAACATCTCCTGCGCTGTTTTAATCCACGACGCGAGTGGCCCGTGGTCATTCTCGACGCAGTGAGAAATTCGTATCGGCCAGCGCGGCGAGACGCCAGTGTGTGCGTGTACCCCATTTTCCAGGGAGATAAACCTTGGAGAGACGGACCATCGTGGAGGCGTGCGTGTGTGTGTGCGCCCCCTTTTCCAGGGAGATAAACCTTGGAGAGACGGAGGCATCGGGCAAGCTCGACGATTTCCTTTCACACTGCTCGGCTGCCCCCCTAAGAAACGAGATGCGCCGTTTCGCGCCCCGCGCAATCGATCCCTGCTTGGAAGACTAATACTACTAATAACAGCTGCTTAATGGTGCGTTGTTCTTCTATATCCGTGTAAAAAATGGCCGCGGTCGTGGCGTTTGCCCCCCCCCTCCCCCAGCGCGTTTGTGTTTTTGTTTCGTCGCGAGGGCTTGCGAATTTTTATTTTAATATCGCCGCCAAAAAAACCAAAGGACAAAACAAACACCGCATGTTGTGTGCGGCGGGGGGGAGAGGGCGGGCAGTGGATGACTCCAAGGCAAAAGCAAACTGAGCACAAGCTTGACTTAAAGCTTTCGTGACTGTATGAATTAATATTATTTGGGTCTTTCGGTAAAGTCACGTAGATAAGTTCAAAGAATAGGAGAGGGGAAAAAAAGTTGGCAAATTATAGTGTGGGTTTGGTGCGAGAGAGCAGGGTAGACCTTAACAGAGACGAGAGATGTCAACTTGTCTTCACGCGCACAAGGATCTGACCATCTGAGAGTCGCCTAGATGGGTTCAAAACCTATCTACGTGACTTTACCGAAAGACCCAAAGAATATGAGCAAAAAGCTTTCGGGCTCTCCAAGCAGCTGGAAGGAGGGACACCAATTCGTGACGACGATGATGGTGTGGACCATTTATGATGATTATTACCGCGATATTCAGATCCTTGTGCGCGTCAAGACAAGTTGACATTACATCTCTCATCTCAGTTCAGGTCTGCCCCGCTCTCTGCTCACGTCGCAACAAACCCACACTCTATAATTTGCCAACTTCTTTCCCTCTGCTATTGCTTCCAACACTATTATTTTTCTCTCTCTCTCTCATGTCATCTCATAAGGCTTTAACAAGTCGAAAACAAGGGGGTCGAGAGGGAGGGGAGCGGAGAGGGGGGATTGGTTGTCTTTCTAATCGGGGGATGGGGGGGGGCTAAGGGAAAGCGAACCCCCCACTGGCAGAGGGCACAAGAATGAGATCACTCTTCCACCAACCCTTTGACCTCACCCTATGGTCAATTGCACTGGCAACGATGCGCAGTAGAAACAAGCCCCGTGGTTTTTTTATTCTGCAGTGTTTTAATGCGTGCGATGGATTACCCTTGAAAACAGAACCGTCATGCGGGGTTCTTCGGGCTTATTTTTGTTGTTGCGGTGGTTGAGGTGGTGGCGGCGGCGAGGGGGGATATAATTTAGTTGCGAGCCCCGAAGCAACTCCAACTGTTAATACTGATTAGTAACACGTGGCCCTGGGTCTCTGCCCTGCACCTCGGGGCAAACAAACTCCCCCGGGTATCCTCTCGGCAGGCGCGCATCGCTGGCTTTTGCCCAGGCCCGAGGCTTTCGCACGATGCGTGTGATCCGCAGAGTGGGGGGGGGGGCGACAAATGCGCAACAGCCGCAGTTGCCGTCACGATACAAAATCAAAACCATGAACGTAAAACAATTCCCATTTTTTTTATTCTCACGTATGGATACTAGGTACTACTGTATGTTCAGGGAGCTCTATGCCAATGAGGTCGGCAAGCCACAAAGAGGGGGAGGGGGGGGGCTTCATGAGTTTGTGTAGTTTTTATAATTCTCGTGCTGTAGTGTAGTGTAGGGGGTCCCCCCCCCCCCCCATAGTTTGGGTTGCATGGCCACAACCGCACCGTGGCTTGAAAAAAAAATCAAACGAAGAATTGATGCCGACAACCAAACTTCGAGCAGAAATGTGTCCGAGCTCACCAGAGCTCCTGAAGCTCAGCAGGTCTGAGCCTGGATGGAGCCTTTGGATGGGCGACCCAACCAGCGCTCGCAGGACTTTCGTGTTCGGTGGCTTGTGGCGGCCAGCTGAAGGCGGCAGTGCAGCAAAATCCGTTGTGGCGTTACTCGGCCAGGTTCCCAGACCTACGGTCTCCACCCCACCTTTTCACAACCCACTCTCTCGCCCGGCACGGCCAAGTGACGACACTCCACGCGCATTTGGCGTTCGCCCGCCACTCGTGTAGCGCAAGGACACCGCGCGGTGCTCCGCGAGTCACAGATGGGTATGGTCCGCCAAATAGGGTGCGGCGTTTGTGTGTGTGTGGGTGGCGTTCACACTTTTTAGGTGTGGTCGTGTAAACCCCCCCTCCCTCCCTCCCACCACCGCAATGGTCCACGTACATGGCATTGGAGTTGACCCTCCATGCAAAAAGTGGAATTACACGCAAACTATTGAGTGCGTGCGAGGTTTAAACCGGTCACTTTTGTATTCTTATCGTGCTCGAAGGCTCACACTCCCGCCCGAAAACTGGAGAGTTCGTTATTAAACTTCGGTGTTGGGCAACATCGGAAATGTGTATCGCGTGTTAGACCAAAAAAAAACCGAGGCATAGCGAATGCTGCGTTTTAAATATCGTGTTACAGTGTTGTGAGATGATTAATGGACATCTCAAATGTTAATTTATTCCAGGGTCTCTCCGAGTCCTGTTGCTTCGTTTGCATCAATGCGTAATCATGCCACAATGTGTGTGTGTGTGGCGTGAATTTTGCAGGCAGGGGAAGTGGTGCCATACATGTGGCTAATATTTGGCTAATTGTTGTTGTGCTGAAGGATCAATTGCCCGCTTGTTTTGGAGACACTCCCCGACTGAGGCGGCAGTTGATTGGCTAAGGTCCCATTGCCTGTGCTGTGTGCTACAGCCCTGGCTTTGTGTTTCTCCTTAAGTGCCGCCAGGATGGTGGGGGGGGGAGAGAATACTCTTTTGAAAAATGTGTAATTATTCATTCGCCTCATCGGTTACTAATGTTTCGTTTGGGAAATTAAACGTCGTTTTAATTACGAGTTGCTTTGTGTGGTCGCGGCGCCGTGCCTGCCAAATTTTAATAAAGTTGTATTAAATAATAATACAAAAGATGGCCTGTTTGATTACTATACATTGTTATAGTCGTTAAACAAAAAAAGTCAATCACACTGTGGCCTTAAAATCAAACGATTATATTAGGTAAACGTTTCGGGCAATGGCCCTTCTTTTTTAGAGTGCCATTTCATGACGATTGTGAGCGTTTGATCTTCGTACTTCTGCACCACTGTCAACTTGGCGGCGGTGGCAGCAGCACCGCCAACTAATTTATATAAAATGCCTTCGCTCTGATTTTGAATCCTTTGTATTGTTTATGCTGTATTATGAAAAGTTTATGTGAGAAACGTTTTATAATAATTCTGGCAAAATTGCCCGACGATGCTGTTCGATGTAATTGCCAGCGAAAACATCGCGGCACTCAAGTAAATGTTTATTGATTTATTCTCCAATACGTCGGTGGGCTGAGGTAGTGACTAATTGGCACGTTTTATTTACGTGACCAATCCTTACCAATTTGCTGTGTCGGGTGGGTGGAGTTTTAACGACACTTATACTTACGCGATCTAACCCAACAAGAAACACATTCCTGTGGAGAAAGCTGGTAGGAACGTTGGGTTGCTCGGTCAATGGCCAGGGTCAACGGCGGCGTGGTGTATTCCGCAAATATGGCCGACTGTGAGGGTGGGCACAAGCCGGCGTGAGTAGGTTAAACGTTGAGTTTTATAAGGGCACCACGGGGTGACCAGCCCCTCCCCATCCAGCCCCACCCCTCCCACACCCCCCACCCAGCCCCACCCTAAACCTCCCCACCCAGCCCCTCCCTCCCCACCCAGCCCCTCCTTGCACGACGGATGGACGGACAGACACAATAATCCCCTGTAGGCTGGTGTAACCAGGAGTTTCCTACCAGTAAAACCTTTATATTAATAATATTGGTCGCGGACGCCTACGTGTCAAACAGAAAGTTAGATCCTTAAGAGGGAATATTTCTTTGGACAACTGCTAACGGAATGAAAACAAAAATGGTGAAAAGCTGTTGACTGGAAGCGTAGGCCAAAATTCCCTCTAGTGGGGATCTTCCAGACTTCCTTCTAGTGGAGGGGGCCTGCCTGCCAGCAAGTGGCACGGGAAAACAATCGCAGAACTGCACCTTTATCCCTCTTACGCCTTTTAAAAATATATTGTTCACCACGTGTGCTTTCAATGGGATCCGTAGTGCAAGCACAACCTGTATCAACAATTCATAAATCGGTTGTCTTGACACGTCGTGGGGGAAGGTTTGCTGCTAAGCATTTGCAAGTCTGCGTTCAGTCTGCATTATTAGGTCTCCTGGAGGGGAAAGCGGTTTTGAATTTGCAGTTGCAGGAGCGCACGCGACACAGATTCTGGTCCGATCTCATAACTGAAGCCCCCACTAATGGTATGCAAAGGGGAAAGCTCTGGGAATTTGGTGATACGGCTGTTTAAATGGGGCCTGTGGTACCGGTGGAGGAGGGGAGGGGGGAGGGTGGCCGATTTATCTCAATAAACGTACGATTCGCGTGCATCGTACGGGAATGACCCGGTGGGCAGGGAGCGAAGCTAATTGCGAAGGGAGCTAAGCTAAACATTTTTAGAAACGTGCGTTTTTTAAGTATTTGGCTGCTATACATATCCACATGATGAGCCAATTTTGTTGAGCTATCATTTGTGGGCAGGTCGCTTTAAAAAAAAAAAGCGCTGTATAGCTCCGGTGGGCTTTACCTGGTGAAAATAAAATAAATGATTCCATTTTAATCAAATGCATGCTGATGAGGAGACGATAAGCGCCTCGCGCTGAGAAGCCACGAGTGTTCCAGTCCACTGGCGATGCTGCGGTGTATAACGCTCTGAGCACATGGGACCTTGCGATCCAGAAGTCCGCCGGTTCGATTCCATCGCCCGGCGCGGAAATGGAAATTAAACGTGAAAGTTTTCTTGAAAGGCTCTCTCCCCGCCTGTGTCCACCCAAGCGGTGTGAATGGGCCTGTACCGTCCACGGTGGTTTGCTCATCGGTAGGACGCGCTTGGTGGGGTGGATTTGCGGGTAACTCCAGCATGGAAGACTAGCCAAAATACCCTTGGATGGAGGGGGGGGGCTTCTCGAGCTCCCTCGAGTTGGAGGCATTTCTCTCCGTCGTGGCGTGAGCAATAATACGCAGAGGGCTGCATCTCGCGTGCAGTAACACAGCCTTGACCTGCTGGTGGGAGATGAAAGCGAAATTGGATTTTATTCAAATGAATGTTGATCAAGGGGAGACAATTCCCTTCTACGACTGCGTAGTTTTTTTTTTCTCAGTTGTGCCGCTATGCAGCGCTCCGACGCGTTTCCCTCGGTTGTTACCGCACGTGGTTTCCGCTCGAATGTCGATTTTGCTCCGTGTGCTGAAACTGAAGCTTTTTTTGGGGGGGGGGGGACTAAAGTGAATTTCTGTTCCTGAAAAAGCTTCCGAGCGGTACAACCCAGGAAACACACAGGTGGGAGAGCTCTGTGATTTTTCTCGCGATTAGCACCAACCCCCTGCACAAATACACGAGGCATGGATGCTGTTCATCGAGTAACTCCCGATGCAATTAAATGGAATTGTCAAAATCGACGTGAAGTTTGTCATATTTTTCCATTCAAATTCCTTCCCCCGGAACCTCCGATTTGGCCTTGCTGGCTACGTAGTGTGCGACCCAGAAGTTCGACATACACACGACATACACACGACATACATACGACATCTACCGTACGAGAGACTGAGAGATTGAGACACAGCGGTAACGGAATGAATCGAATCGCCCTAGCACTCTGGGCCATCGGTGGTGAAAGCCTTCCAAGCTGATCTTCGCGATCACTCCACAGGAATGTGTGCGCGCTCTGTGGCGAAAGCCGCCCGTGTGATTCGAGGGGGGGGGGGTAAAAGCTGCACCGTTAACGCGCAGTTCCCATCCCTGGAGGATGCACGACGCTGTGGGAAGAAAAAACACTGAAGTAAAAAATGTCACGGAGAACGGTGGGGGGGAGGGGGGGAGATAAATGTAGAACGTGGAAGTGGAGGTGCTTGTCGCAGAAATGGTTTAAAATAAATAGGTAATAATTAGGGGGTTTCCTGATTTTTTTCTGGCGACAAAACTGAAACCTTTTTAGAAAGAATCATGGCTGCATTAACCACAATACTTGTGGTCAAAATGCAAACAAAAAACGCACTCTAATATATGCATTGTCCTTGAAACTGATTGGTCCACACCAGAGACGGCTTTCTTTTGAGCCTCGTCTTAATTAGTGCTAGACCAGAGGACGCTAAAAGGCGTACAGCTCAAAGACAATGCACTATCAAAGTAATGAGGGCTCGGGGTAAGCATCTACATCATTAAACCTCTCTTTTGCTAGTACCAAGATATAATAATAGGATTTTTCCCCTTTTTTCTGGCAACAAAACTGAAACCTTTTTACAAGGAATCATTTTGACTACAAGCAGTGTGGTTAATGCACATATGAGTCCTTGTTAAAAGGTTTCAATTTTGCTGCCAGAAAATAGGGGGAAACCCATATTATATTTTGGTACTGGCAAAAGAGGTCTAATGAAATAAATAGATGTCGTTATCCCAGGGTGTTAATGTTACCATTTAATATTGAATGCGTTTTTTTCTTCTATTTAATGAAAAGAGCGTTTTTTAAGGGCACCAATCTGCCTTTGTGTGTTTTTGTCGTTGAGAGCTCGGCGTTTTGTTTGTTTGTAGTTTGAGTTTTTTTTTATAATTGCGGCCTCTTAAATTTGTCCGCAGAATGTTTCGACGGCGGTCGCATGCGAACGAAACCGATGGAATTCCGCGGTCTGTAGCACCCCCCCCCCAACCCACCCCATGCACAGGAAAGCTGTGTTAGTCATTTCGGAACGCTGCGCGGCTCTCGCTCCCCATCCAGGTCTATAATTTTGCAGCGGCAAAGGGGGGTGGGGTGGAGGGGGGAAATTGCAATGCTTTGGCCCCACGGCACACTTGGCTCGCCTGGACCCCGGGCACAATAAGTCTCGCTGTGCGCGTGCAAAAAAAGTGTATATTGTGGCTTGACGTTTTTATTACAAAAAAAGCACTTGGTTGTGCACGCTGGACAATTGGCTCATTCAGCGGCTATGTTGGCTGTGTGTGCTTAGCCAAAGTGGGGAGGAGGAGGAGGGTGTGGGGTGGTGGAGAGACTTTTCGGCACCGGGGACTTGAAGGGAAACTGGGTGTGCAGTGTTTCCATCGGCTGCAAACGCGTCGCACGAGTTGCCGCTGACATTGATCGGCGACCAATTGTAGAACGATTCAAGAACATTACCGCGCTCATTTTGTTGGCGAATTTAGTCGACTTGTTACAATCCGAGGCACGCCCTGCCCACGCGGTATTGACGAATTGTCACCGTGCGATTTAGAAATTTACTCTCGTTTTTGTTTTCGTTTTTGCCATGTTAATGATAGTATTTCTCACTTGCTACGCTTCATTTGCAGTCTTATTTGATCCATTAACCTTAAAGGGAGCATTTGCATTAAAAAAAGTAATCTTTTCTCAACTTGCCTTGACAGTGCTTCAGATGGATGGTCATGAACTTTTTTTTTTGTTGCCAAAAAGTCCGCAAGGAAGCACTGAGAGATGAATGAATTCTGACAATTACGTTGAGTGGTAGAGTGAGGATCACCTGGTACGGAGGACATGTGCAGAATTATGACAAATATCAAACTCGTGATTGTTTTTATTTATATTTAGTGGGCTTGGGTAGGACCCGACCACGGCTAGGAGGGGCTACGGCGGACGATCAGGAATCGTAACCGAGCGATTGAACGCGTCCAAGAAGGACGTCCGCTGAGGAGATGGAGCAAAGTCATCGCTAGTGTGCAGGCACTATGTGGATTGCTTCATCGCACGATCATGGGAGATGGTGGTGCCTTGGAGGCCTTGAAAATCCATTTTACCCCCCTCCCCACCCTTACCTCCGTACCTCCGATGAGCTCGGTTGGCTACGTACAGTGCGATAGAAGTTCAGTATACATACAACATTGGCTGATTAGTAATTTCTGACATGTATGTATGTTGAACTTCCTTCGCGCTGTACGTAGCCAACCGTGCCAATCGGAGGTGCGGAAATTCAATGCATCTATTGTGATCGATTTACGAGTCGATAAAATCCATGCAACGTTTCAAACGTCTATATGTTTTATTATGTGGGGAACTGTTTTCCAAGGAGAACACGTTGAAGGTGAACATTGCAACGCGGGATTGGGATGAAGAAGCGTGCATTTAATTTGGACAGGAGCGCGCTTTTCATGAAAGGTTGTCCCACGCGTAGAACGTGCTTTTGAAAAATTGCGTAGACGTTTTGTAACCCAGGCAAAACGTACAAAACATCTGGCTCCGTTGGTCACGGCGTGCCAGTCTTTGCCCGTAAATCAAGACAGGTAGGGGACTGTGTGTGTGTGTGCGCGCGCGCCGGGGTTGCTGGACTGCACACAAAAGCACGATGCAATGCTTGTTGAGAGCTAGCATTTTTCTTGCAGCGTTTTTTTACATAGGACGAAAGTCGGATGGGTAACTGCCAATGGAGGGGGAGTGGGGAACGCCGCATTTGCATCGAGCAAATCTGAACATTTGCTCTGGCTCGTCACCCAAGCGGTTTGTTTAATGTTGTTGTTGTTGTTGCTGTAGGGCAACTCTTTTTTTGCAAACGTGGCCGTTTTTTTTTAACGAGGGTGAAGTATCCCTCCCATGGCAGCAAACACGACTGTACACCGCACGCTCGTTCACATCGGATCTTCTCTTGCGAGAGTTCCAGCGCCTTCCTGCTACGGCCCGACGGCCAAGGGAGCGGTTCGTGCGCTCGTACCGAGGCTCGCTCGCACGACGCGCCCAGCTCAAGCTCGCGGAGGGATTTCGATTTAAAGCTTTCGTGACTGCAGGGATTCATCTTCTTGGTTCGTTCGGTAAAGTCACGTAGAAGTGAAATAATAAAATAATAAAATAAAACATTATAAGATAAATTTCGATTTAAAGCTTTCGTGACTGCAGGGATTCATCTTCTTGGTTCTTTCGGTAAAGTCACGTAGAAAGGAAGTAATTAAATAATAAAAATAAAACATAATAAAATAATTCTCACGACGTTTCGGCCACAACGCAAGCAGCCGTCCTCAGGTGAAGACCAGGTCTGTCGGGGAGACAGAGTCTGAATGAAACACCACCACGCTTGGAGCGCATATTTAAGCTGGGTTGGAAGGGGGAAAGGGCGCCTTGACAAAAGAATTTGCATATCAAGAGGAATTTAGCATATTTATGGGAAATGCAGGTATGTGATTAGTACTACTTGTGAAATGCGTAGGAGGTGGGTGGGGGGTTTACCTCGCGGAGGGAGTTCGATGGCGGTTGGGCGGGAGGTGAAGCAGCCACGGGGGGCCGACAAAGATGGCCTCGTTTCGTGGCGGGGCGAGCGTCTTTTTGAGACTTTTTTTTTAATTGGCTTAATTTCACAAACGCGTGTCAAAAAAAAACGAGCGGTATTATGTGGAGGCGCGGGGGGGCCCGAACGCTGCTGAATTCGTCGTTACTTGGTAACTTGATTTTTTTTTAGTCCGCGGTCATCGTTTCAAGTTTCATTTATTAGGTATAGCCCTGTGAGCCATTCGGCTCTTGAATCGGGTTGCAACCGCAACAAACAAAAAAACCAAGACAAGAAAAAGAAAACATCTTAAAGTGACTATGTGCAAACAGAAAATCCAAGAAAAGACGGCAAAATATTGCAGAAAAAAGCACCGTACACCAACACTGTGCATACACCAACACTAAGCCTGGGAGGCGAGCCGAGGCTCGGTGGAGTTGACCGTGCGTGGTGCAGTGGGTCAGTTCACTTGTGCACACCCTCTTCGGATTGGATGCAAATCTTGGCGACCTGAAATTAGTTTAACACGTAGACTTACGCGATCAATATCATCGATAATAGAGGTTTTTGGGGGGTTTAAATGTTGTGGCTTGGTTCTCCAACACCCCCGATGTGCTGTACTTGTGACGAATTGGAACGTTCTGTTTGCGTGACAACCCTTACTAGTTGGCGGTGTCGGGGGGTGGCGGGTTTAACGACACATTTATATATTTACGCGATCTAACCCACAAACATCTTGAAAATATTGGTCGCAAACGCCTACGTGTTTTTCACCAGAATTAACCAATGCACGGCACAGCCTTCCCCTGACCAAGTTACATTTAAACTCGTAAGACGGCATTTGTCTGAAATGTTTTTGCCAGGTAGCCAAAGCAGAGCGGCTTGGGATATTTCTCCCCACAATTCTTGGTATTATAATTATTTTTTTTTTACATTGCTTGAGGTTCCGGCTGGCTTGGCAGAAGGTTGCGAGTTCAAATCTACGTGGGGAGTACAACTTGGTGGGGGGAAGGCAACGGTGGTTGTAATTTGGATAAACTCACCCCATCGTGAATGTGGAATATTCACCACGGCCTCTGTGCACTGGAGGTCGGCACTGATGTTTCTATTCGTTTGAGTAGCAAATCCATGTAGCTTGCCGACTTGTGACTGTTGAAATCTTTTGGCGAGTTTTTAGTGACTACATCGCGTGCTTTCAAGATGTGCTTCTGCTGCGGGCTTCTGGAAGGCTCGTCGTATATAAGCCACTGGAGCTATTCGCCTTTAAATTTAGATAAAAAAAAACGAATTTCTTTCGAACTGCTTTTTGTGTTTAGTTTTTCCGTCCTCCGCACCTCTGCTTTATAACGGTTGGCTACGTACGGTGCGAAAGAAGCTCTACATACACACACTGAATTGTAAAAACCCTGAACATGGTCTTGTGCGAATTGGGACATTTTCAGCAACCCACAGTTGCTAAAATACGCTGATTGTGAAGGTATTTATTTTCTTTGGTTTCTTAAGATAATTGCAACATTAGTAGTAGTATACAGTATTTTTCGCGTAATAATAAACAAGACTTGATTTCTATAGGTGGAAATACTTACATTGCTAAATTTGGTCAAAGCGTTTATTTTGCCTTTAAAATTTGGCATGTGACAAAGAAGTAGAGGTTAAGAGCTTTTATTTAATATAAACTTCATATTTGCTGATAATATCTGGACGAAGGAGATGTGTAAGCTGACCAAATATGTACAGATCTCTTCGCGACGAAAAAATTGAAATGGTGAAGCGGCGCTTTTATTTTTAAATTCACGCACGATCTTTTTCAATTATTTTTTTTCTACATTCTTCAACCCAGATCAACTCGAGACCACAGGATCGTCTCAAGTGCAATCGTGACCTGGGGCATTTGTCTGTCAAGTAAGAAGGGGGTCAATGATTGCTATGTGTAATAATCTGGATTGAATAAGTTGTGGGATAACTCTACGAACCTAGAAAATTTGGACCCTGACACTGGCACGCAACGGCCTTCTCTTGCAACTGACGTCAGGGGATTGTTTTACTTCCACTGTGGTGCAAACGGCGTTGAATGTTTATTACGGTTATCACTCTTTTAAAAAATATATATTTTACCAGGTAAGGCCTACTGAGCGGTATAGGTATTTTTCAGAAGCGACCTGATCACAAATGATAGCTCAACAAAGTTGCTTATCGCGTGGAAATGGTATCGCAGCCAAATCCTCTAAATGCAACGTTGAATCTAAATGTGAAGGGGGGGAAAACCAGAAGACCCGGAGAAAAATCCACGGGACCACGAGGAGAGTGGGACATGAAAACCCCAAAATATACAGGCATCTTCGAGATCTGGCTCGAACTAACGATTACACCTACAGTGATAACCAGGCTGGCCGCTGGATTTGAACCGCTGACTTCTGCAACGAGCAGCGACGAATGTGCTCTCCCCTGGGCCGTGTCCACCGCCGGAGAGAAGTGGTTGGGATAATTTGCCGATTTCGAATCCCTCCCTCCCCGCTCTCCCCACCCACCCCCGGACCGCGTGGCTTCATAAGCCATTGTCATTTTCGCCATCGTATTTTGGCAGCTGAACAAAATATGTCCGTGTCTGCTCGAGGAATGACAGCTTGGCGATGCGATGGCACACGTCTCGCGAATATTTAGGTGACATTCCCCCGCGAGCATTCCAAGTCGGGGCCATTATTTTAATCGCGACGTGTAAATTGGCCACTTTATTGTTTTATTTGCGTGTGCAAAATAACTTCCATTGCATTTGCAACTCGCAATTCATAAAAATTGTCCTTATTTGGATTGAGGGCTTCGCTGGTAATTGTGATTTTATTAGATAAATACAGAAGCGACCCATGTTGAGTGGAAATTCTGTGGCAAAAAAAAAAGACTACTCTCATGCTCGCTGACAATTCCATGCGCACGTCTTGAACGTAATGAGGCTGTCGTGTTGCGCACCGGGTCAGCGACTCCAATCCAGTGGCTGCCGTTGCATGACGATAACGATGAGTATGTCGACGATGCAGAAAATATTGAGCATTTAAAAATTGTCTGCATGGCAGGAAAAACAAGTGACGCGTTGCATCCTTCCTAGCCATGCTCTTTCATTATTTTTTTTGCGCTAGCCTTTGGTGATGCATTATCTGACGTCTAACAAAAAGACGCCTACACAAACAAAAATACAAACTAAGGCCACTGGGAGTGGGGGAGGGAGGTCTGCGCAAGCACACAAGGACTGTAAGCCAACGACGACGACGTGAAACGAGTTGGCGATTGTGATAATTGTTTTTTTACCCTTTTATCTGGCAACAAAACTGACACCTTTTTTACAAGGAGTCATGTTGCCATAGACCACAATACCTGCAGTCGTAATGCAAACAAAAACACAACTCTGATAATGTATGCACTGTCCTTGAAGTTGATTGGTCCACACTCGAGACAGCTTTCTCGAGTGTGGACCAATCAACTTCAATGACGGTGCATTACGACTGCAGGTATTGTTGTCTATGCAAACATGACTCCTTGTAAAAAAAAAAGGTGTCAGTTTTGTTGCCAGGTAAAAGGGTTAAAAAACAATAATCATATTTTTCTACTGGCAAATGAGGTTCCAATGGTGATTTGGAGATTGTCAATAATTTATTTGGTGCTGTTGCTGCGTTGTTAGCGGTGCACAAACACAATTGATAAAAAAAAAACTACGCTAGTGTCCGATGACCCTGCTTTTTAGCACGTGTCGAGCGATCGTCCTCGCGCACGATCTCTGGGACTAAAGAACAGGGCCGAGAAACCCACTGTCAATCAAGAAGGGTGGAGCAAACACTTTACGTTCTGGTTTTGGGCACGGGAAGCAAGATGATTGGCTGGGACGTTCTAAAGGAGAAGTCGTGTGAGTGACGGGGGGGGGTTAGGTCCAGGAGAGGGGGAAGAGGTGAGGATTGGTGGAGACTGAGTTCGGACGAGGGGGCGAAGCCAGGAAGAGGTTAAGAGGGAGCGGGAGCTCGGATCGTTGCGGGAGAACGCGAGTGACGGTGTGATGGACGCGTGCCGTGAAAATATAAAGACTTGCCCAGAGGCATCGCCTGAAAAATCGAGTATTACATAAAAAAAAAATTAAGGCCACAGTTGACGACTGTGAGGTTGATTTTATTCTCACCGGTACCATTTTGTGGAATTGCGTCCAAGGGAAAAATGGCTCGTAAAATTATTAATGGCAATTAGATGTAATTGTTGGGCTGGAATGAGACCGAGCAATTGCTCCATCATTTCGGAGAGATGATGCAAAGCAAATCAAAATAATAGTTGAAAATGTAATTTTACCACAACCAATTATAATCGTGACACCTTCGTGTAATCGCACGGGAAAGTTGAATTGTAACACGCCTCCTTAAAATACCGACAGTGATGAAAGGGATGAATAATGTTGCTGGGTTCTTTTAGTTCAGTTTGTAAACTGGGATGCTGCCATTGTGCATTGCTGAGCATTCTAGACGTACAATCCAGGAGTGCGTTCAATGGGCAGAGCGCTCGGGCGCTTTCCGATTGAACGGCCAGTTCACAACGCAGAGGGCATTGTCACAAGAGCGGTCTGAAGCTGCCTGCTAAACGTAAGGTGTGCAATAATTCTAGATTTGAAGCTTTCGTGACTGCAAGGATTCATATTCTTACTTGATACAGCTGTCGTGGCTGTGACGGTTCCACCTGAAGACGGAAGCTTGTGTTGCCTCCGAAACGTCATGTTTTCTTATTTTATTTTACTTTTATTAATTTTAATGTTTTTCCTACGTGACTTTACCGAAAAAAACCTAAGAATATAAGGTGGCAATGTCACCACCCGGCCAATCGGAGGGCACCGTAACCTTGATGCACACACTCGTGTGTGCCTCGTAGCGCAACGCGACTGCTCTGGTCATCGAAGACCGGTTTGATTTCATCTCCGGGTGTGGCAGTTGAAATGATGATTACATTTTCTTAAATTTCCATTACCACCACCACCACCTCTGGCCCTCCCGGCAAGTGTAAATGGGTTCAACACGGTTAGTTGATGCACAGGTCGCATTCGGTGGGGGTAAAGTGTGTGGGGCACCTCCCATCTCTCCCTGCAAGGCGCATCTGAATCGGCGTGAAAATGTAGACCCAAATATCCCCACGAGGGGAAGATCTGTGTTTTTTAGGGGGCACCCTCTCGTGAAGGCCCCTTCCACCGCCGTGGAATTGTTAGCAAGACGTTTGCAGGGCTACACCTTGACCTTTACTTGTTAACCGGACGCATCGAAAGCAACGCCCGCTGCCTGTTAACCAACGTTAGCACGATAAGGGATTGAGAGAGAGTTGAAGCTCGATACCGCTTGCTGGCCACGTGGGGTTCCCACTACCGTGCCCCCACCCCCACAACGACGCAGCAGTTACCACTCAGTGGCGGCGTCCGTCTAGGGCAGTCCTTGGCATGCGCGCGTCGCTCGGCCGTCACTTGCGAGCCGACGCCGATGACGGTTCGATCAATGGGAAAGTGGCTTTTTTGAGAAGCGAGAGGACGGGGGCAGGGGGGGGGGGGCACGACTTATCGGCCGTGTCGGGCCGCATACGAGAGAAGTGTGCGAGCGAAGGACTCCCCAGCGCGCGCATTCACGAACCGTGCAGTTTTGGAGTTGTTGTTGTTGTCATCCCCTGTGTCCATTATACAGTGTTTTTTGAGAGGGGGTTAGATCGCGTAAATATTGATATTGGTCACGAAAGCCCATGTTTTAAACCTTCCCCCGTGTGGCGCGTGAGGCTCCGTCCTTCCAGGATCTATTGTTATCTGAGACAATGTTCTGATGCTGTGGTGTTCATTGTGTGGGTGTTTCCGAATTATAACAGATGCTGTATCTGTGTTTTCTCACCAGTTTTACCTGTTACAATCAATAAATGACGATCGGAGTTGGACGGTCATCCTGGCTCCGAGGGTTTATTGAACACATGGTTATCTACTCGACTAGCGGTGCAGCGCACAGCGAGGCCGAGATATGCTTGCTTGCTTGCGCGCTTACGACCGTGCAAATCTTTCGGTCGTTTTTTAACCCACTTCCCGTGATCCAATCGAGCTGACATTTTGCACACAGACTCGTTGTGCGTGACAATTTATTTTCCTGAAATCTTTTTTCCAAAAAATTTCCACTTTTTAGGAAATTCTTTTTTTCATATTTAATTTAAAATACCAATGTGATAAAAATGAAACTCTTACTCAAGAAAAACAGAAATGAATAATAAAATAAAACCGATGCCACGCATATAAAGGATTTATAGTGAAAAACCTTGTTTTTTCGGGTTAATTTTCGAGTGGCGTTTAATGCAACCCGATTGGGTGTCAGAGAGTGGACAGCGGATGGAATACGTGGAGTTAGAGACATCGAGGTGGGAAATGGGTGAAACATTTCCTCCAAGTGCCGTTCAAATTACAGTTACCCAGCCTGATGAAGAATGGTTTCCTAATTGGCTTTCCTCAATACCAGCTACAGTAATTGCCTTTCTGCATTTACCAATTGCCTGGTGGGCTCCGTTCGAACGCGAATTCAGATTTTTACCCGCTCCACGTGCCCGATTTGCTCGACATGTCCCATGCGATGTGAGGTTCGATGATTTTGAATTACCGCTCACCCTAGAACATGAGGAATGCAATTCAGATGATCAATCTTTGCTCCTCCTGGTCCCGGTTCATTTGCACACCACACCAGGCACTCGTTTAGGTGTGAGTGATGCTAGGCGAGGCCCAGGATCCGTGGAAACATCATTCTCCACTGCCGTTTGGCTGGCGTCAGGCATCAAACCCAGGTTGCAGAATTCACACCGCAGTTCGCCAATCACACGTACGCACGAGATTTACATCTTGACCCGGGCAGGGCACCGTTGCAAATGAGACTCTCACCCCGTCCATTGACTCGACTTAATCTTATTGTAAGTCGACACTCTCTAAGCAAAACGGAATGTGTGTGTTTGGCAATCGTCCGGTGCATGCACCGTGTGACAACGTAATTTTGAATTGAGAACGCTGGTGGCGAACACAGGAGAGAAGAGGTTCCGTCGATGGGGCCTCGTGTAAAGCCCTCCCGAGGTGACGATACGAGCAACTTGGCAGGGATGTAACTCAAGTTGTTCTCACTCAAGTGGAGCCTCTGCCGCTCCAAGCGTTTTGGGCCTTGCGGCCAATATGCCAGGCAGAAATCAGTGCCGGATAATCTTTGCAGCAAAAGTAGAATAAGCTACGGGCCCAGCACTTTCAGGGGCCCCGCACTAAATGCTTTCAAGCCATTTATTCCGGTTCAGTGATTCTGCACTTGCTCTTACTGTAGTACTATACTGCCTTCAACTTTTATAAACGACTGGGTGTTTAAGGTGAGCGATTTGTCGTATTATCTGGCTGTATAGCAAATGAAAATTACAATTACTTTATGCAAGTAAGTTTTTTTTAAATATATTTTGTGCTTTTAGGGCCCCTTTATAACATGCTTAAGACCCCACACTAGCTTAATCGTGCACTGGCAGGCATGCTGGCACCGTCGAGTCAAGTGATGTCACCAGTGGTCCCAGAAGCTACGTTATTAGCACTGTTGGCTACGTACGGTGCGAAAGAGGCTCAACATTCACTACGTATATTAACGCTCCCATGCGACGTAGGTATTGACACGCTTCCCCCGAGTGTCATGTAAAAAGGTAAGGAGGCAGCCCTGTGGTTACTAGCTCTTGAAACGCTGGCGGAAGGGCCCTCCACCAGAGGGAATTCTCTAAAGGGGTGATTGGTCTACTCTTCCACACCTGGGCAAACGCTTTGAGATGAGGTGGTGTGGAGCACTCCGCAACGCGGCGATTCGCCGATCGACTGAATGTGGTGAACCCATTTTGCACTGTCGGGAGGACGGAGGCCAGGGGGTGATTCAAGACGTTTCGGCTGGCGCGCCTGGAGAGTGAACGGGCGTCCTCTGGATTGGAGTTCCAATGTGTTAACCATTTCCGCATGTAATTATGTAAACCCAAGTCACGTCTGCAGTGTTTTTCACCACCATGTCGAGTGTGTGTGTGTGTTAGAGGGGAGCGGTGGTGTAGCGATTTTGCACGCTGCGCTACGAACCTTGCGACCTGGTTTCTATTCGAGCTCATGGCTAACACCAGTCGTGACGATTATCAGAACCGATCCTGGGCCTCGCCTAGGCCGACTCTGGCTCATGAGTACCTGGTGCGTTGTGTAAACATCGCCACGAGGGAGACAAAGGCGGCCTGGCGTGGTGTTGGCCACCCACCCCCTCATGTGCCGTGCCGGCCTTTATAGGTGCTCGCTAACAGCACTTTCCCCTTCAGTCTATCACAGGCTATACGCGGAGGGGGGGGGGTCTTTAGACGTTTGATAAATTTGAGGATCAATTTTCGCACGCTTTTTTCCCCCTACCCTGGGGTCCCGTGATTATTGAGCCAGTTGCTCATCACAGTCACGATAGTGTGTGGGGGGGGAGGTAAATATTCTGACTTTCCGTTTATGTTGTGCGGTGCCTTTCTTTTATGAGACGACACACAACGTGACAACACAACAGCAAGGCGGCCAAATGCCGAAACACGGCAAGTGTATCGACTCCATTTGTGTGGAGCTATTGAGTGTTGTTATCCCCCTCCTCGTGTCAGTGAGTTTTTCTCTCTGGGTACTCTTTGGTTCCACACGAAGCCAACGCATCCCAATGCGCGCGGGGACCCTCCTGGGAGAATCTTGACTCGGTGAGGTTTTCCTCCGTTTAACTAATAAAGGGCATTGTCAGCTCTGTGCTGCGAGATCTGTAATTCATTTTGACTTCAGGGCCATATGGTAATCCGCACGCATCTTATAAATAAGCATCCCAGCATGCATCCGAGCAAGAAAACAATGCACTGAAATCACATTGTATGATGCTTTTTTTTACAATGTGTGTGAATTTATTTTGCACAGTATGTAGCCAACCGTGCTAATGGGAGGTGCGGGGGTGCGTTTGACAGCAAACTGAACACACAAAGCAGCGCATCGTTCATGGGGTGAAGCAGCAGTGAAGTGGTTCGCGGTGCCACTGCGCTATGAACCCAGTGCCACGTGAGGTTTGATTTTCCCGGCTACGGCTAAACCTTACTGGGGACCCCCCCCTCCCTTCCTCACCGGTCAGCGTGGTTAAAGAGTGGTCTGACGACCCCAGTGACCGAAACCGCATTAGGGGGCCTTTGTCCATTTAGTGCAGAGGCAAGGAACCTTTTTTCTGCCAAGGGCCATTTGGATATTTATAACATCATTCGTGGGCCATACAAAATTATAACTTAAAAATTTGCCTCATATTTGGTCAAACATTTAATTAACTCGCCCCTAATGCGATGGCTGGAGCTGCTTCTCATTGGGCGAGGCGTGTGATGTTAGCCGGTATTGATGATGTTGCTACTCGCAACTGCTTTTCCAGGTTTGCTCCTAGATTTATTGAATTTCGAGTCCCGTCTGCGGTTGCCTTGGCAGGGTCAGACCAAATGATTTCGCGGGCCTCATACTTCACGCGGGCCGGACGTTCCCCACCCCTGATTTAGTGGATTGACATAAAGCGGCAGTAAATTATTTCATTTTCAAAGCCAATTGAGTCGAGGGCTGTATAGCTATCTATCTGCATGGCTGTGTGTACCTACATGATGGTGCACGTGCCCCCCCATAGGCAGGGCACGGTCACTGTGGTTGATTGTGTGTCTGGACATCCTCTAAACGTCTTCTTGGTTCTTTCGGTAAAGTCACGTAGAAGGGAAATAATAAAATAATAAAAATAAAACATAATCAAATAATTCTCAGACGCTGTTAGACAGCGTCAGACGCTGTCTTTCCGACAGACCTGTTCTTCATCTGAGGACGGCTGCTTGCGTTGTGGCCGAAACGTCGTGAGAATTATTTTATTATGTTTTATTTTTATTATTTTATTATTTCCCTTCTACGTGACTTTACCGAACGAACCAAGAAGATGAATCCCTGCAGTCACGAAAGCTTTAAATCGAAATTTATCCTCTAAACGTTTGCGTGTGGCTAAAGAGTTGCCCACAAAAAGTTAGATGAATATCACGGTGTCTATATATATTTGTTAGTCTTCCTTTAGTTTCACACGGTGGCAGTTGCTGATTATTCCAATGTACATAACCTTTAAAAACAACGTCTCTCCTCCTTGGTGAGTCAATAGCCTGTGTAGTAGTTGCATACATCGAATGTTATTAGCCGCACCTGTCCCAGAATGCTGCTCCAGAAATAATGTTTGTTTAAAAAATGAATCGGCTCCCAATGCACATCTTGCCTTATTTTGTCTCTGTTATTTCTTTTCATATGAATATCGGTCACAATTCTGTTTATATGTTCAGGAGCCAAATGCCCTGTGTCGATCTGCTTAGCCACAAGGCGCTTTCAGAGAGTTTGTGCAATGTCGCTATTCGTCCATCGGAGTGCAAACGACAGTCGTTTTACTTATTCGGTCCATAGTTTTTTGGTTGCACGGCCACAGGTGCACTCCTGTGGCCGTATCTTAAATTTCCTAACTTATGAAGCGAACGTGCGCATCGGCCTGTTGATGTTCTGTTGATGATTGATGGGTTCCACCATCGGTGTCTTCGAGGAGGTGTGTCAAAGCCAGGATACAATAATAAAATTCATTATCGATAAGCTTACCATGTATCCTAGCAGGGAGTGCCTTTTTATGAATTGGGGGAGAACTTCACTTATCCAATTTTTCTTCTTGGTTCTTTCGGTAAAGTCACGTAGAAGGGAAGTAATAAAATAATAAAAATAAAACATAATAAAATAATTCTAACGACGTTTCGGCCATGTCCGTGTCTTCCTTTCTACGGGACTTTACCGAAAGAACCAAGAAGATGAATCCCTGCAGTCACGAAAGCTTTAAATCGAAATTTGATCCCATTTTGTAATGTAACCAATAACCACTGGGAGCCAGGTGCTAGTAAGACACTCCCCAACTTCCTAAAGCACGAAATGTAGCAGGGTGCTTAGATGTTTTTTTTATAAATCCAAGTGCTGTGATGTTTAAGGATTTTATAGCTATCTGGAGCCACTTGAACCCTGGGGAGGAGGATTAGTCATTCATATGTAAAAAAAAATCATACGTAGTTAATAAGCGTATTATGTTAATTACCCACATAGTGCTACTTTCTCGGCTAATTAGCGAGGCAAATTGTGGTATTTAGTTGAAGTCCGCTCTTACCTGTTTGCAATTTTGCCAAAGTTGGGGTGTCACTCTTTTGTGGCGAGACACGGTCATTCATGACTGATTTAATTGAATACTCAGAATAATTTACAGCCTGTTGATCACTCGCACTGCTGGATGAAGGCCTCTCTCCATCTTGTGACATTTATGCACCATGCCCCTAACCTGGCAACCGGGGTGTGAGTTCTGGCCAAGCATAAATCATCATCGGTGAAATGTGAAATCTGAAGCCGCACCCAGATTGACCCAACTTTGGTGGCCTATAGTCCTCAATAACAGCTTTCGCCCAAATAACAATTATAAAATAAACCCTTTTATTTTTCGAGGGGTAAAGCCTCGCGGAGTCTCAAGAATTGTTCAGCTAGAGGAGCTGTTTTTATTGGCCTGCCTGGCCAATTTTACTCTTGAATGTTTGGCACGTGGGAGGAAAGCATGAGCACGCAGGAGTGAAAAACAATCGCTCCCGTCGTCTATGCAGATGGGTTCATAAACACGCTTGCTATCCTATCATCTCGTGGCCCCACCTTGCAATCCAAGCCTATAAACAGCGCCTCTTGTGTCCAGGGCAAGGGGGAGCTGTGGCACAATTGTTAGCGCATCTGCGCTATGCTACAAACCAGGTGACCCGGCTAACATCAGTGGCGAGTGGAAACTGGACTGATACTCGAAACCTCTTCCCTCCCACTTTCAGAAACTCACACTGACCATACTGTAGTGGCTTGACAAATGACTGTAAAAAAAAACGTCATTGTTATCATTATTTCCAGTCGGACTCCTATCCAGGGAACGGGTCAAATAACCGTGCGATTTTAAAGGGGTGAACTTCTTAGTCCTTTGTTCTACAAAGAGCCACACAGCGTGAGCATTCATGAACTCCCCCTTGAAGATCACCATGCACAACCACATGACGGCATGTGGCTGCAGGATTGACCCGGGATGTTACAACGAGAGCTGTCGAGGCGGCAATGTTCATTTTATTAGCGAAATTAACCAACCGAGGGATTTTCATATTTTCGTCAACGATGACTGATTGGATGAAAAACCATCCAGTGTGACGATGACTACCACTTAGCCACCAAATACCAAAGGGTGACCTCACCGTGCCGAGACGAACTGAAGTGGTCACAATGAATACGCAGGCAAAGAATGTGGAGTATTGTTAACATGCACTACAGCTCACTCAATGGCAAAATGTACTATTGGTGGAGGGGTTGTATTGTGTGCCGCCTCTCACCAACAAAATAACCTCTACGTTTGACGGCTTTAGGCGACCAGACTATGCGTCTGACTCCACGAAATCAACAGACTCTCTCTTGGCTAAACGTTCCAAACGTCATCGTCAACTAGACCTGGAGACTACGATAACCTTTTTGCGAGGGGGGGGGGGTCCCCAGGATGGGAAGGGCTCGTGGCCTCTGTTGACGAGAGCTGGTGGCGGCGTTGTCTTCCGCCGTGGCAGGATTGGATGTGGCAGCCTCTTACCTGCGGCTATTTTCGAAGCGGCTTTTCTATGGAGTCTGCAATGGAGTGGGGGGGGAGCAATGGGGGGAGGGGAGAATTTAACGCCCGTTAAATTCTGAACCAACGCTGCAAGGTTCTGAACCCCCCCCCCATACCCAGAGGTATATGTGGGTACACCACACAGATACATCCATCGGCAGGTCGCGTGCAGTGACAACGTGGGGGGTACTCCCTCCCACCTCTTCTGAGACATGCGGCCAGTAGGGAAGTGTAGGCCCAGAATACCCTCTAGATGGGCCCTCGACCTCCCTCTACGTGCTTTGAACTTCTTTCGCACAGTACCAAGCCAGCCGTGCTAATCTGAGGTTCGATTAGCACGGTTGGCTACCCTCGAGATGGGCCCTCGAACTCTCCCGTCTAAGTGGTTCTGTGGGGGGGGCGGAGGAAGTGGCTCCTTCCACCAGCAGCGGCATTAACAGGCAATTTCAGGGCTGCACCTTTACCTTATACCTAATGAATTTGTAACACATTAGCATGGTCTGGTTCTGGAGAGACGTACCTTTTGCTTTATTCATTATCGAAACCAAATCTGCGCCAGGTGTTGGATTAAATTTTACACCCGACCCTGCAATGCATTCGTATATCAAAGAGAGGCACATGGGGTTCTTGTTGCGAATTATTGAAAGTGGTGGTGGTGGTGATGGTGAGCGTGGCTCATGGCTGACTTTGCTTCACACACAGCGGTCGTTTTTTGCTAATGGGAATTGGCAAAGCGGCGCTCAGCAGTGCGGCTGTTTGAAACAAGAGCTGGAGTGTCTGGCCGATGCTGCCTGCTCTTGCTTGTTAATTAATCCTTCCACGAGTTTCTATTCATTATTGTCGATGTGAAAACAACAGCGGGGGTTGAATTGGCGTAATAGCAAGGTATGGCCGTCTCGTTAAGTTGCCGGCGTGGGTTTTGTTTTTGAATGAAATATTTAATATCTGACAAGTTGTCGATTTTTTTTTCGTGAGTGTAACAAACAGCCCTGCTTGCTCTGCAATTTTTCCAGCATCTCGTACACCCAAAAGTAGAAAAAGAACGATACAACCATAGGTATATTAATTTAATTAATAAATGTATCTATCTGTTTAACACATAGGCTTTATTATTAGAGGTTCTTTAGTTAGATCGCGTAAATATATAAATGTGTCTGTAAAACCCGTCACCACCCGACACAGCCAACTAGTAAGGGTTGTCACATAAACAGAACATACCAATTCGTCACTCGTACAGCACAGCGGTGTGTTGTAATCCCCTCCATCATTCTGCAAGAGCGCAGAAGGGTGGTCATCACATCTACGCCTCCTTTATAAGGAACGAAACAGGTGGACTTTTCCACAAATCTGGCTGTCGCCTGATGAAGCTGGTTGTAAATACTGGCGAAACGTTATACTCAGATTGTAAATGTTGTGGCTTCGCTCTCTAACACACCGGTGTGCTGTACTAGTGACGAATTGGCCACGTTCTATTTACGTGACAACCCTTACTAGTTTGCTGTGTCGGGTGGTGGCGGGTTTTGACGACACATTTATATATTTACTCGATCTAACCCAAAAACCTCATGGATGTATCTATCTGCGCAGAGCTTTGATGGTTGCCTCCTGGTATGCGTGGTGAGTTTTCTCCCGGGTACTCGCTTTCCTCCCATCATGAAGACAAACACTCATTCACGGAATTGGCCAAACATCCCGATGTAGCAAAACCCTCCAAAAAAATAAGTCTCTAGATTTTTGCGGATTAAAAAATTTTCAATTTGCATTGGGTTAAATAGTTGGTTGGAATCTTCTTGGTCACGTAGAAGACCACCGACAGACCTGGTCTTCACCTGATGACGTCTGCTTGCGTTGTGGCCGAAACGTCGTGAGAATTATTTTATTATGTTTTTTTTTGTTTCCATTCTACGTGACTTTACCGAAAGAACCAAGAAGATTAATCCCTGCAGTCACGAAAGCTTTAAATCGAAATTTAGTTGGTTGGAATTTAGTTGGTTGGAATACCTGAAGACGATGACTCCTGAACTTCCCACCAGGTGGTGCTCCTTCCTCCCCCCGCCTCGTTGTAACAATGAGATGCGGCCAACTCTGGCCACAAATCTGATCTGGGCCACTCAATCGAGCCCTAGACAGCTCAACCGACTTGGCTAAATGTCCCCCCCCAACCCACCCACCTGAGGTCGCAACCGGGTACCCGATACCCGGCTACCCGTACCCGGCCGGGTAAGGGTACGGGTAGCCGTTTGCGACCCTGGTGCGGCCGGGTACGGGTACGGGCAGACCGTGAGTCACTGGTGAGTAACTGTTTGTCACTCATTTCGGGTGGGTACGGGTAGGGTACGGGTACCCATTTGCGACCCTGGTGCGGCCGGGTACGGGTACGGGTAAAGAATCAAACCCAGTTTGCGACCTCTGCCACCCACCCAGCCTTGCTCAACCCCTCCGTGGGCATCGGTGCCCAGTCGTGTATTTAGCCGCCGGCCGCCACTGCTGCTGCCCTCGCAGTAATTCCGGCGATGTCCCGTGGCTTCAGGACACGAGTGAGAATTGTTTGGTGGCGCGGCAGTGGCGCGGGGGGGGGGGCAGAGCAATCGCGCTGCCCGCTCTGATTCGCCCGCACGGTTCTAGGGTGCATCGGGTTGTTTTTTTGGCATCAAAGGCCCCCATCATTCATGTGGGGGGGGGGTACATCGTGAAGATGTCCTGGCTTGGTTGGGAAGTTGGAATGTGGCCCAATGGACGAATTTATTTTGTTGTTGGTGCTTTTTGTGTTTGGTGGCATTTTCTTCATTTGTTGATTCATCTTCTAGGTTCTTTCGGTAAAGTCACGTAGAAGGGAAGTAATAAAATAATAAAAATAAAATAATTCTCATCGACGTTTCGGCTACAACGCAAGCAGCCGTCCTCACCTGAGGACGGCAGTCACGAAAGTTTTAAATCGAAATTTGTTGATTCATTTTAGCTTTTGCTTGCATGTAGGGTTTTCATTTGCTTGGTAGTGGCCGTATATGGGATTTGGTCCTTTATATATAAATTAATGTGCAGCGTTGTGGGATGCTATTAGCATCAATGACGCGATGTAAAATGAACGTTGTATTATTATTTGCGTCTTTTTATCGGGGGCGATCGGGGGAGCCAAGCCAAACACCGGCACCAAGGCAGTGAAAAGGACTGCGAGCAGATCGAGTTGCGAAGTGGCTCTCGCATTGGTTTCCTAAGCCTGGCCACGCTCCACCCAGCTGGATGGAGATTTTTCAAGGTGCCGTCCGTCACGTGCATGCTCACGTGCAAAGGGGCCCCTCTTGTCTGCACGCTGTGGAATGAGGATCTCTGTTCAGCAGAAATACGCTTGGCCATGCAAACCCCACGACGTGGTATGTGTATGCATGTTGAACTTCTTTCGCACAGTACGGAGTTAATCGGAGGTGTTGGTGTGCAGCGGTTGGTGGGGGGGAGGGGGCCAAGCTTTTACCGCAGCAGGGAATTGACAGAGCGCTGTAAATTATCATCATTATTACCACTACTTAGCATGTTAAAATATCAACCGCTCTGCTCTGAAACGGTGAACATCGCACTCGTGCTCATTGACATATTGAGTACCCTGGGATTTACAGGTTGCCTGCTGCGGTGCTCGTTATTTACAGCTTTCATCAGAGTGTGTGGCCATTGGGCTTGATTCGTTTTATTTAACAATGCAGGCGTGGCCATGAAAAAGGCCCTGCCGGGATTTGTTTTGTTAAACGAAGGGGGGGGGGGAAGGTGCCCTCGGATTTTTAACGGCCCCCTCAGATTTAGCACGGTTGGCTTACGTACTGTGCGAAAGAAATTCAACATACGTAGAAATGTGTGTGTGTATATATAGACTGTTATTGCTTTGTAGCACTTTGAAGCCTGATAGATGATTGCTTCCCAGAATTTCTGGAGCCGCGCACCACCGTCAACCAGTACCGGATTATCCGAGTAGCAAATGTAGCTACATATGCTACCGGCCCCGCACTTTCAAGGGCTCCGCTAAATGCTTTCAAGCTATAAATTCCCGTTCAGTGATTCTGTACTTGCTCTTACTATAGAATTATACTGCCTTCAACTTTTATGAACGACTGGGTGTTTAAGGTCGGCGATTTGTCGTATTAGCTGGCTGTATAGCAATTGAAAATTACAATTACTTTACTATGCAAATAAAACATTTCTTAATATTAACGTGTTGTTTTATATATAGGGCCCCTTTATAACATATGCTGCAGGCCATGCACTAGCTTAATCCGGAACCGCCGTCAACCCACTAAATAAAATGCTTGCGGATCGCCACTCTCCAAGAAATGTTTTTAATTAAAACGATTTCGAATTCACGGTGCCAGCAACGGTTCTACGGACCAAGTCCCATGGCCTTGCAGAGCAACTTCGTGGTCCACGGGACCACGGGTTGGCAACCTCCAGCTGTGCGGTGATTTTTTTTTTTGAAACGAAAAGCCATGGCATCGGTCTGTGCCGTTGCTACAAGTCACGTGGCGTAATTGAAAATGTTGTATCTGTAGAATTTGTATATAACACTTTTTCGTTTGTTTATCCAGAAAAGTCCTCACCGAGCCTCAAGACTTTTTATTTTCAGGCTAGTCCTGTTTGCAGCGATGTTGCTGTCATGCCACTTGAGTGATTTGCAGGTAATGTTTCAGCATTAGGATGTTTGGTTAATAACCGGTTGCAGTGTAGGTGGGTTGGTTTTTTTTGCTAATGGGAGCAAACCAGATAACCCGGGGGGAAAACTCACGCAGAAAGGCTCCCAAGTCGGGCATCGATCCTCGGCCCTTCTCGCTGTTCGGCACAAGCGTTATCACCAGAACTGAGATAACAAAGGTAAATAACAATGTTATATTTGGCATTGGTGTGGGTAATATTGTAAAGTAAAAGATTTTGTTTATAACAACCCTGGGGCCTCCCATTTAAACTTAATCCGGCCCTGGGTGCAAGACCATTTAACAGAGGTGTCCTTTAGGATGAGATGCAAAGTTTGCCATTTTCTACTGAAGATCATTGCACACGGGGGAAAAAACTGCACCATATAATCTCCCAGCCCGCTGGTTGAATTCGAAGTTAATACTCCTGGCAAGAAGATCAGAACAGTCTCATTTGAATGTGCGAAAGTCTCCTCGGCCGGATCGAGGAGGATAAATGGGCGCGGCACGGGCTAGAGAAGAGATGGAGTGATGTGGTACAGGAGGACGTGGAGCTGAGTGGACTTGCCGATGACTGGTACCAGCGGTGTCAAGATCGGCCTCTGTGGAGGAGGCTCGTGAAGGACGCTACTGGGCAGTTGGAGGCAGTCGCCATCCAGCAGCAACGGAGGGCAGAGGAGCGACGCTCACAACAACGAGCAGAGTGCCGAGTGGCTAAAACACAGCAAGTTGACACAGTAGGGGGAACAGGTGTTGCATCGGCCAGTCATCTCAGTCAGTCGACTTGTGGATGGCACTTGGGTCTGCCACGTGACCTCCTGCCGGCGGGTGTTCGACACTTCACGTGGCTTCAACGTGCACATAGCCTGGCACAAGCGTTGTGGTAACGTCACCGCCACTTAGTGGCGAATAGCGGTTGTTGTAGAACAAGTGAAAGAGTTAATGGCACGGCAATGCTCGCTCGTTTCAAGTGACGTTTGATGAAGAAACGCGAGGAGGATTGGGTGAGGTTTGCGGGGTGGAGATGCTCTTGGATGCCTCCACAATGCAATCTCTCCTCCTCCACGCGGAGGTTGGTGCATTCATCAGTGGCGGGAAAACTTCTAAAACCCCTGCACTTCCACAGCTGTGGATAACGATACGTCTCTCAAACACACGTCGGCTTTCGAAGCCAAATACGATTCGCGCAATATTTTGGGTTGGGCCACCACGATTGACCAAAATGTGTGCCCGTTCATAAATGCCACACAAACACCAAACCCGAAGTTGATTTTGTCACGTGACAATTAAATACATTTGTGACGATTAATATTGGTGAGGGTGATTTCTCGACTTCGCCCAAAAAAAAAAAATCGATAACGACTCACGACAAGCCTCTTTGCGGGAAGAGCGTGGAGACTCTGAAGTTTTATATCCGCGCCACCCGTGTTTGTGCAGGTCAGCCCGGGACACGTGATTGGCACAGAGAGAGGGAACTGAAGAATGATAAAAGAGGTTGCATCGCTGCGAAGCGCGCGCGTGCGTGCGTGCGCGCGCGCGCTCGGCTTTTCTACAGAGTACAAAGCTTTAATATCAATTGAAGAGCATTCATAGTTATTCAAGCATATTATTAGCGCGAAGCATACAACAACAACAAAAACCCGCATTCGAGCAGAGATGAAAACCCGCCACAAAGGAGTTGGCGCTGGCTTCTGCACGGCTCGGACGAGAGGGAAACGCCAGCATCCGTGGCCGTCCTTAATCCATTCGCTCGCTTGTTCATCCAGATGAGGAACAAAAAATAAATAAAACGGCGTGTAGTGCTGACCTTTGCGACCTGTGCGCGGCGCATGCATTACAAGCAAGAAACAGAAGTGCATAAATGCCGAGCTGGAGGACGCGGGCTGGGTGGAGATGGTTAATGCATTAGTTTAAACAAACCCAGCTCATCCGAGGGAACTCGTGGGTTGCATTGGCGCTGGTTTCGGGGGGGGGGGGGGCCGCCTAACCCTGCCGGATACTTTCATGATTCGTCGTCATGGCGATGGCTTTTTCTATCACGTCGCTTTTTTCCCTGTAAATTCCCAAACAAATAGTGGAGGGGGGGGGGGGCGATCGCACGGGGGAGTACACCGGGCGTTTTGAGAAAAAAAAACACAGATCTAAACAAATTATTCGGTTATTTACGTGCCTGGATCATACACCCCGGCCTACGCACGCGCGCGCCCGCGGAAATCTCATGAATTTTAAACGGACTTTCAGCATAAAGCAAATTACTGTGGGGACAAATCGCATCATTTGTGTGGGCCCCGCTGAATGAACATGTTCCTGCCGCTAGGACTGCGTCCCTCATGCGCCGGTGCCTCGTTTTCAGCGACGTTGGGAGTCAAACGGTTTAGATTAGCGTGTAGGATGTCAGGAGGGTTATTTTTTCAGGATCTCCCCTCTTTTTTTTAGGTAGCCATACGAGGAAAACATCTCCTTAATTTTCGTGTGCCTCCTAGTTTTCAATCTTGCGTGCCCGTTCCACAGCAGTACGTTGCCGTACACTACGTTGCCGTACACTCATTGATATGCTAATTCTCTCTGCCCCCTCCCTCTCTCCGTCCCCGCCCCCCCTCTCTATATTTAAGGACCGTCACAGAAACGACCCCTCTCTTTGTGCCGATTTGTGTCCTCTCTCTGTGTGCCGTCGTGATGTCTGTCTGCTTGTATGTCTGTCTATAGTTTTCCGATTTGTGTCCTCTCTCTGTGTGCCGTCGTGATGTCTGTCTGCTTGTATGTCTGTCTAGAGTTTTCTAGTTAGATTTTTTGTTGCTGTTTCTTTTATGCCTGATGATGATTGCTTGTGTTGCAATCGAAACGTCGTAATATGTTATTTATTATTTTATTTTACTTTTAGACGTGACTTAACCGAAAAGAACCAAAGAATATCTCCTTAAGGCTGCGAAGGCCATTTGAACAAGTCCCGGTTTTTCCGTAATAAGACACAGCCCAAGATGATGTATTTTTGTTTGTACTTCTCCTCCTCCCGGGATTGTGAGATATCCTTCTGCCCATGGAATGTCCCGGTTTCTTTTTTGTATTGCAGAGGTGGCAAACCTCGCGGCGGAGGGAACTTGCAAGGCCGATTCAGATGCCGATTTTTAAAAGTTTTTTTTACTTTTTTTTTTACCGTGGCCGGGAACCGAACTCGCTTCGCACTCCACCACCGGCGCTTACGTGTACCCCCTGGGCGTGCATCCCGAAGCGAGCGACGGGTGTCACTCCGCGCCCTTTTCGTTCGAGGCGTTTTCAATCCTGACCGATGCCTCCCCCGTGCGACGCGCGGCGCGGGGCTGCCCATCGCGCCGCTCTGCGCTGCGCTATCTTTAGATCTGCAGCTGTCGGTGGTGGTGGTGGTGGCTGTGGGGGTGGGGGGCGCGTGCAGCGATCCCGTCGGCGTCACCACCCCCGGCCGCACGCGCCATGGCCAGCGTTGTAGCGTTGTCGTCGTCCCCTCCTACCCCCCCCCCCCACAGCTTTCGGCGCAAGGAGCACGCGCGCGTTATCGGTTCGAGCGCGAGCGTTTGAACCGATCTCGCGCTGCTGCCCCCAACCCCCCCCCTCCCCCAGCCAAGCCACGGCACGTGGGGCGCGCTACCCACACGAAATGCGTCGCGGTGCTCGAGTGGAGAATGTGTGAGCGGCAGCAGCAGCAGCGGCAGCGGCAGCCCGTCTCCGGCGGTGGTGATGCCGACGATGGCGGCGGCGGCGACGGCGACGGCACGGTTAGGGATCGGTTCTGCTGCGTTTCCACTTCGGTGGCCGCGTCGGATGTGGACGACTCCTGCGGGAGGAGATCCATGACGGCGGCGCCCGGTGACAGCGCGAGCAGTCGACGTGAGTTTCCTAGGCGGTGTTGTCGTTGCGCGAGTGTGCGTGCGCGTGCGTGCGCGTGTGCGCGTGTGTTCCCCCCCCCCCCCTCTGTGGGGGAGCGGTAGTGCAATGGTTAGCGCAACTGGACTGCAAACCCGGTCGACTGGGTTCGATTCCTGGTCGATGCTCAAATCGGTGGCGTGTATCTTGACCTGTCCTGGGCACTTCCCACGGCTCGGCTCGGCCTTGAATGATTTCACGGTGCGGTGTCGTCAAAGGCACTGGGGAAACAAAGGTGGCCAGGCACGATGCTACCCACACAACCCCTTCCCCCTCCCTTCTTCCCAAATCTGTGCCCTGTACTGGTTTTAATACGTGCTCGCAAACAGCTCTTGTGCCCACAGTCTGTCTGGCTGTGCGTGTGTGTCTGTGATGCATGCACGGGCTCGCATTCTGGAACGGTAGTCTCGAACAAATGATCAGTGTGTGTGCGCTTTGCGTGGTTTCGAAAATTAGAATTAGAACAACGCATTGTTCGTGCAGCCAAGCTGCTTTCCCTTTGCAAGCAATTTGTTTAGTGTGTGTATGTCATATTTACATTTGAAGGTAGTTCCATGGAATGGCATCAATTATTAAATCAATGAAATATATAAGACTCTGTAAATTAATTGCATTTTAAATGACAACATGCTCTGTGATGAAAATATGGCCTGTGTCAGCGTTTCAATCATTGCTGTGGATTCCCATGTGTTATGCTCTTTAAAAATGTCACGCATGCTAATAAAGTGTGGCTTAAGGTTCTGCGGTGCAAGCTGCATTATTCATCTCGTGTTTAAAGAACCGCCGTATCCAGCACCGGCTGCATGTGTCGTCTTTTTTGTTCGTTTCATTGTTGCTGTACGAGGGGAGCACCCCCACTCTCTCACCGTGAATGCATTACAGTGCGCGCTCCGTAAGATCATCGAGAGAATTATTTACCGAAAACAACTTCTCTCTCGGGTGTTGTAAATAATTGCACGCTCTTTACGGCTGACATTGCCCGCATACTTTATTAACCCCGGGAGCTCCCGCGCGCTGCGGTGGTGGTTGGCGAGCCGCTGGGGTTTTGCGATGCAGAACGTGGCCGGTTCGGTGCGATCTCCTTGCTCCTGCAGTTGTGAAACAGCGGCGTGAGTTTCTCAAAAATCCCTACCGCGCGCCTCCTGTCCACCCAGCAGTATAATTGGAGTCGCCGCAAGTTGTCCGAACGGGCAGGTCGCGCGCGGTTGTATATGTGGAAGAGTAGACCAAAACACCCTCCAGTTCGCTCATCATCAAGAGCCCCCCCCCCCCCGCCTCTGCTAGCAGTGGTGTGAGCAAGCAATTGCAGGTCTGCGCTTTTACCCCTTTTGTTGTTAGTACTGATATTGAAACACTCATATAAAGTAGCTTGAAGACCCTTGAAACCCACATCCTCCGACCCGATAGGGAACAAAGTGGCTCACGATTCTCGCTTTGTCGGCAGGGAGAGGAGATACGTAGTTGGGGCCTCTCTCTTCCTGCAACACACGAGAAGCTCTCCCTCTGTTTTCACGTCGCGCATTTCGGAGTGCACACACACATCGAGGGACACCCCCTCCCTCCCACCCCCAGACGCGCCTTTGTCTAAAATTGAAAGTGGTGGGGATCCCAGTCAGACCCGGAACGGTTGGGCCCCCCCCAGTGGTTGCAACCACGCCAACAATTGGCAGTGTTCACTAGGAACTCTTTTTTTTGTATAATCGCACACGTTAGCCAAATCCCGTATCGTCATTTAGACTGGAGGCATCGTGGTGAGCTCTGAAGCTGCTCTTTCACAGATGTCCAGTGACTCGCGCGTGCTGTAAACACCGTGCGTGCTCTGAGCCCCGCTCGGAGAGCTTTGGCAATCTTTTGTTATTCTGGTGAAAATTTAGCGAGGTGTAAAACAAAAAAACTCGCCCCCATGGCAATTCAGCTTGGTGGGGGGGTGGGGTGGAAGTGTGGGGTTGGTGGCTCTTGTGACCAGGCAGAGGCACCGCAAGGAGGCAGAATGCACCACTTTTCTCAGAGGGGTGTCCGGTGGTCAGCCCCTGCTCCAAAAATTGCCTTTAGCAACTACCTCCAAAGTTGTGGAGGGGGGGTTGTCCGCCGAAGAAGAACACGGGCGGATAAAGCAGACGAAGCACACGCTTCGAACGCGCTGCAAACTCTTGACCAGGGGTTGGAACGGGAACAGCAGGGGGCATTGTGTTGTTCACGGTGATTAATTTATTTCCTGTCCATGCTTGCGGCCGTTTAATTTTTGAACGCTCCGTGCAGCCTCGGCGGTTGTTGAGGCAGCACCAAGGGCCCCCCCCCTCCTCCTCCACCCCCCACGACAGCTCCATACTTGAGCGGAGCCTCAGCATGAGGGCTATAAGCCTTGTTGTGAGAGTAAAAAGGGACGGAAATAAAAGAACGTTTTTTTCTGCGTTCCCTCCTCCTCCTACTACTGCTCCGTGGTTGTGTGGTGGTGGTGCTTTGCACTGTGAGAGCTTGACTCAGGCGTCGTTCCCTTGCTGACGGCTCTAAGCAGATGTCTCTGCTGTGCGGTGAGTAGAGAAGCCAGCGCGCGTTGTGTCGTTGCGTTCTGTGCGCACTTTAAACAGCAACAAAAAACCGGCGCTTTTCAAAAATGTACGGCCGTCAAATTCGCTCGACGTCGACCTGTTTTTTTTTACTTCTTCATTTGCTCGTTTTGCCGATTTTGCCGACCTCGTTTGTCCCGACTCGGACATGGGGGGCACGCTCAGCCGATCTTTCCTCCAGTCCCCGTGCGGTAGACAAACGCCGCTCTGTTAACGTGCAACGAGCAACGCTGTGTTGGATAGCATTTAAAAAACAATAAGTTCTGTCGATGAGAAAGTAGAAAAAAAACTGCAGGATGAATAGATATTGTTTTTAGTTTGTGCAATTTTGTATATACGCTGTAAATGCTAAGCCAGCAGCAACATTTCAATCGTTAAGCCTTTTGTAATTTCCCGCCATTCAATAATGCGCGGTGACATTCCGCATTCTAATTGAAGTAATTTGGTTTGTCAATTTGCGACCAAAGCGGCATGGCCATTGTGTTTTGCTGTCCGTGATTGCAGGCCTGCGCTGACGTCGCAATGTTCCACTGTAATAATTTATTAAGATCGATTAATGTTTAGCCATCCGTTCTATATATTCACCGGATGCTGGCGCCGCGTGTTAGCGGCGAGCACGCTGGGTGTGTGCTCCAGAAGGAGGAGGAAGTTCATTTCGACCTCCTGTCGCAGCAGATGAAAATGATGTGCAGGTTTCTTGAAATCACCTCGCCCTCTTGTCCGGCCGGCCGGGTCGCATGCGCGGTGGAGGTAAAGTGTGGTGGGTGCTTCCACCTCTTCCAAGTGTCTGGCCAGAATGGAAGAGTAGGCCAAATAGCATCCTTTGGAGAGGTTTTCCATCCTAGTGCAAGGCCCTTCAACCAGCAGTGGCATGTCCAAGTACTTGCAGGGCTGCGACTTTTACCTTTTAAAGTCTATATTCACCAATAGAGTAGATTTGATTTTTGTTTTGGGTGAGAGGTGGAAAAAAATGACTTTTTACATATGTGAAGGCATACTTTGAGTAAGTATATTACTTTTACATTGCGTTATGTACGAACATGTCACGAGTGTGGATGCACCGTGGTGGAGACTGAGATATGCTGCAAGAGGGCTTGTGTCAAGTGGCGAACCAGGATGTTGTAGGACTGGAGTGGACGTGGATATGAGGGTCCAGCCGATATCAGTGAGTGGACAAATAGAACAAGGAAGGATATTCCACCCACACGAGTGGCAGTAATACCAGGAATTAACAGGCTTGGTTCATAATGTACGAGTTATCGTTTTGATTTGTGT
This sequence comes from Lampetra planeri, assembly GCF_965212315.1. Classification (NCBI taxonomy): domain Eukaryota; kingdom Metazoa; phylum Chordata; class Hyperoartia; order Petromyzontiformes; family Petromyzontidae; genus Lampetra; species Lampetra planeri. Next base: position 5,361,128 of record NC_136153.1, read on the forward strand.
GCTGTATAGCAGAGTCGATGTACATAACCTGTGTGGTGGATCTGAATTATCCATGATTTGGGAGTTTCAGTCCAAATAAAAATAGATTCGTTTTCTTCTTTATATTATTTGTATGATTTGAATGTTGCACTTCTTTTGCGCGCACTGTACGTAGCCAACCATGATAATCGCAGGTGCAGGGGAAGGACACACTATACAGTTTACACTTCTTATAGTTAGCATAATGAGGTTAATTTACAGGATAGAAACAAAATATTCTTACGTGGACGATTTCATGCTTGTATCTATGAGAAAATGAATCGGTTTAAGTTTGTATCCATGCATCCCTACATACATACCCTGGGTTTGACATTTCTTTAAAGACTTAAAATGTGAATGGTAACATCTTTGAAAACATGGCTTAAACTGCGCAATGGATTTATTTATTGTATTTATATGCACTCATTCGCTCTCGTGTTAATTCTCTACAAAAGGCAGCTCTCTGAAGGTTTTAGTTATCGTGCCATTAGCATTAGTTAAAAGTCCAAGACAACCTCTCCTTAAACGCAATCCGTACTCTGGAGCGGTGATGCAGTCACTAGCGCGCTGCACTCTCCACAGAGCGACCCATGTTCGATTCCAGGCCGTGGCCAACATCGGTGTTGCCGAGTGAACCGGTCCTGACCCCTCGTCACCAAACCCGCTCGCTGACCAGCGTGGTGAAGTCGAGTCAAACAACCCCCACAACTGACGGGACATGGAGAAGCCTTCATCCAGCAGTGGATTTACAATGGGGTGGTAACTTAACACGATTCGTATATACGCTATTTGAGCGTGAATCGCCGGCAATTTCGGTTTAAATCGAACTCGCAGAGTTCAGGTTCCTGAGGTGAGATCCAATATCCCCCCCCCCAAACATCCTTTGGGATGGTCCTTAACGAGTGAAAGTTACACCGTGCGAAAAGGAGCGATTTTTTTTTGGATGCGTGTCCGCTGGCTTTGGTGCTGTGAACCGCGACTCTGCGGCAGGTAGCTTCAGTCCGAGTCAGCTCTGGACGGAGCGGGGGGAAAGAGGCCCTCGGATATCGAGCCGTTTTTTCGTAGGGTCCACTACTTTCCAGGGCCGCGTTAGGTAAATTCGAATCTTTTTTCTTTATTTCATGGCGGTTGCCAAGCACGGGCCCAAAGCGGCCCTAGAAATTCTCAGCAGGTTCGGAGCTTCGAGCCCGTCTTGAATTCCATGAAGGAGTTGGAAAAGTGCGAGGAAAGAATTGTAAACGGAAGGAATATTGGCCTGGGGGTATGGTGGTTTGAACACCGCTACGTTCTCTAACCCGCCCCCCCCCCCCCAAAAAAAAAAACCTCATGGATGCAATTGGCCGCGAAAGCCTAAGTGTTTAAACTGAGCCAAAACTGTCAGTCTAGTTCCTGAATCATCGGGTGCAGGATGCACTGAGTGATGATCACGGGAACGGCAGCCATGGCAGTAGCAATAGAAGAGTGACACTGAGGTGATCGTCCGTCGCTGAGCGAGGTGACTGTAGTGGAATCTGCGAGGGGCTGGATCGTCCATCAACGTTGGATTCTGTCGAGTACAGTGAGGTATTGTGTCCGCGCAAGACGATAAGTGATTTAATAGAGAGGGGAGGAGGACATTGTGTTGGAGACGCAGAACCAGGCACAGAGTGCCAGAGGAAAAGGTGACGATATCGAGCGTGGTCTCCCGTCGACTACCGCTGCATATTTTCGTTACTTGGTTAGAAATCCAGAGTGCTCGAAATGCAAACTGCATTCACGTGATTGATACAATGAGAAGCTGGGTGGGGGTGGGGGGGTAGCGTGCGGGGTATGCTCGGGCTTTCTCCTGTTCAGAATGGAGAAGCGTTTGCTGCGAGCAAACCCGTGCGTCGTCAGATTCGTGAGCTGTGGGTGCTATGCTTTATCGATTTGTTTTTTTTCTCCTCTCTTGCAGCTTAAGTAGTAGGGTGAGTGCAGAAAGAGACCGCCCTCGAAGGCCATCGATAACATCACGCCGGGGATTGAAACCCCACGTGGAGTAAATGCTGATGATGGGCTTGTTAGTTTATTTAATCCTGGCAGTGTGTGTGTGTGTGCCACGTTTCGTTTCAACTTTTTTTGCGTGGCCTGAAACCTTAAAAAAATAGCCCAGGGCGTACGTACACGGTCCACACCCGCAGATTGCTGTCCAGCCACCTCGTGACCACCTCCGCGGCCCCCCCCCCCCCCCCCGGTGGCTTTGAGAGTTTCAAAGATCGGTGCGATCCACCAAACCCCTCTTATGCCTCCCTTTCGTCTCGAGTCGTTGATCCGAACCCTATGCCTCTAAACCACCGAGCTGATGGCGTACAGCGTGTCAATAAAGTTATCGCTCATTGGTACATCGTTAAGACGGCAGCGTGGGCTAAGTCGATAATGAAAGTAATAGAATATATATTCTTTGGATGTTTCGGTAAAGTCACGAAGATGGGTTCTTCTTTGAACCGCTCTACGTGAATCTTGATTTGAAGCTATCGTGACTGCAGGAATCCATACTCGTTGGTTCTTTCGGTAAATTCACGTAGTTAGAAATAAAATAAAACAAATCGCGACGTTTCGAAATATCCCAAGAATAAGAATTCCTGCAGTCACGAAAGCTTTAAGTCAAGATTTAATGAATTACATTTTATAAAGCGCCCCTCTGCAAGCTACTCAAAGCGCTGTAAGTAAATTTGCTTTTCGCCAAGGGGAGGGAAAAGAAACGAAGTGTCCGTCTAAAGGTAATTTAGAGAACTCAAAACGAGTGAGTAAAACACGACTCGAAGTGGACTTAAACCACTGCCCTCGTCTCCAGGTTGTGAACAACGCTGGGGAAAAGGGGTTCCATGGACAGTGAGCAACACAACAAGACCCTCCGTAGTGATACAAAGACGGATTCCCCCGTGTAGCCTATAGCTGACTGTTTGGGCAAGTGCTGTTAGCGAGCACCTATGAAGGCCGGGACAGAACCACGCCGGACCGCCTTTGTCTCCCCAGTGGCGATGTTTATAACACCGCACCAGGTACTCATCTGAGGCTGAGTCAACCTAGATGAGGCCCATGATCGGTTCAGATAATCGCCACCGGTGTTGACCGTGAGCGGGAATCGAACTGGGGTCGCCGGGTTCGTAGCGCAGCGTGCTAACCACCACACGAACAACGGACGATGGCTACCTTCATGAAACTTTTGTGCTCGTAGCTCGAATGTCGATGCTACGTAAAAAAACCTATTAATTTCCCCCTGGCCGTATAACTCAGCTCCGACACGAAGAGGCAGTTAACGTAATTCCGTCATTTTTCTGGCGCTCGCTCGCTCGCACAAAGGCTACGTTTATGTAATTTCGAGAAGTGTTACAGCCATTTATTTTCGCTGCTCCAGCAGCAGCAGCATGTTTACACTGGTGGCCCCCCCGGAGGGATGGGGTGTAGCGCTCGGTGCGTCTGGGGCTGCCTCCTCGGCTGCAGCGGCGGGGGAGATTGCACTGGGAAGGTCGGCCCGGTGCGGGAGAAACATTTTTTTATTTAAAAAAAATACCCACCCCCCCCCCCCCGATCGATGCATGGGGAAACAAACTCAACTTTTTTTTTGGAAGCCCAACGTCCAGACTCTTGTAGCAAGACCATTCGAGGGGGGCGGAGGTGGGGTGGCGTCAGCGATTGCTTACAAGCAAAAATCAAAGGCTTAGGTGCCGCCCGAAATGTGTTTTTTCGCTTGCGTGTAAAGATGCGGCGCTTGCAATTGCTTGCCCTCGCGTCACTGCTGGTGGGAAGGCCTCGGCTCGAGCCGCATGCTGCTCTTTTAAGGACTGCCTCGTGACGTTATTAAGAGACCACCTTCTCGTGTTCGCATGAAATTGCTGCTCTTGAAATATTGTTAGGGTTTTTTTTTTTAAACCAAATTCGATTTTAAAGAAAATGGCCCATGTCTTTTTGGCTGCTGACCCCTGGGCGACAGGGAGCTCTAGAGAGCCTCGTTTAGACGACGGTGTACTTTGCCCCCTTCAACCACGATGGCCAGGTGTCTTTTGAAGAGGTGTGAGTACCCACACTTTACCCTACCACACAGTTGCCAATTGACTCGCTGTGGTGTTACCCACCTTATACTGCTGAGTGGACAGAAGTGGCGAGGGAGGTGTCAGTTTTTGTACCAGTTTAAAGGGTAAAAACCTACTACTATATTTTGCCACTGGTAAAGGAGGTCTCATAGTGTAAATGCTTACCCCGAGCTCTCAATACTCTGATAGTGCGCTGTTTTTGAGTTGTACGCCTTTTGGCGTCATCTGGTCCAACACCAATGGAGACTAGGCTCTAAGGAAAGCTGTCTCGGGTGTGGACCAATCAACTTCAATGATAGTGCATATCATTACCATTATCAGAGTTGTTTCTTTTTGTTTGCATTTTGACTGCTTGTGTTGTGGTTATTGCAAACATGATGCCTTGTATAAAGGTGTCAGTTTTGTACCAGTTTAAAGGGTAAAAACCTATTTCAACTGCCACGTTGGCAATGTCGAATTGAACCGGTGACCTCTGGATTGCAAGTCCAGTGCGCTCACCATTACAACCACGGCAGGCCTACTTACGGATTCGTTTCTCATGGGATATTATCGGGGTCACTGGTAAAACGGCAGGTAGGTGAGTGACTAGTCGCCTTACTCCAGTCTACCAGTGAACTGGACAACTCTTCTTCTTGGTTCTTTCGGTAAAGTCGCGTAGAAGGGAAGTAATAAAATAATAAAAATAAAACATAATAAAATAATTCTCACGACGTTTCGGCCACAACACAAGCAGCCGGTCCTCAGGTGAAGAACATGTCTGTCGATAAGACAGAGTCTGAATTTATTTTATTACTTCCCTTCTACGTGACTTTACCGAAAGAACCAAGAAGATGAATCCCTGCAGTCACGAAAGCTTTAAATCGAAATTTGGACAACTCTGATAATGATATGCACTGTTCTTGAAATTGATTGGTTCAGTCTTGGTGCCAGATAAAAGAGTAAAACCTTATTACTATATCTTGCTACTGGCAAAGGAGGTCTCATAGTGTAAATGCTTACCCCGAGCTCTCAATACAATGATAGTGCGCTGTTTTTGAGTTGTACGCCTTTTTGGTGTAATCTGGTCCAACACCAGTGGAGACTAGGCTCTAAGAAAAGCCGTCTCGGGTGTGGACCAATCAATTTCAAGGACAGTGCATATCATTATCAGAGTTGTCTCTTTTTGTTTGCATTTTGACTGCGTTTGTGGTGGTTATTGCAAACATGATCCCTTGTATAAAGGTGTCGGTTTTGGTGCCAGATAAAAGGGTCAAAACCTATTACCAGTGAATTGGAGTTGGCGCCCGTACTCCATAGCCACAGCCATATCGAGAAGTGTGTATGTAATTTTGAACTTATTTCACACCGTACATAGCCAACCGTGCTAATTGGATGTTTGTCATACCTCGGTTGCGGTAATACTTTCCATGTCGCCAATCTGGACGGACTCAGCTGAACTTGAGCCCTCCATCACAGCTAATTATTATTTTCGTAAGGCAGAGGTGACGATAAACATGGGAGTCTTTTTTTGTCGCTTTATCATGTTATGCTAGGAGATGCTTTTTTAGCATCTGAGTTCGGTGGAATCTTGGGTTTGTTACCGCTCCATTCAGACGCTCACAATGCAGAGCTTTTGGGGGAGCCACTAATGCCAGGTTATTTATCCAGGAAAAGCCCCAAATAAGTCTCATGATTCCTCATCAGGAGGGGTCTTGCATGGGAGAAAACCCATGCCGATGGTGGTGCAACACTGAGTTCGAGGCCATGGTGGGGTGAATTGCCGAGTGGATATCCGAGCTGATCCCACGGCTCGCCTCTGACCAGCCCACATTGACCAGTGTAGCAAAGTATGGGTAAAAGCACCCTTGAGTTACGTGGCATGGGGTGGCCTTCATCCAGCAATGGATTGACAAAGGACTGGCAGTTAAAAGTTTACAGTAACAAATAACAACCGCAACGGTTTATATAGCCCTACTCTATGCATTGCTTTTCACTGTAAAAAAAACACGAATATTGCATGTATTTAGAAATATCTTCGTGATATCTTGATTGTTTTAGCAGATGTATTCCTTGATGTGACAGGCAAAACAAATGGGCTTGCTCTATGGACTCAATGACATTCCACTGGCCACAGTAAATACCATCTCCTCGCGAGAATAAATTACGTAAGGATCTGGCCATTATATTTTCTTGCTCTGGAATGCCGTGCAGGACTCTTTTGCTTACGAACCCCGCACGCTAATGAAATATTGCATGTTTTTCCCCGCGCGGTGCAGTTTGATAGGATTTCACCAGCGCAGGAATGTTTCCATTTCAGAGACAGCAACGCGCGCGCACCCATACATCACAGAAAGACCTCCCACAATTTTCAAGATTTCGTGATTTTAAAAACAACAAACGAAAACGGGGTTCTCGGTCTCATAGAATGTTAAGTGGTTCTCTTGCACGCCGGTTAGAATAAAGGATCTTTCACGACACAAAAGGCATTGGGGCTTCTCTGGGGATAATTCTGACTTCTGCTTGCGGTGGGTGGTGTGGTTGCAGTTTGCGTGTGTTTTTGTCTTGATGTTTGTGTGGGTGGTGTCGAGCGGCAGTGTCGCGGTTAGCGCCGCTGCGCTTCGAACCCTGTGACCCGCGGTCGATTCTCTGACGGCCAACACCAGGTGACGATTATCTGGGCTTCCCCTAGGTCGGCTCAGTCTCAAATTAGTAGTTGGTGCGGTGTGTAAACATCGCCACTGGGGAGACGAAGGCTGTCGGGCGTGGTGCTGGCCACACAACCCCCTCGTGTGCCATGCCGGCCTTCATAGGTGCTCACTAGCAGCACTTGCCCCAACAGTCTGTTACAGGCTATACGGGGGGGGGTGCCTTTGCCTTTTGTTTGTGGGTGGTGCATGGGTAATGTGGGCATTGGTCCACGTGAGTGCATACATCCTCTTGTCTGTGTGCGAGTAGCAGTGCAGTGGTTAGCGCGTTGTTAGATCCCCACGCTTCGCAAACATCGGTGGCACATTTCTGAACCAAGTCCCTGGAGCGGTGTGTGTAGCCATGAGCACTGGGGAGACAAAGGTGGCTGGGCGTGGTGCTGACCACACTCCATCCTTGCGTGCCAGGTCAGCCCTAATAGGTGCTCGCTAACATCACTTTCCCCAACAGCCTATGGAGGCTACATGGAGGATTTCTGTTTTTTGTACATTGAATGTTGGCTCTAGAATCCGAATGGGAATCATTCTTTATACTGGGGGAATCCAATGAGATATAAAGTTCCTTGCTCACAGATGTCCATTAGTCCAGGTTGATCGGTGCTTGCCGACTGCCCTCGTCCCAATAGTCTCAGTGGCTATGCTAACTGCGTAAACTGTAGGCTTGTGCACAGGAAAGAAATATAGAGCGATAGATTTAAGCCGCATTTCAAACTGTTATGATGCGTGCCACTACAATATACACTGCCCATTGTTCCAAAGTAATCCAAGCTCTACGCAGGCGTCGCTTTTCTTCCGCTCTATTAACATTTGGGGCTCCCGGCTGCAAACATTTATGTGCCGTGATGTCCACGTTGTATAACCGCCAATTTCGCGCTAGTCTCAGTAACTTGGCCTTTCCGAAGTGTCTCCGATTCGCCCTTCTGTGCCAACAACGATGTTTTCCAGTAGGGGGGGGGTCTAAATAGTTCCATGGTAGACGAAGACAAAGATCCCCCGTGTAGCTTTAGCAACTGTTGGGGCAAGTGCTGTCAGCGAGGTAGCACCTAATGAAGGCCGGCACGGCACACGAGGTGGTGGGTAGCCAACATCACGCCCGGCCGCCTTTGTCTCCCCAGTGGCGATGTTTACACTGCACCAGGTACTCATTTGAGGCCGAGTCGACCTAGCGGAGGCCCAGGACGCGGTTTAAATAATCGTCACCGGTGTTGGCCGTGAGCGGGGATTGAACTCGGGTCGCCGTGTTCACAGAGCAGAGCGCTAACCGCTACACACAAAAAACAAAGATTCCCCTATAGCCTGAGCAGACTGTTGGGGCAAGTCCTGTTAGTGAGCACCTAATGAAGGCCGGCATGGCACACAAAGGGGGTGGGTGGCCAACACCACACCCGGCTGCTACACTACCACTCCACACACACATGGCTTTGGCATGTGCCTCCGTGCCAGAGTATGCGTGTCCACGATGTGCATCGATTCATTCGTAGTGTTGAAGACTTGGTTCACACGCTTCCGATGTCGTCGCCTAAAATCGTGTGAAATAGCAGACCGTGTTATATTCGTATTACATTTTGTAGCAACGGGTTTGCATTGCCCCCTGTTTGCCACTACATTTTGCGGTGCGTACACAGGGCACGTACAGCCAAAACTTGTCAAGTCCACTGCGCGAGGAAACCGCCGCACGCCATATCGGTCACGGTGGCTGTTTGGCCATACTTCACCAACACTGGCGTTGGTGAAGGTGGGGAGCAAGTTCAAGTTTATTTATTAGGTATAGCCCTGTGAGCCATTCGGCTCTTGAATCGGGTGCAACCGCAACAAACAAAAAACAAAAACATGAACAAAAAACATCTTAAAGTGAATATGTGACTGAGTGCAAACAGAAAATCCAAGAAAAGACAGCAAAATATTGCAGAAAAAAATCACCGTCCACCAACGCTGTGTGCAAAAATCCCAGTGGGATGCAAGTCAAACAACAACAACAACCACAAGACAACTTAGATTAAGGCCATCAGTCTAACTCCGTACTACAACAAACAAACATGGCCAAACCAATACACTTTTCGGAATCACCAAAATAAAGCCATGAAAACAATGAAACAGTGATCATAGGAACTGTGACGAGATGCGGGAGCATAGAAGTACAACACCACAGTGCCGCAGCTTCCGATGACAATTTGCCACGCAATGGTGGTCACCGGTCCAAGCAACTCTGTGCAGTTTCAAACCCTGCTTGGCTTCTGAGTGCTGATGAGACGTGGGGCGCATTCCCAGTGATCTTGGTCACAGTGGCTAGAATAGGAGGAAATATACATTCGACTCTTGATTCGAACCGTAACCCCCCCAACTCCTAATCGTGACTAATAAATAAAATATGCAAGGGGGAAGGGGGGAGTGCAGAGACCAACTCTGACGTGAATGCAGCAACACTCGGCACGGAGAGTGCTTAATTCGTTTCTCCGCGAAGGGCGTGTGTGCCACACGAAACATCGCAACACACACACACGCGGACGTGTCCGAGTGTTTATAGCGAGTTTGGCAGAAGGATGGGGAAGAACCACCCCCCAGTTTTCTTCACCAAGTTCGAAATTCGACAACTGCGGCAGAGCAGCGCTGCCAGATGTTCGCCGTCTCTTGTACGAGCGACCGCATGGGCAACGTCACGTCGTGTGCTGAGCGACGTACATTCACTGGCCGTTTATTTAACTTTTCTTCTCGGTTGTGCGCTTCGTTACTGCCCTGCCCCATGGCCGCGTGTAATCTGCAAGCAGCGTGTGAGACCGTGTGCTCGAATGTAGTGGCCGGAATCCCCCCACTCACTCTCTTGTCATTCTAACTTTTATTTGTTTGTTTCGGAGCCGGAGCGTACACGTCCGCATGCCGATATGCTCTAGAGGGGGCCCAGATCTATGGAGAAGCTCTGCTCTTAATCGATCAAGTGGGATTCTTTTTCTTTTTGACACGAAGCCTCTGACCGAATCGCCCGAAATGTGCCCGATTTGCGTTTAGCTCTCAGAAGCTAAGCGGACTTGAGCCCGGACAGTGCTCAGATGGGCGACCGACGTATGTGCAAACTTTTTGTCATAGGCGGCTGTGGGGGTGTGGGCTACGGTGTGAGCCGCAAAGGCCAGTGCAGCAGAATCGATTGTTGTACTGTGCTTCTGTGCTACCGCGTCTGTGGTTCCCCCCCCCATCCTGCCTTCGCCAACCGGGACTGACCATCAAGTTTGAAATACGGTCCCAAGAACCCACGCGGGGGGGGGGAGGGGAATGGGGAGGCCTTCATCCAGCAGTGGATTGCCAACAGGGCTGTACATATGTGCACGTGCATGCTTGGTACACTGCAAGGCTGTTGCCAGTGCTTACCTGTCTTGTTGTTGTTTGTCATCTAGATGAGCGGGTGGGCGTGCAGAGAAAGACCTTCACCAAGTGGATCAACTCGCAGCTGGCAAAGGTGAGAGCCCATATTCTTGGTTCTTTCAATGTGTTGTGGCCGAAACGTCGTGAATTTCATTGGGACGCTGTCTTTCCGGCAGCTCTGTTCTTCACCTGAGGATGGCTGCTTGTGTTGTGGCCGAAATGTCGTGAGAATTATATTTTATTATGTTTTATTTTTATTATTTTATTATTTCCCTTCTACGTGACTTTACCGAAATAACCAAGAATATGAATCCCTGCAGTCACGAAAGCTTTAAATCGAAATTTAAAGTGAGAGCCCCTTATACTTTCTGCGCTTATCTTGGTTGTTTGTTCGCCGTCGCGCTGCTGCCGCCACACAAACCCCTCCGTTGCGTTTTCCGGTTGTGCCGCCGCGATTGTCCGACGTTTTGCAGATCGGCCTAAAGAACGCATCGCAAGAAGGGGGGGGGGGGTGTACGCATTGTTGCCATCTCTCTTGACGCCATGCAAGGCAGTCGTTGGAGCCAAGGGCCAGCAAGGGTGTCTGTTGGGGCAGCGCTAACTTAACTGCGATTTAGTGTCTCTGATATGTGTAATATATACAGTATTTTGTTTATGTAAATGATGCTGGAAATGTTCCGCCGACCCAAATGAGTGAATGTCCATTTAAATTAGCTACATTTTAAGAGTGGCAAAAATTAAAGTAACGATTATGGCGCTTGATTTAGTAAAATGTAGGTGGCTGGTGTGGCCCGGGATTTGGTGCACTGTGCAGGCGCCCCTGAGGACCTGGGTTCAACTCTGGGTTCAGCAGCCAGTGACTAAGCCGTGTGCCTAAGTGTAGTCAGCAGCCCGTTCAGCAATCGATTTGGTATGATTTACAGTGTGACGAACACCTTTTGGATGTATGACAGAGCAAATAAAAAAAATTGCACATCTCTATTCTCCTCCACATGTGTTCAGATGCTTAATTGCATCGTTATAATTACTTTAATTAAAATTAATTATATATACCCCCAACCCCTCCTTAACACTCCCAGCTGTCCTACTGTCACTAAAACTGCACTGCCACGTTTAATAATAACCCCATTCTTAATTTCAAACCATTATCATCTCATGGAGCAATTTCGTAATTGCTGTGTAAAGCGCCCTTTGGTTAAAGCGCCTTTTGGTGAAGACGCGATATAAATCTGGACGAGATGAGATGGGCTCGTGAGAACGCAGCTCAAATCGCGGGTGGCTGAAGCGGACGCACTGAGCCAGTGACGGCCCGGTGCCTCCGATCCCCTGAGCGCCCAGGGCAAGGTGCAGTCGGTGTCGCCTGCCCCCCAAAATAAAAATCCGAGCCTCCAACTGCTCCGTTTCCAACAATTCAGTCGCAGGCTTGCCCCCCCCCACCCCCCAACTCAGCAGGGGTGCCCTGGACAGCCGCCCCCGCCCTTGCTTCCACCACAGCGGATTACTTGTCACTGTTCATCACTGGTTATGACTATCTTGGCCTCTTGAGATCTCCCCCGGTTAAACAAATACACTCTCGACTACGAGGCTTCTACGCCTGGTGGGGTTGGCGACTTAAAGGGGGGGCCCCCCTTTGCCCGCTGGTTCGCCGTGATCAGCTCAGGCTGGCCTCCTCGGTTTGGCACCCGTGGGAAAGGTCAATGTTGCTCGTGGAGTCGTCGCCGCCGGAGTGCGAGGGCTCTGACCCGGCGAGGCTTGCTCTAGGATCGACCGCCGCAAGGGGGGGAGGGGGGTGCGATGCATGTGTTCCCACTCTCGCCGCCAGTCTGCCCGCCCGCCCTATTTATGCGAAGCGGCAGGGAGGAAAACCGGACAACGCCGCCTTGGAAAATGTGTGCTTCTTGCTGCTTGCTGGGACCACAGCCGTCGCCACTGCTGCTGCATGCTGGGGCCGCTGCTGCTGCTGCTGCATGCTAGGGCGGCATGCTGGGGCCACATGCTCCCACGTGTCCCCCCGCAACCCCCCCTTGCGCGTGAATCGCAAAGCGAGACAGCATCTGGTCTTCATCATGGCTCTCTCCGCACGGCCCCCTTAAGCAGCTGGCATCCAAAACCAGATGAGATGGGGGCACGCACCCTGCACCGCGGCCTTGACAATACAGGAAGTCTAGGACACACATGCAGCAGCACCATTGATCTCCAATACCGGAGCAGTAGCGAACCGGGTTTTCCACGTGCACTTTATCACACAGAGCTTTTCTTTGTTGCCTGTCGCATTTGAGCGCGTATATGTGCGTGATAAATGGCTTTCAAAAGTTGCAAGCGATCGGGGAAGGGTTCTTGTCTAATGTGGAACATGAGGCAGCCTTGGTTTGGATGCAGCCAAACCATGCATGTCGCCATGTGGGTGAATTTTTTTGGATGCGGTGGCGAGATGTTAACTCCCTCGCCTGGTATGTAGGAGGTCCTGTAATATTTGGAGTTTAAATGTTCTCCCCATGGTCGGGTGGATTTTGCTCTGGGTCCTCCGGTTTTTCCCCTACACATTTTCGAAACACGCGTTGATTTGGCTGCTATACATCTCCGCATGATGAGCCACTTCATTGAGCGATCCCTTTTGGCCAGGTCGCTTGTGAAAAAGAGCTGGGCCTTACCTGGTAAGATAAAAAATATCTTCGTCTAGTTCCGGTTTATTTCCATCGTTGTGGTTGTGTGCCTAAAATGTGCGCGTGTGCGATGGTGAATGGGAAGCGCCTTCATTGCACTTTGAACCCAGTCGTCTGGGGTGGATTTCCGGCCAGGTCTAAGAGGCCGTCCATAAATGACGTCACGTACCTGGGGGGTGGGGGGGGGGTCAGACATTTGTAACGATGTGTGACGAGGGGGGAGGGGGTTTGAGAAATGTGACGTCGCATCAAAATGCGCAACTTTAAAATAAATATAGAATTGTTATAACAATACTAATTGTTATAACAACACTCCTACAACATCAGAGTGCAGCGGCACATTGAATACGCATTACAAAGACAATAGTTTAAAGCATATTTTATTTTCAAAATGGGAATATGGTTTGGGGGGGGGCAGAGCTTTGTGACGTCATATTTGAGGGGGGTCTGACTTTTTATGACGCCGTGTGACGAGGGGGGGGGGTAAAAAATCGTCCAAAATCGCGTGACATCATTTATGGATGGCCCCCTAACATCCAGTGCAAGTGATATCTGAAGCAGTCTTGGTCCTCCTCGGGTCGACTGCCTTAAGTAAGTACAGTCATACCTCGGTATACGACCGCTTTGGAATACGGCGTGTTTTGACGAAAAAAATGTCTTGCTTGGGATACGACGTCTTGCTTGGGATACGACGCGCTTGCTAGAACTTGTATGGGTCGGGATGAGTCACCGCGTACTCGCGTAGACCCCGTTCATGACTCCTCCCCTTCCTCACCACCATCCTCGTAGGCTATCAACTCCTCTCAGCAAGGTAAAGTGACGTTACAATACATTTTTATTTCAATAAATTTTAATTTATTTATGCATTTTAGTAATAAATAGTGTCTAAATTATTTTATGCAACCCTATTAATGTATAATATGCCATTTAAAATATAATTTCTTATACTCTGGAACGGATTGTTTCCTTTCCCTTTATTTCTTATGGGAAAAATTCGTTTGGTATACGTCATTTTCGGTATAAGTCCTACCTTCTGGAACTAATTAACGACGTGTACCGAGGTGCCACTGTATCTATTGCCGTGTGCAAACCATCAGAACTGGGCAGACAAAAGCAGGAAAGCCACGCATGGTGCCGGCCTCGCCACCGTTTGTGTGTGCCGTGCGTAGCCTTAATATTGTTTTTGCTGCCGCTTGCCCCAACAGTCCATCGTGTAGGTTAATCTCGCACTCTTTCAGTGAGCCCCCTGTTGAATTCTTGGTCAAGGGTGTCATTGGCAATGGGCAACTGGCCCCCATCCTAGGCAGACTTATTTATAAAAATGAATGCCTGGAACGTCCCTTCTTGTCAGCACCCAACTGTTGGCAGGAAACTCTGTCTGGGCATGGTGATGGGTGACAGAGGCCGTGTTTTAAGCCGGGGCAATTGTCCCTGTGTATAACATTAGGGTCAGCCTAAACACTCCACTTTGCACTTCAACCCGAGGACCAATTCCATGGCTGAAATGAGGAGCGAGTGATATATTCTGATCTGATCCTGGGCATCCAACTTCAGCAACCTGCAATTGACCAGCACTGTGAAATATGGCCAAACAACTACGCCCCCACCCCCTCCCCATGTGACTTTCAAAGAAGTGGGAAATCTTTTCGATTTAAAGCTTTCGTGACTGCAGGGATTCATATTCTTGGTTATTTCGGTAAAGTCACATAGAAAGGAAATAAAAAAAGCAAAGCAGGTGAAGAAACAGAGCTGTCGGAAAGACGGCTGCTTGCGTTGTGGCCGAAACGTCGTGAGAATTTTATTTTATTGTTTCATTTGTATTATTTTATTATTTCCCTTCTACGTTATTTTACCGAAAGAACCAAGAATACAAGTGGGAAATCCTTCATCCAGGGAGTGGATTAATAAAGCTCTCAAATCGTGTTTATAATGAATTAATCATGGTTTACATGTCAGCCCATTATGCGTAACGTGTATTACTTAGCGGTGAATGTGGAGCTCGCTGTTAATGACCAGCTGGCAGAGCCTTGTCGTGCTTCTCGGTGTGAGCGATGCAGAGGTCGCAACCGGGTACCCGATACCCGTACCCTACCCGATACCCGGCCGGGTACGGGTAGCCGGGTATCGGGTAGGGTACGGGTAAGGAATCAAAACCCGTTTGCGACCTCTGGAGCGATGGTGGCACGCCGTGATCGCGGCGCGTAGACTCTGGCGTAGGGTTGACGCAGCTCAGCAACAACAACATCATCGCTGCAACGACCGCCCTGCCTCCAACTTCTCGCCCGCTGCTAACTTGCCCCCCTATCCCCCCCCCCCCCTCCGCAAAAACCTATTTAATTTCACTACCCTCTGAGCGTGGGGCTCGCCTAACCATTGACCCGCTTCGTGTGCTGTTGTGCCGGTAATAGCAGCCCCGCTAGCAACGTGCGTCCCCAGCAATCTAGGCAGGTTAAGTGGACAAATTGTGTGTGTGTGCCTGTGTCTTCAACGGTAGTGTAGCGGTTAGCGCGCTGCGCTTCGAACCTGGCGACCCGGGTTCGATTCCCACTCACGGCCTCCCCTAGGTCGACACAGCCTCAAATGAGTACCTGGTGCGATGTGTAAACATCGCCACTAGGGAGACAAAGGCGGCCGGGCGTGGTGTTGGCCACCCACCCCTCGTGTGCCTTGCCGGCCTTTATAGGTGCAGCACTTGACCCTACAGTCTGTTAAGGCTATACGAGGGATCTTTGTCCTTAACGTGCACATAGCCTGGCACCACCACCGTGGTGATGTCACAGCTACTTAGTGGCGAATGGCGGTTGTTGTTGTGTGTCCGTGGGGAGTGTTGGCAGCAGTGGGTTAGCGCGCAGCGCTGCTGCAAACACTGCGCACAGAGTTTGATTCATGACCACGGCTGACATCCCCTAGGTCGACTCGGCCTTAAGTGAGTACCTGGCGCAGTGTGTAAATATGTTGCCGTGTGGTTTGTCAGCCTTTAAAGGCCCCCATCAATCTGTTAAAGGCAACGTGGGGCGATGTTTGTCTTCGTTATTTATCTTGTGCATGCAGGCTGGAAGAGACCCTATCGAAGACTTGTTCTTGGACCTGCAGGATGGTAGAAAACTCCTAGAGTTGCTGGGAGGCCTTGTTGGGTTCCAACTGGTGAGTGTCACAATGCACAGAAAAAGACTTGCACGCAGAGATCACTTGCTTTCGTACGGCATGTAAGCAACAGTTTAACACGTAGCAGGCTTTCGCGACCAATATTATTCATAATGAACGTTTTTGGGTTTAGATCGCGTTATGTATAAACCCTCCACTACCCGACACAGCCAATCAGTAAACAAGTGTCACGTTGACAAAAGACAATTAGTTCACTGCTTTAGCCCACCGGTGTGTTGAAGCGTGAAACCACAACATTTACAATTTTTGAGTACGACGTTTCGCTGGTAATTGCATCCATTCTGGCGAATTGCCCGATGATGCTGGATGTAATTACCAGCGAAACGTCGTGCTACTCAAAAATTGTAAATGTTGTGGTTTCACGCTTCAACACACCGGTGGGCTAAAGCAGTGAACTATTTGTCTTTTGTCAACGTGACACTTTTTTACTGATTGGCCGTGTCGGGTGGTGGAGGGTTACGACACATTTATACATAACGCGATCTAAACCCAAAAACGTTGATTATGAATGTAAGCAACAGTTTGCATAGGTGATGTCATCGTTGAACGTGTTAAGCTCCTTCGACCAATCCAAGGCGACCAGTAAGACGCTGGTACGCATTGCAACAATACCCTCCAGGGCGTGTGGCGTGGATGGCGCCCTCGAAGGTTCTGGGCTTTACCACAGTCGCAGTTTGGCGATTCGTTGATTTTGCATTAATGGAACGACGTGCCCATCTCCCGTGCTGCATCCGAGCTCGGCTCGGTGTGGTCGTGGAATATTTGCCAGGTCGCGAGTGGACTCGATAAGTTTGCATGTGACCATTTAGCCAATGACCAGAGCGAGGGTTATACTGGACACGGTATGGAAATATCACACCGTGGCTGCCTGTCCACTGGAATATGTGGCCACATGAGCAGTTGCTACAGCCAGAGCGACATGGTGTGCCGGGCACGGACGGACCCGTCGGAAATGAATCCCCGACTGCATAGAGACGTACGTAATGAGAAAGTCGCTATTGGGAGTCGTTGGATCAATTGTAATTTATTGCTGTGCTATTTTGTTTTGGGTAGAACACGAGTTTTTTTTTTACCTTATTCTGCTCATGACCTACAGAACATTCACAGTTTCTCCTTTGTGTAAAAGTAACAGGAGAGAAGAAAATTGACCGGTTTCAGTTAAAAGGTCAAAAAGTTTTGTGGGTGCACTAATTTATATGTGTGTGTGTATGTGTGTGTTTTAAAGGTTTTACGAAATGTTAATCGAAAAGTCGTTTTGGGCAAAATATCAACTTCAGACTTGTTTTTTTTCTTTCTTTCTCTCTTGGAGGCCACATCCCATATGCGTAAAGAGTTAGTGTGTGATTTACAGGTGCCGGAAACAATCGTGGAATTTGGCTTTCGGTCCTCATTCTCTGCCTCCTTGAATGTGTGCGCATATGTGCATGTGTTTTATTTTTTTCAACTACACAAAGAACCAAACTCTGACCGTTCCTGCACTCCTTCCACTAAGCTCCATAACTTCCTGAAGTGTTATTATTTATCTCTCTTTATATATCTTCGGTGTTTGAAGTATCAGTTGCGATTGGTGTATTTGGCATTTACACTTGATTACTATCATTATTATTACGAAGATTGTTTACCCAGTAAGCCTCGTCGAGTCTCAACTCTTTTAGGAGGGTCCTGCCAAGTTTTTTGCAGTATGGGGGCAATTTAGTAATTTTCATTACATTTTGAAACGTGGCAAAGAAAATTGGACCGTGACATCGCGGGATATTTAACGTCCACTGGAAAGCAGATGGCATGTCGAGTATTTTACGCTTGATACACCCAAAGTATTAACCAGAGCTGCCTTCGAAGGTAGGACTGCAAATCTCTCCAATAAGCGTTTTAAATGTACGTTCAACTTCTTTCGCACCGTACGGAACCTACCATGCTAATCCGAGGTGCTGTGTCGCTTGTGCCGTGCCACTGCCAGTTGGGCTTGCGATCTCAGGGCCAGTCTCCCAAGATTGATTCTTTCTCCCTCTAATTTTCTAAACGGGGGCAGAAGCATTTGCAAAAAAATTGTCTGCGTAGTCTTCGCGTTTCTGTTTACGTCTCGTGCCACTCCGGGGCGATCAGGGATGTTTGGAAGGGGTTGGAAGGGAGGGGGGGGTAAGGATTTAAAACAGAAGCGGTGGTGCCACAAAGTCTGGGTGCGACACGCGAGAGCTCAGCGTCTTCGCGAGTGACCCCCCCCGCCCCCCACGACTGATTTCCTCTCTCTCCCGTCAGCCCGTGGAGCGCGGCGCGTCGCGACTCCATGCCCTCAACAACGTCACCAGGGCCCTGCACGTCCTGCGCTCCAACAACGTAAGCACGCGGAGAGGGCTCAGCCCAGTGGCACGCGTTGTCGAAGTGCGCATGTGATGCAACCTCTTAGGTTTCGCAAAGGTCGGCATCTCCTGCAGCGCATAAGCCTCCCCGCGTTTTTTTTACACGTGTTAATGACGTCGACTGTCTGGCTTGTCCAGGGCAGGGACAATCGATTGCGTTTTGCTTGCGTTAGCTGGAGCGTCGTTGACGCTTATTGGCCCCACTGCAGTGTCGGCAAGCGAGGCTGCCTAAGCCTGTGATTGCTTGATGTGGCACGCGTGGGTGGCGAGGAGCCATTGGGATTGAAGCGAGGGGTGTGGGTGTCCGGTGAATGCAGCCCCGAATTCTGGCTTCAGGTGCGTTTTTTTAGTTGATTCGGGCGAAGATTTGCGGCAGAAGCCAGACGAGGTGGGGGGGGGGCCTTTTAATTCCTTGCACCGCAGCTCATGCCAACCACACGGCACCGCAGCGAGCTGCTACAGGGTGGCAGGGCCCACGAACAACTTTAAGACGTACTAATAGGGGTTTTCCCCTTTTTTCTGGCAACAAAACTGACACCTTTTGCAACGAATCATGCTTACATTAACCACAATACTTGCAGTCAAATGCAAACAAAAAAACAATACTCTGATAATGTATGCATTGTCTTTGAAACTGATTGGTCCACACCAGAGACAGCTTTCTTTGGCGTCATCTGGTCGAACACCATATGAGACGAGGCTCCAAAGAAAGCTGTCTCTGGTGTGGACCAATCAGTTTCAAAGACAATGCATACATTATCAGAGTATTGTTTTTTGTTTGCATTTGACTGCAAGTATTGTGGTTAATGTAAGCATGATTCCTTGCAAAAGGTGTCAGTTTTGTTTCCAGAAAAAAAAGGGGAAAAACCCTATTGTATATTTTGGTACTGGCAAAGGAGGTCCCATGATGTAACTTTAAGACGACAACGCCGAAGCACCTCCCTCGCGATTGGCACTTCAGTTGAGCCACAGCTGCATTAAACGAGCACGCATATTCAGGCGATGCACCCCCTGGAAATACGGTGTACGTCGTGATCCATTAATCTGGGAGTCCTCGGGGCAATGATGTCATTAGTGTCATTTACTTGCTGCTGCTGCTGGGTTTTTTTATTTTCCGCGAAATGAAGAAGTTACCAATTTACGGCGACGCTCGCGTAAATGTTTACTCTTTGCTCGCGGAAGCCTTTTGCCATTTTGGTTCTTTTAACGTCTTTCAAATTATCCTCCCTTGGTCTTCTGGGAAATGGTGCAGAAGCAGGTAGGCGGAAAAACGCACTTTGTCAGATGCCCCTTTCTCTTCCGCATACGTCGCAGCCCTCCTGCGCAAAGATAAAACCGCCGGTGGAATTGCAGCATTATCCTGAGCCGGGGTTTTGTTGCCCCGCGGGTATAAGTAGGAAGGCTCCATGAAGAAAATTGTTAATATGGCGAAATAGTGCATTTTATCATCCACATTACCTGGCCATCTTGCATTGGCTATGACTGCAGCGCATTGCAGTCAATGTTGGCCTTCATGATAGCCGGCCAGGTGGCTCAGCTGCAGAGCGAGCTGCTCCCAATTGAAAGGTTGCGAGTTCAAATCCTCAGCCCATCACATTTAGGAAGCCACTGTGAGCGATGCACTTTAAATCTAGATTGAAAACCCATGACTTTAGAACTTCTTTGTGCCTGATCATTGGTTTTTATCCTTCTATCTGGCAACAAAACTGACACCTTTTTCACAAGGAGTCATGTTTGCATAGACCACAATACCTGCAGCCATAATGCAAACAAAAAACAGGTTTTTTTGTATTATGGCTGCAGGTATTGTGGTCTATGCAAACATGACTCGTTGTGAAAAAAAGGTGTCAGTTTTGTTGCCAGATAGAAGGGTAAAAAACAATTATCATATTTTTTACTGCCAAATGAGGTTCCAATGGTGTGAATACTTTGTGCGTGTTTAGTTTGTCCCCCCCCCCCCACCTGCACCTCCGTTTAGCGCAGTTGGATAACATGCGGTGTGAAAGAAGTTCATTGTACATACATTCATCACTCCAAGGGTCATTAAAAATGTACCGGCTTTGTGCAGGAGTCAACAATGGATGACCTTTAAGATAAGACTCGCCGTCTTTGCCATGTGAATGTGGAATTTCCACCGCTGACAAGGGGTTTTAAACAGGAGACGCACACCGCCTCGAGAAATAAACCTTTGACCTGTCGTTTTTTTCCGAGTCGCCCGTAAATTTGACCGAGGCAGCTTTTTGATTGTGAAGAGATGCATAAATATATATTTATTTACACCATACTTTGAACTTTCATGAACAGTAACAAAAAAGTTTCGATTTAAAGCTTTCGTGACTGCAGGGATTCATCTTCTTGGTTCTTTCGGTAAAGTCACGTAGAAAGGATATAATAAAACAATAAAAATATAAAATAATAAAATATTTTTTTCGATTTAAAGCTTTCGTGACTGCAGGGATTCATCTTCTTGGTTCTTTCGGTAAAGTCACGTAGAAGGGAAGTAATAAAATAATAAAAATAAAACATAATAAAATAATTCTCACGACGTTTCGGCTACAACGCAAGCAGCCGTCTTCAGGTGAAGAACAGGTCTGTCAGACGCTGTCTTTCCGACAGACCTGTTTTTCACCTGAGGACGGCTGCTTGCGTTGTGGCCGAAACGTCGTGAGAATTATTTTATTATGTTTTATTTTTATTATTTTATTATTTCCCTTCTACGTGACTTTACCGAAAGAACCGAGAAGAGTAAAAAAAAAAGATCAAATCAATTAATGACTACCTGTTAAGAGTGCGAAACTACCTGAGCAAACAATGTGAGTATAGTAATCGTCAAATTGTTACTGCAAATGCTATGAGGACATCAACATAAAAGGTTACGTGCACCGATCGTCAAAATTGAATGTTTTTCGTCTGGGCTTGGATGAGGAATGTAAATCTCCACGCCTAATGGGGCGTGAAATGCGAGGCATTTGGGGATTGTCATTCAGAAATCATCGCTCATCATCAGTGCCGCATTCCTGTGGCGCGGTGCATTTGTTGATTGATTTTATGCGCCAACAAATGTGAGTGTCGCTTAGCCCCATCTGCTGTGTTGTGAGATTTGAGTGACTTACAAAGGAAGAGGGTGGGGGAAGCTGCGATGATATTCGCTCCGACGGCCCGTGGCAACTTCCGGCAATGTGTAAATTTCCTCCGTCGCCATGTCAAAAATGTCTTCCCCAGATCTCTCTTGTCCGCGTGTTTAGTGGGGTCTATACTTTACCTGTTGTTGCCCAACGATCACGGGAAGGGTGTGGGATCTCACGTCGCCAAATTGGAGTGGAGGGCCATTCGTCTCAATGCAGACGATCGTGCAAAATCGATGCGTCCAATATTTTACAAAGTACATCGTCATCTTACTCTCCTGCATTTGTGCGCACGCACGCACGCACGGGATGGGAATCGGTGGTGTGGTAGTTAGTTCACCGCACCTGCGAACCTGGTGACATGAGTTCGAATCCCGCTCACGACAAAGGTCGGTGGCGATAATTATCTGAACCGGTTCTGGGTCTCCACCCACACTTTAAGTTAGTACCTAATGCGGTGTGTCTAAACATCAGCACTGGGGAGACAAACGTGTTGGGGACCCCCACTCCTTTGTGTGGCGTACCAGCCTTGATAGGTGCCCGCTGAAGGCACTTGCCCCAAGAGTGTGTTAATGGCTATATGGTGGGGGAGTGGATATTTGTCTTTTTTTGTCGCTGGATATGTTTGTGCGTTCATGCCCCCATGCTCAGGTGGAGCTCGTTAACATTGGGGGCCCGGACATTGTGGATGGAAACCACAAGCTCACGCTCGGTCTCATTTGGAGCATCATCCTGCACTGGCAGGTAAGGGTTATGGCAACTGGAGGAGTCGTTCACTTCGGCCCCCCCCCCTCCGCTCCATGGCGAGTTCACAATGCGGACGGAGGTCATGATTTGATTGAACATCAACACCAAAATTATTTTAGTATATATAGCGTCCGAGTGCAGCTCAATTTGAAGACCTTTTTAAAAAAAATTACAATTGGGTAGAAGGCAGAGGTGCAGGAATGGTCATGGGGTATTGGAAACTTATGGGAGCCGAGAGAACACCAGTGTGGCACTGCCTGGGATGAGGCAACTTGGGCCCAGCCCACCACCAACAACAGCATCAGCAGCAGCATCATCATCAGCAGCAGCATCATCAGCAGCAGCAGCATCATCATCAGCAGCAGCAGCAGCATCATCAGCAGCAGCAGCAGCGCCGTTGAGTCACAGGGCATCCTCGGAGAGCTGGGGCCATACAAAGTCTTATTTGAAGCAATTCAAGAATTATATTCTTGGCTCTTTCGGTAAAGTCACGTAGAAGGGAAAACAATAAAATAATAAAAAATAAAACAATACAATTATCACGACGTTTCGATTGCAACACATGCAACACAAGCAATCATTGTGAAAACCACAGCTGTGGTTTTCACAAAAATATTGTTTTAATCAATTCTTAAATTTCGATTTAAAGCTTTCGAGACTGCAGGGATTCATATTCTTGGTTCTTTCGGTAAAGTCACGTAGAAGGGAAAAAATCAAATAATAAACATAAAATAATAAAAAATTCAAATTTTCTTGCTGTGGTTTGCAATCGAAACGTCGTGAGAATGTAACTGTTTAATTTTTATTATTTTATTGTTTCCCCTTCTACATGACTTTACCGAAAGAACCAAGAATATGAATCCCTGCAGTCACGAAAGCTTTAAATCGAAATTCAAGAATTTATGAAAACATTATTTTTAACTCTGTGGTGAATGCTAGTGCCTCCAAGGGCTGGACCGACGTTACATCACGGTACCACGAGCAGTGGATGATGATGGCTGATAAAAAATAATAATTGTGAAGAAGATGATCGTGATGATGATATTAGGTGTGTTGCAGTATAATTCGCTCAGATGCTCGGTTACTTGGCAGGAGTGTCTGTGTAAATCCTAATTTGCGAGGGAACCATGCAATATTATTGCCGTCGTACTTGGAATGCCTTGGCAGCCTGTCAAAGCACTCCCGCTAACGGCTGCGCATGATTTTCTGCTCTGCGCGATGGTCAGGGACTCTCTCCAATCAGGGCAGCACAAAAGGCCACTCCTGGCGAATTTTGAAGCAAGACATTTTTTTTAAATATATAGCACCGTGTAATCTTGCCGTCCTTTCAGTCGCCGTGCGTCTGCAACGGCCGGGTCCTTGAGCGCAACAATAATAGGGATAATATGTGGATTACCGGGTAGTGGCGTTTATCTTTCGTGGCCCTGACCCACGAGTGGCTTTTGTGCCGTTTTTAATACGCATTTGAAAAGGGCAGGAAATTAGTGCAGCTCCCGAGGCAATATTGCTCGCTATCGCTTCAACGTTGCGCAGAGATAGAGCTGAGGCCCGCCGCTCGTTCTCTCGGCGGGTCTGGGATCGGCCGTTTGAAATTGAAAAGGCCGAGGGCAGGAAATAAAGCGGAAGCGTCGCCAGGCACCACGGTGGCGAGATGCTGACTACTCCCTCGCCTGGTATGCAGGAGGTCGTGGGTTTGATCCCGACACTGACGTTTGTGCATTTGCAGTTTGCACGTCGTCCTCCCCGTGGTCACGTAGTTTAATAATAAGAGTCCTTATAATGTTCTTGGTTCTTTTGGTAAAGTCACGTAGAAGGAAAATAATAAAAATAAAACATAATAAAATACAATTCTCACGACGTTTCGGCCACAACGCAAGCAGCCGTCCTCAGGTGAAGAACAGGTCTGTCGGAAAGACAGCGTCTGAATGGTCCTTATAATGTTACAGCCCTTTGTCAATCCGATGATGGATGAAGACCTCGCCATTATTTTTGCCATAGCTGGGAAAGGGACTGAGGTTAGTCGATTCGTAGGGCAATGTTGAAACCACTGTGGCATAAATTTCGATTTAAAGCTTTCGTGACTGCAGGGATTCATATTCTTGGTTCTTTCGGTAAAGTCACGTAGAAGAGAAATAATAAAATAATAAAAATATAACATAACTTCACCAGATGAAGCAGTGTGGGTGATCAAATGAAATGAAAATGATGCTCATCTCATTTGTTTGCTAAAGCAAATGCCAATAGATAACAGATGTGTGGAAGACCAATGGACTTCTCGACTAAAACGTTTTTATTTTTTTATTATGCATTTGTCTTCACTTTCAACATGAAGCTTTTTTCAATTCCTTTGTCAATTAATTTTTTATCTGGCCAGGCGACTCTGTGGTTACAGCATGTGGCTCTCAATTACTGCCAGCAAACAATCCATTAATTTGTGTTTTGACTTGATAATACAATCGGAAGCGGTTGCGTTCAATTCTAGTTTTGAGGGTCACCTCAGCTCATGGCCTAGGATTGGTAGTCCTGTGAATAATCTCACCCTTATTATGACAGGATTGTGCAGTATTTACCGCTGGCCCTGGAGATTAACACTGCCCCATTGCTCGCTCGAGCAGGAACACTTTCATGGATTTATAGGGAGAGCGGTAACCTCACAGTCATTCTCATGTCATACAGTGCGATCCTCCTTCTTAAACGTTAACATCGTTCGGAACGTAATTCTCTTTCTATCTATCATCTGCCAGCCTCGCTGCAATGCTGATCTGTAATCCGGTCCATTTGATACGTCATCTGTCGATCGCCTTCATAGTCTACCTCGTAGTCTCTGCCCAGGTGTTGTACATACACTTTTGCATGTATGTACGTTGAACTTCTTTTGCACCGTACGTAGCCAACCGTCCTAATCGGAGGTGTGGGAGAAGGGTAACAAACTAAAGACAAAAAGCAGTTCTAAAGAAATGGGTGTTCAATCGACATGTAGAAGTGCATTGCTCCAGTGGCCTCCCAATATCGAAAGGAAGAGCATTCCAGATGGTCGCAGACATGCATCTAAAAGCATGCGATGCGGTGACCACCATCTTTGCTCAATGGCTAGCCAAAAGCCGCTGCTGCGAGGGTGACGAGTTGGCGTGATGATGGTTTATGCTCCTTGCTGATGAGATTGGCAAGGCTGGCGTTGTAGTATGGCCTCTTCCAAAAACACCTCCAGATTTGAACGCGGCCCGCTAGACGCCCGCAGTTCTTTAGAGGGTTCGCACAAGGGTCCGAGGTTCGTCGTTTGAACGCAAAGAAGTGAAACGTCGTGACACGCCAATGCTGACCGTGCTCTCCCCCCCCCCCCCCCCTCCGATGGCAGGTGAAGGACGTGATGAAGGATGCGATGTCCGGTCTGGAGCAGACGAGCAGCGAGAAGATCCTGCTGAGCTGGGTGCGGCAGTCGACGCGCGACTGCCCCGACGTGAACGTCACCAACTTCACGAGCTGCTGGTCCGACGGCTTGGCCATCGGCGCGCTGCTCCACAGCCACAGGTGCAAGGCAGCGGGGCGAGGAACGACATCGCACGTGGCGGTGCAGTCATCCGGAGAAAATAACTTTTAAGTCTATTGATTGCCGCGAAACCTCTCGCGTTTCGGGGCATCGGGAACATCAACCGTAGCAGGATTGCAACAGGCCTTTGCACACGTCTCCTTCATAAATGGGAAGTTTCAGACAAGCCACAGTACTGCGATTGTGGCCATGCGACCCAAACTATGGGCCATATTGCAAACCTATTGTAGTCGGGCGCTCCTTCAACGGAGGAGGAACGGCGAAAAACTGCGCAAACTCGCTCCTCTGAAGCCCTCTCATCGTGGCTAGCAGACCTCGACATTGGCATTTAGAGTCTCAATGTCGTATTGCCTTTGCGCAAGATGGGATAGAATCATTTTAAAAACTACTACGTTTCGATCGCAACACAAGCGGTCATCTTCTCAAGCGGAACCTGAAGACGACCGCTTGTGAAGACGACGGCTTGTGTTGCGGTCGAAACGTCGTAATTTTTTTTTCTTTTTTGTTATTTTCTTTTGAAGCTATCTACGTGAAAATCGATTTAAAGCTTTCGTGACTGCAGGGATTCATCTTCTTGGTTCTTTCGGTAAAGTCACGTAGAAGGTAAATAATAAAATAATAAAAATAAAACATGATAAAATAATTCTCACGACGCTTCCGCCACAACACAAGCAGCCGTCCTCAGGTGAAGAACAGGTCTGTCGGAAAGACAGCGTCTGACCCAAGAACATGAATTCCTGCAGTCACGAAAGATTGAAGTCAAAATAGGCTAGAATGTTTCAGTGCAGCAATGTCTAGCCCCCCCTCCACCCCCATTCACTCCCAATAACAGCATCGTGATACCTATAGCCGACACCACAAAGGAGCAGGGGAACATTGACCCTCAACTTGACGGATGGGGGAGCCAAGCAATAGACTTTAGTCCCCCCTCCCTCCCCTCTCTTAAAATCACTCTGAATAGTGGAGAAACAGTATAAGGTATGTGGTTTTTGTTAGCACGTTGTTTTGCGCTTAGAATTATACCTGCACTATGTGATTTGAAATGTCATTGATAAAGAATAAAACTGTGTCGTTGCGCTCGTGTTATATAAGCAGCCACCTTGTGTCCCGCATCCCCTTGGCTCCACAGCTCCTTCACACTGAACTTGCACATTTATTTCTATCTAACATCAACAGAAAGTATTCTTGGTTCTTTCGGTAAAGTCACGTAGAAGGGAAACAATAAAATAATAAAAATATAAAACATATTTTTTTTATTAAAAATTAAAAAAAATATTTTTAAAAAATTTACTTTATTGTTTCCCTTCTACGTGACTTTACCGAAAGAACCAATAATATTAATCCCTGCAGTCACGAAAGCTTTAAATCAAAATCATTGGAAAGGTTCCGCATTGGGTCGTATGGCCATTTCCACGAACGAGACGAGAGTTTGGCTTCGCATAGGGTGAAAGCAGATTACCGGGAGAAAACCCACCTTTTTGTATTTTAGTTCGTTGTCCTTTCTCCGCACCTCCGATTAGCACATGTGGCACTACGTACAGTGCGAAAGAAGTTCTACATACATACGTACATACCGGCGGGTGACACTCGGCACTGCCATATCCCGGGCCACACGTCGCAGCCCAATGCCTGTTCAATCTGGAAAGCCCTGGCGGTCATTCTTTTAGGCACTCGCCAGGCTCAAGCATGCTCAGCTTCCGAGATCCGACTGGATTAGCTGAATGTATGTGATGTGTGTTGAAGTTCTCTCCCCACCGTATGTAGCCAATCGTGCTAATCGGAGGTGCAATTGATGCGGTTTGTTCGTCAACAGGTTGACTTGTGACCCGTGACCCTCCCCCGACCAACTCATCCCATCATCATTTTCCTCGTCTGCCCATGTGCCCAGGCCGGATGTGTTTAACCCGGTGGAGGAGCTGCGGGAAATGACCCCTGTGCAACGTCTGGAGAGAGCATTTTCATTGGCCAAGGATCATCTGGGCATCGAGCGACTCCTTGACCCAGAAGGTAGGAGCATATTATAATAATAACAACATGTATACATGTACAACATCGTCGTTGTCAGTCATGGTCAATCCACTCCTGGATGAAAGCCTCCCTAACCACAAGCAGTCACCAACACCCCCCCCCACCACCATGATCCTGTGTAGCAAAAATCTGCCCAGAGGTTACACGCCAGCTGATGTAATCGCTCCATCTCTCCCCGGGTTAACGTCCTCCCGGATGCAGCCCATCCTTTGGCCGCCCACTCCGTCGCTATTCGTGACCATCGGCTGTCATCGCATGCCTAGCGACGTGCCCTTCCCAATCCCGCTTTTTTTCCACTTCACGGTTTGGATGATGCAAAATTGCTAATGTGTGGCCATATTGTCCATCCGCTGCTGGATGAAGGCCTCTCCACACACACCGTACATGTCGTGGGCGTTGACTAGACGAGAGCACGCTGCTCGGTGCGGGTTGGTGAACAGGGGGTGACTCGGTTACTGTTTCTGTTAATTGCTCGCCACTGATGTTAACCGTGGCTGGAAATTGGAACGCAGGTCGCCGAGTTCATAGCGCACCGTACTATAAATCGCATAACTTTTTGTTTTTAACCGAGGTCCTCTGTGGGTCATCCCTATGAAACCGCTTATGACTGCATGTTTCTTACCTGCGTCAAAAAATAATAACAATCCATCAATAATGAAATAACCGTGATGGTAAAAAAATAACAATGCACAATAACAAACAAAATAAAGTTAACCCGCTGGCTTAAAGGCATCCGAATTATTGTAAAGACACATTTATTGCGTTGGACCTTAAAAAAGTTGTATTTATTTGTTCCGTGTTGGGGGGGAAAAAATATTATTATTATTTCGTAACGGATCGATAAGTAATTTTTCAACACAAACAGAGGATGTTGCTGCAGTGCGTGTGCCAGCCACTGCTGAGGTTTGTTGCTTCGGATTAGAATGTGAAAGCACAGCTTTTTGTAATCGGAAAAACAACTTTCTTTTGTCATTGTTCATACCAGAATCTTTACGAATAATTTTTTTATCTAGAAAACAAAGACATTTATTTTTCTCACTGGGGATAATAGCAATCATAAAAATAATAAGAAAACTTGCAACGCACGCAAATTTTGAAAACGGACCAAAGTTCGAGTGTGACTCAGAGGCACGAAGCCCAGCTCGGTGACCAAGAAGAGGGCTTTTAGCGGGACAGGCTCACCGTCGCCGTTGCCAAGTGATGATTTGTGAACGCGAACGAAGAATGTAAAAGCGGCATGGAATTCGGGCTGGAATTCCGGACGGAAAGTGTCCATGGCGAAACCGGCAATCGGCAGTTCCACAGTCCACGATTTTTTGGGACGAGCAAAATCAGGGATGCGCTGCGCATTTTTATCGGTTTTCAGAGGGAAGAGTTAATAACGACGACGCCGTCAGGCTTGACGGAAGACCTGAGGTAAAGGGTGTTGAAAACTCATTTCTTTAGAACTGCTTTTTTCCATTACGTTTCGTTGTCCTTTTCCACACACCTCTGATTTTTAGCACGGTCGGCTACGCGAGGGGGCCACAATAAGTTTGACGTACGCGAGTGGTGGCGGAGGATTGCTCGCCCGTTGTAGTGACCGCCAATCGCGTTGCTTCGCAGACGTGGCGACGGCGCGGCCCGACAAGAAGTCGGTGCTGATGTACGTGACGTCGCTCTTCCAAGCGCTGCCCCAGCGCGTGTCGCCAGAGTCCCTGCGCGAGGTCGAGTCGCTGCCCTGGAACGCCGCCGGCGGCGGAACAAACTCTCCCGACCCCCTGCGCCACCGCCATCGCGCCTACGCCGGGGCGGACCCCGCGTTCCTCCCACCGCGGTCGCTGCCCTTCCTCGCCGAGCACGACTCGCCAGTCCCCGGGCACTGGTCGCCCGTGTCGGGCAGCCGTTCGCCGCTGCCGGGGCAAAGGTCGCCTCTGCCGGGCCGGGATTCCCCGCAGCTGAGACGCGCCTCGGCGTTCCCGTCCCGCGAGTCGTTGGCGTCCGGCCGATCGTCGCCGTTCCCTTCCTGGGAGTCGTCGCACTCGGGCCGCTCCTCGCCCTTCCCGACGCGGGAGTCGCCGCTGCCGGGAGGTTTCTCATCCCGTCCCGGACGCCAGGGTCCCGCGCGGGAGCACAAGTCGCCTCTGCCAGCTAGGAAGTCGCCCAGCATCGGTAGAAACTCGCCGGTCCCGCGCGACTCTCCCGTCGCAGGGCTCGGCTCGTCACTGCCAGAGCCGATTACTCCGTCGCCAGTGCAGCAGGATTTGGCGCCCGGTGGCCAACGCGATGAGGTGTCGTGTGGATCGTCCCTGCCTGCTGCTCGTGTGCACGATAGACGCCGTGCAGGGGATGACTCCCTTGCGCCGACGCAAGACACAGCTGAGACGGAAGCAACCCCACTGCCGCCCTGTGTCAGTCTCCCACGGGTAAGTCTTCTGTCACGTAAAAAACACACACTTTCCAGCTTCGTCTATAAAGAAAATCTAACATGAACAAAACTTTGCTACAGAGTTGTGCTTCTCATCGATACTTGCCCCCCGGTATCTCCAGTGATAAGGAGATGCCCTCGGCCCTGCCAGCTGCTATCTGGGCCCCCTTGTCTCATCACAGTCGAGGGATGTATTGCTTTCTTTAGCGAGAAAAACTGTTATCACTAATTACAGACTTCCAAGGACAAAATGTTGGAAAGCAAAACGGAATCCATTATGGTGCATGGTTTTTTGACATGTTTTTTTTTTATTGCTAATAACACATTTGTAACCGATGCAAAAACCCATCAGCTAGAAATATGCCAGCAGGCTGTAAATAAAATGGTAATGCTAATATACGTATAATGAATCAAATGTGTTTTGGGCAATAAAAGTACAACATGAAATACCCAGCATGCTTTGCATGTCAAGTTGATGGCACCACGCTTGCATATGTTTTACATACAGCCTGTGAAATTGTATTTTCATTACATGATCAACAAAAGTAGGTCGATGGAAATAATCTTTAGTTGCATTGCAGAGGTTCAGAAAGAGCATATAGGTATGAGCGATATCAATGCAGCAATAATCTACATTTTTTACTGCTTTTTGTGTTTAGTTTGTTGTCCTTCCCCGGCACCTCCGATTACTACGGTTGGCTACGTACGGTGCCAAAGAAGTTCAACATACAAGTATACACACAAATAATTTTTTTTATTCTGCTGGAACCTGCGTTGACCCCTACCCAGTTTCGCAGCGTCTGCATCGCCCTCGGCTCGAAATCCTCCCAGGGTTGTTTGCGTCAATGACACTGACTGCCTGGCTCATCGGGACGACAGCGTCGATTGATTGCATTTTGCTCGTGTCGGTGGAGCGCCGTCGCTGCTCATTGCCCCGCTGCAGTCTTAGCAAGCGTGGCTCAGGTGGCTGCCTACGCCTGTGATTACTTGATGCGGCACACGTAGGGCGCCAGGAGTCGTTGGGATTGAAGCGGCGCAAGCTGTGAGTGTCGGTGAACGCAGCCGAATGTTTTGTGGACTGTTCTTGCATTCCCTTTCGCTTGCCTGGCTGTTGAGTGGTGGCGTAGTTAATTAGCGCACGGTTCTGTGAACCCAGCGACCTACCTGCAATTCCCAGCCGTGGCTAACAACAGTGACGAGTGATGTGTCAACCGGCCCTGAGCCGCTCCACCCCTCCACCCAACCTGCGTTGACCAACGCGGTGAAGTATGGTCAAGCATTTATCCCTCCTAAGAACGAAGCGGGGGGAATTTCTCCACAAATCTGGCTGCAGCCTGATGATGCTGGTTGTAATTACTGGCAAAACGTCGTACTCGAATTGTGGATGTTTGTGGGTTTACTCTCCAACCCACCGGTGTGTGGTACTTGTAATGAATTGTCATGGGTTTTGTTTACGTGACAAACATCACTAATTGGATGTGTCGGTTGGTGGCGGGTTTAAGGACGCATTTATATTTACGTGATTTAACCCAAAAAAACTCTCATGGATATGGTCAAGCCACCACCACGGCCGATAGTGTGAAGAAGTTTTCACGTCTCGGTGATTCGACAAAGGGCCGTCGATTACGAGTGATATTCATCACAACAGTAACGCCATTATTTTTTTCATGTTTAAATCAATATTTAGTTGAATATCACCTTAAATGTGTTGCCCGCTTGCTGTACTTGGCAATTGCTACATTGAACATCACTCGTGCTTGCAGTGACACTTGAGCCCAATATGCGCACTTAATATCAACTTGCAAGCAATGGAGGTTGTGAGTTGCAGCTGAGTAAATAGGAGTGGACAGCAAGAGAGGCGTGGGTAAGTGGTGGCGTGGGCAGTGGCCTGAATTTTATTAATGGCCTCTGACAGCGGTGAGCGATATCACAACCAGTCCTTGACCTCCCCCAGGTGTACTCAGCCTCAAATGTATACTTGGTGCAGTGTGCATTCCTTGACCTGGAGAAACGAAGGCAGTTTAAAAAATCAGTTGCCAAGTGATCTCCCAACTAATCCCTTGGCCTCCGAGAGGTAAACTCGGCCTCATGTTGGAGTACCTTGTGCAGTGTGTAAACATCAGCACTAAATAAGCAAAGGCTGACCGAACCGTTCCCGCCATGCGCCGCGATGGCCTTTCACGGGTGCTTGCTTATAGTGATCGCACACCCGACAGCCTGTTGACGATTAAACGCGGGATCTTTGCCGTCGAGTGGGAAGGCCCGCTCTAGGTGTGTGCGAGGAATGGAAGGCAGGCGACAGGTCGGCTGACAGACGCCCAAATGGACGGGTGGACAAGGCAGACGGGGACGGCCAGATGGGCACTCAAACTGGCAAGGGGCGTTTGTGCCATCCACGTACAATCCACTGGGGGCTTAACCATTTTAGGGTTTCGTCATCGTCAGCCACGACCAATCCACTGCTGCATGAAGGCCTCCCCAAGCCGCCACCGCCTCACTCACGATCCCGCGATGCGTTGATCCACACGGCGCGTGCGAGCGAATCGATTTCATCGCGCAATCTCCTCAGCAGACGTCCTCCCGGGACCCGTTCAACTCCTTTGGCCACGGTTGTTGAATTAGCGCCTAATTGGTTGTCAGCAGCGTGCAAAAAGGGGCCTGTCAACCGTGGACTGTGTCGAGAGTGATCGGGGGAGTCTGTGGCTGCTGTTTGTGATGTTTGATAGCTATGCCCCCCGAACTTAATTTTTTCAATTATCGTACATTTTCCGTTGATGCCACAAGGCGTTGTTTGACATTCGTTTAATGGTAATGATGACAGTTGTGACAGTGCCAGTGGCGCTTGTAAAACACGGTGGCAAAAGTTGTTGCAGTGTGTGTGTGTAAATGACAGTTTGTAAATTATGGTAATTAATCTTGAGACGACCATTGCTTTGGTTTAGTGCGCATGCAAATATCTTCTGCCTCTGGTCCACCCAGCAGTACACATGGAAACATCTCCCATGGTGGGGTAAAAGTGTGGGGACTCCCACTTCTTCCTGGCCACAGTGGAAGTGTAGGCCAAATACCTGGCAGAGGGGTTCTCTAGAGACAAAGAACCCCCCCACTCCCCGTGTAGCCTTAACAGACTGTTGGGGCAAGTGCTGTAAGCGAGCAGCACCAATGAAGGCTGTCTAGAGGACAGAGGCAGTCGCATTACCGAGCAATCGCAAGGCTGTCCTTTTGCCTTTCTAATCTTCAGCCAGCTTCTGCAGTCGTCGTCGCTGCATATCCAATTGCCAGTTTTTATATTTTAATATTCTTTTCGCGGCGAGGCCCGCGCACATACGCACGCTTATGTATGTTTGATTAATGTGGTGTTTGGGGAATTGTGCGCATCCTGGAATCGGAAGCTTTACCATTTAATTTGGCTTAATTAAATATATGGGTTTTTTTTATTATGTAGAACATGCCCCGATAATAATATGAATGATATGGGCTGGGTAAACGCATGCGCCTCTTCTGTGTTTCCACACGAGTTCACCGCTAACACTTTAAAATCGCAATTTGGATTAATCTAACGTCGAAATGCAGAGTGGTGACACGGCTATTAGCCCACTGCGCCGTGTACCCGGTCAACCTACGTTCACGGCTAACATTGGTGGCGAGGTGATATCTCAACCGGTCTTGGATGGCCCCTCAACCTTCACCAACCCTGCGCTCATCAGCGCCGTGAGGCCACGGTCAAACAACCGTCACGACTGACACGGGGTGGGGAGGGAGGGGGGGAGGCCTTCAACCCGCAGTAGAATTACAACAGGGCCTTGAATTAAATCCGTAAATAAATACCTCATGAATGGATGAATGGGAACGGCTTGATAATAATTCCAGAGCTTGAAATACTTCATGTAAATGACATGCAAATGTAACAAAAAACATGTTAATTACAAAAAAATATTAATTGAATGCATATTCTTCAAATGAATGCTTGTTATCTCAGAATATTTATCTGGCCCTTGGTATACACATGCCCAGGTGCGCGATGAATGGGGTATAAACTATCTTATTTAGCATATTTTGCTACATCGGAATCGCCTTAACTGCGTTTCTTCTTGCTGTATTCTAATAATGCTCGTGTGCTTCCATTACATTCACGTTGAACCCGAGTATGGCACATTGTGGTTACAGCCGGCAGTGGATAGGCCACACGTCACCAATGATGTGGCCTGGTCCGTAGCCCCGGTGAGGTCCCACACATTGCACAGCTCCTGCAGTAGCCGACAGACCAATAGACGGCGTCCCATGGTCCGTGTCTCACCGCATGCACGCGCGTGGCAGTGTCATTAGAGCAGCAGCGCACTTCTGCACGTTGACCTGTGAGCTGCCCGCTCCCAATCGAAGCGAGTGGAGTGGCCGAGTGGTTTGGATGGGTGAGTTGCTAGAGTAGCCTCACTTCTGCACGTTGACCTGTGAGCTGCCCGCTCCCAATCGAAGCGAGTGGAGTGGCCGAGTGGTTTGGATGGGTGAGTTGCTAGAGTAGCCTCACTTCTGCACGTTGACCTGTGAGCTGCCCGCTCCCAATCGAAGCGAGTGGAGTGGCCGAGTGGTTTGGATGGGTGAGTTGCTAGAGTAGCCTCACTTCTGCACGTTGACCTGTGAGCTGCCCGCTCCCAATCGAAGCGAGTGGAGTGGCCGAGTGGTTTGGATGGGTGAGTTGCTAGAGTAGCCTCACTTCTGCACGTTGACCTGTGAGCTGCCCGCTCCCAATCGAAGCGAGTGGAGTGGCCGAGTGGTTTGGATGGGTGAGTTGCTAGAGTAGCCTCACTTCTGCACGTTGACCTGTGAGCTGCCCGCTCCCAATCGAAGCGAGTGGAGTGGCCGAGTGGTTTGGATGGGTGAGTTGCTAGAGTAGCCTCACTTCTGCACGTTGACCTGTGAGCTGCCCGCTCCCAATCGAAGCGAGTGGAGTGGCCGAGTGGT
This sequence comes from Lampetra planeri, assembly GCF_965212315.1. NCBI lineage: Eukaryota > Metazoa > Chordata > Hyperoartia > Petromyzontiformes > Petromyzontidae > Lampetra > Lampetra planeri. The sequence continues at coordinate 5,396,234 of NC_136153.1, forward strand.
TTGGATGGGTGAGTTGCTAGAGTAGCCTCACTTCTGCACGTTGACCTGTGAGCTGCCCGCTCCCAATCGAAGCGAGTGGAGTGGCCGAGTGGTTTGGATGGGTGAGTTGCTAGAGTAGCCTCACTTCTGCACGTTGACCTGTGAGCTGCCCGCTCCCAATCGAAGCGAGTGGAGTGGCCGAGTGGTTTGGATGGGTGAGTTGCTAGAGTAGCCTCACTTCTGCACGTTGACCTGTGAGCTGCCCGCTCCCAATCGAAGCGAGTGGAGTGGCCGAGTGGTTTGGATGGGTGAGTTGCTAGAGTAGCCTCACTTCTGCACGTTGACCTGTGAGCTGCCCGCTCCCAATCGAAGCGAGTGGAGTGGCCGAGTGGTTTGGATGGGTGAGTTGCTAGAGTAGCCTCACTTCTGCACGTTGACCTGTGAGCTGCCCGCTCCCAATCGAAGCGAGTGGAGTGGCCGAGTGGTTTGGATGGGTGAGTTGCTAGAGTAGCCTCACTTCTGCACGTTGACCTGTGAGCTGCCCGCTCCCAATCGAAGCGAGTGGAGTGGCCGAGTGGTTTGGATGGGTGAGTTGCTAGAGTAGCCTCACTTCTGCACGTTGACCTGTGAGCTGCCCGCTCCCAATCGAAGCGAGTGGAGTGGCCGAGTGGTTTGGATGGGTGAGTTGCTAGAGTAGCCTCACTTCTGCACGTTGACCTGTGAGCTGCCCGCTCCCAATCGAAGCGAGTGGAGTGGCCGAGTGGTTTGGATGGGTGAGTTGCTAGAGTAGCCTCACTTCTGCACGTTGACCTGTGAGCTGCCCGCTCCCAATCGAAGCGAGTGGAGTGGCCGAGTGGTTTGGATGGGTGAGTTGCTAGAGTAGCCTCACTTCTGCACGTTGACCTGTGAGCTGCCCGCTCCCAATCGAAGCGAGTGGAGTGGCCGAGTGGTTTGGATGGGTGAGTTGCTAGAGTAGCCTCACTTCTGCACGTTGACCTGTGAGCTGCCCGCTCCCAATCGAAGCGAGTGGAGTGGCCGAGTGGTTTGGATGGGTGAGTTGCTAGAGTAGCCTCACTTCTGCACGTTGACCTGTGAGCTGCCCGCTCCCAATCGAAGCGAGTGGAGTGGCCGAGTGGTTTGGATGGGTGAGTTGCTAGAGTAGCCTCACTTCTGCACGTTGACCTGTGAGCTGCCCGCTCCCAATCGAAGCGAGTGGAGTGGCCGAGTGGTTTGGATGGGTGAGTTGCTAGAGTAGCCTCACTTCTGCACGTTGACCTGTGAGCTGCCCGCTCCCAATCGAAGCGAGTGGAGTGGCCGAGTGGTTTGGATGGGTGAGTTGCTAGAGTAGCCTCACTTCTGCACGTTGACCTGTGAGCTGCCCGCTCCCAATCGAAGCGAGTGGAGTGGCCGAGTGGTTTGGATGGGTGAGTTGCTAGAGTAGCCTCACTTCTGCACGTTGACCTGTGAGCTGCCCGCTCCCAATCGAAGCGAGTGGAGTGGCCGAGTGGTTTGGATGGGTGAGTTGCTAGAGTAGCCTCACTTCTGCACGTTGACCTGTGAGCTGCCCGCTCCCAATCGAAGCGAGTGGAGTGGCCGAGTGGTTTGGATGGGTGAGTTGCTAGAGTAGCCTCACTTCTGCACGTTGACCTGTGAGCTGCCCGCTCCCAATCGAAGCGAGTGGAGTGGCCGAGTGGTTTGGATGGGTGAGTTGCTAGAGTAGCCTCACTTCTGCACGTTGACCTGTGAGCTGCCCGCTCCCAATCGAAGCGAGTGGAGTGGCCGAGTGGTTTGGATGGGTGAGTTGCTAGAGTAGCCTCACTTCTGCACGTTGACCTGAGAGCTGCCCGCTCCCAATCGAAGCGAGTGGAGTGGCCGAGTGGTTTGGATGGGTGAGTTGCTAGAGTAGCCTCACTTCTGCACGTTGACCTGTGAGCTGCCCGCTCCCAATCGAAGCGAGTGGAGTGGCCGAGTGGTTTGGATGGGTGAGTTGCTAGAGTAGCCTCACTTCTGCACGTTGACCTGTGAGCTGCCCGCTCCCAATCGAAGCGAGTGGAGTGGCCGAGTGGTTTGGATGGGTGAGTTGCTAGAGTAGCCTCACTTCTGCACGTTGACCTGTGAGCTGCCCGCTCCCAATCGAAGCGAGTGGAGTGGCCGAGTGGTTTGGATGGGTGAGTTGCTAGAGTAGCCTCACTTCTGCACGTTAACCTGTGAGCTGCCCGCTCCCAATCGAAGCGAGTGGAGTGGCCGAGTGGTTTGGATGGGTGAGTTGCTAGAGTAGCCTCACTTCTGCACGTTGACCTGTGAGCTGCCCGCTCCCAATCGAAGCGAGTGGAGTGGCCGAGTGGTTTGGATGGGTGAGTTGCTAGAGTAGCCTCACTTCTGCACGTTGACTTGTAGGCTGTTGACTTCCGTTCGAAGGCACTTTAGACATATCCAGGCTGACCGATCTTTCTCTGCGCCAGCAGCGAGGTGTTTGGCGACGACCATGCGCGTTGCGATGTCTGTGGTTATTGCGCCGAGCGAGCGTTCGCTGCTACATTTCCCATCGTGCCGCCGTTGGCGATCTTCTAAGCCGCTCTGTTGTGGCTGGAAAAACTATTCCATGATGTCACGTGGCTTACAGCTGCCGTGTGGCCACGTAGCAGATGTCTAGTTTCCTCCACCTGTCGTGATCGTATCTCTTACTGTGTGTGTGTGTGTGTGGTATCTTTGTATGTCTCTCTCTGTATCAACCTGCCTCGCTGTATCTCTGTGTATTTCCATGGCATCGCCCACATAGCAGATGTCTAGTGTCCCACACCTGTTGTGATAGTATCTCTCTCTCTTTTACTCTATCTCAGTTTTTCTCTCTCTCTGTATCTGTGTCTCTCTCTGTGTGTATCTCTGTATGTCTCTCTTTGTATGTCTGTGGCCATGGAGTGGATGTGTAGTGTCCTCAATCCATTACGCTTGTTCCAATTTGCTCGTGACCGCTTTCCTGATGTCCGGTGCGGCTATTCCAGCGATCATGTACAGGCTGTCAATATCTGATTATAGGCATCCGGTAGAGACTGTGTTGTTCTGTATCCAAACGAGCAAAACATACCCCTCACTTTGTTAACAATCGTATCGCTCGTCTACTTTGTAGCGCTCGAGCGATTTGTAGCCGTCTTCGTTATCCGTGTTTTTGGTTTTTTTCAGATGAGTAAAGCCGGTCGCCCAGTGACCTCCGACCCCGAGGCAGCATCCCCAGAAACGGTTGCCGGGAAAATTGAGGCAGCATCGTCGAGGAGCGTTGCCGAGGAGACGGTTGCCACGACAACAGTCCCGCCGCCGCGGACGGTCCAGGACTCGTCGTTCCCGGAGACGGATCGCGAAGAGTGCCGTGGTAGTGCTGGCACCCCGGGTGGGTAGGCGTGGGTGTGTGGGGTCTTTGCTTTTGGTTGAAGTTTTAAAATTCAGTTCAACAATTCGGCTTTCGCAACCAATACCATTCATAATATAGCGGGTTTTTTTGTTGTTAGATCGCACAAATATAAATGTGTCGTTAACCACATCACCACCTGACACAGCCAATTAGAAAGGTTTGTCACCTAAACAAAACATGCCAATTCGTTACTACTTTAGCCCACCAGTGTGTTTGATAGAAAATCAACATTTACAATTTGAGTACGACGTTTCGCTGGTAATTGCATCCAGCTTCTTATGCTTTATAAACTTCTGTTAAAATGTATCCTGTTTTCATGGCATCAGAGCGTGTGTGCTTATGTCAGAGTGCTATCCAGTAGGATGCATTCATTTTCCTTGGGATGTTGTTACTTATATCAAAACCAGGCTCAGGGCTTCATATCAGCTCGATCTGTGTGGGTCAGAGACCCAGATAATAATCCCACATCTGGCACTCCACGTCCAATATACCTCCAAATATAGCCGTGGCAACTACTAGTCGCCTGCCACCTAATTCTGAAAAAAAGAATGTAATACCTAAGTGGACTTAGCCTGGTAGGATGGGGGGGATGGTTTAGTTGTATTTGTATGTGTTTTTGATGATTTGTTTACCTTTATTGTACTTTGCACGACTATAATGTTATTGTCCTGTTTGTTGCAACGGTTTTACCCGCCTGGACATCTGTGAAAAAGAGCTTTACAACTCATCGGATTGCTCCTCCAGTATAAATAAATATTCTCATTATAATTCCAGTCAAACCAGCGACCTAAAAAATATTGGGTGAGAAATTAAACCCCGATCGCAAACCCACTCCTGTAGCCCTCCACAGCGGAAGTGAAAGTTAAAGCGTGTATTAAGCGGCGTTTGCGCTGGTACATGTGCGGGCACGGAGTGTTTCTTTTCTTGTCTGTCGGCGTGCTCCACAAAACACCTCGAGGCGTTGTACTCGCCCCATGTGTGCGCATCGGGGATGTCGATGTGATCCGAACGGCGTATTTATATTGGACGCAGCCCCAGGGCTCCACCGTGTTCCCTTTTTTGTTTAAAAAAAAAAAATTTTACTTGAAAGGTGGCGTTGCGCGTTTCTCCGCTTCGCATTATACATGCCGCGCAGTTTGCGTCGCCACATGCGGGATATGTGTAGGCGTGGTGCATTTGTTGCCTTTCATAATGAAGCTTTATCATACAAATTAGACCCGCAATGAGCCCACATAAACAGACCTACTGTGCCAATCAACTATTTACGTGGATGTATTCTGCCTTGTCGTCAATCCGCTGCTCAATGAGCACCTCCCCCCAAGCCACGTGGGTCACGAGGGTTATTTGACCATACTTCACCATGATGGTCCGTGCGGGTTGGTGAAGGTAGAAAGCGTGTACGCGAGGGCATAGAAGTCCACTACAACAACGGATTCTGCGGTATTTCCCCACTGCTGCCCACCACACAGCAACCTGTTGCGCATTAACTGATATTTACAGGAAACTGAATATAAATGTCAGGTTTTCTGCCAGCATACTTGTTGTTTATCCGCCCCGCTGCTGTGTTGGCCACTCAACTTGTCAAATAAAACGAGTGATCAAGCGGGTCATTACAATTTCCTGTGACAGAGGATGCAGTCTTGGAGAACACTGAGGACGAGGGCGACAGCAAGACCCCACGACAGCCCGAGGGCCCGGAGTCTCTGGTACAGGCCATGGAGGCAAGACGGCAAGAAATGGAGTCCATGCTGCACAATGAAGGGATTCAAGACCCTGAGTCCCTGCTGCAAGCAAAGGAGTCAAGGCCCCATGACCTGGCGTTGTTGCACAAGGCCAAGGAAGAAAGGCCACGGGGCTATGAATCCTTCCTGCAGGCTGCTGAGGAGATGGAAGGCCTCGATTCCCTGGTACAGGCTATGGAGGCAAGGCTACAGGACATGGAGTCCCTGGTGCAGACTGAGAAAATGCTAGGTCTGGGATCGATATTGCACGCCAATGAGGCAAGGCCGCAAGACGTAGGGTCCCAGTTGCAGAATGAAGGCATGCAAGGTCTGGAGTCCCAACTGCAGACAGATGAAGCAAGGCCCAAAAGTCTGGAGTCCTTGATACAGGCTGCTGAGGAGATGCAAGGCCTGGAATTTATACAGCGGGCCAAGAAGTCAAGGCTGCAGGACATGGAGTCCCAGGTGCAGACTGGAGAAATGCAAGGGCCAGAAAAGTTCCTGCTGGAGAAAGAGGAAGCAAGGCCACAGGGCCTGGAGTCGCTGTTGCAGGCCGAGGAGGCTCGGCTCCAACGGCTTGAGGAGGTGCTCGCTCGCACGGACGTCGCCCACGGCGATGCAGAGGAGTTGTCGGAGGAGCTCGATGTACGTACGCATGGATTCTCACACTCGGATATTCACAAATACACGTATCATCTATTTGTTAGCAATGCAGTTGTACGTAGGTATCTTCTTTTACACTATACGTAGCCAACCGTGCTTATCAGAGTTGGTATTTCATTGCGTGTACATGGTGTATAACACAGGCAAACGTAATCCATTCCCACACTTATCATCATTAGCAGATTTGGTATTCACTTGATTCATACGATGCAAGGCTATCACGAAGGCGCTATTTTTCGCAGTCAATTATAGTCTGCAGTCGTTTCACAGTAGGGGTGATATTGATATATTACTTTACCCAATTATGTAATTTGTGAACTGAACGCTTCACAAATCTGTCCATTCAGAAGAAACGAAGTTGGTGGTTTCAGCATTCCTGGTTTACGCATGGTTAAACTTAGTCTATTTCCAAGCTCACCGATCCATGTGCATACGTATCTACCTGTGGATACATCTGCATATGTTGTGATCATGTTACAAGTGTAATATAAAAAAAATAACCAGAAAGTTACGTGTCTTTCACAATTGGCAATGCGTGTATAGGATTATGTTTGGAAATATTTATCAAACGCACACATAGCTAGTGTTGTAAGAGATGTTGCCTGTGTACATAAGTGCATTTTGTAACTGCCATGCATTAAACTGATGTAGTGGTCTAATGTTTGGCACAGTGCAATCCAGAGGTCACCGGGTCAATCTCCTGTCGTGGCAGTCGAAACAATGGACAGTTTTCTTAAATCTACTATTTCACCCAAATACAAAGAGAAAGATCCCCCATATATCCTTAACAGACTGTGGGGGACAAGTGCTGTTAGCGAGCACCTATGATGCCGGAGCGGCGTACGCGGGGGTGGGTGGCAAGCATCACGCCCGGCCACCTTTGTCTCCTGAGTGGCGATGTGTACTACACACCGCACCAGGTACTCATTTGCAGCTGAGTCGACCTAGGGGAGGCCCAGGACCGGTTCAGATAATTGTCACCGGTGTTGGCCGTGAGTGGGAATCGAACTCAGGTCGCCAGGTTCGTAGCCCAGCTGACGGTGCAGTGGTCTAATGCTTGTCACAGAGGTCACCGGGTCAAATCTGCGGGCGTGGCAATTGAAACGATGGACACCTTTCTTAAATTCCCTCCACCCCCGGCTCACTCCACCCAGCTGTATGAACAAGTACATCATGGTTAATGGTTAAGTTAATTGATGGGTTGTGTGGTGGTGGGGTAAAGTATACGTACTCCGACCCCTTCCGAGACATCCTGGCCATTGTGGAAAGAGTAGGGCTTAAAATGCCCTCTGGAGGATCTCTCCAGAGCTCCCCTTAGGTTGAGACCCTTCCACCAGCTGGGTATTCGAGTAAAACATTGCAGGACGATTCTTTACCTTTTTAATACAGTAAACAATTCACGAACAAAAATCGATCCGCCTAATAGTCACGAGAGGTCTGCTCAGAAAATGATCTGTCTAGTATTTTTTCTCCAAAGCAACGTTGAGGGCATTGCAATATCTTATGATTTTGTCGTTATTTTGTTGCGCAGTCAAATTGCGATTTGTGTTCTTGTATCAGCGTCCGTTTGTCCAGTTCAGGTGTCTGGGTGGAAATGCCCGTTTGGGCCAATACGCATTTGACAACATTTACGCACCATCGTCACGTGTTCAACATGTTTCCGGATCTCTACAGGGGCATACAAAAAAAGTGGAATACAACGTGACCGCATGGTTTTCTTAAATTTCCTTTTGTTAGAAATTACCGACCAAACGTTTTTGGCCCAAAATTGGCGAGGCCAATTTGAGAGCCGGTGGGGGGGTTGGGGGGTTGAGGAGCATCTGAGAGGAATGCCCCACCAGAGCGAGAGCTGCCTTGCCCATAAGTCGGAGCCTTGCTTACGGCTCTTCTGCCGAGACTCGCCGAAGATCGGATGCTTCTGCTGTCAATCACGCTGACATTAAACGCGCTGCCCTCCTGAGCGAGGCGCAGGAGTAGCGAGCATTATTTGCCGAGCGTTCATCTCCTGCTCCGAAAATTTGACGTCCGTCTTATCGCATCGAGTGCCATTTCTTGACATTTTGTCGTCACCATGGCTACAGCGCTCTGTGTCTAAATCACCTGGCATGAGTTGCATTCCCTTCCCTATCTTTCTCTTTCGCTCATCCCTCCCCCACCTCTGTCCACTGGCCATCTATCCTGCCTTTATCTATTTACCGATGAAACATTTTTATCGTTTTTTATTTATTTTGAAGGCTCTTGAGACGGCGATGCATCGGCCCGATGAGAACGGAGCGCGGGTTCATGACCTCACGAGCAACGGAACTCTGGACTCGAGCAACAGAGAGAAGTTCTCTGCCGTTATTGCGCAATGGGAGACGCTTTACGCTAAGGTGCTGTAATACATCCCGGCACATTCATCCAAGTACAAATTTATACGTAGATATGTTTACGGCATTTTCTGTGAATTAGAAGATGCTCCCCAAAACGTGTGCCCCTTAATACAAGGGGATAATGTGTGACTTGTAATCCGGACATTCCGCAAGCAGCCCCTTTGTCAATCAACAGCTTGATGAAGCCCCCCTCCCCCCCCACGCTTTGTCAGTGATGGGCTTAATTTGGGCATACTTCACCACACTGGTCAGTGCCATTTGGCGAATGTGGTGGAAGACAATTACTGGTTCAGATACCACTGGCCACTGTTGATAGTCGTGACCAGGAATTGAACTGGGTTGTCTGATTTATAGTGTAAGTGCCCTGACCAATCTGCGACTATTTCACCCAAATACAGAGACACAGATCCCCCATAGAGCCTTAACAGACATTTGGGGCAAGTGCTGTTAGCGAGTAGCACCTATGAAGGCCGGCACGGCACTGGACAGGGTGGGATGGCCTGCAACACCCCCGGCCGCCCTTGTCTACTGGGTGGCGATGTTCACACATCGCACCAGGTACTTATTTCAGGCTGAGTCGACCTAGGGGAGTCCCAGGATCAGTTCAGATAATCATCACCGGTGTTGGCCGTGAGCGAGAATCGAAATCTCAGGTCGCCGGGTTCGCATCGCAGCGCGCTAACCGCTGCATTACCACTCCCCCACGAAACGCACACACACACACACGTCCACAAACGCATACACGCACACATACGTACGCGCTATGGCCATGTGCTGGCCTTTGCGGGTCTATGCACATTTCTTTGGCCGGCTGCTTGGTGTTATTGAGTCGCCAGCGCGATCGTCTTTAGAGAATGTTATTGCAAAGTGTGCCACGCCTGCCGGTGTGAGTGAGTGCTTGTACGAAGAAGAATTAATTAGAAAAGAAACCGTCATTGCCGCTGCAATGGAGGTCGTACTGAGATTGTAAACGTTGTGGCTTTGCTCTCCAACACATCCGATGTGCTACACTCATAACGAATTGGCGTGTTCTGTTAACGTGACAAACCTTACTAATCGGCTGTGCCGAGTGGTAGAGGGTTTAACGACACATTTACATATTTACACGATCTAACCCAAAAAACCTGTATTATGAACCTCCATTGCGTTTCTCACAAAGTTTGCCGTTGTTTGAAAATCAAAGCCATGTCCCGAGTGCCTCAATTTTGCTTTATTATTTACCCCGCTTTGAAGAAAATCCACTTTCTGTCTCTCGGTGTAATTCAAAGCCAGCACTTGACTGCTCCATGCTGTTTTGGCCACTTTTCCACCTTTATCTCATACTTATTTGCGATTGTCGACATTTCTGATCTGTACGCCGCAGCGGGGGCGAGACTATGCATTGATTTTAAACGTTTCTTCCGTAGATACATTGATACGTTGCTTTTCATTCCCTTGCGTTTTAAAAAAGTTGTCCAACCTGCTTCTCATTCCATTTCTTGGTTTAATAATTTTGGGATCTCCGGACCGACTTCAAATAACTGCCCTAGATGTTCATGCAGGGATGTGTTGAATCTCTCGGACAGATATCTTCAAACACTTAGCAAACATGTTACACGTGGATTTTGCTTTGCTCGTTATTGATCTTGAGCCCCAGGTTGCAACGTTCTTTTTAAAAATGTAAGTTCCTATTTCTAAAGTTGCTTCCTATACTTTCCCCACTGGCTGTTATGACTGTCATCGTCAATTGTACACGTTACACACATGACATTGAATGTTCATAACCAAAATAACGAAGTGGGCTTAGGCAGGGCACTTTGGCAAGAAAAAGACATCCGAATCGACCTAGAGGATGCCCACGACCAGTTCAGATAATAATCATTGCTGGTGTTGGCCATGAGCGGAAATTGAAATGATTGCCGCGTTCGTAGCACAGTCTGCCAACTGCTACATTACCGCTCCCACATACGTACATACACGGGCGGACATTTTTTCTCCAAGGTCTTCATTTCACTGGATTTAATTTGTTTCGAATGACTTTATCAAATAGATCACATTCACCATTCCAAAATGGATGGATAGATGGCTCATGTTCCAATTGTGAATGTGATTTATTATGGGTGGGCAGTCCTCTATAATTTATTTCTTGGCATATTGAGACCTATTTCACATGTTTAATGCACACCGCACTTTGTCAGTCCGCTGCCGAATAAAGGAAGGAGAGGTCCTAAATTGTTTCAGATTCCACTTACCGCTGATGGTAGCCGCGACTGGGAATCGAACTCTGGCCATCACGTTCACAGCGCTTGGACCACTCCACCCAGCCCTCCACCCGATCTTTGACAGATCTCGGAGCTAAGCAGCTTTGAGCCTGAATAGTGCTTGGATGGGAGACCACCATAAACACAACAGGGTGTCGGAGGCTGCCTGCAGGACTACATTGTCGGCAGAGGACAATGCAGCAAAAGCCATTGTTGTACTGTGCTATGCTCCAATGTGCATACTCCCTTCCCCAACCTGCACCGATCAGCATAGAAAAGATCGGTCAAACAACCCCCAAAACCTGCACAGCATGGGGAAACTCATCCAGCAGTGGATTGACAAGCGGGGACTGTGCATGTGCATACGAACAACACATAAATGACGACACTTCTACGTAGAATTTCTGTAACGTATCGCTGTATAGCTCTCGGGTTGTAACGTGTGACCCTTGGCCCCAACGTCCGACGTTTCATGGCACATGCTGGAACCTTCGGGAACTGAATTGCCGCAGCTAATTTCTTTGATTGAGTTACCGAAAAAGCTCCCTTTATATTGCGCGAAACGTTGGATGTCGTGCCGAAAAAACACATTGGGGAGCTAAGAGTTGAGGACAACGATGACGACTAAGATGAAGGTGCAGCGACGATCCTCATTAACCATAAACTATCAATCTATTTTTATTATTATTTTTATTATTTTTTAAAAAGCAACCTGGCTATTACAAATTATAGCTCAACGAAGTGGCTTTATCGCGTGGAAATGTTATTTTAGTGAAATTTTCGAAACGCACGTTGCTTCTAAATGTCGGGGGGGGGGGGGGTGACCAGAGGACCTGGAGAAAAATCCACACGACCACGGGGAGAACATGCAAACTCCAAATACACAACAGGTATCGGGGGTTGGGATCAAAGCCACAAACCTCAAATATACCAGGCGAGGGAGATAACATCTCGCCACCGTGGCGCCCACACAGGCGACTCAGAGGCGGCAGGACCTGGAGCGTCGCGTCGCAGAGGGCCAGGAGCGGGAGCGTGCCCTCCGCCTCGTGCAGGAGAGGGCGGCCGCACTGAGCCGCCGTCTAGCAGCCCTCCTGGCCAACGGAGCGGATGGCCTCGCGCTGCCCCGGGAGGCACAGGTGAGAGGCGGAGCGTGGGGGGGCACTGCCTGGGGTGGCGCTCGACTTTGCCCTGAGCGTCGTCAAATCGTCGGCGCGTTCGGTATTCGCGCCGTTTGTTGTAGAGCGAGCAAACCTATTTATGTATGTTGTATGTATGTTGAACTTCTTTTGCACCGTACTTTGCCAACCGTGCTAATCGGAAGCGCTGGGGCGGGGGGGGGGGGCAGGAGGACAACAAACTAAGCACAAAACTCAATCCTAAAAAAATTCGTTTTTTAAATTAGATTTTAAAAGTGCATCACTCCGATGGCTTCTTCATGCTCCGGTGGCTTCCCGATGGAAGGCACCGTGTGTGGCACAGGCAAGGTATAGTCTGCAGTGATTCAGCAGGAACGGGGGTGGGGTTCACTTCAGGGCCCTAACCTCGTTGGGTAAGTTGAAAATAAATGTTCTAAGTTTGGCAAATGTTGAACCGTGACGCCAGCACGCATGGCCTCGCTTTTTTGATTTCACGTCACGGGATCGTTTACGCCTTGCTGCGGAGCAGACAGCAGCGCACACTTTCTGTAACTAATCCACCCCGCGGTATTCACCTCGGCGGCCACCTTGTAAACGCGCGGCACGCACAAACACCCACCACCGACGCACCATCGCCACCCAGCCGGAATGATCCGTGGCGCTCGCGGCGGACCATATCGACGCGGGGATTAAAGTGGCGGCGTGTGCAACGGCTCGCGGCTCCAGTCAATCAGGCAGCAGCTGGCGGAAGCGACGGAAGCTCTGGGGACGGCCGAGCGGTCGTACGCCGATGCCGGGCTCGTGGGCGACGGAGTCGGGGCGGCCCGGGCCAAGTCTCGCGTCGAGCTCACCAGGGTGAGTTGGAATACCGCCGAGCGATTTAATCTCGTCGCTACTGCTGCTGCCGCAGCGTAGGCGGTGGGGGGCAGGCGCGTGGGAGATGAAGATTGCGGTCGTGCCGTTGCGCTGTCCTTCTCCCCGCGCGTGTCGCCACTTGGCGCCGGGGGCAAGGGAGGAGCGGTGGGATTTTTTTGGCGCGGCTGAGGTTGTTTAATTTAACGGGAGCTGGCGGTGTTGGCGATGGCCAAAGTGTTTTTGGTGAGAGTAGAGTGCGTTTTTGCGTACTTTAAAGTTTTTCTGTGGCTTTTGTGAATTATGCTCGTGAGAATATAATCATTAAAGCCAAAAGGCGATGCCATATAATACCTTGGCTCATGGGTTTTTTAGATTAGTTTCTTCCCAGTATAATTTTACTTAGTCAGTCAAACTTCGGTCTTTTCCAGTCAAGAGTTTAACTGGAAAGTTCTTCTGCCAATAGATAACAAAAAGTATTAATTTTGATGGTCAAACACAAATTAAGTTGTAATTATTGTTGAGAAATATTTATTATATCCTCAGAGGCAAAATGTATGGGTTGAGCATATTTTTATTTGGGAGGGCTTGGTGAAGGAAGCTTTAGAAGGAAAGATGCTGAGGATAAGGCCAAGAAAACGATTGATGATAATAGGACGAATGGCTAAATGGAGCAATTCAGAGATGGAAAAAGATCCTCCATTAAGCAGAATGTAAGAGGAGAGGACTTACTACAAGGAAAGGGCTGTTGTCTGAAACGTCACCTATAATATATAATTTATTTATACTGGAGAAATTCGATGAGCTTAATTGAAGCTCTTTTTCACAGATGTCCAGTTGGAGTGGGTCAAAACGTCACAACAATACTAAAATACAATATATGAGTGCACAGTCTATATAAAGTAAGCAAGTCACTTAATATGTATAATTTAAGCATCATCTGGTCGAACACCATATGAGACTAGGCTCTAAAGAAAGCTGTCTTTGGTGTGGACCAATCAGTTTCAAAGACAATGCATAAATTATCAGAGTATTGTTTTTTGCTTGCATTTGACTGCAAGTATTGTGGTTAATGTAAGCATGATTCCTTGCAAAAGGTGTCAGTTTTGTTGCCAGAAAAAAGGGGAAAAACCCCTATTAGTAGAAAAAACATATTCATATAATGTTCTGACCCCGTGCGTGTGTTGTGCCTTCGGTGTCTCGCTGCTGCCACTGCTGCTTCGCAGACAATGCTGGAGGAGGCGCGCACGAAGCTGCTGCGGTTCGGATGTCCAGTGGCGGTGGCATTCGAGGCAAGAGTGTCCTCGTGTAGCTCGGGGCTGGAGTCTGTCGCCGAAGACATGAAGAGCCAGCGCTGGGCGTCAAGCGCCGAGCCCGATGCCATCATCAAGCAGCTCGAGCAGTGTCTGGTGAGATCGGTGGATTTCCTCCCACCCCGAATATTGGAGCGACCGTCTTTGTTCCATGACGAGCCAAAAATCCGATTGGTTCCCGGGGCGGGTTGCGGCGATGATTTTGTTCAAGCGTCTATATTGCTTGCGGGCGGTGATTTTCCCCAGGTGGAAATGTGAGGCATTCGGCTTTATGAAGAAGAGTGCCTCCTAGTTCCCGAGGAGATTGGGATGACCTCCCTAACATCCACACGGGGAGGCATGTAGTTGCTTTTGTGATGTTGTATTTGTCGCCATTGCGATTCGAGGCCACGGCTCGCTTACTTTATTCCAAGTCATGCGAGTAAATCTTTCAGGCTTGAAAATCGAATTCGTGAAAAATAAAAGTAAAAATCTCCCGTTGAGTCTTATCGACTGTTGGGGGGGTGGGGGAAGTGCCTTGATCGTACTCTTATTACGGCTGCCGGGTACGCTGCACACAGCGATGTATGTACATTCAACTTCTCGCTGAACGTAGCTCACCATAGGAGCCGCTCGACTAGGTAAGCCCCACGGCCGTAGCGAGCGAGGTTTAGGGCGGCAAGATGAACTATGAACTTGCACGCCTTGCGCCTCGGAGAGGATTGTTGAAAGTCCCGTGACGTTATTTGAATAGTGGACCGTGCGTGCATGTGTAATGTAGTAACTCGGCGGGAGACGACTTCACGGGTAACACACTCTTTATTTTATCAAACTCGTTCACAGGTGACTAACACCTACTTTGTATCTCGGGTGACAAACACCCACTTAGTATCTCGGGTGACAAACACCCACTTAGTATCTCGGGTGACAAACACCCACTTAGCTACTTGGCGACTAACGCCCACTGAGCTACTCGGATGACCAACATCCACTTAGTATCTCGGGTGACAAACACCCACTTAGCTACTCGGCGACTAACGCCACTGAGCTACTCGGATGACCAACATCCACTTAGCTACTCGGCGACTAACGCCACTGAGCTACTCGGATGACCAACATCCACTTAGCTACTCGGCGACTAACGCCACTGAGCTACTCGGGACACTCCCTGCCCGGGGTATCCGTCTCGACTGTGGGTCCCCAGCCCGACCCACGGGGGCGTCGGACCCCGGGTCCCACAGCCTCGCCTCCGAGCCACACAGGGCCCCGGTCCCCACAAGGACGGCGGGACTAGGGGTCTCGTGGCACTAGGTCTTCAGCTCCGTCTTCGGGTCTTCAACTGGGTAACTCTCCCCGAGTGCTCTCGCGCGTCCCCCTTTATACCCCACCTGCGGACGTCGCTGCGAGCACCCACTTATTCGACCAATCGCCGGGCGCTGGCTACGATCCTCTTTTCCCACATCTCATCGTGCCTCACCACTCACGCCGCGCCGCCCCGTCATCTGTCACTCCCGGCGCGCGCGTCCACACCACGCCCACAACGCGTGCCCAACCCCGCACCCCGCGCCGCCCCGTGATCCATCACTGTCACAGTCGGCGCACGTCAATACCACCACTACACATGCATGCGTGTGTGCGTCACAAAGCACCCTGGTGGCGTCACCGCCACTTAGTGGCGAATGGCGGTTGTTGTTGTTGTTGTGTGCGACCTTGCCGTCACGGTCCCAATTTGTCAAAGTTGCCAAAGTTAACACGGTTCCCTGCTAATTGCTTAATTCGGGCGAAACCATATAGCAACATCACCCCCTATTGGCAGACAATACCGGTCTGTCAAGCGCAGCGCCCCCATGTTAGCCTTGCCCGTATAGGAAGAGCGCGTATAGCAGACGACTATTATTATTATTATTATCTTGTATTATCGATGACATAGTAATAATACTACGACTGCACGTGGTGTGTGGGATGTGGAAGAGCTCCGGGGATGAGATGAAGCCGGTGTGCCGAGTGGAGGCCCGAGCTGCGTGGGAGATTCCCTTTCTCTGCCCTCACCCGTGTTTTAAAATTTTCTGATTTTAGAAATTTCGTTTCACACATTTGCAGGCAACTCCGTTCCATCCACCGCCCCCCTCCACCGCAGGATAGGTGCGAGCCGACGCGTGATGTTCAGTTGACACTTTTCGTTTGTACTTATTATGATTTTGTTTCCATTTAAATGAAAGTCACGCCCTTTTATCAATCGACTGCTGCATGGAGGCCTCCCCCATGCTGTGTAGGGTCATGCAGGTTGCGTGACCCCATACTTCAGCACTCTGCTCCGCGCGGGTTAGTGAATGGGTGCCAGGATCCCTTCGGATATCAAGGATGATCGCTGTTGTCAGGAATTATCATCTTCTAACCATCATCACCACTTAATATTGATACTGCGCCTCCCATATGATACATCCCAGGGGGGAAACCCCCCCTCTCTCACCCCGCATAAGTTGAACACAGGACCGGCCACAAAGTGAACATTATTCTGCCAGTATGGGGGTGATATTACCCTGTTATTCCCCGACAGATTAATTTGTGATGAGCACCGTTGCTTACGTACGGTGCGAAAGTTCTACACACATACATACATGCATACGTGCGTGCGTGCGTGCGTGTGTGCGTCCATGTGGAATCTGCCAAAACTTGATTCGAACCCGGGCCACTGGGTTCACAGTGCAATGCTCGCACCACCGCACCGCCACCCCATTCGAATGTTTTAATAATGTTGTAAATTGCCGACACGCCCCTTACTTGGACAATCGGTGAAGAAGAGCTTGATAAGTTCATCGGACTCCGCCAGCAGTCTGAATAAAAATTCTGATTCTGAGGAAGTGTCCTTTTGCCTCGTGCCATTAGTTCATATCGTCGTATGTGGCAAGACGAGCAACGGTGCACGTGGTTATGTTTTTACGTACGTGCGATACTCTTTGCGTGCAGCGCTAAGCCAGCAATGATTAAATTAAAACCTGAGGATTACGAACGGGTCCACGTTCAAGCTTGAATAGAGACACACGGAACTCTGGCATCGCATTGATGCCAGCGATTCTGCACGCTTGCACGTTCTGTCCTCGTCGTATTTTTCAATTAAAATATTGACCCGCAAACGGAATGTTATCAGCTGTGTAAAACGTAGCCCACGTTAAGCTTAAGCTGGAGCGGATCAATGCCCGTACCAGCAGGAAGCCCTTGCCACTACAGTATCCTTTAAATGTTAAGTTGATCTCGATCAGGAAACGTGCACGGAGGGTGAGATTGGCTTGTTTAAGTTTTACCTTTTTACTGAAATGTAAATTGCTCACTGCGATTGAACGTGAAACGTAAAGGTGCAGTCCCTGCAATGGCTCCCTCGCGTCACCTGCTTCTCGGAAGGACCTTCAATCGACTTGCCCTTCGTGTCACCAAATCATTGGCGCGTTCGGTATTCATGCCGTTGTTATAGAGCAAGGCTGTCGTGATGTATGTTGAATTTCTTACGCACCGTACGTAGCCAACTGTTGTAATATCGCAGGTGTGGAGGAAAGACAACAAACCGAACACAAAAAGTAGTTCTAAATTAGTTTTTTTATCTACATTTTAAAAGTGCATGGCTCTAGTGGCTTCCTAATATTGGACGGAAGAGCGTTCCAGACGGCCGCAGAAGCGCACCTGAAAGCGCGCGATACAGTGAGCGTCTTTGTTCCATGGCGACGTAATATCCCATTAATTCCCGAGGGCGGGTTTGCGATGTTTTTGTTGACGCATCTATCACTTGCGGTAGGTGATTCTCCCCAGGCGCACGTGGAAATGTTGTAAGGCTTTTTGCTTTATGAAGAGTGCCTCCTCGTTCCCGCGGAGATTGGGATGACCTCCCTAACATCCACACGGAGGCATGTAGTTGCTTTTGTGATGATGTATTTGTCGCCATTGTCCACGGGGCTGGGCTTTAAACAAAAAACTAAAGAAAATCCTTGCGATTTGAGGTCACGGCTCACTTACTCCGAGTCGTGCAAGTAAATCTTCAGGCTTGAAAATCGAAGGTGTAAAATATAAAAGCAAAATTCTCCTCTTGAGTCTTATAGACTGTTGGGGGGGAGGAAGTGCCTTAAGCGAGCGCCTGTTAAGGGCGGCACGGTGCGCACAGCGATGCGTGTATGTACGATGAACTTCCTTCGCACCGCGCGTAGTCAACCATGCTCATCGGAGGTGATGTTGTGTGGTAGCACCATGCCCGTTCGCCTTTTATATACGCATAATAGATAAGGAGGGAATGCGGCGCCTTCATATAAGCTGTCGCTCCACGTGAAAGAAAACCGAAGTATTTAGTTTCCCAACCCCATTCGGTTCCCGCCGCCCACAGGGAGTAAATGATTTCAGCAGAATTCATTCAATACAAGCAAACTCTGGGCCGTCTTCGACACACAGTGTCTCATCGGCAGAGTTTGAATCAATGCTGTCGAACTGCCAGATTTTAAAAGCAACGATCCTCTCATCTTTCGATTTAAAGCTTTCGTGACTGCAGGGATTCATCTTCTTGGTTCTTTCGGTAAAGTCACGTAGAATGGAAATAATAAAATAATAAAATAATACTTCACGACGTTTCGGCCACAACGCAAGCAGCCGTCCTCAGGTGGAGAGCAGGTCTGTCGAGAAGACAGAGTCTCTCCACCTGAGGACGGCTGCTTGAGTTGTGGCCGAAACGTCGTGAGAATTATTTTATTATGTTTTATTTTTATTATTTTATTATTTCCATTTTACGTGACTTTACCGAAAGAACCAATAAAACGATCCTCTCTTTGAGATATGGGTCCTCGTTCTCCGCACCTTTTACGTAATAATTTTATATACCCAGTGCTGTTTGCACAATGCACCAAGTACTGGCTTCAGGCTGAGTCAACTAAGGGGAGGCCCAGGACCGGTTCAGACACCAGCTCCCGCTGACGTTCGTCACAGCTGGGAATCTAACTCTGGTCTCTGGGTTCACGAGAGTGGTGAACACACCACCATGCATACAAAGACGAAGATTCCTCATTTTTAGCTTCATAAGCTGTTGGCACAAGTGCTGTTAGTGAGCGCCCAATGAAGGCAAGGCAGGGTACAAGGGAAGTGATGTGGTCAGCACCGCACTTTGTCTCGCCAGTGGTGATGTTTACTCTGTTCACTGGGTATTCATTGAAGGCTGAGGCGACCTAGGAGAATCCCAAGACAGAATTATACGCCACTTGTTACCGATGTTAGCCGCGGCCATAGTTCTAAAGCACGTCCCCAAGTTTTGGAACATGAGTGCTGCTAACCACTACATTACTACTTCCCAAAAAAACTAGTGAAAACCTCATTATTCATGTAGCATGTGCCTAAAGTTTCAACAACACATGATGGTGTTCAATGTGTCTATTAAAGGATCCTCGGCCTTAAGCGTTATGCACAATCAGGGACATTTTTGGACACGCCAATGCGCATTTTGTGTGCTGTTGAAACTTAAAAAAAATTCGGGCCCAGTTCAAAATTTTCTGCTGTGATGGCTTATTAAATTTTTACGGAATTGAAGCATGTGCAAAATCAAATCGGCTAATTAACTCGGGAAATTAAATCCCGTCTACTTTGTGTTTGTTTCTCTGCCTTTGTCCAGCTGCTGTACCGGCGACTCAGCGAGGCAAAGCCTGAGGTGGAGGCCGTGATCAAGCTAGGCCGGCAGATCGTTCAGAAGCAGCAAACGGACAACCCGCGTGACCTCGACCAGAGGCTCACGTCTCTCAAGCTGCTCTACAACGACCTGGGAGCCGAGGTTTGTGATCTCACGCCAAGAGATGGAGGGGCGGGTGGCGGGGTTCGCAAGGCATGCTGGGTAGTTCCATGGCAACTTGCTGTGCAAAGGGTTACGCGAGGCGTGTAAATATTTACTCTCAGCCCCTCCACAAATGAGTGAATCATCACGACTCGAAGAAACAAAAACTGATTCAAGAACATATTATTTGTCTTATTTTTACAGCCTCACTTGTGTTGTCTTGTTTGTTTTGCCGCCTGCTGTCGCAATCGCTCCTTTTGTTGGAATGCAGCATGCTCATATTTTTTGCACGAAATGTGCATGAATATAAAATCATTGGTGCTCTCACATGCACGATTCGATGCGTGTGTTGTAAACGTAATAATTGTCGTAGAGTCTGCATCGTGACGTGTGCCAGTTCAGCACTTGCCATCCATGCTGAGTGAAAGTATTGAACCTTCTGTCTTATATTTGTGGGTGTCTACATTTTAGAGATGTGAGAACTAAGGAAATTATACTAAGGCATGACATAGTTACATTAGCATTCTGTAATTTGTGATGGATGGACTCTTGCCAAAGATAATCAGAACATTTTACAAAGATTTCAAATGCCGTCTCCAATGATAATGCCAAAACAGAGCTAGAAGGGAAAGATTTAATCCTCAAGTTTTTTTGAAACAAATGCCAATAAAAAAATGTTTTATAACCATTGCACATTTAATCATTGCATTTGAAGGACATGTGCATGGAGGTACACGTGGGGAATCTTTATCTGAATGTCATGGATGGAAGGAAGATAAGTGGAGCAAAAGCTGAGATGAAGACAAATAAGGATGTGAATGTATGACACTAGAGAATAGGCAACGCCCAAGAGTTACGAAGCGATTCATGGGAAGAGCAAAAAATAAAAAATGTCATTGCCAACCTTCGGATCGAAGACGACAACTGATGATGATCGTGATGATGAAGTGGTGTGACTGCCACGTGCATGTTGAACTTCTTTCGCACCGTACGTAGCCAATTGTGCTAATCGGAGGTGCGGGGGGCAGGACAACAAACGAATACACATCAAGCAGTTCTGAATAAATTAGTTTTTAATTTAAATTTAAAAGTGCACAGTTCCAGTAGTTTCCTAATAAAATGATGTTCGGTGTGCAAGGGATGCTCGGCACGTGAGCTCACTCTTGCAGAGTGATCGCAAGCCACAATTGGACATGGGGATAAAAAAAAAGCATAGTCGATCAGTAATGTTTGTACGTTCAGGTTGAGGACGCTGATGGCCAGGATTTGGAATGCTAGCGGGATCTGAAACAATTGGGCCGTGGTGTAACAACGTGGTCCATGGTTTGACATTGAAGTTTCAGGTTTTCGAGTTTATTTGTTTAACCGGGTGAGAACTCAAAAGACCAGCAAATGTCTGGCCAACCCGCGCGGACCTGGGTCACCAACATTTCCGAAGCAAATAAAATTAAGTACAGCAATGAAGCAAGTTGGAATGGGAGCAAAAAAATAACTGTCTCATGTTAAATTGTGAATATTGCACGGACATAAACTGGTATTGCTTGATAATTTTCTCTATCTTAAGTTGGCTCGGACAGATACATTTTCAACTGATCGTAGTACGATTACAAAGACCTTAGTGACCATAGTCTCACTGCAGTGAACGAGATACACCACGTCTGCTGCGCGATGGACCCTGGTCGTTGATAGAAGAGGGAGATTGTCAAATCTATATCCGGTGGCCTTTTGACAACATCGGTCGCAATGACGAGCGGAAACCACAGCACCGACGTGCGATGTGGAACGGGAACACAGCGTGAAGTCCGTCGTCTTACCTTTTTAGTTTTAGTCTTGCGCCCCGAGCAATGCGGCGCGTTAACGTGAGTGCGCGCGATCCCCGCGCCCCTCCCTGCAGGTGACGGAGAACAAGCAGAGGCTAGAGAAGGCTCTGAAGCTGGCTCGGAGACTGCGCAAGGAGCTGGGCTCACTGACCGACTGGCTGTCGGCTGCTCACCGGGAGCTGGCGGGCCTCTGCGCTTTGAAGGACGCCCCCCGTGCGCAGGACGAGAGTCAGAGCGGTGCCTACGAGGTGAACGAGCCCCACACAGTGACGGAGCTCCCACGGGGTGACGGAGCCCCCATGGGGTGATCCCACGGGGTGACCCCACGGGGTGACCCCACGGGGTGACCCCACGGGGTGACCCCACGGGGTGACCCCACGGGGTGACCCCACGGGGTGACCCCACGGGGTGACCCCACGGGGTGACGGAGCTCCCACGGGGTGACCCCACGGGGTGACCCCACGGGGTGACGGAGCTCCCACGGGGTGACCCCATGGGGTGACCCCACGTGGTGACCCCACGGGGTGACGGAGCTCCCACGGGGTGACCCCACGTGGTGACCCTTACGGGGTGAAGGAGCTCCCACGTGGTGACCCCACAGGGTGACCGAGCCCCGAATCGGAAGACAAACCGATGACGTGGACGTACGTCATGGGAATGGGGAAGGGTGAAGCGATGGCGGCGGGTGACAATAGACGTCACCGGTAACGAATGCGCTAGTCGCTTAGTCAGCGCTGATGCTGTCTTCTTCGTGTGGCTGATGTTGATGAAGAGTCACGTGTGTGTTGGTCCAGATGATTTGCGTCAGGAGTAGCCGGGTGGTGCATCACCTTCTTGCCTCCTGATTTTGTACATGTGAAATGTGTGTGGGTGTGTGTGTTGAACATCTTCCGCACCGTACATTGCCAAACCGTGCTAATCGGATGGTTCTGTTCTGTTCTGGGTGACCACTGTGCTTATGAGCAAACCTAACACATTATTAGGTGATGCTGCATTGCAAGGAATCAAGTTCGAAGTAACCACGTATACTTGTGGTGAACATGCAAACAAACATGCTCTGATAATATTTGCATTGCCTTTGAAACTGGCCTACACCAGAGACGGCTTTCTTTAGGGCCTAGTCTCAGCAGTGTCTTACAGAGAACGCCCAAAAGCGAACAGCACAAAGACCATGCCACTATCAGAGCATTTAAAGCTCGGGGTGAGCAGCTACAAAATGGGACCCTTTTAGCCAGTATCAAAGTATTGCCAGAAAGGGTAAAACCAACAAACAGTACAAAAACGCGTTAATAGTGCAAAGTACAAGAAAGGTAAACAAATCAAACAAAAAAAACAACTAAACCATCCCCATCCTACAGGCAAAGAGCCCACTGAGGAATTAACTTGTTTTTCAAAAGCGACCTGGTCACAAATGAAAGCTCAACAATGTCGCTTATCAATTGGACATGTATGGCAACCCTTGCGTGTAATACAGGTTTGGTAACAATTCATGCTCTGCACTGACACAACTTACTTTTTTTTACCGTATTTTTTCTCAAACAAACACAAGATGGCTAAAATAATCCATCTTTCCATATCGATTCCTTGCGTGTGCGAAGTTGAGTGCGATTGTCCAGAGGAAAGCTTCCCCGAAAAGTAAACAAATAATTACCAAAAAAAACAATCGTGAAAGATAATCGTCCAATCGGGAATAAAAGAAGAAAAATTATAATATAAAGCTCAGTTGTGTACGTGATGGGAAAAGATATTGGATAAAGTCTCCCATGTAAGAAAACACCAAGCAAGACCAATGCCTTATTTAACCTCGTATCATTTTGTTGACTTATCAGAAAATATCGATTTTTTTTTTTTACCCTAATAATATTTCAGAATTTGATATGAGCTCTATTAATATTGAATGAGTGTCTGCCACAATCATGTTACGGGTTCAATCATGAAAGGTTAAGGATTCGGTTTCACTGCAATGCTTTCTCAGGGGGAGAGAAATACCATGAGCAAAAGCTTTTGCTGTTTTTATTTCATATTTTTTTCAACCCTCGACTGTTTATATTTCCACACTTCCCTCGACTCGCTAACAAATCACGTATTTGTTCCCCCCCGCTGCCCTTGTCACACACTCCCAGGGCCTCCGCGCGGAAGTGGACCAACGGCGGGCAGCCATGGAGGGTGTGGTGCAGGCGTGGCTGGCGCTGAGCGGCCTCCTCGTGCCCAGGGACGCCACCAACGACGTCGAGACGCGCGTGGGGCTCGTGACGGAGAGATGGGCGGCCCTCACCACTCGCCTGCGGGAACTCACGGTGAGGGGTGGCGGGGGACTTGAATCCGGTGACGCCTCCTAATTCTCCAGGTTCTGGGAAACAAATCTCCTGCTTAAAAAGTTGTATTTCACCGTTTAAGAAGAAGGGTCTCCTGGCTGACCCGGTGGCCCAGAGGGCTGAGCTGGTACCGCTGAAGGCCCCGGGTTTGAATCCAGGCAGTGCAGCGATGCACCCTTCCGTGGGCATCTCTCTGTCACGGAAGTTTGCACCGCTGTGGGAGGGATCCGAATGGTTGCCTCGGTGTCTTGACTGGACGCCGATGGCCCAATTGTGGTAAAATTGCGGAGAAAAATAAAATATGTAAAATTAGTTTCATGCTCAAATTTCTGGACATCAGTGGAAAAGAGCTTTCATAGCTCATCGGATTCCTGCTGCAGTATAAATAAAGATTCTGATTCTGAATGCGCCCGCATGCTGCTTGTGAATTCGAGCTCTCGTCAAGACAACGCCGACTGCGTTGGCAGCAGACTGGAAGTGTAGGATTGCTAAAATTCTGGAGGTTTGCACCGCTGTGTGTGCGAGGGATCCGATTAGTTTGCCTCCGTGTTGTCACACCACGCCGATGGCACAATTGTGGTAAAATTTTGGAGAAAGATTAAACATGTAAAATTGGTTTCGTGCTCAAGGGCGGCCATGTGAATGTAACTTTCTGACCTGCTTTTACTGGACATCAGTGGAGAAGAGCCGTCTAGCACATTAGATTCATCCTGCAGTATAAATAAAGATTTAGAATTTGAACGCCCACTGAGTTGGCAGCAAATTGGAAGTGCTGTATTAATTAATTTCTGGACAGCTGCTACCATTAACATGCCCAGAATTTTAATGTTTTTTAAATGTATTCAGGTAGTGTTCTGGGCAATGGTCCATTTACAACAACAGCAACAGTGATGATTATTATAATTTCCTTTATTTGCCGAAAAAAACCTCCTTGTGCATCAAGAATATTTTTCGTGACAGTTTTGCCCTGGGATGTTTGGCCATGAATTGGTGTTTGGCGCACGTGGAAATATTGATGATGGAGAGGAAATACACATGCATGGGGTGGCAACACTCAAAACTCCACCACGGATGAATTCAAGTAGGCTCTGCTGCGCTATCAGCTCTTGCAAATTCACAGCCCAAGTCTGCAATGAGCCAGGCAGTCTCTCAGCATGGTATTCATGCGCGTTACTTGACTCTACTTCACCATGCTGGTCAGTACGGGTTAGTGGGGAACATAGTGGGGAACGGTAGTGCAGTGGTTGGTGCGCTGCACTACGAACCCGGAGACCCAAGTTCGATTCCTGCTCATGGCTAACACCAATGATAGAGATTATCTAAACCGATCCTTGGCCTTTCCTAGGTCGACTCGGCCTCGAATGAGTACCTGGTGCGGTGTGTAAGTAAACATCGCCACTCGGGAGACAAAGGCAGGTGGGCATGGTGCTGGCCACCCACCTCCTCGTGTGCGGGTTTGGCCTTCATTTGTGCTTGCTATAGCAGCACTTGCTGCAACAATCTGATTGGGCTATTGGGTGAATCTTTGTCTTTGTGTGGAGCATAGATGTGGAAGCAAAGATGCCCAGTAAAATAATGAATTTGGCCGCTTTGCTATACGCTGCCAACCTCGTAGGCCCACAACAGCCTATAACAGCTGTTTATTCATGGCAGGTCAACCAAGGACTATCCCAGCCCGGCTTGGCTTCCAAGGTCTGATGGGATCAAGTGCATCCAGGCGGAATGAGTCACAGGCAGCATAGAACGGGTCCGTCGGGGGTTGTGTTGCTGGTGACATCGGCGCAGCGATGCCATTAACTGTAAGAACCCACGTCTTATTGAATCGGCTTAGCAGAGATAAGGGTTTTTTTTTTCTTTTTGTTTACCAAGTGTGATTGAATATGCAAATTGATTAATGATATTTGTGCACCTGTTCGTCGTTATTCAGTGTCACCTCACGGTCGGTGTAATAGGTGTGGGTCTTCGTGGCACAACGTTTGCGATTGCAACGAAGTTCATGGCTAATCTCTCTCTCTCTCTCTTTCGCCCGTGGTATAATCAAGAGCATCCGAAGCCGATGTATATGGTCCAGTGCCAGGAGCAATCCATCAGATCTCATCACCTCGTTCCCTCGGACGCGTTCTCTCTCCCTCGGCTGTCATTCCATCGTCAGACTCTTCTGTCAGCCGTCAATCCCATTTATCGTTGAGCCCTGCCCAATCCAATTAACTTTTCTTTTTTTTTTATCCGCGGTGCAGTGTTTCACGAAACTGCTGTGGATTTTGTGCGAATTCCTTGAAGAGAAAAAAGAAAAGCGCCTTTCCGCGGCACAAATGCGGGCGTCAAATTGAGGAAACCAAAACTGGATTTCTAATTTCCTGGAAAATGATCCCATGTCCTGCTGCGTCGTTGAAGTACAGAAGACAAATAGCGCCTCCCCGGCTGAGGCGCGCGGGTGTGGGCAGGGCGCGTGTGTCACCGTGGATGTGACACGGTGACAGACACGCGCGCGCGGCAGGTCAATTTGTGTTTGAATTGGCATCCTGGTCTCCCGCCTGCCACGGATTTGCATTAATTTGTGTCACGTGTCAGCCCGCCACGTCGTGGCGTCGCTGTCATCAAGCCAGCGTCGGAGCGTAGAGCACGGTTGGAGCATCATCGTCTGCGACTCCCTTCGCCCAGATTTGCTATTTACCACAATTTTCCCCTCCCCCATCACCTTGTCAGCGTTTGCTCCCTGGGCTGATTTTCTGCTCGTTGGCAGCGCATTAACACGGCAATGAGCCCGTGCGCGTGCATACACATACGCGCGCGCGCGTGTGTGTGTCTGCGCGCACGTCAAGAAATACATTGTGTCAGTGTCCCAATTTATATCCGTCACACAAACGCACGTTGGTTAAGCCAAGCAGGACCTGCAACCACTGTGAGTGTCGTGGGTGTCCAGATATTCCCCATAGTTTTAGATATGGCCGAAAGACACCAACTGTGTAGTCGGTAGTGAGACTGACTGCAAAATCAACACCCGAGAGAAGGCAAAGAAAGCGGGGGAAGATGGTGGAAGAGAAATGTGAGATAAATTTTAAGTGTTCGGAGACCCCTACTGGAGCGGGCCAAGGGAGAAAATGAAGGAATGGAAGAAAGTGGAGGAGGCCATTAACCCGCAGTGGGAAGTTGCGACTAACAACAACAACAACCAGAGTCACCGACACTATTTTGGAAAAAAACGCACGGTAGTAATTTTGAATCCTTGTTTTTTCTCTCCCTTCAACCGCACGGCGTAAACGCTGACTCCGCCGATGACAGGACCTTAAATTACACAGTAGCGCACGAGCAAGCAGGCTCGGCACTGAGTCGGTAGCCACTTCTTGCGTGAGATTTAAGATCATTATAATTACAGGAGAGAACCTGTGATGAAGTCTGGGGTGAACTTAGTGGATCCCGTTTGTTATCTACCCCAGTAACCACCGGAACTTCCGCTCTTTTGGCACCTCCAATTTCCACAGTGTGACCTGCGCCGCTGCATAGAGATCTGTCGGCTAAAGCGGCCTCATTCAGTCTCAGAGCGATCCATTACCATGAAGACTCATCAGCTATGTATGGATGTTGAACTTCTTTCGGTACCGTACATAGCCAACCGTTGTAATCCCGCACCTCCGATTAGTTCAGTTGGCGATGTACGGTACCAAAGAAGTAGAGTAAAACCGTGGATTGCGAGTAACTTGGTCTGTGAGTGTTTTGCAAGACGAGCAAACATATTAAAGAAATATTAATTTGATAAACGACCGAGGTCTTCCAATACGAGTAGTACATATATACGCTTTGTCTGCCGAGCGTCACGTGATCACAACTGATATACGAGTGCTTTGATATACGAGTGTTTTGGAATACAAACACGTTTCCGGAACGAATTATGCTCGCAATCCAAGGTTTTACTGTCCAACATACATATATACATACAAGGACAACTAAAACACAGAAATCGGTTTCTAAAGAAATTAGTGTTTCAATCTCTCTTTTTAAACAAGCATATAAAGCTCCAGTGGCTTCCAAATATAGGAAGGAAGAGCGTTCCAGATGGCCACAGAAGCAGTCTGAAAGTGCACGATACAGTGACCGTCTTTGTTCGATGGTTAGCCAAGGTCACCATGCATTTGTGATCTAACCAACAACCCATGGACACCATTCGCTGGCCAGACACTGCCCCCTCCGCCTCAGTGCGGCTGTGCCCGTGAAGACAACTGCCTGCCTCTGTGTTGATCCGTAGCGGGCTCCAAATGGCCAAAGACGCCGCTACCTCGACGGGCATCTAGCTTAACTTTCATTTAAGCCGGTACCGCAAGAAAGGCCATGAACCCCCTTCGCCCCTGATAGGTATTGCTCTGGAGGCAATGATTGTATAGGCGCACTGTCGTCACGAGCTGTGACAGTCTGTCATTCGGTGATATTTGGCTTGGTGCAGCGGTGATGAATGATCCAATCTTCGGCTAAAATCCACGGCAGAACAAAAAAAAATCGCCAAAGTCCCTCTTCCTCCAAAAAATTGTCCGGTGATGCACAATGGGGGAGTATTGAATAAAAAGTAAAGATTCATTTTAAATACAAACTCGCTTATCAAAGCATGCATACTAATTAGGTGGGGTCTGTGATATTGTTATTGATGCCTTAAGGCAAATTCTGTTAATGATTTAAACCGGAAAAATGCCACCTCCTTAATTGTCTTCGAGATCTGACACATGCACAAGCCACACATACGTCCTCAGAGAATATTTGGCCTCATTATGGAGATTGTTACAAATGAGCTGTGCATGAGTTTTGGGGCTATTGCGTATCTGCATAGGGTTGTCACTCGTCCTAATTTCACAGGGTCAGCCTTTCTGGGACATCCAAAAAAAAAATCCCATTTTTTTTTATCAGTTGTATATTGACGCGTTGCCCAAGACGATACATTTACGTGCAGTCTATTATTCTAGTATCGTGAGATATATTTGTCTCCCCATGACGTACATACGTTCGTATCTCTTTGTGTTCAATGAGTCTATTTGTATATGTCTGTGCCTCTGAGTTTTACTATATGGACCGCATTTTTGGGTGGCAGGGCCACAATCGCACTGCCCCTGAGGGGGGAGGTACTTTGTGCATCGGCCCGCCGACGTTCTGATGCCGTCGACGGTTGCAACCAGCGTCTCGCAGAAACGAGAGAGAGAGCGCGCGGATAGGCCACCGTGTTTGCTCTTTGCCCGACAGCCCGACGTGGACACGGCGGGGAAGGCTTCGACCATCCTGGGCGAGGGATCGGGGACGGCAGCAGGGGAGGATGACGATGGCGGAATCGAACACTTGAGGACGTTGGAAGCCAAGAGTTTGAGTGCTGTGAAGGTCAAGGTCGACCATCAGGTGGAACGGATGTGTTTGTGCTGTTCTCTCTCCTGCACTGCGCTCATTCTCTATTCAATGTATATGTGGTATTCTTATTCTTAAGTTTTTTCGGTAAAGTCACGTAGGTAAAACATTAAAATTAATAAAAGTAAAATATTTTATTTTACTTTTATTAAAGTAAAATATTTTATTTTACTTTTATTAAAGTCAAATATTTTATTTTACTTTTATTAATTTTAATGTTTTACCTACGTGACTTTACCGAAAAAACCTAAGAATGTGAATCCTTGCAGTCACGAAAGCTTCAAATCTAGAATGAATGTGGTATTCTGTTTATTCAATGTTTGTGCGGCATGCTGTGTATTCAGTCTTTGTGTGGTATGCTGTATGTTCAATATCTGTGTGGTATGCTGTATATTCAAGGTTTGTGTGGTATACTGTATACTCAATGTCTGCGTGCTGTGTATACGGAGTGTTTGCGTGTGTGCTGTGTATACGATTCATTCATTGGAGATGTAATTGCTCGTACAGCTGTTAGGAATTCCATACAGATTAATTTAGCAGGTAACTGGATGGCTTAGTGGAATAAAACCCAAGTCAAGACGGTGAGCCAACACCACTGGATCCTGAGTTTGAATCGATCTATAAGCCACCCTTGAGTACACTGGATTCTCAAGGCAAATGACTGTCTAAGACTGCCTGTCTTCACATTTCGACGCCACATAAATGCACATTGTGTCGTATTAATTTACAATAATGAAAAAGTTATTGCCATAAATAAGCAATAATCACGCACATGTTTCTTTGTTAAACATTTTTTTTTATCTTCTTGGTTCTTTCGGTAAAGTCACGTAGAATGGAAATAAGAAATTAATTATTATTTTATTATTTCCATTCTACGTGGCTTTAAAATAATTATTATTTTATTATTTCCATTCTACGTGACTTTAAAATAATAATTATTTTATTATTTCCATTCTACGTGACTTTACCGAAAGAACCAAGAAGATGAATCCCTGCAGTCACGAAAGCTTTAAATCGAATTTTTTTTTTTTACATTTCATACTTTTGGCTTTATAACTGCATTTGTTTAGAAATGCGATGTTGCATTCAACCACAGCCCCGTTGTTTCCTTCAGGATTTATTTGCCCTGCCATGTCAAGGCCTAGGAATGCTCATTTTACCGGACAATAAATTTGAATGAATAAAGTAAAAAAAAACAGGATCGAATGACCCGGTGTTAACCGTGGCTGCTTGCCACGTGTTTACCGTGACGAACGTATGCACAGGTGCGCTTTTGACATTGGTCTCCTATTAAACGCTGACGGATGCTCCTCAGTCCATAGTTCGAGGCAGCGATGTAAAAACCCATAAATAGACCCGATGGCACTCGTGACTGTGATGTTGTATTATCAAGTATGATGCGCATCTCAAGAGGCAATGCATTATGAAAACGACTTGCGCGTGCCCCTGCTGTTTTTTCTTCTTTTTTTCGTATTCGCTGAAACTGCTTCTGCGGAATAACAACCCAATAGTTTCCCTATCCGCATCGCATCTTCGTCTCAACCTGAGAACTTTCACGCTTTTTCAACGTTAACGGTCGCTGTAATTTTCACATGCTTGTTCATTTAAATCACCGTCTCTCTCTCTCTCCATTTGTCGACAACTTCCCCCCCCCCTTCCCCAGCTGGCGCTGTTGCAAGCCCAAGCCATGGGTATTGCGGGGGCCCACAGGGGGCCTTACCGTTTGACCAGCGTAGCCTCCATCAAGGGGGCCGACCCCCCAACCCCACCGCACCCCCACTCCTCCCCCTCGCGATCCTCCCATTGCGTCTCTCTGCTGCCTCCCTGCTCTGAGCTCCTCGCAAAGGCAAGCGATGCTTTGGATAAAAAAAAAACGCCGCACTCCGCGGCTCCTCTCACTCCGCACACGCCCGCGTCTGTCGAGCTGGTCGCTCGATGAGCATGCCCCCCCCCGCGTGTTGTCCGTCAGTCGGTGATGTTTGTGATCGTAAAATTTAATCTGTGTTTGAGACCTTTTTATTTTATGGGTAAATTTGTCTCTCGGTGGCTGTCGGTCAGAGCGGCTGGTTATGAACATATACAAACAGACCTTCATTCCGTGTCCTCCACGTATGAATAAAATATGTTTTAGCTATCGGCCTATTGGCTTTACGGACAAATATTATCCAGCAGCGATTGTTTAGGCAGGAATATTCGGGACTGGTTTCGACCTCCTTGGTCTCCATCAACAGAGTCGGGCATCTTCGACAAATACTGCCGGATTTCCAAATCCTATTGGCAAAAATCCACTCCGTATAAACTATTCGGCCGCCTTCAACACCATACAAATCTGTACGCTGACTGAAGGATCGGCTAACTCTCATCGGGTCGACATCGCTAAGAATCGTGACGCCGTTGGTTGGCCAGCGCTGCTCTGTGCGGCCTTTGAGTCCCTCTCGTCCCTCTCGCCCGTTCCCGGCCCGCAAACGCAGGAGACGGGCGACGCGAATCCGGATGGCATGGGCGCCGTCTCGCCGGAAGGGTCCGCTGGGCGGGCCGTTGAGACGCAGCAGCCGCCCCCCGCGAACCCGGGAGACTTCCTCGCCGAGCTGACGGCGCTGAGAGCGAGGGTGGCGGAGGCGGAGGAGCGCCTGCGCTCGCCGGAGCTGCTCTCTGGTCACTACGAGGACTTCTCGCGGCAAGAGGACTGTCTGAATGTACGGCTCGAGAGCGTGGATCGCCAAACCCCTCGCCCCCCCCTCCCCCTCCTCCACTTCACCACTCGCTTGTTCTTTTCTTGGATTTTCTGTTTGCACTCAGTCACATAGTCACTTTAAGATGTTTTTTGTTCATGTTTTTGTTTTTTGTATGTTGCGGTTGCACCCGATTCAAGAGCCGAATGGCTCACAGGGCTATACCTAATAAATTAACTTGAACTTGAACTTGTTACTTTTCAGTAAATCTGTTTAATTGAACTAATAATCTACAGATTAATCGATGAGTTCAATAAGCCCGAGACTTCACCTGTACGATTTCGGTTGCTCCATGTTGTTCTAAATTAGGGACAATATTGACATTGCTGCTTTGGCCGTTCTGACCTTAAGAGGGCCTCGCTAACAACACTTGCCTCCACAGCCTGTCATGTTGAACTTGGGTGATGCTTGTATTTGCGTGTGTGTGTCTGTGTGCAACGTGTGTTGGCACAAGGGTTCGCACGCCACACTACGAACCAGGCGGCCGCGAGTTCTGTTCCCAGCCACGACTAACATCGTTTGCGAGTGGCTATCTGAACCACTTTTGGGCCTGCCCTAGTTCGACTCGGCCTTAAATGAGTACCTGGTGTGTTATGTAAACATCGACGCCGAGGAGACAACAGCTCAAACTTAATTTGGAGCTTTCGTGACTGCAGGAATTACTCTTTGGTTCTTTCGGTAAAGTCACGTATAAAGATAAAATAATAAATTAAATACTAGCATACGACGTTTCGATTGTAACACAAGCAATCATCATCAGGTATAACTGAAATAGAAACACAAATCTAGTATACTTAGAAATGTAATGTAATACAACAGAGAGTCGGATAACATAACAGTCAACACCCTACCTGGTTGATTACGTTCTTCCTGAGAATGTTAAATTTGAGAGAGAGATAAAACACAGAACCAGAGACATATAGACAGACAGATAAGCAGACAGATATCACAGAGATACATAGAGAGAGACAAACATAGGCATACACACAGAGGAGAGACAACAGCTGCCAAGTATGATGCCGTGGCCACATCCCGCCCCCTGGATGGCCGCTCTGACCTTAATAGGTTCTCGCTAACGGCACTTGCCCCAGCAGCGCGTAAATGGGCTACGCTGTTGACCTTTGCCCCCGTAACAGTGCGTGCAGGCGACACTGCAGGGGCTCAGGGAGGACGTAAGCGGCGTGGGCGCCCGCAAGGCCGCGGCAGTGGCCTCTACGGCCTCCCCGGAGGACGCCGTTCTGATCGACGGCGCGCTGCTCCGCCTGCACCGTGAGCTGACCCGCGCGGCCACCGCCTTCGGAGACCGCAAGATGTGAGTGGGGGCCCTAGCGCCCCCCCCCCCCTCTCTCCTGGACGCGGCCCGTCATGGAAGACTCTTGCTCCCTGTCCGGCTTGGCTCCGGCCGTGAACAAGTGGTGACGCTTTTAAGTAAAGGAGCGGCCACTTTCACTGTCGGAGACCGTGAGATGTTTATGGGTTTTTTGAGTCGTGGCCCATGACGGCCCAAGCCAGGGGAAGTAAAGAATAATTCTCTCACCTGAGGGATGAATAGGAAGTTCAAATACTTTTTGGCAGGCAACCACACTTGAACGCGCACACGCACCTTAGTGATTTGCGATCGCGTGAAAAAATGACAACGCGCTTGTCGACCGAGCGTTAATGTGAGGCCCTCTGGAGTGCCAGAGCGGCCTGAGCACAGCGCAAAAATTCAAAAACCGTGTTCAGAATCGGAATCTTTATTTAGACTGCAGGAGGAGGGGTCCAATGAGCTATGAAGCTTTTTTGTCACAGATGTTCAGAATGGACGCGTCAGCGTTGTTGCCGGTGTAACAGGCTAATATAACCCCTGCCCCGATTAAACCCGGGTATAGTTTGGCCCAGGCAAGAGTATACCTGGGGGGATAAAGTGTCCTAAGCTAAACTATACCCGGGGGTTTAAACTAGATTGGGCCCTCCAAGCCAGAATATGCCCCATGTGAAAGTTCAAACGAATTTCAATCGATATCTAAAAAGTGTATAAATGGAAGAAAGAATCGCAATTTGATCAATTGAAGCATTTTTATGGTTAGGGATAGGATTAGGGTTATTATTATTATTAAAGTGTTTCTGGTTGAAGCAATCAACGTTTATGTGCTTACAGTTTTAAATTAAATGTTAGAAAAATTTACTAATTCATGTGTATATCGCTCAACACTTACTATCATGGGGGTATGATTTGGTTGTGAATAATTTTATAACTGTTGGTGGCAGTGTCCTCTGCCTATGACCCCGTCACCCAAAAATGCGCTCGATCTCACAGGGTCTCAGAAGCTAAGCGGGTTTGGGCCTGGTTAGTGCTTGGATGGGGAACCACCATGAGCGACCAGGTTTTTGCGACCATGTAAACGTTTCGATAACCCACCACCGCCCGACACGGCCAATTGGTAAGGTTTGTCTCGTGAACAAAACGTGCCAGTTAGCTATCACTCCAGCACATCGGTGTGACGCCAAGTAATTCCACAATATTCACAGTTGCGTCCGACGTTTGACTGGTTGATGACAACCAGATTCATCAAGCAATGTGCCAGAATTGCGAAGAAGTCTTCCTGTGGGGGGTTGTGGTAGTCAACAGAGTGCAGCGCAGCAGGCGTTGTGTCATACTGCACTTCTATGCTTCCGGCCTTCACTGGCCCACACTGAGCAGCATGGTGAAGTGTGCTCAAAAAGAGCCAATCACGATAGAGGCGTCTGGGAAGCCCCTCGACCCACAGCAGTGCCGTTGACACGACTCGAGCAGCTGCCCATTTGGGGGGGGGGGGGGGGTCCCTTCCGCAGGGTCTACGACCGGGCGGTGGAGCAGTGGCGTCAGTTTCACTGCGACATGAAGGAGCTGACCCAGTGGCTGTCGGACACGGAGGCGCTCGTCGAGCGGCTCTCGGAGGTCGAGGGTCACGCTCCCGTGGAGCAGGCTCAGCTCTGGGTGAGTGGGCTCGGTTCCTGGCCTCGCCGTGCACCCACCCCCGCATGGAGCTCCAAATGCGTTTGCACTTGTTCGCTCGTGAATGTGGTTATTTCAAATGACGCCTGTGCCGTGCGTTCTGTTTTCGTCCGTTAGTGCGTATGCCAAACCAAGCAGCAATCGCACCCACGCATTCATTTGACCCCGCGCGTTCATTTCCCCCACACCTCCCATTCGCAGGGTTGGCAACTCGTG
The DNA here is from genome assembly GCF_965212315.1 of Lampetra planeri. Classification (NCBI taxonomy): domain Eukaryota; kingdom Metazoa; phylum Chordata; class Hyperoartia; order Petromyzontiformes; family Petromyzontidae; genus Lampetra; species Lampetra planeri. Next base: position 5,431,125 of record NC_136153.1, read on the forward strand.
ATTCACTTACCCACTGACACACTCATCCACCCACCCACCTCACCATCTAGCTACCCAACCACCCACGCATCCAACCACCCACTCGCACCCTACTCGTGCACTCATTCACCTACTTGACCACTCACTCAAACACCGTCTTGGCCACTCAAACACCTACTTACTCACCCATTCAGTCACCCCACCTCACCCACCACCTCGCCCACCCACTGAAACTAGCACTGTTCAACGTACATACACTGCCGTCTCAAACCCACCACTACCTAACGCACGTTGCCACCCCGCAGGAGCTGATGGAGGGCATCACCGCGCACGAGACGCTGCTGCTGTCGGTGACGTCGGCCGGCGGCGAGATCGCTCGCGACTCGCACACGGCCGACTCGGCGCTCATCGCTGAGCGCATGGCCTCGCTCGCCCGACGCTGGGAGACGCTTCGCGACGCGGTCAATGGCAAGCAGAGGAGGTGACAGCCGCACTCCTCGTGCTCGCGCAGGGGCCGGCTAGACCAGGGGGCCGGCTAGACCAGGGGACCGGCTAGACCAGGGGGTCAGCTAGACCAGGGGGTCAGCTAGACCAGGGGGCCGGCTAGACCAGGGGGCCGGCTAGACCAGGGGGCCGGCTAGACCAGGGGTCGGCTAGACCAGGGGGCCGGCTAGACCAGGGGATCGGCTAGACCAGGGGACCGGCTAGACCAGGGGACCGGCTAGACCAGGGGGTCGGCTAGACCAGGGGGCCGGCTAGACCAGGGGGCCGGCTAGACCAGGGGGCCGGCTAGACCAGGGGGCCTGCTCGACCAGGGGGTCGGCTAGACCAGGGGGCCGGCTAGACCAGGGGGTCGGCAACCTGCGGTTCCGGAAACTCTTGGGGCGGCTTCTCCTTTGTGGATCTTTGGGCTTGGGGCCCCCCTTGCGGGCAGCCATTAAAATGTTTTTTGTTATCTTAAACGTCACTTGACACAAAAATAATAAGCAATGTATTAAATATGACAGGGAATCGGTGACTACGGAATGTCTTGGTGACGACAAAATGAACAGTCAAACTGTATTGTTATAGAAATAACATAAATAGACATCTATTTTGTTATTTAATTGAGAATGTGTTTTGTCAACAGCTGTCTGCCTGCTGTGTGTTTGTGTATATGTACAAGGAGCTCTGCGTGTGATGCGGCTCTCAAACTATTTTGGGCAAAGACAAAAAATAAATTGCTGCCCTTCTTTGAAAGGTTACAAACCCCTTGGCTAGACAATGCTCTCCTGCCATGTAGAGATGTCAAGCACGAGGTGTACCGGCTTTGGCGGTGGTGCCCGTCATCACGCGGTGCACTCGCAGGGGCATTGACATGGTCCGAGCAGGAGAGCGTTTGGCCGCTCGTTGCCGGAGGCTGTGCGGTTCGAGCCCAGCGGCCACCCTGGTAAACGCTGTGGTTGTTAACAGTAAAGTGCTGCTGCTGCTATGACTACTACTACAACACGCTAGAGGTCCCGTGATTTATAATTCGAAAAAGGACTATAGGCCCATTGTCGTGCCAGCGTCATGGCCCGAATTTGCTCAATTTGAAAAATCTCGGCGCAAATGACTCTCCTTGGATTACACGCGCGGCAACATCGCCCTCTCCTGGCAGATGCCACCCGCCTGTGAAACGCCGCACCTTCGTGACGGCCCCGAGTGGGTCAGAATGATGCGAATACCGAATCCACTCAATTGTCGACGTCGTTGTAACGAACTGTTAGGTGCATGTAACATTTGAGTGAGCTCTCTGGCGGTCCGTTGCTTGTGCTCTGCTATGCCACATTGGCGCTGGAGGCTGGAGGAGGAGGAGTGGTGTCCGCCGTCCCTTCTTCAGGAGGAGCTGTGCGACCTGCGGCTCTCACTTGTCGAGGCCGAGAGGCGATCAATGCCCCAGCAGCTGCCTGGCAACATCAGGGGCCTCCAGGAGTGTCTGGACCAGATACAAGTAAGCAAGGGGGTTTACTTGTCGATTTAAAGCTTTCGTGACTGCAGGGATTCATATTCTTGGTTCTTTCGGTGAAGTCACATAGAAGGGAAATAATTAAAATAAAACAATACAATTCTCACGACGTTTCGATTGCAACACAAGCAATCATCATCAGGTGTGAAAACCACAACAAGAAAATGTTTGAACCGCCACTTTTTTCAAAAATGTTCTTGCTGTGGTTTTCACACCTGATGATGCTTGCTTGCTTGTGTTGCAATCGAAACGTCGTGAGAATTTTATTGTTTTATTTTTTTTATTATTTCGCTTCTACGTGACTTTACCGAATGAACCAAGAATAAGGGGGTTTAAGTTCTGAATTAATGTTTGCCGGGTCGCTGTTAGACCTCAAGTAGGCACGAGGCTCATAGCCCCGAAGTCATGACGATAGGTATACTGGATGTGGTGTGCTGGGTTGTGTCAATATTTTCTGTGTTGATATGAACCGCACAGACCCGGCTTAATTTGAGCTCTGCAAGTAAGGTTTTACAGGTTTCTAGTCGGTGCTCCGTCAATGGAAGAAGAGCAAAACCACACGAACTCTCTTCTACCAGCTTAGACAGTGGCACACAGTCCGTCGTGCTCTGACTGTAGAGATTGCTACAAGTGAAAGGCCATGCGAGAGGGCGTGTGGCACAATTTAGGCACCAGCTAACGTAGAGTGCGGTCGTGTCGTTACGGTTCTCTGCGGTGAGTAGCAATGTCTTTAAAAGCAACGGGCGCTACGCCTCTCTAAATAAAATTTACTCTGAACCGCTTGCGTGTTCCGAGATTCGGCGGTGAATGGAACACCGCACCGTGCAACTTGCAGACGTATTGGAATGGGAAAGAGTTAATAATTCACATGGGCACAGTGGCTTTCCATCTTAAACCTCATGTTCCTAGGGGTAGGAGGATAAAAACACAGGGCAGCTTTCACGAATACATTTCGATCCATGTTTTTCTGCTTCGTGGTCAGCAAGTTTAGTTTTGGCCCTTGCGGTAATGGCAGGGACCAGCGCTAATTCACTAAAGCAAGCCAATACTCTGCTGGCACTTGCCGAGTTGAGCCCCTGAGGCATTCTTCAGGGCACAACATTTTGGCATGAGACTTGATGATTTGCTGCCTGTATATAATTTATTAAATATATATTATTAAAACAATATGTATGAAAAAAGCCAACATTTCCGCCGCAATTTTTTTATTTCCACGCTTGCACGGGCGTGCTTGCGCGTCCATTGTGTACGTGTGCTAATGCACGAGCATGTTTTGCATTTTGAAAGACGCCCGCAGTGCACCTAGCCCGGCACCGTTTATTAGAGACTGATGATGGTCGTCGCATCTTGTGTGCGGCGTTGGCTGCGCTTCGCCGGTTTTTGACCTGGAGGCCAAGGGGACGCGAGGGTTACGACATGGAAATGAGTGATAATTTGGATTCTGGCCTCATCCGTGATATCACCACGTACTTAAAGTAAAGCGCAGGGACTTGTATTTTCCGCTCAATGAAATTTCACGACGACAATGTTTTTTGTACACGCATTGGGCACACGCACAATACGGTCCGCATTTCGCGGTTCTCTTTCGGCAGGCCGCAATGCCAACTGCCGCGGATGTGTGTCGGCCTTAAACGTACGCGCCGGCCGCTTCGCTTACGGTGGACATTGAAGATCCGGCGACGTCATTTGAATAGATTGGGCCTTGAGCTGGCAGTATGGTCCAAATGTGCCCAATTTGAAGATTACTTACATTTTTTTTTCAACCAATTGGGATTACACGGAGCAGTCGTTGCCCCCATCCTCTTCCCCCTCACTGGCAATACCAATTCCCACATGCAGGCCAGATGTCCAGTCTGCCTTGTGCCGCACAGGGGCACCCCCAGTGGCAGCTGTCCTTACACACGTGTGGAAATGAGATGTGTGTGAAGTGCTGTGAGATGCCCCCGGCATGTAGGGCACTTTAAAATAACAATTACAATTATTATTCATAATTATAATTTTCATATGAAAAGCAATAAATAACCAATACCTGTGGGTGGGGGGTGAGGGCGTGAAGACCAATTTAAATAGGTGAGTTTTTGCAAGACAGCACTTGCTGTAAACATCTCCAACGACTACTGATTGTCTCAATCATTTAGCAAAGGCAAAGCGTTTCAAAGCGCGGGAGCTGCACCGGCAAAAGCTCCCCCCCCCCCCCTTTCCCCGATAACACCCCAGGAAACGAGGTCCCGTCACCTCCCGGCGATGCCGACACGTGTGCGTTGCAGGTGTGCGTCGACGAGCTGCCCGCGTGGAGGGAGCGCCTGGAGAGGCTGCGCGAGAGCGCACAGGAGCAGCCGCCGCCGGTGCTGGAGGACGAAGAGGAGGAGGCGGAGGAGGAGGGGACGGGAGACGCCAAGGCCGTCTGGGCAATGCCCGACGACGATCAGATGCACGAGCTCTCCAACCTCTTCCACCTGTGGGACAAGGTAGGGAGGGAAGCCCTTCACCCCCCCCACCCACCCGCCTGCCTTCGCTCGCTCAAAGTCATAGACGTCGTCGTGGCCGAAGGCCCCGTCGATGCCCACCGCACCGTGAGCCCAAAGATAATGGCAGCGCAGCGATCGCGTGAATCGCAAATGCGGATTTCGCGCGCGCGGTTTGTTTCGTCTATCTTGAGCCCAGCAATCGACTTTGAATCGATGAAAGGGGATGCACTGTCACGTGCGGTCATGTGAGTAGGAACAAATAGAAACACATCTCCGTTCTGTGTTTCCACGTATAATTACATATATTTGTAATTTTACTAGTTCTATTGGCTTTCCAGACGAATATTGTTCGGCAAGAATATTCTGTACCGGTTTCGATCTTCGTCTCATCATTTCTTTGGAACTGCTTTTTGTGTTTCGTTTGTAGTTGTTCACCCACACTTTCTGACCCCCCCCCCCCCGACTGGGACATCTGTGAAAAGTAGCATAACAGCTCGTCGGAGTCCTTCTCCAGTCCGAAATAAACACATTCCTGCGGAGGGAGCTGGTAGGAACGTTGGGTTGTTAGGTCAATGGCCAGGGTCAACGGCGGCGTGGTGTATTCTGCAAATATGCCCGACTGTGAGAGCGGGCACAAGCCGGCGTGAGTAGGTTAAACGTTGAGTTTTATAAGGGCACCACAGGGTGACCAGCCCCTTCCCACCCAGCCCCTCCCCACCCTCCCCACCCAGCCCCTCCCCACCCTCCCCACCCAGCCCCACCCTCCCTCCCTCCCCACCCAGCCCCACCCTCCCTCCCCACCCAGCCCCTCCCTCCCCACCCAGCCCCTCCCTGCACGACGGACTGACGGACACAATAATCCCCTGTGGGCTGGTGTAACCAGAAGGTTCCTACCAGTAAGATTCTGATAACTCTGGTCGCTTGCGGGCACGCACCCCGCCCCCCCCCCCCCCCCAGGTGTCGCACGAGTTGCCGGCTCGCTGGCGCGAGGTGGAGGGGCTGCTGCACTCGATGTCGCGCCTCGACGAGCGCTCGGGGAAGCTGCTGCCGGCGCTCGCCGCCGCCCGGACGCGGCTGTGGACGTCCCGCGACGAGGCGCCACCACCACCGCCACCGACGCCGGGGTCCGGCGTGCAGGTGCGCACGCGCGGTGGGAGGATTCTCGCATGGGTTAACTTTTTGCCATTTCGACGACGTATGCCAGAGGTCGCAACCGGGTACCCGATCCCCGTACCCTACCCGATACCCGGCTACCTGTACCCGGCTGGGTACGGGTACCAGTTTGCAACCCTGGTGCGGCCGGGTACGGGTACGGGTAGACCGTGAGTCACTGGTGAGTAACTGTTTGTCACTCATTTCCCAAGGTCTTGTCTCTTCTCACAATTCAAGTTCCTAGAATCAACCCACCCGCACCTGCAACATGGCTTCATCCCAGAGGTCGCAATCTGGTACCCGATACCCGTACCCTACCCGTACCCGGCCGGGTACGGGTAGGGTACGGGTATGGCCGGGTACGGGTACCCGTTTGCGACCTTGGTGCGGCCGGGTACGGGTACGGGTAAGGAATCAAAACCCGTTTGTGACCTCTGACGTACGCGTTATCGTACGTCATTGGTTTTTCTTCCGATTTTTCGTTCCGATGACGATTCCGTTGCGGCGATGTTAACACGCGCACGTGTACGTCATCGGGATGGAATCAGAAGTAAAAAGCCGCGCGGGGAAGGCGCGTGGCACAGTTTGGCGCCGGATATCGTAGTGTGCGGTCGTGTCGCTACAGTTCTGTGCGGTGAATGCAATGTCTTTAAAATCAGCGGTGCTATGCCTCTGAAATTAACGCTGAACCACTTGCGCTTTCCGAGATTCGGCAGTGAACGGGTCACCCAACCTGTAACTTGTTGTTTCGGCATCGGGAAAGGGTTTAAAGTCAGCAGCATAAATGCTCTCAATTGAACGGTGCACCGGATGAGCGAAATATCTGATGTTTTGAAAACGTGTTGTGCTGTAAACCGGCGCTGTAGAGGCAGCGGGGGTTGGTGTATCGGACTAATGACAACTTGTTGAGAGACTCAAATTCCCGTGGGCATCCCAGTGCAATATCCTGGCTCGCCAGCAGAAAGTATGACAGCAAAGTGTGTGGACTGATTATCTGTCCCTTTCGTACGGGATAGAGTGTTGCCCCCTCGCATGTGGGGTGGGGGGGGAGCTTTATCAGTCAAAATTTCATCCATCAGCCACGTATAAATAATATCTTTGCAAACATAACAATTTTGTCGGGTGGTTGGAGCGTCAATGACAAGAATTTTGGCGTAAAACTACCACCACCACGTGGCCTAACCTAAAAAACAAATCTGGATCATGCAAGGGGAGGTATTGGTGGCACGATTGGGCAACAGAAATTGTACCAGCAGTTGGACACCAGGCTCAGAGTGTGGTGTGCGAACCACTGCACCACGGAGCCATTCCCTCCTTTACGATATAGTATTTTATTCCTGAAATAAACTTTATTTCCCTTTGGGCTAAATATTTTATAAGTTTGGCCTGTGTAAAAAATGTGATTGTAGCATTCAATCTAGCATTTTGCGGCAGAGGAAAATCTGAGTGCGGACTCCGTGAATTAAAAACAGCGCTTCGTGATGGCATTGGCAATGTCGTTATGAGTAAAAGTGTGAGAGTAGCACTTAAAATTCAAGCCGCGCAGACCTCGCCACTGTTTGACATTTGAAAATTTCGCAGCTGACTCTGAGCCGAGCGCTGCTGAAAACAGACCACAGATGGCCATTGTCGATAGCTGCCCAGTTGCTGCTACCCATCACTTTGCCCACTACAAACGCGATTGATTAACTCCAACTATGCATGCAATTTGTAATAATCGAAACACAATATTCTCACGTACACCAAGTTGATGTGTTTACCACGAACATGAGAAATTGTAATTGATGGGCCCGATTCCAACTCTTAGTTTTTTCAGTAGTCACGTAGGTAAAAAATGAAATTAAAATTAATAAAAATAAAATAATAAAAAATCACGACTTTTCGGAGGCAACACAAGTCTCCGTCATCAGGTGGGACCGTCACAGCCAGATTTGCTGTATCAAGTGAGGCAGAGATTCCAAGATGCAAGTTCTTAAATACAAGTTAAGGGGGAGGAGAGGGGGGGAGCTTATCAGAATGTGGTAGCCAATGAATGTAACGTATCGGGAGGGGGGAGACTTGTGTTGCCTCCGAAACGTCGTGATTTTTTATTATTTTATTTTTATAAATTTTTATTTCATTTTTTACCTACGTGACTTTACCGATAAAACTAAGAGTATGAATCCTTGCAGTCACGAAAGCTTCAAATTTAGAATTAATACCCTCTATATTCCTGTTGCACGCATTGGTTTCACTCGCCCCCGGCTCTTGCGTGCATTATGTGCTGATGAGATTCGGAAAGTCAAAACCGGTCCGGAGTTTGTTCGCTTAAAAATATGCTACAGCAATACGTTGTTCCAGGAGGGCCAAATAGGCCAATGGACTAAATTGTAATTTTATGTTTGTGTGATGAAACAGACCCTTGGCTCTTTGTAATGTATTTATTTACCCAAAAGCCAAACACGTACATGGTTAACAGAGGGGGTGGTGCGACAAATTCCTTTCGTTATCGCACTTTGATTCCACACTCCCCACATCTACGCTCGGTTTGGCTCTTGCGACCAATATCATCCATAATACAGATGTTTTTGGTTAGATTGTGTAAATATATAAATGTGTCTTTAAACCCGCCAACCACGCGACAGCCAATTAGTAAGGTTAGTCACGTAAACAGAACATGCCAATTTGCTACGAGGACAGCACACCGGTGTGTTGGAGAGTAAATCCACAATCTTCTTGGTTCTTTCGGTAAAGTCACGTAGAATGGAAATAATAAAATAATAAAAATAAAACATAGTAAAATAATAAAATAAAATACTATAAAATAATACAATTATATTGTAATATTCTTATTTCTATTCTACGTGACTTTACCGAAAGAACCAAGAAGATGAATCCCTGCAGTCACGAAAGCTTTAAATCGAAAATTAAATCCACAATGTTTACAATCGACGCTCACCCATCTATATTCTCAGCGCCTTGACCGACCCAAACCGAGCGGCGTGGTGAAGTGCGGTGAAATAGTGCTCATGACCTGCACAGCATGGGTAGGTCCCCTCGTCCAAGATAACTCTATCCAACACGACGGAAATACCCCATCGCACTTTGTTACAATGCTCCATGCTAGCGCACGTGCGACCCGATTGCACGCCTCGCAGTGCCGGTGAGAGCCACGGGAGGGGGCCCTTGGTGGGCCCAACCGATCGTCACCGCTAACTCATCACTCGCAAGCCATATCCATCCACAAGGTGGCGGCAGCGAATAATACGATTTTAACATGATGGGCATTCGTAAATCAAGCGCTCTCGTAGGTAAAAATTTAAAATTAAAATTTTATTTTTTTACCTACGTGACTTTACCGAAAAAACCTAAGTATATGAATCCTTGCAGTCACGAAAGCTTCAAATCTAGAATCAAGCCCTCTCCTCGACCGACGCCTCCCCCATGCCGTGTTGACCATACTTCACCGCACTGGACAGTGCGAGTTGTTGGAGGGGAGCGGCTCCAGTGCTGGTTCAGATATCACTCGCCACTGATGTTCACCTTGGACGGGCTTGTGGATAGGAAGCAAACCTTGGTGACCAGGTTCAAAAACGCGTGTGTTAACCGCTCTGCCACCGCCCCCCCCACGACCAAAGTAAACCGACGTGTACGAAAATAATACATTGTAATTACTGTACTCGTCTGTAAACACACGGCTGGCCCTTGCAGCCTTGCGAGTTTGGTGACCTTTAATTAAAGAGCATGGCTGTAACCCAACAAAACAAGGGCACAGACAATTACGCCTGGCGCTGTTGGAAAGCCAACGGGGGGGGGGGCGGGGGGGGGGATCATCGCCGGCGTTGAACGGCGCCGGAGCCAGCCATGCCACTTGGTCGTGGATTCTCGGATGGCATCTCGGAGGATGAGCCCGGCTACGTGGATGAAACACCCGCGGGGGCACACGGTATCCAGCGGGCGCCAGATTATAACGCGGCCCTTGCCAGAGGGACAATTGGTGCACGGTGAAATATGGGCGATTTTACCGTCTTCATCAGCGTCGTCGATTAATATATTTAACGCGGTTCATATTTTATTACTGACGACCAAATCACCAATTTGCGCGCCCCAAGCTCGTCAGTTCTGAGAAAGCAAAGCAGCCTTGAGCAAGTGCTTGGATCGGTGACCAGCAGACGGTCACTTCAGCAAATTCCGCTGTTGTACTGTACTTCTACGCCCCCCTCTTGACGCTCACCGCATTCACCAAGCTGCACTCAGCAGTGTGGTGAAGAATGGTCATTTTTAAGCCTGGCTTTGAATATCTGGATTGCTTGCCGCCCGTGATAAAATCCAGGTTCTCAAGGGTTGTTCGTCTCTCTCCAAGTCGCCAAAAGAGTGCACAAGAAACGATCACATAAAATACGATTTGCTGTGCAGGTGGCATACATATAGGCCGTGTCTGCTTGATGAGGGATTATCGACATTTTCGCATAGAACGCCTAATGTGCGTTTCTGCAAGTCGTGCAGTAATTTAAAGTGCGATCTTTTAATAACGTTTTGTTCATGCCAAGGAAGGCTGCAGTCTTCTTTTGTTCTCAACCCTGCCCTGTTTTTGGCTTCCCTTTTTCCAAAGGAGAGGGACAAAAAATTAGAAGGATAAAATTTGGGTTTTCACTTAATTTGGCTCAATTTCACATCTGGGAATTCCAAACACCGATTTGGTTTACAAACAATATCACAGTGCAGCCCATGGGTGGGAGTCCACCTTCTACTGTGTAATTGGGGGAAAAAGGCCACAAAAAAGGCCCATAATCACGATGGTGAGATGTTATCTCCCTCGCCCGGAATACAGGAGGTCTTTGGTGTTCGATCCTGACCCTGACGCCGGTATATTTAGATTTTGTATGTTCTCCCCGTGGTCACGTAGGTTTTTTTCCGGGTCCTCCGGTTTTCCCTCCACATTTATAAAATGTGCGTTTCGAGTATAATTTGGCTGTTACAAATTTCAACGCAATCAGCCACTCCATTCAGCTAACATTTGTGGCCAGGTCGCATCTGAACATGTATAAAAAAATGTTTTATCATGGCACGTGCCAATAGTACAATCGGAATAAACTATGGGGGAAGAGGATATAATTCGTTTTTATGGTAATGTCCCATGTGCTAGGCCTTTTTCAAAGCGCTGAAATATTGATGAGGAAAATGTTCTAAGAAATAACATAAGATAGGAAAGTATGTGAAAGTAATAGTACCCAGTGTAGTTTTTTTTTAATGATTGATATAACAATCAATGATTTGTAATGCGGGACATGTACGAAATGATAACTTTAACGTTTTATCTCCACAGAAGCCGGAGGGTTTGGTGCCCTTTGACCTTTCTGCCGTGAACACTTTGTTGGCCGAGGCAGAAGAAATGGAACGTGCGGGGGTTTTACCAGAAGAGCTTAAGGTGATGTGTTCAATGTTAACAGCGAGGATCGAACACAAATGCTTGTGACTTCTCGTTGATGTACACCAGGTTGGTGAATGGCAGTTGTATTTGTAAAGTAGGTTGATAGTGGCCTGCTGAAAGGCTGTATTTTTCCACAATTCACAAGGGGAGGTCACATGCATGGCCATGAAGTCATTTCATGAAAATGTAACTTGGCTATTATCTGATTAGCTGTCCTACGAAGCAATGTGAAGTGTCCTTTTTATTATTATTATTAATATTCTAAGAGTACCGTTAAAATATATCGGGTGATATTCACATCTTGACAAAACGGACAATGCATTGCATTGGCAGCGCTCAGCCCTGGACACTAAGACTGGTGCCAACCCTGGGCAATCATAACTATCAAGAGTGGTTTCATCATTTGAAGTGGTGGTGCTCACCTGATCAATAATAATAATTGTTTATGGTGGAGACATCGGCTTCTTTTTTTAATGGACAAAAAATAACATCAATATTTTGTGGTTTATTTACACATCATGATCAGATATTCATGCAATTTTACACAGTTTTTTTTTTTTAGGAGTTGTGTGGTACAGCTCTCTGATGCGTTTTCGTGTCGTTCGGCACGATGTCCAACGTTTCGTTCTCCATGCGTTTGAGAGCCGCTTCAGCAACTGAGAGATTCTTGAGTAACTGAAGCTCCCCAGCACGTGGGGGCGAAACGTCGGACATGGTCTCAAACAACTCGCGGTACAACCCGAAAGCACATTGGAGAGCTAAACAATAAATACCACTGGTCAACAAAAAAAACATTTTTTTCTGGCCTGGACTTTTGCAGCTGTTTTAGACTAATTTCAGGGTGCTGATTCCAAATATGATCTCAGATTTGCTCTATCACATCTCATTTTTATGCTATCGGCATACCTCATTTTCATTGATTTTACCCGAAATTAACTCTGTCACTTATGATTGCAAGTTGTTGTGGTGCTGTATTTTTAGGATAGTGTGCTTATAATATAATTTTATGTAGATATCAACATTTATTTAATATTTTTCTTCTGCAGTTTTTATTGAAAATGCAATATTTGATATCTCAAAAACCTGATGTGATAGACAAAAACTGATGCCAGATTTGGAATCAGCACCCCAAAATTACCTTAAAACCGTTGGAATACCTTATGCCAGAAAAAGTGTGTTGTCCAGTGATATCTTTAAAAAATACGAGTATCTTGTCTTGGCGAAAGCCTACCGAGCTCATGCGTTGCCTCTGGGGCAAGGAAAACATGGCATATGTATTTGAGAGGCGGGTGTTGTATCATACTAGTAAAATGACATATCACTGTTGTTGTGTTTACAGGTCACAGTGAGGAATTTGCATACTGAATGGTTGCAGTTTAATGAGCTGATGCGAGGCCTTCCAAAAGCCAACGAAGAGAAGCCTTGCTTTGTTGATGCAGGTATCTGAACCCCACATCACATAAAAATAAACTAAATTTCGATTTAAAGCTTTCGTGACTGCAGGGATTCATCTTCTTGGTTCTTTCGGTAAAGTCACGTAGAAGGGAAATTACGCTGTCTTTCCGACAGACCTGTTCTTCACCTGAGGACGGCTGCTTGCGTTGTGGCCGAAACGTCGTGACAATTATTTTATTATGTTTTATTTGTATTATTTTATTATTTCCCTTCTACGTGACTTTACCGAAAGAACCAAGAAAAAAAAGAAACTACTTAAAAACATATAAACTAGCTGAAGCTATAAAACTTAATTTCCATTTTTGAAGTGTTGTTACGGTTTAATGGGTCGAGATAATATTTATATTTTGGAAGTAATAAATATGCACTTTGCTTTGAATAAAAGTCACCTGCGTTTCTTGACAGGTCATCATTTTTGGCCCCAAGTAGTGCAATGACAAGCCTGCTAAATAAATTGCAGGCTGCTATCCTACAGGAGTTTTTATTACCCCCCCTTTCTTGATCACAAATTTGTTGGATAATTTACGCTGAAACATGCAATTTGCAGACAGCCTGTGGTGCACTTTAAAATTATGCTGTGTGCGCTTCCCTGCTCCTGTGTCACCGCACTCGCTGACTGTGCGTGTCCTTTGGTCTTTTCTTCCATCCATTTATCTGCACATCTGTCCCTCCCTCTCGCCCTCCTCATTTCGTCTTCTTCCAAGTGCCTCTTCTTTGAATTAAACTGTCTTCAAGAAAAATGAAAATTTCCTTTTTTTAATCATGATTAGGATTAAGTTATATTGGGGGCGTGTAGAGTTAAGCATTGCTCGCCCAATGGCACGCAGTGTGATTTATCTTCCTGTGGCAACATAAGCTTCAGCTATGACAAGTTCTGAGTGTGATATTACTTGTAGAGTGAAGGTTTAATAATCAAAGACGCTGAATATTTCAACTTTTACATATATAAAAAAAGACAAAAGTGTGTCTGCATTAGTCTACTTTCACATTAAAGTTCCCGATAAAGGAGTTTTACGCTACATTATGCTGGGTGGCATTCACTCACTAATATGCAAATATGGAGGTAATCGTTGCGAATTTGCACTAGTCTCTGTTTATTCAATTTGAATTCGGGAAACTATAATAACATGCTAATTCAATGCAATCTGTTAATTTCTTACTGACGTTTAATTAAACTAATATTTGATCAAATTTTGACTTAACTTTCGTGACTGCAGGGATTCATATTCTATGGTTCTTTTTGTATACTCACGTAGAAAAAAAAAATTAAGTGATTAATTTAAAGCCATCACCCCAACCGTGAGAAAGGAGCCATCTGAGGTTCCAATCAAAACCACCTTGCCATACATAGCAGGGGTAACCAAAAATATTTCCAAAATCATTAACAAACACAAGATCCAGGTCCGATTTAACACAGTATATAAAATGCATGATCTGATCCCATCTGTGAAGGACAAGATTCCTGACATGCAATATCCCGGCGTCTACAAACTAAGCTGTATCTGCGGCAGCAGTTACCTTTAGGAAACTAGGCGACATGTCTCGGACCGTGTTCGTGAGCACAAGGCAGATTTGAAACATGGCAGGTCCAACACTTCTGCCGTGGCTGATCATTATTTTAATGCAGCTGGCTCCCACGAAATTGATTTCTCTAAGACGATGGTACTTTGCAAGCCTACTGGCTATCAACAAAGATTCGTTCATGAAGCCATCCATATTTACAGATACCATTTCAACCGAGAGGATGGTTATAAGCTCAGCAATCATTGGAAAGATGTCATCAACCACTTTTGGTCAACCTCTACCATCAGAAGTGTTGGTGTGTGGAGCGAGGTGCAATGCTTTGATTGGTGGAGACCTACTGCCGGTGTCGGAGCCCTCTCCTACATTAGCATTAGCTGCCCCGCCCATTTCTAAATCTTTATAAACAGCTTGCCCTCAGAGGCTAACCTCCCTGTTCCTGATGACGACCGCTTGTGTTGCGATCGAAACGTCGTGATATTTTTAATCACTTTATTTTTTTATTAATGTTATTTTTTCTATCTACGTGACTTTACTGAAATAACCATAGAATATAATATTTGATCATTTAACATCATCAGTCCATGGCTGGATCAAGGCCTGTTGTGTTAGTATGTGCCAAGTAGTTGATATATATAGAAATGTTAAATTTCGATTTAAAGCTTTCGTGACTGCAGGGATTCATCTTCTTGGTTCTTTCGGTAAAGTCACGTAGAAGGAAAATATTTTATTATTTTCCTTCTACGTGACTTTACCGAAAAAACCAAGAAGATATAGAAATGTTCTTTCGGACACATTCCATTTCAGGCACTGCTCAAGCCCACTAACTTTTCGTCACAGTGAACTATTCACGTGTTCCACTGTACATTTCTCTCTTATTCCAAGTGTGCGTCTCTCCATGTGTCTTTGTGCATTTTCCAGTTGTTGTTCCATTGTTTTGCGAGTGGACCACGTTTAGGAACGATGTCAGAGGTGAAGAACATGTCTGTCGGAAAGACAGCATCTAAATGACGCTGTCTTTCCGACAGACCTGTTCTTCACCTGAGGACGGCTGCTTGCGTTGTGGCCGAAACGTCGTGAGAATTATTTTATTATGTTTTATTTTTATAATTTTATTATTTCCCTTCTACGTGACTTTACCGAAAGAACCAAGAAGATGAATCCCTGCAGTCACGAAAGCTTTAAACTGAAATGTCAGAGGTGTTACGTTAAATATTACAATCGTCTTGTGTTTTAAGGGCCTTCGATGGACATTGCGAGGGTTTCTGCGACGCCAGTGTCTGTGAAAAGCGGTCCAGTCGTTGAGCAGCACCACCATCTTGCAACATGCCAGGATGATGCCTTCCCAGAATTCCAAGCGCGCGTTGCAGGGCTCTCCGATTGGTTGGCTGAGCTCGAGAAAAGATTGACACCACAACCCGTGACCTTTGGCGACGTCGATGACATAAACAGAGAGATTAAAAAGCTAAAGGTAAAATAACATCGAATGTACACATTCATTGCATTGGCTTGTGCCCAATACATAAAGATTCATAAAGGATACATATGCATACCAGAATGCACTCAATATAGTCATTCACTTGTCAATTAAAACATGCTTACGGCCCTTTTATCAATCTGCTACTGGATAAAGGCCCTCCCCATGTCGTGCGGGTCATGGGGAATTTATCACCATACTTTACCACTCTAAGTGTGAGTTGGTTAAAGCAGGGAGCATAAACGCAGGAAACATAGCATGGTGCAACAGTGAATTTTGCTGCCCTGCCCTGGCCTGCAATGAAAGAAACACTAAATATGCAACTACAGCGGGCACACCTGTGTAAGTGACATCAGGAGTATGACGGTTCAACCTTCCCGGGGGGCAATTCGATGAAGTGTCATCGCAGTTTAGTGTCGTGATTCAGTTTTAAAATGTTACTGAATGCAGTGGCCACCAAACTCGCTGCGGGTTGATGCGTGAAACCCATGACATGAAGCGTAACCTTAATCTAAGAACATCGATTCTTACACACTCGACTTAATGCGTGTATCGTGAGCTTCGGAGTCGATTTTATAAATCGGCGAGTCAATGCGTTGTTACACCTGCACAAGCTGAATGGTAGCGCAGTGTACAGACTTTCTTCTCATCTCAGTCTCTAAATGTTTCTGTGGTATAACATTTGCATTGGCGTGGAGCCAAAACCAAATACGTATGGTCTACTTGCTACATTTCATGTGTATGCAAATTCGGGCATTTGTAGAATTAAAAAAAATATCTCGGTAAATAAAACTTGGGTGTTTTGATGGTTGACTTCCATCATCGTGTGTATTTGTGCGTGTGTGCGTGTTTCCTGGCAGGCTGTTATGCGTGATCTGAACCTCAAACGGCCGCAGTTTTATGAGGTCATGACATCAGTTGAGAAAATCCGCGCTGGGCCATCACGTCTCTGCTCCAACGGTTTGTATCAAAGTGTTTCCTGGCGTTAACCTCACGGTCGCTGCCTCTACTGTTTATCCGCGCAGAATTTTTTACTGCGGGGCATTAAGAGAGATCACTTTCAAGGGAGCCATGCGTCTGCGTGTGATTTTTTTTTTTATCCCAGAAACACCCGACCCCCTGTTCACCTTTTGCCATCAAATGAATTGGATAGGCGTGGTGGTACGCGGTGAAAACATTGCCGTTGTGATTTTCTGTGCAGATGGCGTAAGTGTTGGCCGTGTTTGTTCGGTCAGAGGACGATGGGCATTTTCGCACGGACACCATTTCTTTTCTGCAAGTCGCTTGGTGACTTAAAGTGAAATGTTGTTAATTTTGTGTTTAATGCCAAGGAAGGTGGCAATTTTCCTTTGTTCTCAAAAACGTTTTTGGCTCCCGTTTTCACACCCCGATGCAAGCAACCGTTGCAGCCTTCCCCTCAACACTTTACATCGATTGCTCATCTTATCCCGTCGGCTTCGAGAATGTTCCCCATAAAGCAACGCTGGCCAAAGCAACGCAAGCCACTTACATTCCTGGCAAGAGCTGCCGCCGCTGGTGACTTCGGATTTATGTTTGATTACCAGAGCACGCAGTGCGTCACGTTGCGTGTCGTCTTCAGGCTGAAGGGACCATATCATGATGAGCGAGAACTTCTCGGGTCGGCTTGACCAATGTCGTCCACATGATGTCAAGTTGAAGGACATTTGTAGAACCATCTTGCTCGTCGCCGACATCTGCGTTTTTTCGTGTTGTTGTTGTTGTTTGTGACACCGAAGCGGCAACACAATTATGCATGGGGTGGCACACCTTGAGCGTGCCCCGGCATTTACGGTGACAAATTAATCCGATTTGCATTTTAAACAGAGGCTCCTCGGCTGCAATTGCGGAGGAAGCGAGCAGAGTAATTAATTTAGACACGCCGGCATGTGCGCACTCACGGCGCAAAGTCCGCGGACGAACATGCGGTGCGTGAAGCTCACCGCGGCAGAACACATTTAACCATTTCGCACGTGATTCCTCAACAAAGGCCACAAAGTGGCAATTCCCGCAGCGAGTGGAGTTTGTCTCAAAGTTAACTTTTATCGCCGTCTCGGGGTCAATTAGCCGTGAACGTTAAAAAGCCTTGAAATGAAATGAGCAAATATCGGATCCATTGATGAATCAATTACAATTTATTATGGTGCTCAAGGTAAAAATGTAAAAAAAAAAAATTTAGGTAAAGGTGCAGCCCTGCAATTACTTGCTCATTCCACTGCTGGCTGAAGGTCTTCCACCAGAAGGAGCTCAAGAAAGAGCTCCTTCTAGAGAGGGTATATTTTCATTCTCCTCCACAATGACCATACTTCTTGAAAGAGGAGGAAGTACTCATAGTTGACCCCGCCACACGCGATCTGCCCATCGAATTGCAGCATAGCCGTTCATACTGCTGGGTAGATAGAAGTGGAGGGAATTGACAAGGAAAAAAAAATCAAATCGCCATTGTTTCAACTTCCATGCCGGGCATATGAACCGACAGACGTCTGGGTTGCAAGTCCAGCGCATGCTGACGTTTACCACCACGGCAGCATCCACGCCTCGTAATGCCTGTGTAGTATAATAGCACCAGCTAGTGGCCAGCAGCGGCAACTGTGGTGGACAAACGGTACACGTGCCGGTGAGCATACACACGGCTGTGTCGGCAGGGCGGTGGAACTGGGGCAAGGGTCATGGGGGGCCCCGTCTGGAAGCCCCTGGAACTTGCTAGTGGGGTCGAGAAGGGAGCCACGGCCAGGGCGGAGCCAGGCCGCGCTGGGAGCATAAAAGGGGCCGAGAGCGGGAGCTCAAGGCTGCCCGTTCTGGGATTGGATCATCTCCTCGTTGCTGTCGTCTCGTCACCATCGTCACCATCGTCGTCATTGTCGCTGCCCTCTTCGCCCGACATTGCGCTGCTAGATAGTTGTTGGCTGTCTCCGTCAGCGCCGTCAGTGTTAGACGGCTCGCGTTGTGTATAGGCTAGCGACTGTAGAGTGTGCAGGCGAGAGCGTGGGTGTTCAATACAGAAAGGTGCCTCTACAATCCTCGTCTGAGAATCACTGACGCTACATTTCGATTTAAAGCTTTCGTGACTGCAGGGATTCATATTCTTGGTTCTTTCGGTAAAGTCACGTAGAAGGGAAATAATAAAATAATAGGTGAAGAAACAGAGCTGTCGGAAAGATGCTACACTTGCATGGAGTCGCACGTTGTAAGAATTGATGGTTTTATTCGCGTATGTATTTAACCCTTTCCTCCTCCGAGACGTCTGCAGGGTGGGTGTCCCGTTTATCGCTGAATTTTGAAATGCGCAAGCCCCTACTTCTCTGCTGTATTTGCGAGTGAATGTAGGAATTATAACTCTGCCAGATAAGAGCGATGCTGACTGAGGCTCTGTGGTGCCGATTGGGTCCTATCACTTAACAGATGCACACAGGGCCCACTACAAAGCGCACTCTCTCCAATGCTCATATTATTTTGCCCTTTGTTCAATTACTCAGCTGGTGCGAGAATTGTAGCTTGACATATTATTTCTGGTGCGTTTCTCCCTGGCGCAAGAGGGCACAGCTTATTCTCCTACCAAACTATCTCGCTGGTTTATTATACCAGAGATGCTCCATAGGCAAATATCACGGCATATCACATATCACAAGACTAGATTTCTTTTTAGTTAACATTTTTATGAGATCCTGGGTTTAAATGATGTACAGTAACAGAGTTTAGCCGTGATTTTAACCGAGATCTCAAGTGTAAAAAGTTGCTAGCTCTCAGTCCAGTCAGTAAGGGCTGCGCGGAAAACATTAAATGCACTTAAGTTAATTTCTTAATTCGGAATTCAATTCCCAAACCATGGCTGACATTCGTGGCGTGTGATATCTGAACTGGTCCTGTGTCCCCCCCCCACCTCGCCCTTTCACCAAACTGCACTGACCAGCATGGGGAAGTATGGTCAAACAAACCCGCATTACTGTCAAGGTGTGGGGTGGTGGTGGGGGGAGGCATTCTTCCAGCAGTGGATTGACAAAGCGCCGTAAATTACCATAAACTATGAATGAGGCAAATTCTCATGATTTTTTCCCACTCACTCTAAACTGTGAAAGTTCTGAATGTTGATTAAAGTGGGAAAAAACAATCTATGAGGCTGCATGAGATCCTACGAAGTTCGCACGAGTGCCATTTTTGAAAACCCGTTTTATTCTCAGTGCAGACCAACGCCTTGAACTATGCATACGTCATTTGGCTTCATTCAACACGAATGATATTGGCCAATGATCGATTATTTGAACCACTATGGCAACTGTGCAAGGTGCGCGTGCGTTTGTGTGTGCACGCACACCACGTGCGTGTTTGCGCACTCGTGTGTTTGGTGTGCGTACGTGGGAGCATGCGCTGTGATCCAAACCTCTCCTGGGTTCAATTCCTGAGCACAGGTGAAGTGGCCTGTGGAACCGGTAGAGCTGTGGCTTCTCTTTGGGTGACTTTAATGGGTTTCCAACAATCTGTTCATGGCCAGCACTGGGGAGACAAAGGTGGCCAGGATTGGTGTAGGCAATGCCAACCCTTGGTGACTTGATTCAATAACTTGTAATGCTGACTCTCGTTTATTGTATTTTATGAATGGGCGTGTGTTTTATTCAATTAAATAATGCATCGTTGCTTCACCATGTAGGTTTGCTCGGCCAATAAAAATCATAATTTGAAATTGAAATTCTGAGAACAAATTTATCTACTCGCTAAATGTTGTTGTCAGACTCGTCCGTTAACTCACCGGTGAGCCAAAACGATAACAATTGGCACGTTAAACGCTTGGTCACGTCGCAGTTAAATTACTTTTGGCTTTGTCGGGTGGTGGAGGATTCTTAGACACAAATGTTGTCGGATAATTAGTGGGCCTTCTCCAAAATTCCATTCTGAATCGTACATCATTGAGTTCTCGTACGTTTGTGCATTTTATTCTATTAAATAATACATCATCGCGTTCCTATTACTGAACATAGGCTTTTTCTCCCTTTCTGCGTGTGTGCGTGTGTGCATGCGTGCGTGCATGTCCATGCAGTGGAACGGCTCGGCGATGGCCTGTGCCAGGCCGAAACCGACTTGAGTCGCCGTGTGCAGACGCTGCAGGCCATGTTCCTCGATTCGAGCCTCTGGGACGAGGTGAAGCACGAGGCCGAGCAGCTGCTCGACGAGGCCGAGGCCCGGCAGCTTCTGCTCGTCGTAGGGCCGGGACAGCCGGACGCTTCGAGCAGCTTGCTCGAAGCGTCGACGGAGACTCCGTGTCCGGAGCGGCGGCCGGACGCCGAATCGACGACGACCGGCGATGCCGAAGCACCGGCTGCACCCCGCGAGCTCGCCGCGAGCACCGCCGCCTTCGGAGAGCCCGGCGGAGGAAGTCCGGGTGACTTTGACCTGCCGGGAGAGGTCACCGTGGAGAAGGAGGGGACGCTGGAGGCACCGGGGTCGGGTGGGGTGTGCAATGGCGTGGAGCAACGGAGCCGACCCAACTCGGATTCCTCGGTTGAGCTGGAGCCGGTGACTCGGCCGGGAGAGGTGAACCACGCCCTTGGCACTGGTGCCGAGGTGGAGGACGTGGAGTTCGTGGTGGTGCTCGAGAAGCAGCTGCTTGAGCAAAGGGTAAGGATAGGGCCTGGAACGATGCATCGGTTCTTGTGTTCACGTTGCACGTGTTGACTTGTGCACATCTGCACGTATGTTTGGTGGACTTTTTTTGCACTGTACATAGCCAACCTTGCGAACATGAATCGGTTATGCAACTGTTGTTAAGATGAGAATTGGAAGGCATGGGTTCACACAGTGACGTTAATAAGAAGGATGAAGATCAGACAGGATGGAAGGAGTTTTAGGCAAATATCTGCCTTTTGGGTCAGATAGAGATGAGAAGAAATGAAAGAGGTATGCCCTTGTCACGGATATTCACAGCGACATTTAACGTGTTTTTTTGAGAATATTAAATGAGAGAAAGAAAGATGTAAACATCAATGGGGAAATGATTAACCATCTCAGAGTTTCTGATTGCACAGCCATTATAATAACTCAATGGGAATGAGTAAGGGGAGATTATTGTGGATCTCTAGAAGGCTGTAAAGTTGTGCTCGAGATCAATGTGAGCGGGGGAAACAAAGGTTTGGCAAAAATATTTCTCAACAAAATGAAGATGTTTGTTGGAGGGACACAACTGGAAAACAGCTTATGTACACCGAGAGGTCAAAACGGAATTTCATTATTGAGTTGAATGGTGACCCTCGGTCGTGACAAATGACCTTATCCCTGGGGGGGAGGGTGGGGTGGTGGAATCATTCTACGCCCCCCCCCGCACCCCCTAGTAACGATGCGTTTGCCATTCTGACCCCCGCCTGCATTATGCAAGTTTCACCATGAAGGGAAAGTCGTACACCAAGGTGATGTTTATTTATAGCGCTCGGCTAACATTGCGGATTTGCCCTTTTTATGCACGTGGGGTCTTAATTTATAGAGCGATGTTACCACAACGTTTGCTCCGAATGTTTTATTTTTACAAAACCCATGAACTTGGAAATTGCCTGTGTTTGTTGTGAAATACTAAATTAGGTTTGTTATTTTTTTTGTTTGGTGGTTATCTCCATAATTAGATTTTCCGATTTTTGCATGAACTAAGAAAATGCATTTTTGTAATAACACCTTTGATAAACATAAGACGGGATTTATGTAAAGTATATTCCATTATCAATTCCTTGATTATAAAAATTTTGTGAATTTTTAAAGTGGGATTTTACACAACACGGTGGCTCTAATTACCGCCGTGACATGGATGGAATAGACAAAACGCTTAGTAAATCTTTGGAAGGTGTGTACTGATAAATCATTAATATTTATACAATTTGTTTTATCTTCTCAGCAATAGTTATAAAGCCAATTTAAGTTGGATTTGCTTGCAGGGCTTCTGGAAAACTGTGTAGGATTAAGGTGGAATGCATCTTTAGATGAACCACAATCGTAAGAACGACTCTAATTGTTTGGGCAGTGACGCGGCCCAAGTGGTAGGGCTTCTGCCACTTGTGCCAGAGGTTAGAGGTTCAAGCGAGGGTGTATTAATCATAAACAAAATTAAGCACGGTCTGTTTCCCATTGAAAGTTAAATATCCCATGACTATTCATGAAAGAGTAGGCCTTTACACAAACACCATCACATTCAATTAGTCTCGAATTGTCTCGAATTATCTGGAAAGCTAATTAGCCCAAATAACTAAAAACACATGCGGAGGATTTCTACTTATTTACGTTTTTACCCATAATGCTGCCAACGTCAAATGAGTTTGTACAATACATAAAAATGTGGTTATGCACTGAATTTGGCTAAATTCCTGGTCTGCGATTCGAATTTTGGTTCGACTGTCATACATTGAACTTTGCTCCCGTGGCTGAGTGGGTTGGGAACGTGATTTCCTCTACCGTGTGGACCACAGTTCACTTCAAGGGGTCACCCTGCGATATTCCCCTCGATGGACCGTTCTCTTAACATGAAGATTTGCGCTGCTCTGCTAGAATCTTGACAAATTCATCTCTTGACACGACGGCGATTACAGAAATCCGGAACGCAGTCGTGGGAGAAATTAACAATTGACGCAAGTCTCCGTCGGTTTCCTTGGTCGTGCGTCGGTGCTTGCAAATTCGATCCCAATATCCTCCTCTTCGACGTCCTCACTCCATCACGAACGTCGCAGCACACCTGCCCACAGACAGTCCACCGTGGCGGAGGTTTTTTTTTTAATCGTAACAAACCCATGAAGTTTTAATTTGTTTTTTTTTACAGCACGCCGCGTGGCTCGCATGACCCCCTGGGGTGTCAGATTTCTCGGGGGGGGGAGGGGGGACAGTCTCCGATGCAACTGGACTATTTTAAAGGAGGTGGAAGGTAAAAAGTGGAGAGATGGCCCCCCCCCGCCCAGCTGCTGCCCCAACCAAGCGAGGGACACCACATCAGGGGAGAGGATGACGGGAGTGGGGAAGTATAACCAACCTAATGTGGAAGACCTTAGGGGTAGGTGGATGGGGGGGGAGGAGGAGTCGACTGTGGTTTTGACCTCGGCCTGCGCACGACCAACGCAAACGCGCCACTTACTTGGTTATTTACGAGCGGGACCTGGCGTAAAGTGCCAAGAATTAAATTAATCCAAATGGCATGTGTGAAAATAACTGTCGTTCAATTACGAGGATGGGCCGCTGGATTCGGTGCCGGGCGGCGCCGCTACGCACGGCCCCGGCAGGGCAGGTCAACTCATCGCCCCGTGTGCCACAGGAAACTCATTTTTTTAATACGCCACACACGCACGCGCGCGCGATTTTTCATAATTAAGATAATCCGGAACGGCCGCTTTTTTGCATTTTGCGCGGCGCGCGATTTAAGTATTTTGTATCGTGCACACGGGGAGGGGGCGAAGGTCGGCACAAAACAGAGGGGCTGACCACGGCCTGCGGCTGTGTCATCATAACCGCGCTGTGCTCTGATGGAAATCCTCGCCTTTTTTCATTTTTCGTTTTTTGGTTTTTTTTTTTTTTTTCTTTTTTTTTTTTTTTTTTTTTTTTTTTTTTTTTTTTTTTCTTTTTTTTTTTTTTTTTTTTTTTTTTTTTGAGAACGCGGCGGCCAGCGTCGCCCCGAGCCGGTGATTTCGTCCGCGGCGGTGCAGGCGGCGGTTTTCCGTCACTTTTCTTTTTACGATTATTAAACAAAAAAAATGTTGGACGCGGCTGTGAACCAACAGCAGAGCGGTGCATCCTGGCAAAGGATTTGCGGCAACGTGGATTTGTCCGGTATCTAAATATGCAAGCTGCAATGCAAGACGTTTTACGGAAACGGGTGAGCATACCACTGTGATGGAGAGAAAGAGAGAGCGAGGCATTGGCGGGGAACACAAGGACATCGTGAGCCTGGACTTGAACAGGAGTGGCGAGTTGGCACCAAGAATAGGTGAGGGAATTGGAGTTCAAGACCACGGAGATAGCAGGAGGGGGATATTACTGACCTATAACCCACACTGACCAGCGTGGTGAAGTATATCAAACAAGCCCCTATGACTGTTGAGGCATTAGGAAGCCTTCATCCAGCAGCGGATCAAGGAAGGCCGTATCATTATGAACATGTTATTCATTAACAGTAGGGCATGGAAAGATTCACCCCTACCCCCACCCCTCTGATTTGATTACCATCATTCAGGATAGCAATGCGATTAAATTATTAAAATGTTTGTGGCATTGCAGTGAATGGTGGCCGGGGCCCTTTTAGTGGCTCTTGGGGGTAACGTGAACCCGTTCAGAATCGATAAAGCATTCATTAACGGGGTGTACGGCCAGCACACCGCCCCCCCCTCTCTCCGCCCACCACAACAACCGATGGATTCCCTGCTGGCTTTCCTCCAGGAGTAAATTTGACGGAGGCTTTTCAGAGTTGCTTCGTTTGTTTCTGTTTTTGCGACCCCCGCCCGCCTCTCCCCCTCGAGCAGGCGTTGATGCAGGAGCAGGAAGAGAGGCAGTCAGTGCTGGACGCGGCGCGAGCCGAGGCCGAGAGGATCCATCTGGACTACTCCGTGGACGACACGGCGAGCGTCCTGCAAGAGCTGGCGGCCCTCGAGTTGCGGAACAAGCACCTCGTGCAGCGGTGAGCGACCTCCAGCCGGGCACGTGAGCCCGTAGCAATAGTAATAATAATAGCGTGCGTTTTTGGTATTCCCGCGCCATTCTCGTGACGCAAGGGATGTCACGACAAAGGTGTGCCACGTTTCGCCTACACGGTCTGCGTTACTTTCCCCAGTAGAGGTGGTGATGGTTACTATGTGTGATCCCAATTTAGTAATTTGCAGATGATTTTTTTTTCGTCAAATTTTGGCCCTGGCACACAAACGACAACCTACTCTTTTTCGATTTAAAGCTTTCGTCACTGCAGGGATTCATCTTATTGGTTCTTTCGGTAAAGTCACGTAGAATGGAAATAATAAAATAATAAAAATAAAACATAATAAAATAATTCTCACTATTTTTTTTATTATTTTATTATTTCCATTCTACGTGACTTTACCGAAAGAACCAAGAAGACAACCTACTCTTTCCGAATGCCCGCGAGTATTTTACGGTTAATATACCCACGGTAATGTCAGGATCGGAATCTTTATTTCGACTGGAGGAATCTATTGAGCTATGCAGCTCTTTTGCACAGATGTCCATTGTGTCCAATAACCAGAGTGTGGGCCTGCAAGATTAAAAACCGCGAGTTTCTGGAACGGGCCGTATCCACCCACACCATCCCCCAGGGTTTCTGAGGGTTGGTTGTTTGAAAACAGTAATGCAAACACGAACGAAAGTAATTTTGCAGCGAAAAAGTGACTTTACATTTTCCTGTATTTTCCCCCACTTAAACACACGCGCTCGCACGCATAGTTCCTTGGAGCTGGTGAAAAATGAACAGAAGGCCCTTTTGTTTATTTTATAGATTTGCATGATCACGTTGGTGGCATCGTATGGGCGGCAGATTAAAGAAAATAAATAGGGTGAAAAAAAAATGTTGCCTGAAAATGGGTTTTGCAGCGAAGAGACAGGTAAGCATGCCATATTCCAGTGGGTGGGTGCGTGGGTGGGTGGGTGCGTGCGTGGGTGCGTGAGTGGGTGCGTGGGTGGGTGGGTGGGTGCGTGCGTGGGTGGTTGCGTGGGTGGGTGCGTGGGTGGGTGGGTGGGTGCGTGGGTGCGTGTGTGGGTGGGTGGGTGGGTGCACGTTACTAAATGTCAGGTGACATGAATTATAGCCAAAAAACCGCCACTCCCATGGTAATGAAAGCAGAATTTTATATTCGATGTCTGTCTGTGCTTGGTAAGTGAAATTTGCGCCCCTACTTTCGCTGAAAACTACATGTGAATAAACGGCCTTGTTATTGAGTCATGTCTGGAAACATTGATGGGGCTTCCCACTGCTATGAATCTTTCGTTTTATACATACATGCCTTTCCGCCGCTGTAAATTTCCGTGAAAATAAATGTACACCGCTAACTATAATAATTTACACCCCTTCTTCTTTCAAGGCTTTCCCATTGTCGCATCAGTTCGGGCGGGGGGGGGGGGTTGTTTGACCATACTTCACCGCACTGACCATCCTTCACCGGTTGGTGGTGAGAGGTGGCCAAGGACTAGTTCGGCAAATACTCGCCACAGATGTTTGCCGTGACTGGTATTCGAACTGAGGTCACTTAATGCACTGCACAGCGTGTGATAACCACGGCACCACTGTTCCACCGTACGTGCGACACTACAGACTATTTATTGTAAACGTGTGTGTGTGTCTGCTGCTGTGGGGTGCAGTCGTGTAGCGGTTAGCACGCGGTGTTATGAACCTGACGATCGGCTGACGATCTGACGATCGGCTCTGAACCAGTCATGGGCCTCCCCTCGGCCTATTCATCCTCTAATGAGAACTTGGTGTGGTGTGTAAAACACTCCTCGTGTGCCGTGCTGGTCTTCATAGGTGCTCGCTAGCAGCGCTTGCTCCTACAGTCTTCTTTAGGCTATATGGGGGATCTTTGTCTCTGTCTTAGTACATTACGACACGGGGAGTGGTGGCAATAGCCCACTGCCCTTTGACCCTTGCCACTCGAGGTCGATTCCAGCTAGAATGTGAGCAACCAGTCGCGAATATTTGAACCGGTCCTGAGCTTCTCCTCCGTTACCTCGGCCTCAAATGAGTACCAATGGGATAAATCAAGGTGATCCGACGTGGTTGTTGACCGCATTAGCCTGTTGTGCGACTTGCCGGCTTTCACCGGTGCTCGCGAATGGCACTTGCCCCACAAATCTGTATGGCTATTAGTGGTGGTGAGACGGTGTCCTTCGTACATTCGTACGTAGTACATCTTTCGCTGCCTCCGTACTCAATATACGTATGTCACCGTCCTCTGCTAGTAACCCTAAACTTCACCTCTTCACGTAAAGTATCCGTTGAGATCTTTCCACAGAGGAAATCGCACACACGAGCGATCAGCGGAGCTCATTCCAAAATTACTACCCAGGGCTGAAGGGAGATAAGGAAAAAGGAAAATGACGGTTGTTACCATCGATTATCAAAAACAGTTACAAAAAAAGAATTTCACCAGCCCCCAGGTATCGTGATATTTGGATTGAGGATTTGATTACCTGCTGCATCATAGACTTGATGGCTACGTTCAGGCGTTGCGGTTATTTTACCAGGGAAAAATCGCAGCTCCTTGGCTACATGCAACGAGAGAGAGATAGAGAAATATTTTTAAAATGCTCTACTGCTGCAGCAGGAGTACCCTTCAGTAATTCTTCACTGCAGTTTAAAATCCCTAGGCGCTAGGGAGAAACACATTTGCTAAAACAAAACTGCTTTGCCTCTGCTGTTTAACCGTTATCTGTAACGGTAATGATCGACAGGATTATTGTCAGCGCGCCCTGTAGCCAGACACATACTGAATAAACCGAAACCCCAGATGGCATTGTTGAAGCAACATTAACTTTTAATGTGTATGTGCGTACACACTTATATATTCATATATGCGTGTGAGTCTAATGACCAAATCACCCGGAATGTGCTCAGTTCTAGTCTGATCTCAGAAGCTGTCTGGCTCGTGCTTGAATGTATGGCCACTGTATATAGCAGGTTGTTGTTATACTGGTAGGAACTTCCTGGTTACACCAGCCCACAGGGGATTATTGTGTCCGTCGTCCAGGGAGGGGCTGGGTGGGGAGGGGCTGGGTGCTTAGAGTGGGGAGGGGCTGGGTGGGGAGAGTGGGGAGGGGCTGGGTGGCGAGGGTGGGGAGGGGCTGGGTGGGGAGTGGGAGGGGTGGGGCTGGGTGGGGAGTGGGAGGGGTGGGGCTGGGTGGGGAGTGGGAGGGGTGGGGCCGGGTGGGGAGGGGCTGTTCACCCCGTGGTGCCCTTATAAAACTCAACGTTTAACCTACTCATGCCGGCTTGTGCCCGCCCTCGCAGTCGGGCATATTTGTGGAATACACCACGCCGCCGTTGACCCTGGCCATTGACCGAGCAACCCAAAGTTCCTATCAGCTCCCTCCGCAGGAATGTGTTTATAGGCTATGGGATAGGTGATGTGCAGCAAAAGGCAATGGAGCAAAATCACTTGGTTTAGTGTACTTCTATGTTGCCCACCTTCACCAGCTTGCACTCACCCTGATGGTGAAGTATGGTCGAATAATTCTCAACACCTCTGCACAGCGTAGAGCAGAAAAAAACACCGTACACCAACGCTGTGTGCAAAAATCCCAGTGGGATGCAAGTCAAACAACAACAACAACGACAAGACAACTTAGATTAAGGCCATCAGTCTTACTCCGTACTACAACAAACAAACATGGCGAAACCAGTAAACTTTTCGAAATCACCAATATAAAGCAATCAAACAGTGATCATAGAAACTGTGACGGAATTTTCACAATACAGTAATCC
The DNA here is from genome assembly GCF_965212315.1 of Lampetra planeri. NCBI lineage: Eukaryota > Metazoa > Chordata > Hyperoartia > Petromyzontiformes > Petromyzontidae > Lampetra > Lampetra planeri. The sequence continues at coordinate 5,460,027 of NC_136153.1, forward strand.
CTCGCCACTTCGCGGTTCAAGTTTCGCGGCCTCAGTGCATCGCGGATTTTTCAAACTGATTTAAAGGCCTCATTATACCTGTGCAGTAACACCATCGTCATCATTCATCATCATGTTCATCGAACTGCACAGGTCTGTCATCGTCGTCATTGTCATCGTCATTGTCATCGTCGTCGTCGTCGTCATTACTGGAGTCAAGTCTCAAGATGCTACTGTCATTGGTGAGTGTAGAACACCATAATACGTATCGTATGAGAGAGAGAGAGAGAATGTATAATATTAAGGTTTTATAATTAAATAGATTTAAGTAAAATATATATATAAAGTATAAATATACATATTTTAAACATTCTGGTACCCACACACACACATACGGAAATTCCTAGGGGGCCAATCCTACTTCGCGGATTTTCACCAATGGCGAGGGGTTCCGATCCACATTAACCGCGATAAACGAGGGATCACTGTAAACGACAAACAACATGTACTACCAAAACCCTGCACCCAGAGCTGGCTGCATGAGTCACATGAGTCACTCCACAACAGTTCGAGGTGGACACGTCATCGAACGGCACGACATGGACGGCACAACTGGAATAGCACTGGGCAAAGCAAACAATGACTTGACTTTCTTGATGCACACGCGTGTAATGAGCGACTTCTGCGACACGTCGTGTAGAGGGCTTCTTCATATTTATTCTCACACTGGGCACAACACTGGGTCATATATAGAAACGTCTCTACTTTAGCTACGCACAGCCGACCTCTCTACATAGTCCCAACGCCTCCAATCCAACCACACGGCTGACTGACTAGTGTGACGATGACGTTCGATGGGAGCCGTGCGGAGGATCTTCCATGCGGCCGGACGACGGACAGAGATGACGACAAGTGGCGACGCAGCCAGGACCCGGGACCCCGCAATAACAACCCTGAACCCTCGGTTCCATCCCCCTTATATACCCCTCGGCGTGCTCAGGCCCCGCCTCTGGCCACGCCCCCTTCCAGAACCTTCGAGTAAGTTCTCCTAGCTTGCCGACTAACCCCACCTTTTACCTTTAACCCAGATACGCCCCCCCCCCCTTCTGATTAGTTGTTACATAACCTTGCCAATTCCCGTGATTACCCTTCCAGGACAACAGGTGGCACCCTGTCATTACACACGTACCGTACGTACTTGTATGCACTTGTATGCGTACGTGCAGGATGCATTGAGTGCCTGTAATCTGGGCACCTTTGTGTGGGTACGGTCAGAACTGTATAGAGCTGTAACTTGTCGAGACAAATCACCGGTTATCTGCTTGCAGTTGGGAAGCTGTTGGCTCGGTCCAGCTGCTAGCTGTGGGAGCTCTAACGGGCGAAATTGCTGGCCAGTGGGCGTGAACCTACCAGCTGGCAATAAGTCTGCAGAGGCTTTCGATGAACTTTCGCTTGGCTTAAAGCTGCATCTTATTCACACAAACATGTGAGTGTGTGTGCGCTTGTGTGTGTGTTTACGTCTTCGGTAGATGTAGTAAGTGTGAAACGGTAGCAACAATGGTTATTGTGCTGCGCGATGAACTCGTAAAACACGAGTTCGATTCCCGCTCTCACGGCCAACATCGGCGGCAAATGCATGAGCCGGTTCTGGGACTCCCCGAGCCTTGGTATACCCTGGCGTGGTGTGTAAACATCGGCACCGGAGAGACAAAAGTGGCTGGGTGCAGTGCTGGCCACATCGCCACCTCACGTGCCATTCCAGCCTTCATAGACGTTCGCTTAAACGGCAGCTTGCGCCAGCGACGTAAGAAGACCATCACGGGGTTCTTTGTTCTGTGTACTTGGGCAGTGGCGGTGTCGCAGCGGTGGTCAGCGTATTGTATTGTACAATCTCAACAGGTCCAGGTTTGCTCCCTGGTCACGCACACTAGAAGGCATTCCTCGTATTTTATTGATGCCTGGCCTGGGCCTTCCTCATGTTTACCCGGCAGAAAGTGAGTGAGACCCTTTCAGATGGGGAGTCTCACGCTTAAGGGGATCGGTGTTAAAAGAAAGAGGGTAAAGTGCGTGAACTCTCTCAGTACATTGTCCAGGTTACCCACGATCACATCACCCGGAACGTGGCCCAATCTTGTCGGATGCTCAGCAGGGTAAGGCCCTGGAGCCAGCGCTTGCAAATTAGTGACCGTCGTGCCTAAGACGCACGCTATGTATAGGTTGTGTAGGCATTATGGATAGGAGGGAAATGCGGCGAACTGCACGGTGGGAGGGGGGGGAGGGAGCGATCATCCAGCAGTGGATTGACAAACGACCACTAAAAATACGGGTTGACAAATGTTACCTCGTTCTGGCTTAGTTAACGTTGTGCATGCTCCGGTAGCGTTGATGTTGATTATAAATAACGTTGAAATTGCTCCAATTACGGGCATTAGTGGATCATTACAGGCATGGGCTCTCTAAGTGTGTTAACACACGCGTGTGCTCGTGTTCGCTTGCATTTGTGTGTGCACGTGTATGTATGTGTGTGTGGGGAGCAGTTAGCGCGCTGCGTTACGAACCCGGCGACCCGAGTTCGATTCTCGCTCCTGGCCAACACCAGTGACGATTATCTGAACCGGTCATGGGCCTCCCCTAGGTCGACTCAGCCTCAAATGTGTACTTGGTGTGACGTGTAAACATCGCTACTGGGGAGACAAAGGCGGCCGGGCGTGGTGCTGGCCACCCATCCCCATTGTGTTCCCGTACCGGCCTTGATAAATGCTCGCTAACAGCGATTTCCCCCACCCACCGCCCCCCGCACTTTGTTACAGGCTATACGGGGGATCTTTGTCTTTGTGTGTGCGCACGCGAGACGAGGCTCCCCCAGCAGAATCGTAAAAGAGATTAAATCCCCTGCAAAGATGCACACAGCTCCGCTGGGGCCACGTGTGATCAAAACTCATTTTTATTTTTTGCGGTGAGCGATGCAGCGCGGTGCGGCGCTGGCCAGGCCCTTGATGGAGCGTGCGGAGACCGAAGCAAAGCCATTCGAGTCTTTTTTTGGTCCCTGCCAAATTTCTTTTCCCCAATATCCTCGCGTATTAAATAATAACGCCATCTCCGAGGAGCGAACGATGCGGTTAGGACAAGGTGGAAGAGTGTTGGGGGGGGGGGGGGGGCGGTGTTCCTCGTTTTCTAACATCCGTGCTCATTTCCCGTCGATGCCGTGCAACGTTCTTAAAATCCTCCCGTAGCCGTCGGCAGCGTCGTGTGTTTTCGCGTAATTACCATTTTTTTTTGCTTAAATTGTCAATTCTGTGGGACGTATGACTCGGGCGTGCGCGCATCAAGTGGCAAATACAGTAAATTTGGCTGACGGTCCCACCTAAAGTCACGAAAGCTTCAAATCTAGATACAAAATATAATCATTGGTTTTACCCTCGGCAATAAAACAGGAGGCGTTACGATGTTAAAACACCAAACAGAAACCTTTTGCGAGGAATCATGGCCACGCGTACTTGTGGTGAACATGCAAACAAAAACACGCTCTGGTAATATATGCAGCAAAAGAAGGCTGGTCTCTGGTGTGGACCAATCAGTTTCAAAGACAATGCATCATATTACGAGAGGATGTTTTTTTAGTTTGCTTGTTCACCACAAGTGCGTGTGGCTAAGGCAGGCATGATTGCATACTCTTTGGTTATTTCGGTAAAATTTCGATCTAAAGCTTTCGTGACTGCAGGGATTCATCTTCTTGGTTCTTTCGGTAAAGTCGCGTAGAAAGGAAATAATAAAATAATACAAAGAAAACATAATAAAATAAAATTCTCACGACGTTTCGGCCACAACGCAAGCAGCCCGTCCTCAGGTGAAGAACAGGTCTGTCGGAAAGACAGCGTCCGAATGAATCGGTAAAGTCACGTAGTTAGAAATAAAATGTAAACAAATCACGACGTTTCGATCGCAACACAAGCGGGTCTTCATCAGAACCAACGAGTATGGATTCTTGCAGTCACGAAAGCTTAAAATCAAGATTGCAGACATGATTACTTGCAGAAGGTTTCCGTTTGTGTTTTAACATCTTAACACCTGTTTTGTTGCCAGAAGGGGTAAAACCAATTCTTATATTTTCCAAAGATGTTCACATATCTGACCAATTCGAATGTCCAACTATATTTCAGTTTCCCCCATTGAGTCACATGTGCAACATTGTACTATACTCCCCTAATTTAAGTTTTAAACGGTTTATTCATGTGGCATTGAAGCCGACATGCCTACTCGCTTGGATGTGTACATGATGTTTTAATAACAAATACCAAAAAGAGGATTTGGGAAGAAAGTTTCCCTGCAAGAGTTAAAGATGCATCCATTAATCGGTGACAATCAATGCTTGTGCGCACAAGACGTGCGTTGATTCGCGCGTTCGAAAAATGGTTTGCAATATATGCAAATTACATGCAAATTGTATAGTAATATTACATGTCAGCTTATAAGCGAGACGAAACCAACGAGAAACAATTTAAACGGGATGGTAAAAAGATAACTGGTTCTGGAATCTCAATGTGACCCCCAAATCGTGAAAATTAATCATTTTTATATGGTGGTTGGGGGAGTGGTGGAGGTACGTAGAAATGCTGAACTTATTTCGCACCACCGTACGTAGCCAACCGTGCTAATGGGAGGTGCAGGGGAAGGACAACAAACGAAACACAAAAGGCAGTTCTAAAGAAATGAGCCTTCAATCTACATTTAAAAGTGCATAACTTCCTAATATCGGAAGGAAGAGCATTCCAGACGGCCGCAGAAGCGCATCTGAAAGCTCGCGATGCGATGACCATCTCAGTCCGATGGTCAGCCAAAAGCCACTGCTGCGAGGATGACCGGAGTTCGCACGATGGTTTATGCTCCTTGACGAGATCAGCAAAGGTATTGTGCTACATTTGTGGCAACCATTTGTTGTGTAATGAGTATGACGTTCTAACGCACGTGGTGAATTCTACATCGAGCTCACGACGTCATCATGACCACAGCTGTTGATGGCACCGCGCCAACGCGTTTTACTCTGCGCCCGTTTCCAGCAGCTGCGCGGTCTCCAAGGTCTAACCTAAGCCTACCACCATCTGCTCTTAAACTCGCACCGAGGCCCATAGACTCACACGGAGACCCATAGACTCGCACAGAGACACATAGACTCGCACAGAGACCCACAGACTCGCACGGAGACTCACAGACTCGCACGGAGACCCATAGACTCACACAGAGACCCATAGACTCACACGGAGACCCATAGACTCGCACGGAGACCCATAGACTCGCACGGAGACCCATAGACTCGCACGGAGACCCACAGACTCGCACGGAGACCCACAGTCTCGCACGGAGACCCACAGACTCGCACGGAGACTCACAGACTCGCACGGAGACCCATAGACTCGCACGGAGACCCATAGACTCGCACGGAGACCCATAGACTCGCACGGAGACCCATAGACTCGCACGGAGACCCATAGACTCGCACGGAGACCCATAGACTCGCACGGAGACCCATAGACTCGCACCATCTGCTCTTAGGTATTTCATTTGATTGCCAGACTCAGGGAGACGACTCCAATCCCTGAATTGTACTTGCCGAGTACAAAATGGAGGGCTATGTTCTCAACAAACATGGATCCTTATTTCTGTGTGACCTGAATCTCACGTCTGACAGACTCACAAGTGGGGTGCTGATTCAGTCTCCGGCACATTGCATCTAAACTATAACCTAAACCTTTTAAAAAAAAATACTTTTACCAGATAAGGCCTACTGAGCTATAGAGTTGTTTTTCACAAGCGGCCTGACCACAAATGATAGCCCAATGAAGTGGCTTATGTGGAAATTTCTAGCAGCCAAATATTCTAAACGCATGTTGATTCTAAATGTGGAGGGAAAACCCGGAGGACCCAGAAAAAAAACATCTATGCAACCACAGGGAGAACATGCAAACTCCAAATATACAGCAGGCCTCAGGGTTGGGATCAAAGCCACGACTTCCTGTATACCAGGTGAGGTAGTCAACATCTTGCCACCGTGGCACCCCCAAAACAACTGGCACTGCAGTGTCCGTTATCGGCGTTCACAACTGTCAATAGTGGAGACCTCTGCGTTGACACGCTCTCGTGCGTGCGTCCGTCCAGATTATGTTTGGTGAAACATGACCAGGCGGGGCACCGACTCAGCCTCCACGACATTGCATCTGCACTTCCAATGAATGATATTTAGCGACTGCCAAGATGTTTGACCGTTAATGGTGGGGGGCATTTATAGTCGCGTTTATTGCGCAACATAAACATGTTCTCGTTGACCTGCCGAACTTGTGACCTTCCAAAAAAAACCCCGACTGAGCACGACAACCAGAACCAGCTCCCCTCTGCTTTTCGCCTAAATTGCGTCCGTCAATAACGGCCCGTAATAATTTATGAAGCGAACAAATCCCGGCGGCCCCCCGCCATCGGCGCTGTCCGCCCTTCTCGTCTCCTCGTGCCTCTTCGCCGCAAGTTCCGGAATTCTCCTTGCGCTCGGCCGCTTCGCCACTGAGGCAGAAAGTCGGATGTCTGCGACGGGGCGCATTGGGCTTGAGCGTGCGTGGCTGAATCCATGCAAATCGCTCCGCCAAAAATCCCGTCTGTTAACCCATTACAGCTTTTAGGCGGATCTAATTGGTGTTTTTCTGCCGTTAATTGCGAGGGAGCGTTGGACCAGGAGCAGTGGTCCGCGGGACTGTGCTATGAACCCGGGTTACAATCGAGTTCTCGATTGTCAGTCATGGGTAACGTCAGCAACGAGCGATACCTGAACCGGTCCGAACACCCCTCCCCCTCCCCCCCTCCCCCCCCCCCCCCCCCCCCAATTGGACGTCTGTGAAAAGAGCTTCAAAGCTTTTCGGATTAAATTTCGTTTTAGGAGTACCCCTATCCCCTCCCTTTGATGCTGCTAATCCTGCATAATGCACGGGCATAATATGACTTTGAAAACCCCCCGCCTACCTCCTACGCATTTCACAAGTAGTATTAATCACATACCTGCATTTCCCATAAAAATGCTAAATTCCTCTTGATATGCAAATTATTTTGTCAAGGCGCCCTTCCCCCCTTCCAACCCAGCTTAAATATACGCTGCCAAGCCTGGTGGTGTTTCATTCAGACGCTGTCTCCCCGACAGACCTGGTCTTCAGCTGAGGACGGCTGCTGGCGTTGTGGCCGAAACGTCGTGAGAATTGTATTTTATTATGTTTTATTTTTATTATTTTATTATTTCCCTTCTACGTGACTTTACCGAAAGAACCAAGAAGAGGAGCTTATCGGATTCTTCCTGTCCAAATAAGTGTTCTGAATTCACCAACCTGTGCTGTACCTGCTGTCCAGCTTGGCGAAGTATGGTCCACAGCCCCATACAGGAAAGCCTTCGTCCAGCGGTGAATTGAAACGGGGTTCTTCATTTTTTTGCGAAATGTATAAACATTTGGAGGTAGAACACACAACCCACCCTCCCTCCCCCTAGGCAATTTTTACATTTGATTCAAGAAATGTATTTTTATTAGCATAGCCGGCAAATGCCGTGTCTCTAGTGGCTCTGTGCGTGACAGTAACCCAATAAATGTCACCTATGAATGGAAAGGCATCGACTCTTGCGCACCTGATTCAACACACGTATCGCGAGCTTTGAAACTGATAATAATAAATAAATAAATAGATTAATTAATTACTTAATTGCTCCATTCCCATTTAACACAAATATTCGCCACCCTACAATTAACGCCAGCTGTACAATGGCCATCTGTATAGGCAAAGACGAAGACGCCCCCGTATAGGCTTTAACAGGCTGTCACGGCACGTACCGTTCGCAAGCACCTATGAAGGCTGCCACGACGCACTGGGGTTTGGGTAGCCAGCACCACGCCCGGGGGCTGCCTTTGTCTCCCCAGGCATCGTGTTTACACACCGCACCAGGGTGCTCATTTAAGGCCAAGTTAAACTAGAAGAGGGCACAGGGCAACTTCAACTATTCGCCACTATCTTCTTGGTTCTTTCGGTAAAGTCACGTAGAAGGGAAATAATAAAATAATAAAATAAAACATAATAAAATAATATAATAAAGTAATATTATATAATGATATTTTACTTTTATTACTTTATTATTTCCGTTCTACGTGACTTCACCGAAAGAACCAAGAAAATGAATCCCTGCAGTCACGAAAACTTTACATCGAAATTTAATAATATTTTATTATGTTTTATTTTTATTATTTTATTATTTCCATTCTACGTGACTTTACCGAAAGAACCAAGAAAATGAATCCCTGCAGTCACGAAAGCTTTAAATCGAAATTTATTCGCCACTGTTATTGGTCATGAGCAAGAATGGAAGTGGGGTCGCCGGGTTCATCGTGCAGTGCGCTAGCCACTCCACTACTGCTACACACGCCACAAATGGCGAAATGTTAACTGCCTCGCCCAGTATGACGAAGGTCGTGCGTTCGATCCCGACCTTGACGCCTGTATATTTTGAGGTTGCATGTGTCTCCCCGTGGTCGTGTGGATTTTTGTCTGGGTCCTTCGGTTTTCCCCCTCCACATTTAGAATCAACGTCACGCGTTTAGAGTATTTGGCGGCTATAAATGTCCGCGCGATAAGCCACTTCATTGAGCTATCCTTTGTGATAACCAGGTCGCTTTTGAAAAAAAAAATCTATATAGCTCAGTGGTCCTTCCCTCGTAAAAAAAAATTGTAAAATAAATAGTTACACACACACGCAGCTTAGTTATTGACATTGCTCTTTTGAGAGGCTCTGGAGGATGTCGATTTGCAACACCTGCTAGTTTTCCTTTTTGCTAAAGAATGGCGTTATGAAATTGCTAAATTTTAGCTCTTAAAGCCTTATCCAGCAGGAGTAATTTAAGTGTTTAACTTCTTTTTCACCGTATGTAGCCAGCATAAGAGTCAGAAGTTTATTGTCCGAGCAGCTCTTTTGCGAATGTGACTCGACCAGCAGGCAGACACGGCAGCAAGCGTTAATAAACACGATCCAAAATGAAAAAAAAAACATTTGCAAACCAAATAGATCCTAGAAAACAATTGCGTAAAATTCGTATTGATTCGACCTCAACGATGCCCCCCCCCCGTTCCTCCGTCCTAATCGGGGGGGGGGGGGGGACAAAACAACTTAACGCACAATAACAGCGGTTCTAAAGAAATGTTGCTCCACTTTGACATAAAAATGAGAGCTCCTTCCCTCCAGCGCAATTTGCCTCTTGCTCCTTGGCCGTACAGGAATGTAAGGCGAGGAAAGTTGTTTGCTATTCCAAGAGTGTAATAAAAAAAAGTTAAGTCGCCTCGCCTGAGATGTCATTGCCCCACTTGATTAAATTGCCTCTACGTCGCAGTAATTAAATCGTGCAAACGAGTTTATGAATTTCAAACCACTTGATATGCTTAACGCATTTGTGGGCCGTCATAGAAATGTGAAATATGAAGGGTTTTTTTTGTATAAATACCCAGAATAGTTGCCAGCCTTAAAATATATATTAGTCGGCAATCTATAATATAGACTGTGTAGCAATGGTTATTAAGCTGGGTGAGTACTGGCAGTCGATAATGTCGACTGTAGCCTGGTTATTAATTTTGGTGAGTGTACTGGCAGTCTATAATGTAAACTATAGTCTACATTATAGACTGCCAGTACACTCCGATTTAGAAACAGGCTACAGTCCACATTAGTGTTTTTTATTATTATTTTTATTAGATTTGTATTATTTTTATTCACTTTTTTATTATTATTTTTCTATCTACGTGACTTTACCACAGTCACGAAAGATTTAAGTCAAAATTAATCAGCAAATTAGTTCTTCTAAGATTACATGATTCCTTCTTGTTATTTCATCCATTGCTCATACAATATATACGGGAATGCATAATAGGTTTGTAAATTTTGCTTTCTATGTATCTATTTTAGTTCAATTCAACATTCTGGAAAATGCTGCCACAGAATGTTGTGCAACTCCTAGGGGCATTGGACTTGCAACCCAGAAGTTGCCCGGTTCCATTCAATCTCCCGGCACAGGCGTTAAAACAACGCTGCAAGTTTCTTAAATCCCAACCCTCGCCACCACCACCCAGACCCTGCCTCTCCCAGCTCTGTCCACCCAGCGGCATGAATGAGGACACCACAGTTTGTCAATCGGCATGTGTGGATGTACGTTGAACTTCTTTCGTGCCGTACGTCGCCACCTGTACTAATCTGAGGTGCAGGTGAAGGGCAATAAACTAAACACGGAAGATCAGTTCTTAAGAAATAACAGGCACATATGGAGATTGCTTGTGGCGGGGCGAACTGTGGGTACTTCTACCTACGTCTTGCAAGAGGAAAAGTAAAACAAAACTTACTCTTTGGTTCTTTCGGTAAAGTCACGTAGGTGAAAAAAAGAATAATAAATAAAATGAAAATAATTAAATAAAATCTCGACGTATTGGAAGCAACACAAGTCTCCGTCATCAGCTAGGACAGCCACAGCAAGAAATAATTTGCTGGAGTGGACAAGAACTGCTCGTAACAAGATATTACATAAGGCAAGAGGGGGGGAGGAGCCAGGGGGGTGGGGGGCTTTACCGAAAGAACCAAAGAGTATGGATCCTTGCAGTCACGAAAACTTCAAATCTAAAAAAAGACTTCGCCTCCAGAGCAGCGTGTGGCCACAACTGACTTCTCCCCAGCGGCTCATTAATCCACCCACACGCGGCTCGATCGATGGGGCATAACGCAGAACGCACTATCACAGTAGCAAACAATAGTTAATTAGTTGTACGATAAGTTGCATGATATACGCTCAAATATATACACTTGACTCTTTGCAGAACTCATGGGTGCTTCGTGGCTATTGGTCTTGTTAAAGGTTGGCCACCCCTGGCTCTTGAAGAAGCACCTCAAGATGTCGTTCACGTAGAGGCCCCCCTTCCCTCCAGCAAATGGCTTGGCCATGCAATTGCAGCGCTGCTGCATCTTTGCCTTTTCACCTCTTTGGTGCGGCCTGGTGAAGGGTGGTTGGGGCCAGGGTGGGATCCAGGACTGATTCAGACGTAACGATTGAGCACAGGTCTCTTGAGTTAATCGTGCCGTGTGTCCACTACCCACTGTTCCACAAGAAATTGTTCCGCAAGAAATTCGCTGTGTTTTTTAAAGAGCGTTCAGGGAAGAGAATATAAATGCTCGTGTTATTATTATTATTTGCTCCGCTAAATAAATCACGTTGAATGTGTGACAATTGTTTCTATTCGCAACAGTGTTTCATAACTGCAGTGTTTGATGAGAAATGAATAAATGCCTATAAACGCGCGCACATTCACACGCACAGAACATACCTGGGCTGTGTTGTTGGCTTGCCAACTGCGGCGCGCAAATTTTGTTCTTATTTGAAAGCGCTCGCTAATGATATTTTATGTTCCCGGCCTCATTTCAGGATGAGACGGAGAGAGACCCAGCTGGAGTTGGCCAAACGGGACATCGAGTGGTTTGACACGGAGTCCAAACGCTTCATTGACTGGATGGTAAAGATGGCGCAAGCTGCCGCAACCCTGGATCAGGAATCTTCCCAATCAACACTCGGCTCTCTTGGCAAGTCCTGGCAGGTGGGTACAGGTTTGGCGCGCGTGTGTGTGTGTGTGTGAGCGGTTTTTTTACCTTTTATGTCATCGTTATTGCCTATGGTCACATTTACATATTGTGATGACAAGTGGAACGTTCTGAGGATTGGCTGCGCGAGATCATCAAAGGCTCGATCTTGGGCAATGTGCATGCAATCGGCAAATAAGGCGCGCTTTAATCTCGTCAGAGTGGGTCATGTGAGAAGCGACGGAGGAATACATCGGTGGGATAAAATTTCCCCCAACTCGATGAAAATCTTGCGAGGTGCGATGTGAAATGTGTTCCAGTGGCACGGCACTTTTGTGACGCTTTGAACCAACCTGGTGTAGCTGCGTGCGTGCGTGCGTGTGCGCGCACGTGGGTGCATTCATTTGTGGCGCGTGTATGGAATTTGAATGGATTTCTTGGGTTTTGACAGCTGCGCATTTGTCAGTAATTTGGAAATGGATGGTGCGCGCGCGTGCTTGCTTGCATGCGCGTGTGTTTGTGTGGGGTGCGTTAGTTTAGTGGTTGGCGCTATGAACCCGGCGAAACCGAGTTACATTCCTGCACACAGCCAACACTAGTGAAGATTAACTGAACCTTTCCTGCGTCTCCCCTCGGTCAACTCGGCCTCAAATGAGTACCTGGTGTGATGTGTAAAACATTGTCACGAGGGAGACAAAGGTGGCCAGGAATGGTGTTGTCCATGCCACCCCCTCGTGTGCCATGCCGGCCTTCATAGGTGCTCGCGAACAGCACTTACCACAAGAGTCTGTTAAAGGCTTTACGGGGATCCTCGTCTCTTTTGATTCTAAATGTCATTCAAATATTTAAACTGTGACAAATGGAATTGGTGGGAAAGACGAGGCAGTAAACACAATTTCACATCACAAGTCAGGGCTCCCAGCTCTGGTGTTGTACGCTGCCGATTTAATTAATTCTGTGCCAAGTCAGATTCAATAGGGTACTCAATCCACTGACATATTAAAAGATTACTTTTGGCCGCATAATTGCAGTTTGGTGGCTTTGGAGCCATTGAGGAATTGATTTGTAGCGGGTTGCACTCGTGATGTTTGCAAATTCTTCCCAGGCATTTTTTACAAACTCTAAACTTTCTCCCAAATCTACCACCTTTAAAAATATATAATAAACATTAAATAATCACGTGACTTTCAGTGATTTAAAGATAAAAACTAAATCCGTGTGTGGTATGCATAAATACCATCATCAGAATTCGAATCTTTATTTAGGCTGGAGGAATCCAAATGAGCTACGATGCTTTTTTTACAAATGTCCAGTAGTTAACACATGTCCAGTTGATGTCCTATCAGATCATCATTTACACTGCACTCCCCATACAGTACATTTCAAGCAGAAGTGGTCGTAGACAGTGATTGCAGACCAATTACGATGTTCAAAAATAATGTCGTTTTAAAAATATACGCAACGAATGAAAATTAACAACATTGAAAAGTTGAAAGGGTGTTTAAGACTTCCATGTTGTTCACTTAATTTTTGAGTTTTGCATATGCTGTCTGGAAAAGGATGTCTTTTAATTTTAATGTAAATTAATTAATTGTGGGTGGCTTGATAATATTCCCAGGCAAGCTTGTCCACAATTCAGACGCCAAGTTTCCCTGTTATTTAATTTCATATGCTTACCTTTAAGGGATCTGTAGCCCTCCCCCTTCCCCCCCGATACGATGAACACACAGCCCGGTCTCAGAGTCCAGAGGATTTTATCGGGTTCTTTTTTAAATCCTTTATATTAAGTTCACTTGCTTGCTTGCGCGCGCGCTTACGACCGTGCAAATCTTTCGGTCGTTTTTTAACCCACTTCCCGTGATTCAATCGAGCTGACATTTTGCACACAGACTCGTTGTGCGTGACAATTTATTTTCGTGAAAATTTTTTTCCAAAATTTTACACTTTTTAGGAAAAAATAAATTATATTTAATTACCAATTGCTTAATGGTGGCAAGCAATCATCTGACCCATAGGTGGCAGCCATCTCAAGCCAGAGGACGAGAGGACTCTAGCCGCCACACATATAAAGGATTTATAGTGAAAAACTTTGTTTTTACGGGTTAATTTTTTATGCTCGGGAGCCGTTTTGGCACAAAGGGGATGGGGGGGGGGGGAACCGCGAGCTCATGCGCACAGTCTCATCTTGATATTGTGCTGGCTTGCGTGCACACGTTGTGGGAGACTTGGAGGATGAACAAGTGACCGGAGGGGGGTGGTGGTAGGAGGGGAACAAGACGATTGTGCTTTGCAAGTGACCTTGGGTTATTTCCGCGGGCCGACCCATCGTTTTTCTGAGACATTCGGTCCGGGTGGTGGACGTTGCTACGGCCGCTGGGCTGTTGCTGCTGCTGGTTTGCAGTTTGGCCAGTTCCAGATGGGGTTGTGTTTTTTTTATTTAACCTATTTTGGCGGCTAAATTTAGGAGCGTGCTCGTGTCGCCTTCTGTGTTTGTTTTTTATCTGCACTCTGTCCCTAACCTGCAAAAACCCTTGCTTCCATACCAATTTTCCACTCAATTCAAAGGGGGGCAACAACATGCTACGTTGTGTGTGGCTGTGGAATGTCATTCGAGCGCAATCTTGCGTATGTAGACATTTACCGAGGCCAGCGCTTGTGGGCTGCTGTTTTTCAAATGGCGCACATTTTGACATCGCGCAAATTTTAAAATGTGAGCACACGATGTTAACATTTTCCTTTCCATTTCAAGCGTGCCCTGGTTTAAGCAGATATCATCCCACGTTTAATGCGATTCATTGTAAAATGTCTCAAGCTTAAAATGATTTGGTTTTTTCATCACAAAATGGGTATAATTTTTTTGTCTTTTGAATATTTGCTGTCAACGTTGGCTCCCAATGTATTCACTACTGCCAACTGATAGCAACAGTAATGTATTGCACAAAGGCAGCTTTAGTTTTACTGATGGGCAAGCTTTAATGCGCTGCTCCTATTCTATGGTTCTTTCGGTAAAGTCACGTAGATAGAAAAAAATAACAATACAATAATAATAATAAAATCTTATTTTATTGTTATTAAAAAAAATCTTATTTTATTGTTATTTTTTCTGTCTACGTGACTTTACCAAAAGAACAATATCACATGAATTCCTGCAGTCACGAAAGTTTAAAGTCAAAATTGCACCGCTCCTGTGCATCACAAGGATAATTGAGATGTCGTACCGATCCTCTTTGAACTGGAACTGTTTGTCGGTATTATCGCCGTGTATATTTTTAGACGCAGGTATCACCTCTTTGCGTGAACTGCGACGCGCGGCCGTGTGCGTTGGAGATGGTACATCTCGTCCAAAGCAAAGCTTTCTTGGCAGTAAATAAAATAAATAAAAACTTGTCGGCGAAATAATTATCTGAAAAGCCGTTCATGTGATAGCATCCAGGGGTGCAATTACTTATTTGCAAAGTTTGCCTGACTATCCCCCGGCAGTGTCCTGGAGGCTTTGTCTCTCAAGGATAAAAAAAAAACGCACCAAACGTGGCCGTGCCAATTAACAAAAACACACGTCGGGTCTGATCTTGTGGTCTTTGCAAGCTGAACGGCGGTCATGCTGTAAGAGACATCCAGACGACTGATTTTGCACGGAGGGGGGGGTGGGAAGTGGCGGTGCCAGTTGGCCATCCGCAGCTCTAGAAGCTCTTCGATTTACTTTTCCACACCTGATAAATGTCTTGGAAAGTGGTATGTAGAAGTACCCACAGTTTGCCCCACCACAAGCAATCCGCATACGTTCATGTGCTTGTTTAAAACTGCTATTTTTGTGGTCAGTTTGTTGTCCTTCCCGCGCACCTGAGATTTAGCACGGCTGGCTACGTTCAGTGCGGAAGAAGTTGAACATGCATAAATACATTCTGATTATAAATGGGGATACCTCAGTTTGTCGCTGCTGGGTGGACAGAGGTGAGAGAGGCGATGTGGTGGTGGGGATGGGGGTTGGGATTTAAGAAACTTGCAGCGTTGTATTTCGATTTAAAGCTTTCGTGACTGCAGAGATTCATCTTCTTGGTTCTTTCGGTAAAGTCACGTAGAAGGGAAGTAATAAAATAATACAATTCAAACATAATAAAATAATTATCACGACGTTTCGGCTACAAGACGGCTGCTTGCGTTGTGGCCGAAACGTCGTGAGAATTATTTTATTATGTTTAAATTTTATTATTTTATTACTTCCCTTCTACGTGACTTTACCGAAAGAACCAAGAAGTTGCAGCGTTGTTTTAACGCCTCTGCTGGGTGATCAAATGGAACCGGACAACCTCTGGGTTGCAAGTCCAAGTACCCTTAAGTGTTGCACCACTGTGGCAGCATTTGCCTGATTGTTGAATGGAGCTAAAACAGCGCCGAGATGATGGCCCTTGCCCTGCGTGGCCACTCGCGAGCTGATGACCTTGTGTAACCACTCGCCACCAGCAGCAGCAGCAACAGCTGCTGCTGCTGCTGCTGCGACACAAACTGCGAAAAAATGTTGTCACGGCCAGAAAATGAAATGCGATGATTAATAATGAAAGGAAACCGTGTGCGGTGGGTACGACGACGAGTGTTCGAGCAGCCCCTGCGGGGGCCGCATGCACAGAGTTGCCTCTTTTGAAGGGTATATGAAGGTATTTTTTTGGGTGCAATTTCACTTGGGTGGATAAATATTTATCATGAAAGGAAACCGTATCCACTTGTTTATTTTGCGGTGTTTACATGATGTGAACAGATGCACAGGAGCATACTCCCCGCCCCCACAAAATACGCAAGATCTCCTAAATTTTCCCAACTGCTTTCACGAATATTATTACTTTCTGGGTCTTTCGGTAAAGTCACGTAGATAGAAAAATGAATTTAATAAAAAAAAATCGTATTCTTTTTCTATCTACGAGACTTTACCGAAAGACCCAAAGAGTATGAATTCCTGCAGTCCCGAAAGCTTTAAGTCAATATTATTACTTTCATTTAAAGCCCTTCATCAGTATAGTGTTGGATTAAAGCCTCCTCCCAAAGCTCTTGCTAATGGGGGTTATTTGAACTTACTTCACCTTCTTCTTGGTTCTTTCGGTAAAGTCACGTAGAAGGGAAATAATAAAATAATAAAAATTAAACATAATAAAATAATTCTCACGACGGTACGGCCACAACGTAAGCAACCGTCCTCAGGTGAAGAACAGGTCTGTCGGGAAGACGCTGTCTGACCTGTTCTTCACCTGAGGACGGCTGCTTGCGTTGTGGCCGAAACGTCGTGAGAATTATTTTATTATGTTTACATTTTTTTCCCTTTTACGTGACTTTACCGAAAGAACCAAGACGATGAATCCCTGCAGTCACGAAAGCTTTAAATCGAAATTTACTTCACCTTACTGGTCGGTGCGGGTGGGTTGGTGACGGGAAAGGACTCGTTCAGATACTTTTTTTCTCGCCACTGACGTTAATAGTGGATGACAATCGAGCTCATTTACGCCGGATTAATTAGCGCAGCGCGCTATCTTCTGTGCCATCGCTCCCCAGACGTATTAAATTGCAAGCATTTAAATGTGCCGTAACAGTTAATTAACCGAATTTACTTGACGGTAATTTCTGAGTAAAACGCCTTTTTTTTTTTAAAGCAAAACTAACAAAGGTAACCAGTTGTCTTTTTATAGGAGAGTGCTGCAGCTCGGATATCACCCGTGTGTAGAGGCTGATGTTAGCAATGACCGGGAGTCAAACTCAGACTCCACGGCGTTCATAGTGTAGTGCACGAGCCATGATGCAACCCCACGCCGCCGTACAGAGCGACCTCTTGTTTTCTCTCCCCCCCTTCCCCACGCTGCTCTCAACTTTTTAAATCCTTTATATTAAGTTCACTTGCTTGCTTGCTTGCGCGCTTATGACCGTGCAAATCTTTCGGTCGTTTTTTAACCCACTTCCCGTGATCCAATCGAGCTGACATTTTCCACACAGACTCGTTGTGCGAGACAATTAATGTTCGGGAAAAAAATTCCAAAAATTTTACACTGATTAGGGAAAACAAATTAAATATTTAATTACCAATTGCTTAATACTGGCAGACAATCATCTGACCCATAGATGGCAGCCATATCAAGCCAGAGGACGAGAAGACTCTAGCCGCCACGCATATAAAGGATTTATAGTGAAAAACTTTGTTTTTACGGGTTTACTTGTTAAATCCTTTAATTTAAGTTCACTTGCTTGCTTGCTTGCGCGCTTACGACCGTGCAAATCTTTCGGTCGTTTTTTAACCTACTTCCCGTGATCCAATCGAGCTGACATTTTGCACACAGACTCGTTGTGCGTGACAATTTATTTTTGTGCAAAAATTTTTTCCTGAATTTTACACTTTTTAGGAAAAAATAAATTATATTTAATTACCAATTGCTTAATGGTGGCAGGCAATCATCTGACCCATAGGTAGCAGCCATCTCAAGCCAGAGGACGAGAGGACTCTAGCCGCCACGCATATAAAGGATTTATAGTGAAAAACTTTGTTTTTACGGGTTAATTTTTTATCTTCCTTGGCGAAGTGCAGCCACTCGTGCGAGCGCAGAGTCCTGGAGCGACGCATTTGGGGTCGGCGCCATTCGCCGCAGTAATTACAAAGCCCAACAACACCCCACGCTGCTGCTCGTTCGCTCTCTCGCTCGCTCGCTCGACTCGTGCCAATTGCACTTTGTTGGCGTAAAAATTGGGCACTGCAATTGCGGTCTTATACGCGAATAACTCCGAAACAAAAGTGGCCCTGTTTGTGTTGTTGCCGGTTCTGTGAAACGCTGTAAGTTCCGTCGACACAACGGAAGAAGGCACGTTTTTATTTTTTTTAAGAACTCATTCATCGTTGATGCATTAACTTTTACCCCACCTCGGGCAACCCACACAGACAAAGCGCCTCTGTGTCGATTAACAAGACTTTTGGGGCAAGTGCTGTTAGCCAGCACCTACGCACGGGCACGCACGCACACCAGACCGTGACGCTGGTGCTGTGCTGAAAGTCTCATGGAGTGATAAGGGTGAGCAACGTTTACGTTCGTCTGACATGAATCTCCATCGTGGCTTTTGAAATCGCGCGAGCACGCTGGGAGGCGAACAAGCAGTGCGAGGAAGAATAAACCCCATCCAGTCACGCTCACAGCGGCGGCTTTTGGCTGGCCATCGAACAAAGACGGTCACCACATGGTGCACTTCGAAAGCCGTCTGGAATGCTCTTCCTACCGATATTAGGAAGCCACTGGAACTTTGCACTTGAATCTAGATTAGAACTGCTTTTTGTGTTTTAGCTTGTTGTCCTTCCCCCGAACCTCCGATCAGCACGGTTGGCTACGTACGGCGCGAAAGAAGTTCAACGTACATAAGTACGTATGAGGTTCATTGGCCTCGACGAACGACTCCTCGGCACCGCAACGCATGTTCTTCCTAAACGGAAAGGAATGAGGACGAGTGCGTAGCCTGGCAATTCCTCTTCCAGACAGAGCCTGCACTTGAGAGTGGAAAATCACTGCCTTGCTTTCCTTCCCATTCACGTTCTCAAGCCCTGCTTATTTGGAAATATTGTTTTTGATGTTAACGTGGCTGTATTGCGAAGAGAAGCGTGAGAGAAACGAGTTGAACTATAAATCAAATGACAATATAAAAAAAAACCTGCCCAACCTAAATCCTCTACGTAATCTATGCAGCGTTCTGCTGATATGAATTTGCAGGGACGAGAAATATTGATGCGGCTGAAGCTAGGCATGATGCGATGGTCACCTGCGGCGCGTGTGGTTAGTATTTCTCGTCCTTTCTACAAGAACGCTTAGGCAGCTTTATGGTAAACGGCGTTACAGCGCTGGCGATCCTGTCGCAGCTGGATAGAAAGATACCCAACAGAAGCTGGTCCAGGTCTGCTTCCGTTCAAAGTGTGCTTGTATCAGAAGTTGACCTTTGCCTTCACCCCGCCAGTGCAATGGAAGCATTTGTTTGTTGCTTGTATCAGGCGTGTTCACGTCCGACTTCCGCCGTGTTCCTTTACGTTGCATCCAACAGTGGGGGGGGGGGGGGGGGGAATCATCACTGGGAAGCATGAGGGATCCCAAAGGCCACGCAGTACAATTTAAATAATGTGGGCTTCTGGGTCACTGCTCTGTTCATTTGAAATAGCTGCATATTGGCTCGCATGGTGAGTCGCCCTGCATATGCTTTGTTTCCTCTGCTGCCCTGTTTACAACACAGAACTAGGATCCGCATCAGAATCTTTACTCTTTGGTTCTTTTCGGTAAAGTCACGTAGGTATAAAATAAAATAAATCACGACGTTTCGGGTATTGTTTTTGGTGCAGTTTCACTTTGGTGGATAAATATTTATCCACTTGTTTCTTTTGCGGTGTTTATACGATGTGAACAGATGCACAAGAGCATACTCACCACCCCCACAAAACACTCAAGATCACCTACATTTTCCCAACTGCTTTCACGAATATTATTACTTTATGGGTCTTTCGGTAAAGTCACGTAGATAGAAAAATGAAATGAAAAAATAATAATTTTCCTTTATTATTATTCTGTCTACGTGACTTTACCGAAATAACCAAAAAGTATGGATTCCTGCAGTCACAAAAGCCTCAAATCAAGATCAGAATCTTTATTTTTCTTTATTCATCCTGGAGAAATCCGATGAGCTATGAAGCTCTTTTTTTAACATGTCCAGTCAAGGGGCATGTGATTAAAGTTAAAACAACAAGCAATATATGAAAAAAAAAAACTATAGGAGTGCAAAGTAAGCAAATTCCAACAAATAAATACTCAGAATTAAACTATTATTTTACCAGGTGAAGCCCACTGCATTAGTCGTTATTTTCCAGAAGCGACCTGGCCACAAATGATAGCTCAACGAAGTGGCTTATCGCGCGGACTTTTTATAGCAGCCAAATAACCAAGCCCCCCCGGAGCCTGAGATTGTTCGGAAAGCGGTGGATTTATGTTCAAAAATGCTCGTTATCTCCGCCTCGTCCACTTTTTTTCAGTTTTCCGCTGCATTGTGAAAGCCTCTGGTAGGCAATTTTATTAAAAGCAAAGCGTACGAAGTATTTTGTAACGTGGACACGGGCAGAGTTTTTAGAGCGTATTACCTAATACGTCACGTGCAATAATTTCGAAAATACGAAGACGATTATTAAACCAAACGTGTTGGGTGCGTGATGGCACAGTGGTGCTTGTTGGGCCTTAGCAACGCACAGCGACCTGACTTTTTATTACTTGTCACAGGTTACGTAAGTGGTGCGGAACATCTGAACTGATCCTTAACCCCCCCCCCTCTCTCTCACCTCCATTTTCTAATCGACACTGACCCAGCCTGGTGAAGTATGGTCAAACAGCTCCCATATCCAAACGACGTTGGCATCCCTTCATATAGCAGTGACCGGATTATTACTGTTATACAATTTAAATATATATTTTGTGTTAATTGGTTGTACTTTTTTGCGAAACAATGTTTTCCCCTCCAGTATTGTTTGTTTATTTACAATTCAGAGTGTGTTTTGCTCTATGGATATAAACCAAGGTCTCAATTGGATTGCTAGACTTCTGGTCTCAATGGGCTCTTGCGTAGTTTAATCTATCCAAACTGCACTTCTCGTGATCATGGGGTTGTGGACCTGTTAAGCGGTGCACAATCAAAGCGACTGATGAGCCAACGAGACCTAGACGGTAACGGACATTACATTTACCTTAGGGGTGAGTGGTGGGACAACGATTAGCGCAATCAGCTGTGATCCCGGCGGCCTGGGTTCAATGATAACTTGTCCTGTGCCTCCTCTAGGGTTGCCTCGGCCTTCACGGAGTAGTACCACTGAGTGACGGCTCTGGTTTCTAAACATGAGCACTGGTGAGCACTAAGGGGCCGTCCATAAATGACGTCACGCACCTGGGGGGGGGGGAGTCAGACATTTGTGACGATGTGTGACGAGGGGGGGAGAGGGTTTGAGAAATGTGACGTCACATCAAAATGCGCAACTTTAAATAAATATAGAATTGTTATAACGACACTAATTTTTATTAATTTTCATGATTAACTATTTGATTATTTAAATTTACTAAGGTCACCTTTTAATTATTCCATGAAGAAGCATTTTGCTTCTCCATGGGAGAATGGAGAAGCATACATTTTGAAAAAAAAATGTATTATTGTTATTAAACATTTTGATTCTAATGATCCTACCAGGGCTTTTCATTCTTTGGAATGAATATATGATTGTTATAATTCTACTCTCCATTTTTCTTCGTTCTACTACAAGTTTCAAGTATTTTTGGTTAATTATAATTACTTTTAATATTTTAACATTATAAGATAATTTCAATATAATATTCTCAACATCTGCAGTTTTAGTTAGATGTTCAATATTTTCAAGTGAATTGTATGCTAAATTTAAGCTTTCCAACGCCTCCTTTTTAATACGCGTTTTCTCCTACAACGTCAGAGTGCAGCGCCACATTAAATACGCGCTACAATGACAATAATTTAAAGCGATTTGAAGCATGTTTTATTCTCAAAATGGAAATATGTTTTTTTGGGGGGGGAGGGGGGCAGAGCTTTGTGACGTCATATTTGAGGGGGGGTCTGACTTTTTGTGACGCCGTGTGACGAGGGGGGGAGGTCAAAAATCGTCCAAAATCGCGTGACGTCATTTATGGACGGCCCCCGAGGCAATTTCCAGCCATTGGCTGACATCGGTCGGGAGTGATTATCCTGATCAATGCCCCACTAGCGGGGTGAAATGTGATCAAGTAAACTCCTGTGGCAGCACGTGGCATAGGCAGGCCACCATCCAGCAGTAGATTGACAGAGGACTGCAAATTGTTCTTGCTGTAAGCGTGAGTGCTGCTTATTTTCGTCCCATTAATTAATTTCCACCATTTAATATATCAGCTGAACACGCAAAAGCATTAGGCACATTAGGCGCTCTTAATCTGTCTCGAGTTAAATTATGGATCTCATATTTTATTTCTTTATTAATTTAACCCACTGGTTGTGTGACGTAGTGGCTTCGTGTTGTCTCTGTCTTGGTTTGAATTTCCACCACCGAGATCAAACCACCGTCGAGTTTACAGCTCACCTGTGAACTTGGGGAGATCTTGCATTCATGGTAAAACTCTGGATGGCACTTGTATTGTTTTATTCCAGATTTGAAGCTTTCGTGACTGCAAGGATTCATACTCTTAGTTTCTTCGGTAAAGTCATGTAGGTAAAAAAATTAAATTTAAATTAATAAAAAAATGTTTTTATTAATTTTAAAAATTGAAATAAAAATTTATAAAAATATTTTATATTTTATTTTTATTAATTTTAATTTCTTATTTTTTACCTACGTGACTTTACCGAAAAAACTAAGAGTATGTATTGTTTTAGTTGCCTAAAAGAATATGAGAGCGAATCTTCCCTCGTATCACGTGGTTATTGAATAGTGTTGGTCAGTTCTTGTTTATGAGAGTCTATGGGTCTCTATGCAAGTCGGTTGATCTCTGTGTATGCTGAACCTCTTTTGCGCTGTACGTAGCCAACCGTGCTAATCGAAGGTACTGGGGAAGGACAACAACCTATGGGACAAACAAAGTATGTGGGTCTATGGGTCTCTATGTGAGTCTTACGTGGGTCTGCGGGTCTTCATGAGTCTATAGGTTACTGTGTGTGTCTAATTCTCTACATGAGTCTGGGTCTCAGTGTTAGTCTATGAGTCTCCATACGAATTGATGTACATCTATGGATCGCTACGTGAGGATATAGGTCTCTATGTTAATCTATGGGTCTCTGTGTGAGGCCTTTAGGTCACTGTGCGAGTCTCATCCGTAACTGTGGAGTTGAGCGGTCAGCGAATTGTAACTGCCATCACTCACATCACCAATCGTCGCTCAATACACGCTTCAGCAGGTGGGGGCAAACATTATCTGGCGGACCCACCAGATGCAATCTCATTACTTTCCAATCTCAATATATACAGTTCTAAACTCGGTCTGTGGCTTTTCAAATTCCATACGAAAGCAAATGACTAACCAAAAGGCACATTGCATGAAATAGTGGTCCTTTGCATGCCAGCATAATATTCAAATGACTTTGAACCAAATGGTCCAAATCAGTGTTAGTGGTTCGTGAATGTAAATATTGGAAATGTGAGAAGCTATCCAAGCTACAGCGGCATGGGCCAAACCCGACCCGCAAGCTCAATTAATCTGGTCCCAGGCGCCACTCCGAATTAACATTAATATGGCGACCGGAGCTGTGAAATTAAACAAAGTGAATGATCTGACGTGAGCTTGTGAAGTATGATGCGGTGAAATAATTAAGCGAACCGTTATGGTATTTTGGGTCTGTTAGGCACTTGACGCAGGGGCTGGTAACGTCTGGGGGTTGTGGGCTTGGTGTGTGAAGACTGCAGTAGCAAATAGGAGAGAGGCCCTTTAATGCTGTATTTAGTTTAACGCTCATTTCATCGGCTGATAACACCTTGCTATATAGAGGACCGCAGAGCTTGGGCAATTGTTGGCTGTGTCTCCACCGTGTGGCTGCTTCCTTTCCCACTTGTCTGCGGTTATTCGTACCTCTTAATTCGTCATCGAGTGAAGTGAGCAAATGTTGCGCGACCGTGTTACAACGGAAATCATATTTGTTTTTTTATATAAATGAGTATTTTCACAATTCTTTGGTTCTTTCGGTAAAGTCACGTAGGTGAAAATATAAATTTTTTAATTAAAATAACTAAATTAAATCACGACGTTTCGGAGGCAACACAAGCTTTCATCATTTTTATTTTCACCTACGTGACTTTACCGAAAGAACCAAAGAGTATATAGATCCTTGCAGTCAGGAAAACTTCAAATCTAGAATTATTTTCACAATTGTTTGGACGTACAATTTCGGAAACTCTAGAGTATGGGTGGGCGATCATTAGTGTAATTGTTGTGTGGGGTTTCACTTGGGTTTAGTCAACCTATGAGAACTGATGGAGATCATTTATTCACCTTTGCTGATAAGGGAGAAATGCTCGTAAAATATTGCGGTGTCTGACATACTCGCGTGAACTGACGCTTTCAACCACGTTCTCATTATTTGTTAAAATATCCATAATTTAGTTTTTTTGTTAGATCGTATAAATATAAATGTGTCGTTAAACCCGCCACCACCCGACACAGCCAATTAGTAATGTTTGTCACGTAAACAGAACGTGCCAATTCGTTACTAGTACAACACGCCGGTGTGTTGGAGAGCAAACCCACAACATTTACAATCTGAGTATGACGTTTAGCTAGTAATTATAACTAGCTTCATCAGGCGACAGCCAGATTTGTGGAGAAATCCTGTTTTGTTCCTTTAAAATATAGAGGGATAGATGTGATGGCGTCACTTGTGAGCCCTTCACGTGCAAAGGTGGGTGGGGGGGGATTAATGAATGCATATCAATTACAATGGGTATCCATTGCCAGTTGAGTTGACCAAGTGCGTTAAAAACAACCTATACTATGGATGATATTGGTCGCGAAAGCCTACGTATTCAATGATTAAAATGTATTCTCATTTTGCTGGTATCCAAATATCCACTAGTTGATCCATGTGCTGCCTTATTACTTCTTTTGTATGGCATTTGAAAAGCCACAGGCCAACTTTAGAACGGTGTGTGTTGACATTGGAAATCCATTTGAGTGCATCTGGGGCATAAGTGCTGTACCCACGTGCTTTTCAATTACATTCCTCCCATCTCTCTCATATATTAGGATTACATCTCATGCTTATATCCATCAAACTGAATACATCTCTATATCTTTCTCAACACATCCCTTCCCGTGTCCGACTTCTGAATGGCGCACCTCTTCGCCGAATCCATTTCTCTCCTATCGCTCGATGATTTAATGCGTTGCGTCTCCGTAGCCCGTGGCCGTCTACGCGGACCCTCGATGAGAAACATTTCAAACACCACCGCCGCCCCCCCCCCCTCCCACCCCCGTTCTTCCAAAAGTAGTCGCCTTGCCGTGGCAGAAATCATCGGGCTTTCTCCCATCGCCCGTGCGCAGAAAGTTTTCGTGACCAACGCGATTTTCACCCGCGGCAGGAAAGTGCACTCGAGGGCGCGGCGACGGCTCAGCGGTGAAATTCTGCGCGCTTGTAACTCGCGTTGCCAGCTCCTACCTGGCGCGAAATCTCTCGACGCTTCTCGGCTCGGAGCTTACGAGCGCCTTCGCCCAACGCGCGCCGAACACGCGTGCGCTCACCACAGTCAAAGTGGCAATGAGTGGAATGTGCCCTTTCTGATCCCAGGAAGAGTAAATAAGGGGGGGTGGTGGCCTTTAATCCAATATATTTTCTCTAAATGTGTGCATTTCAACGATTGTTGTTGGATGTATATTTCAGACAAACATACACTATCTCGGCCTCGCCGTGCGCTGCGTTGCACCGCTAGTCGAGTAGATAACCATGTGTTCAATAAACCCTCGGAGCCAGGATGACCGTCCAACTCCGATCGTCATTTATTGATTGTAACAGGTAAAACTGGTGAGAAAACACAGATACAGCATCTGTTATAATTCGGAAACACCCACACAATGAACACCACAGCATCAGAACATTCTCAGATAACAATAGATCCTGGAAGGACCAAGCCCCCACATTACCCCTGAACAACTAGACAAAGGCACAAGCTGGTGCGTTGCATACAGGCACATAGTGTATTCATCCCACTGCACCCCAAATGTACAGCATTACACTTAACACTAAACTGTGGATGAGATACTTCGTCATCACTCTCAGGATCGCAACATAGGCACAAGTCTGACTCGACCTACTAAATCACAAGTAACATCCACAATAAGGAAAGTCACAGGCTTCGTTACTAACTAGGCCTCGTATTTACTACAACAACTCAACGGCACCATAACGGCATTTACATTGCTATAACGGTCATTCCAACATTACAACAGCATTTCCAATATTATAGGAATATAAACAACTTACAGATAATGCTTCTTAAGCTCCCACAATGGACAAGTGCGGCTGTGGTCTCACTGAGATGCGATGCGTGCCGCCATCTTGACTTATCTGTGTAATGGCTGACGCCCGCGTGGTACAGTGGAAATCTAACATCGTCACTTCCTGGTCACGTGACCAACATTAGCATAAAAAAACAGGAACTTCCTGTGAACGTACGCTCCCCATCTGCCGTGAGGCAAGACACACACAATGTGGTTCACAGTTGTGCAATAATGATCTAAACATTATTATAATACCATATGGCCATATGAAGTGTAAGGATGGTTTAAAAATAGTTTAAGTAGCCTAACTTTGTGGAATACCCACGTGGATTAATGCCTCCCACGCCGCCATTGTCCCTCATCACCCATCTCACTCTTTCACGCGAACTCATCTCACCGTTCCATATGTGGCCCTCCTCCATATGTCCGGACGTGCTGGACATTTGTGGAAAAAGAGCTCCATAGCTCATCGGATTTCTCCGGGATAAAGATTTCAAATTTGTAAGCTGCCCATTCCCCATCACCCTTTCTCATCTTTCGGCCATTGTTGTCCCATCGAGCGACATGTCCGGCCCCTTCCCATTCTCCTTCTCTTATTCACTCTATTACGGCGGCTTTATGATTCTCTCCTGTGCCTATCCTGAAGGCTTCTCTGCCAAATTGCTTGCAACCAAAAACTATGCAACGCAAGTGAGCCGACAGATTGACTCCACCTTTGCAAAGGTCCACGCACAATCGCTGTCCCTCGTTGTGCATCTTTCATGCGTGCGGGAGGCTCGCGTAAAGTGCGCGGGAGATCTTCTGGCACAACCTGTCCCGGAAGCGGCTTAGGCTTGCCCTTTACTGCGCGAGATCGGCACGGGATGGCTCACGTTGGCGGCATGGCAGATGTAATGTCCCCTACCTCCCCCCGACCCCCACGTCTAAGGACGGCCTCTTGTGAATGATGCGCTGTGCCGTGTAGCTCTGGGGTGCGGGGGGAGTCGTCACGCGGCGACCTCCAGCGGACGGCGTCGTCGTTTCGATGTAAAGCTTTCGTGACTGCAGGGATTCATCTTCTTGGTTCTTTCGGTAAAGTCACGTAGAAGGGAAGAAATAAAATAATGAAAATAAAACATAATAAAATTTCGATTTAAAGCTTTCGTGACTGCAGGGATTCATCTTCTTGGTTCTTTCGATAAAGTCACGTAGAAGGGAAGAAATAAAATAATGAAAATAAAACATAATAAAATTTCGATTTAAAGCTTTCGTGACTGCAGGGATTCATCTTCTTGGTTCTTTCGGTAAAGTCACGTAGAAGGGAAGTAATAAAATAATAAAAATAATAAAACATAATAAAATAATTCTCACGACGTTTCGGCCACAACGCAAGCAGCGTCTGACGCTGTCTCCCCGACAGACCTGGTCTTCACCTGAGGACGGCTGCTTGCGTTGTGGCCGAAACGTCGTGAGAATTATTTTATTATGTTTTATTTTTTTATTATTTTTTTACTTTCCTTCTACGTGACTTTACCGAAAGAACCAAGCAGAGGCGTCGTCGCTGTGTCGCCGTATCGCTCAGACGGTGCCTGCCGAGGGGTCTCGGTTTTTATTTGGTGTTTTAAAATCAAATATTTTAACGACCGCTTGGTGTTGTATATGTTTTACAATTAGGAACTGTCAATGTGATTCCAAGCGGCAACTTTCTTCAAATGTGTTGCGCTCCAGCGTCCTCCTCCCCCTCCTCCCCCAAACTCAGCAATGGTGATGGTAGGGAGCAGAAACACGTCAATACTTGTTTAATACCAAGAGGGTAGGAGCGCTGGTAATGATGCGAGACTCGGTTCCCATTGGGGAAGTCCTCTGTAGTGAACTCCCCTTCATTCCCCCTTTCAGCTCGTAATGTGTGAAACTTACTAATGTGTAAACAAGTGAAGGTGCAGCCCTGCAATTGCTTCCTAATGCCACTGCTGGTGGAAGGTTCTCCGCTAGACGAAGCTCCAACGAGCCCCACAATGAAGAGAACTGTGGCCTGACCTTCAACGCTGGCCAGACTCCCTAGAGGAGGTGGGAATACCAACACCTCACCCCAACCATACACGGCACGGAGGCGGATAGATGTAAAACAACGCTCGCTCATTCTTTCGACTGCCGCCGCTGGGAGATCAATTAAAACCGGTGCCCGCTGGAGTGCACCTCCAGTGCGGCTAACCATTTTAACACTTGGGCATCCGTGTGTGTGTGTATAGTGTAGCGGTTAGCGCGCTGCACTACGAACCTGGCGACCCGAGTTCGATTCCCGCTCACGGTCAACACCAGTGACGATTATCTGAACCGGTTCTGGGCCTCCCCTAGGTCGACTCGGCCTCAAATTAGTACCTGGTGCGGTGAGTAAACATCGCCACTAGGGAGACAAAGGCGGCCGAGTGTGGTGCCATGCCGGCCTTCGTAGATGCTCGCTAACAGCACTTGCCCCAACAGTCTCGTCAGGCTATTCGGGGGATCTTTGTCTTTTGTATGTAACACTGAGGAAATATTAAAGCCGTATTTTTCAACTAACGTATGCAAAACGAGCGTCGGGAAGGGACCATTTTTAAGATGAGTGGGGTAGGAAGCGGTTGGTAAATTCGGTTGCGAGTTTTTTTTTCTTCCCCCCACCCCCCGGAGCCGTTGACCCCGCAGTGCAACGCGATTTTTAAATCCTTTATATTAAGTTCGCTTGCTTGCGTGCTTGCTTGCTTGCTTACGACCGTGCAAATCTTTCGGTCGTTTTTTAACCCACTTCCCGTGATCCAATCGAGCTGACATTTTGCACATAGACTCGTTGTGCGTGACAATTAATTTTCGTGAAAAAAATTTCCTAAATTTTACACTGTTTAGGGGAAAAAAATTAAATATGTAATTACCAATTGCTTAATGGTGGCAGACAATCATCTGACCCATAGGTGGCAGCCATCTCAAGCCAGAAGACGAGAGGACTCTAGCCGCCACGCATATAAAGGATTTATAGTGAAAAACTTTGTTTTTACGGGTTAATTTTTTTTCTTCTTTTTTTCTTATTTTGCGGCAGTTAATTTCGGCAGGCGAAAGACGTCCCAAGTAAAACAATCAAAAAAGGTCTCCGCACCATCACAGGACGTTCTGAAGCTGTCAGGATAATAATTATGAATAAATCGAAAGCGATTGGAAGCACAGGGGCTGGAGGGGAGTCCAAGAGAGAAACGTAAATGGTTAAATATTTTCTCTTAAATTGCAGCTCCATTTGTTCACAAATTAGAAGACTGTTCTGGCATGCCAACAGGGGGTGATGCCCTATGGGTAGCCAATCTCGCCACCTGAAAATCACAGGGTGAAATTCATACAGTCTGGCACAGAACTAATATTTGGAGCAAAAATCAGCGGGGAAAATGAATCGTTTTTGATTCATAAACCCAGAGGGCAAACGAAGTAAACTTTGCACACAGACTTTACAGAGCAACATTCGCCACGAAGCAGCGGTGAAGTCACCACAGCGCTTGCACCAGGCTAGGTGCATTTTGAGGCCACGTGATGCTTCTTGAAGGTGGCTCTCACTGGCAGGAGGTGACGGGACAGACGTGTGTACAGTGCTAGAAAGTCGAGACACATTCGGAGGTTAGTTGTGAAGCCAACGGAGGCAATATATCTTAAAGCCCTTGTGTAGTTTTACCAGGCGGCTCTGCTAGCATGTGTGCCATCACAAGCTGCAAGTTTATGGGCACTTGTTCACAGGTGGCAGTGGCCAACCAAATGGCAGTATTTTGAAGTGTAAGTGTCAAGTCACGTAGAAGGGAAATAATAAAATGACAAAAATAAAACATAATAACATTCTCACGACGTTTCGGCCACAACGCAAGCAGCCGTCCTCAGGTGAAGAACAGGTCTGTCCGACAGCCCTGTTATTATTTTATTATGTTTTGTTTGTATTATTTTATTATTTCCCTTCAATGCAGTGGCGGCTCCTGCAAAATCTCTCAGGGGGGGCAAATGTCTGGATGATTGATAAGGATAAGGTCCACCCATGCAATGGATAAATTAACAGCTTAAGCATGTAAAGGCAACTTCACTTCTTTAATATTAATGAAAAATAAAGTGACTCTTACAATACATCTTGTTTGTTTCTATACTCACTATTAATACAATCCACTCAAGTTTCTTTTATTAAAGATTCCACTAGGTGGCGACAAATTATATTGTTGGATGAAACGTGCTTATGTATGATGACGTAAGCACGTTAGTGCGAGCCCTCCCGGAAGCCACAGAGAATGCATTGCCGCGCCCCCCGTTCGAAAAAAAACATCTTTGAATGTAAGTCTATGGGGCCACTCGGGGCGATTCTCAGCCGTAGTGAAATCGCCCAAAAGAGGCGGTACTCCACAGAACGTGACATGACGCTGATTGGACTATATCCAGAGGCACAGTGACAGCTAGCGTGACTCTGTGGTTGAATGACATTGGTGGTGCGTCGCCCAATCGCCCTAATGAAGAAACCGCCCCTGCTTCTACGTGACTTTACTGAAAGAACCAAGAATATGAATCCCTGCAGTCACGAAAGCTTTAAATCGAAATGCAAGTGTCAAGTTTATTTTTGTTTCACCAGGTGGTGTATGAACTCAAGAGCCCATGATGAGTCTCATTTGCACGAGTGACCTGGGTCACCAAAATAACAAATAAAATAAAAAGTTATGCCTAATGAAGCAAATAGAAGAACAATCATAGCAAAGAGAATAAATAAAAAATACTGCACTGCAGAAAAATGCATTTTGCGTATTGTAAAGTTGGCTCCGACAAAACTTTTAAACCATCTATCGTACAATCTTGATTTGAAGCTTTCGGGACTGTAGAAATTCATACTCTTTGGTTCTTTCGGTAAAGTCACGTCGTTAGAAATAAATTAAAATAAAACAAATCACGACGTTTCGATTGCAACACAAGCAATCATCATCAGGTGGGAAAACCCACAGCAAGAAAAAAATACATAAATAAATAAACTTCTGCAAAACATGTTTCTTGCTGTGGTTTTTCCCACCTGATGCTGATTGCTTGTGTTGCAATCGAAACGTCGTGATTTGTTTAATTTTAACTTATGTCTAACTACGTGACTTTACCGAAAGAACCAAAGAGCATCTATCGTACAATGAAGATGCATAGACATGAATATATTTCTGATTATTTGCACGTAATAACATGTAAATGGATAACGAATATGTCATTTACAATTGCGAGTGACTTTAACATTCCATCATTATGGTAAATTTTTGACGGGCAGATAGGAATACCATCTGTGTAGTCCAACGATTTCATGTTTATATATATGTAATGCCTCTCGGACAACATCCGTCTTCATTTATTAGGGCACGTCACGCGGATAACGTCCTCTCATATCCTACAGTACTTAGCTATGACTAGCAATACAGTACTTGGGCTAGAATAACAACAGATACTTGGGCTAGGACAGCACCCAAGCAACGACCGCACGGAGAGACGGTGGCGGCTTAGAGACGGTCCATTCCAATACCAGGTCAACCTCGTGCTCTCTCAGCCTCCGCCTTTTATTCCCCGCGGCGTGGCCTCGCCCCGCCCCCAGACACGCCTTCTTTTCCCGAACCGTCTATTTTTTTTTTACGATCAGTGGAAACAAGAAGATGCTCGGTGTATTCGGCACTTTGCTTCGTTCATCATTTCGTCATTTTTTTTCATATAAACTTTTTTTTTAACTTGGCTTTATGTAACCCCCCCCCCCTCTAGCTCACTCTCTCGCTCACTCTCTCGCTCTCACCCAATCCCGAACATCCACCCATGGCTTCCTCCTACAATTATCCCTCGTGACCACCTGGCCACGCACTGTCGCTATCCCCTCATTATCTCCACCCACGCACCGTCTCTCTCTCTTTCCGCACTGTCCCAAAATATGTAAGCTTCCAAAATACTTTATTCTTGAGGATTGTGATGGGACTGTCAACTATGAATATTCACACTTTCACGTGAAGCCCATTGGCGACAGACCATCCACAAACACGCTGTCCCTCACCTTCATCCCTGTATCCCAAAACATTTCAAACAAAATATACACACATATGCATTAAACGTTTCCATCCCATATTTGTTTTCTCCGCAACTTATTTGACCGCACAGCATTCTGGGAATGCACCTTATGAGCAGCATTGGTGCCATGCATGCAGAGTCTGGACCGGTTTTGACATCCAGTGTCCTCATCAGCAGCCAGGCTTGCATGAACCAATGCTGGTAAACTGCCCAATGTTTATAGGTGAGAACTCTTTCTGTATCAAATGGGTCCTAGTTCAACGCATAGTGTAGGATACAAAGTACAAATGAACCTTATGGCGGTACCCCGGGGTACCATAGTACCCCGGCTCCCGCATGATGTCCGTGATGCAGTCATTTTTAGATTGTTGATGGTCGGTGATGCGGCACTCATCTCGACGAGCTGTACACGATGTACCGCTATGGTGTGTACGAGCGTTCAGGGTCTCAGCGCAATCGTCCTCGCTGCGTTTCCACATCGCGGAGTAGCGCCGAATTCGGATTGATTGGTACCTCAGTCGCGGAGTTAAGTGCACCCCTGGAAAAAATATTGTCCCAGAAATAAAATATTTAATTGCCTCGGCCATTTTGTATTATTTTGTACCTCGGAGTACCGCCATAAGGATCAAATATTGTGGAGAATATTAATTTTAAAAAATAATCAATGCATCCTTCCCATATTTGTGTCCAAATATGAAAGGAATTTTATTTTTTTTACTATTCAGTTGCACGGCCTTGTTGGGAGAGTACATCTTAAATTTCGATTTAAAGCTTTCGTGACTGCAGGGATTCATCTTCATCTTCAACATAATAAAAATGTTATTTTTATTATTTTATTACTTCCCTTCTACGTGACTTTACCGAAAGAACCAAGAAGAATAGTACATCTTGTCATCGGTATTAGTTCAATACAAGCAAATTCTGGACCGGTTTGCAGTCAGTCGATCTTGGGCTTGCTTAAACAGTGAGAGCATGCTGTGTTTTCTGTCCCCCAGTAGTAGTGCGTTGGAGCATAGCCATTGGATCTGTATGCTTAATTGGGCTAATGTTGATCTCCAAATAAGTTGTTGTGTTCCTGGATATTTGCCAAAATTATCTATCGCATCCAGAATTTCTTGGGTGCAAAATGTTCACAATTAGTGGAGAAAAAAACATTGCAAGTGTTTTGTTCATTAAAATTTTTAACACAATAAAAAAACACCCATCGAGATAGAATTAATCATGGATATTGTGTTGCCTGTGTATCATAGCGGTGTTTACGTCCATTTTATTTCGTTGCTTATTGTCCCGATGCCTCCCATTTCAACTGCAATTTGCGTATGCCACTTGAGTATTTTTAACTAAATTTCGATTTAAAACTTTCGTGACTGCAGGGATTCATCTTCTTGGTTCTTTCGGTAAAGTCACGTAGAATGTAAATAATAAAATAATAAAAATAAAACATAATAAAATAATTCTCACGACGCTTCGGCCACAACGCAAGCAGCCGTCTTCTCGACAGACCTGTTCTCCACCTGAGGACGGCTGCTTGCGTTGTGGCCGAAATGTCGTGAGAATTATTTTATTATGTTTTATTTTTATTATTTAATTACTTCCATTCTACGTGACTTTACCGAAAGAACCAAGAAGATATTTTTAACTAAGTTGCAGTTTGCTTTCCCACGCCTTCTATGGCGCTAAACACAAACGCACTTTTGCATTATTATTCGTGTACGTTAATTATAATATTCCATTAATCGTAAGCTCAGAATTAACGGTCAAGAAAATTCGCGGGTCACGTTAATTTATAGCCGAAAATATTACGCAATTGGACTGCGAAATAGGGTCTAGCCTGTTGGGTGAACCCATTAAATTGGCTGTGATGCATATGCTGCTCTTTTATTCCCAGCGGAACAGATGACTCCGCTTTGGTAATTTGCTGTCACGCACGGCCCCTTTGGCTCACGATCGAGCGGGCACGCGTGTCCTGTCCATGCCGAATCTTCGCCGTCGCAAACCTTCACCCGTCCCGCTGTACCTCGCCTGCTTCTCCTGCACACATCGCCCACCCATCACTGCCTTCGCCTCATCGCGGTGCCTTGCTCCCTGGTTTACGGTCGTCATCCGACCGACAACACGGGGAAGAACAGCGGCGGTGGGGAGAGGCGGATTTGGAGGATGGAGAAATGAGCAGTGGCACTGGTGGGATGGGTGGGGAGGAGGAGATGAGTGGGGGGAGGAATGTATAGATGGGCGAGGTGTGACCAATCACAATCAGCCCCCCTCCAGTGCCTCGCGGAGGCACGGAGCAGGGTGGAGATAGCCAAGCAAAAAGAGAGCCACAGTCGCGAACGGTGCAGCTCCTTAGTGACGCTAAATTGGAGGCTCGCGAGAGGAAGATAGAGCCCCCACCCCGCCCCCTCTTCATCTCTCCGCGCCTCCTTCTCCCTCCCTCCCCCTCCTTCCCCCCCAGCAGGCCAGCGTTGGGCGGCTTCAGCAGCAGATGAATTCTGCTGCGCTCTGCTGTGCTGCTCATTTCTTTGCGCTTTATTTGCGCGTCGCCGCGTTGGGTACACGCGCGCGCGCGCGCGTGTGTCCACACGCGTGTCGGGGGCGAGTGAGTTCTGCGCGGAAGAAAAATTGCGCGTGCTAAGGGAGTGATTTCGAGTCGTTCTGCGGTCCCGCGTGTCTGTTGCGTGCTTTCGTGTCGTCAAAAAAAAGAGTCGGCGGTCGAGGATGGGGGGTAGCGTGTTGTCGTGAAGGACGGTCGGCGGAGCTTTGCGCCGCTGTTTGTGAGCGCGCGCGCGTGCGTGTGTGTGGTCATCGTCGTTGTTTGCGTGTTGGTTATTGTCTTGCGGGTCGGGTGGGGGGGCTGCAGTAGTAGGGGGGGTGGGTTGGGGAAAGAGGGATGGCGGTAGCCCGGGCGTCCTTTCGAAAGCTGGCGCGCTCCCTGCGCAGGTTGCGTCGTCTGGCGTGCTCCGCGTCTCCACGCTACCACAAACTCCGCAAGGTGAGAGCCCGCGCTTCTCCGCGCCACGCTCGCCGCTCGGCTCGTTCGCGATCACTCGCACCTCCACGCCGATTCCATCGCGTCCTCCGAGCTCCTCCGTGTCCTCCGCCTGCGCCCGCTGCTGAAGCTTTTGTAAACGTGTGAGAATTTTTTTTTTGCCCGGACAAAAACCAAAAAGATGGGTTTCTCTTTTTGCTGTTAAGTGCCCACGGGGCCAGGTGTCAAATCCCCGGCCGCAAGCTCGGATAACGACGCGCCCAAGTCCTCTATCTTGGTTTAAATAAATAAAAACAAGAGCCCCGCTTTGTTGCGAATTTGACTCGATTCTCCGTGCGCGTGCTCATGCATGTAGCATGCCTTGTTTGACCCTTCGATATGCTCGCGATGATGCATGCGGTTGAGTCCAGTGAGGCGGAGGCGACGTTGATGGATCATCTATAAGATGCAGTACATCAAGTAGGGCTGCTTGTCCGATGTACAGTTTGAGTTCTCTCTCAATTGGCATGTGCGCCTCTCCTCGGTGCACTCTGGTTCTCTCCCCACGTGCAAACTAAAAAGTGGACAGATACTCTTGAGAAGTAGAATTATATCTGTATTTTAGAACAGTTTGTGGTCAGATGTGTAACATCAATGTCATGGTGATTTTTATTTGATCGTGCTTTTAATGTAGCACGTAATACCATTGCCCCTTTTCAATTCCCTATTGTGCAGGATACAATGCGAGTGGTTAATCGTGACAGTAAATACAACAGTGTGTGTGTGTGTGCGCGTCTGTCCACTGGCAGATTGTACCATTCATTTACAGCTAATATTTTTCGTTTAGTCAGTGATGCACGTTTTATTTCTACACCTGGCCTGCGTTAACGATTGCTGAACAAGCACACCAACTTTCAGCATTTGCACGAAGCTCGCATGCTGTTTATTCTCCGTTGTTTTTCAGCAGTCGCACGAAGAATTTTAAGGCTGTCCTTTCATTAATGTCGTTTAGTGGAGGATAAAGAGAATTGCATCGGGTGGTTGCTGTAATTAAAACAGGGCCAGTGGGGAATGTATGTAAGAGCTATTGTTGGCTGTTGACCAGCTTCGTAACATGCCCAGTTTCATCACAACGATGATAATTTGTTGAAAATATTTTCACCATCGTTCACAAAAAACGCTCTCTACATTCAAAATGTGTGCATATTGGAGGTGGCTGAGTGGTTCAGGGGGTCAGATCACTGACCCAGCACTGCTGAGATACTAAGTTGAAATCCCAGTTTCAGTTGCCCATGGTTAAACCGCGGTCAGGTTCTCAAATCTAGTGAATTGGTCTCAGTCTGGTCACCTAAATGAGTTTTTTGCAATTAATTTACTTGAAAGCAACAAACATGGGGCACCGCGGTGGCGAGATATTAACTCCGCTGTCGCCTGGTACGCAGGAGGTCATGGGTTCTATCCTAACGCCTGTACATTTGGAGTTTTCATGTTCTCCCCGTGGTCATGTGGATTTTTCTCCGGGTCCTCCGGTTTTTCCCTCCACTTTTATAAGCATGCATTTAGAGTATTTGGCCGCGATAAATTTCCACGTGATGATAATCCACTTCGTTGAGCTATCGTATCTATCCAGGTCACTTCTGAAAAAGAGCTGTATAGTTCAGTGGACCTTGTCTGGTAAAATAAAAAATAAAGTTATTTTGTTGTTGTTTTATGTCCCTGTAGGATGGCACTTTGAAAAGTACTGCCCTAGGTGTGTGGATAATAACGTCAGTCAAAGGGATTTCAGAATTACTTGTGCTTCCATTAGCACATTTCTAACACGCGGGGCCGATGCGCTGCTGTAGAGTTCTGAGCAAATACATCACATACATGCCCTCGTTCCACAATTGCATCAAATTGAGGAAAATACAATCGAAAATAGTACATAGTCTGTGAACATTGATGAAGAGCCATTTTCCTTCCAGTTAAAGTGCCCAGAGACTTTCATAATTTATGCTGGAAATGATGGCAATCCTTAGACTTGCTCCTGCATGTTTTATTGAGCTCACCGCACTGTAAGTCAATCGTTGGCACTGGAATCAGCAAATCCTCATCCCTCCCGGCAGTTTCCCAACCTGTCTGGCTATCGCCGGACAATAGAGATGTTGTGTGGTAAGTTCTCACGTTATGGTATCATCTTCCCATTAGAACTTCACACGTGCCAGTCGATGTTTAGTATTCACACCTCAACGGGGTTAAAAGCGGTCACTCTGAGCAGCGTTTAATATTTTAAGATAAAAATAAATAATGAAAAATGTCTTCATTGTATATGTGTATTTAAGAATGTTTTACCTTTTCTGGCAATACAACAGGTGTTAAGATGTTCGAACACCGAATATATTACCTTTTGCAAGGAATCAAGGGACTGCATTAACCACACGTGCTTTTGGTGAACATGCAAACAAACATGCTCTGATAAATCTACTTGCATTGTTTTTTAAACTGATTGGCCTGCACCAGAGACAGCCTTCTATAGGGCTTAGTCTCACCGGTATCAGACCAGAGAACGCCAAAAGGCGAACAATACAAAGACAATGTACGTATCAGAGCATTCAAAGCTCGGGGTGAGCAGCTATGTCATGGGATTCTAGATTTTAAGCTTTCGTGACTGCAAGGATTCATACTCTTAGTTTTTTCGGTAAAGTCACGTAGGTAAAAAAATGAAATTAAAATTAATAAAAATAAAATAATAAAAATCACGACGTTTCGGAGGCAACACAAGTCTCCGTCATCAGGTGTTGCCTCCGAAACGTCGTGATTTTTATTATTTTATTTTTATTAATTTTAATTTCATCTTTTTTACCTACGTGACTTTACCGAAAAAACTAAGAGTATATATCATGGGACCTTTTTTGGCAGTATCAAAGTATGAAAAATAAAAATCGGTTTTCCCAGAAAGGGTAAAACCTATTCTTATTTTTCATACTTGGATACTGGCAAAAAGGCCCCATGATTTAAGTGTGTTTATTCTACGATTTAATTGTCATTGTTTGTTTCTGCCAAGTGTCCTCGGTGAAAAGTGGACCCAATCCGAGCTAGTCTGACGCAAAAACGCACACGCACACACGCACACACACGTGAGTGTGATTAGCTATTATGTCTGTTGACTTTTGTCAGCCTTGTTCATATTTTTTTCCGTTTCGTAGAAAGCATGCGTTACAAGGTAGCTTACATATTTTTAAAAAAACATACGTTTCAATAATGATAATGCGTGCTATCGTCGATTGAGTGGTCTGGGGCCTGGTTTAATTTGCATGCGATTGTTACGTGCGAGGCGAACGAAGAATGATTTGTCATTGTGAGGCAGTTTAAGTGTTGTATTATATTTTGTAAATCAATACATGTCATAAATGTGGTGTTTGTTATTATAAATACCAGCAGCCAAATTAAATTAAATTTGTAAAGGAAGTATTGGTGAATACATAATATATTTTTTTAAGCGAATATAATACGAATTCTTTCCATAAACCACCTTTCATGAAGGTTCTCTAAGCGGTTGTATGAGACCCAGTGGCAGGCACTCGGAATGAAAAAACTCGCGAAACTGAAAACGAAAAGAGTGGGGCGAAATAATTAAATAAAACTTTCAAGCCATTTTCTCAATTGCACACAAGTTGAAATAGACGGAAGTGTATGAATACGTTCGAGACGAGCTTTAAGAATGTCCGCAGACTTCGAGATCTATTTCATGGGGGGGAGAGCATTCCAGAGTTTGGAGGCTACACGGGAAAAAGCTCCAATCGCAGTCGCTTTTTTTTTGGTTAGGCCACGCAAATGATCCAGGCGGGGTGATTTGGAGGGTCTTAACGACACAAATTTGGCCAAATTATTGTGGTCTAACCCAAAAGTCTGCTTATTAAGTATTTGTCAGTGTTGTCGGTAATGTTTTTTTTATCCCAATCCTTTACCGCTGGACAGCTGCCAACTCATTCCCTCAAAGTTCAAAAGAATTGTGATTTTCAAACTGCGTCGCTGTCGGTCTGGCAAATGGAAAACAGATGCTGTTTGTCATCGCACGGCTTATTAACATTGGCATTTGCCGCTATACTTTTGGACAAGCCTCGTTCAAGAACTGCCCTGTTGCTGTGAATGTTCAAGTTCAGTCTTTGTTTTTCTGCACTTGGGCTTCCATTTTTTCTCTTCCCGCACGTGGCCGCCCCTTGTGATGAAGGAGTCCGTACATGCACTCCCCGACCTTAGCTTAAAATCCAGGTGAGAGAAGCTCGCTGAGAAGAGGACCGCAGAGTGCGTGGGCAAAATCTATCCCCGTGCAAGAAAACAAAACGTTCTAAACACGGATGGACGACCAGAATAAAACCGTTTACGAGAAAAATTCTGCTTTACGTGATTCTAAAAGAAAACCCTCGTCAACGTGACCTCTGCAATGCAACTCGGTAACCTGTTGCCCGCATGGAGATGTGGTGACGCTACCCCCTGTAAACCAGCCCTGCGAAACAGCTAGTGATGGTGGATGATAACAAATGTTGTGAAATTCCCCATCCCGTGGGAGTTGAGGAGATGCCACTTGCTGGCTTGCCGGGAGGAGGCGGTACTGCAAAATACTGATTAATATCATCTGTCCATTCTGTGTGCGGTAATGTTGCCCCCCCCCCGCTCGAATGCGTGGGTTTGTTTCCGAGTTCTCTGCTTTAACTCCCACACACGAACTATATAAACACTAATTAATTGCCTGAAAACATCTTGATACTGGTAGGAACCTCCTGGTTACACCAGCCCACAGGGGATTATTGCGTCCGTCCGTCGTGCAGGGAGGGGCTGGGTGGGGAGGGCTGGGTGGGGAGGGCTGGGTGGGGAGGGTGGTGCTGGGTGGGAAGGGTGGTGCTGGGTGGGGAGGGTGGTGCTGGGTGGGGAGGGTGGGGCTGGGTGGGGGGTGGGAGGGGTGGGGCTGGGTGGGGGGGTGGGAGGGGTGGGGCTGGGTGAGGAGGGGCTGGTCACCCCGTGGTGCCCTTATAAAACTCAACGTTTAACCTACTCACGCAGGCTTGTGCCCGCCCTCACAGTCGGGCATATTTGCGGAATACACCACGCCACCGTTGACCCTGGCCATTGACCGAGCAACCCAACGTTCCTACCAGCTCCCTCCGCAGGAATGTATTATATAGGGGGCAACACCAGCCCACCACCTGCCTTCTGTCTTCCAGCTTGCCTGTGGTACCTCAGCGATTGCGAGATGGACATTGCATCGACGACACTTGAGAAAACTAAAGCAGTGCAGATATTTATTTTATTAAAGTGCTTAACAAGAAATTACTGCCGAGTACAGCTAGTTTTGTGTTCGGTGAGCAGTCGCATAGTGGCTGATGTTCAGTATGTGAATGATAAATGGTCCTGTGTACTGCCACTCCGTCTCCTGCATCACCAAAGACATGCACTGACCAGTGTGGTGAAGTATGGTCAAACCACCCCTGTTATCGATATGACATGGTAAGGCTGGTAATTCAGCAGTGGCTTGACGAATGTCTATCTGATTGTTAATTTTATACTTAGGCTTTCATGACGAAAATTATAGTTCACAATTTGTTACGTTTTTGGCTTGCATTTGGCACGTTTCAATCACGTGACGCTTTAACCAACTGGCCCTGTTGAGTGGAGGGGGGGTCTGCGGCACACATTTTCACACGACCTACCCCCAAAATAATCCACTTATGGAATCATATTAAATATTTGTCGCTTCATTTGCCGTGCCTCAATTTTCCTGTTACATCCGACGAGTAGCAACTAAGTTTGGATGTTTTGTTGCCATTAGTCCTCAAGCAGAATAACATTATCTTACATTTACAAACTCTTCTTTCACAGTCAATTGTAATGGTGCAATTGGATTGGTTAATTGGCCACTGCGAATGCAATTTGAACTGTACCTATACCACAGTTGAAATGTATCTTCCTGGAAGTTTATTATTTTTTTTAAACCACCGATCTACTGTTAATTGTCATTGAGTGTTGCATTAACGGTTCACGATTGCCCATATTTTGTGAATTGCGAGTTCGCTTTCATACGTTGTGTGTTGCTTTGCGACCCATGTGTGTCGCCCTCGAAAAATATCTTTCGTGCCTCCGTTGACTCTCACTTGGCATGTTGCAAGCAATGTTTGTTTTATTGATAAACAGATTTGTAAATGATGAGATTACTCCTGTAAAACTGTCGTTCTACTCTTGATTTAGTTTAATTATGCCTGCTGTTTTTTGTATTTTGGTGACCCAGGTCACTCTTGCATATGAGACTTATCCTGGGCTCAAGAGTTCAACAAAATATACTACACGATGGCATTAGTTAATGAGCATAGATAAGAACATTTCCTGAATATCCCATTTCCACCCGCTGCGTATCTTATAACCTTAGGCCTAGAGTTACCTGGACACGCATCTTGCTAACGAGCCAACATGCGCAGCTCCTAGCCCGCCCGCAAGAATGTAGCTGACCATGCTCATGGGAGATGCGGGGGAAAACAACAAACTAAACACAAAAATAATTTCTAAATACATCAGTTTTTCACAGTTCCCAGTGGCATCCTCATATCGGAAGGAACTTTAACCGCTTCCACCAGCACCCCCACCTCCCTCCTCTTTTCTCACCCCTCCCTTGTTTATTTTGAGGAAAGTTCAGCTGATTCTGTCAAATTAGGATGGGCAGGACCTGTAATGTCGGCCCGTGTGATTATCATCAAAAATATTCATGATGAAAATCTAACAGAGTACTACCCAATTAGTCTGATGATGATGATAGAAATAAATATAAAGAAATATAAATTATGGTGTCGATTAAATGTGCAACAATCGTGTTTGCTCTTGGGGCACCACGGTGGTGAGATGTTAACGACCTCACCTGGTATACAGGAGGTCGTGGGTTTGATCCCGACCCTGAAGCCTGGATATTTGTAGTTTGCGTGTCTCTTTCCCTGTGGTCACGTGGATTTTTTCTCCGGGTCCTCCACTTTTTGTCCTCCACATTTTGAATCAACATCACACGTTTAGAGTATTTGACTGCTGAAAATGTCCACGTAATGATAAGCCACTTCGTTGAGCTATCATTTGTGATCGCCAGGTCGCTTCTGAAAATGCGCTTTATATAGTTCAGTGGGCCTTACCTGTTAAAATAAAAATCGTTTAGTTTATGTCGTTTAACCTTGCAGAACCAATGCCGCCCTTGGGAAGTGATGCACTGGGGGGGTGGGTGGGGTGGGGCGAGTTTTCTGGACCCCAATTCAACCCATAATTGAAACTCAGAATTCTGATTAATCGTCACCCCTCCTGCCCCTCCCCCAAACTCGTGAAGAAGAGCCACATTTCAACATAGTCACCATGCCAGTCATGTCCTGGACTGTATTACGTTTTGTGGGGGTCCCCCAGAGCTGTAAAAAATTTGGAGGAGGGGGTGGTGTCCCTCTTTGTATTAATTTTCTTCCCTTGACCATTTTACCACCACCCTTGGCAGGTACCGCAAATGTAATTGTTATTCACCTTGGTTATTTAATTTTCAGCTTTAAAAAAATGACATTAAAAAATGTAGAGCTAAATTAAAATGCAGTTAACCAATGTAGTCTGCGCT
Source organism: Lampetra planeri (assembly GCF_965212315.1). Classification (NCBI taxonomy): domain Eukaryota; kingdom Metazoa; phylum Chordata; class Hyperoartia; order Petromyzontiformes; family Petromyzontidae; genus Lampetra; species Lampetra planeri. Next base: position 5,503,253 of record NC_136153.1, read on the forward strand.
ATTTGAAACGGTGAAATGTCCTCTTTCTCTCTCTCTCCTGATGACCGCTCATGGCTATCAGACCTCGACATTGGCATTTGGCTCCCGAACATATTACCATACGCAGGAACAGAATGGAACATTTTAAATGACCAAAACCGTTTTAATTTTGGCACATAACTGGTTGTAGTACACGTAGGTATACTATGAATTTTATAACAAAATTAGCAACGTTGTATCATAGTGCTGCTGTATTGCATGTCATCTATTATGAAGCTGTATATTATCGAGGGTTTCTTCAAAATCCAAGGCTGCTGTGCCTTTCAAAGCGTGAATCCCACCCTGGTCCCTCGTGTCTCAGTGGCCCCGGCTCGTGAGACCGACCCAATTGGCCCACGAGTCTCTCCGCGCGTGATTTAGCTTAAAGACAGGGTTGGACGTGGCCTTTCTAAGAGGCTAATCCACACTTCGTGTGGCATTGACCGCCTAATGAAACGCCACACTGGAATGGGGCAATTTCCATTTCTTAGAAGGCTGAGCGGAAAAAAAACACCTTGTTATCGTAGGTTCGCTGGATATCTTAAATATTTTACATTTATTTTTTATTCAATCTGAGTGCCCTCCGCTGAACTCTGCTGTCGAAGTGCCTTTTTTTTACTTGAGCGGTGGTTCAACAAGGCAAGGGTGCACAAACTTTTGCTTTTCGCTTGCCAATTGTCTTTTTGTTTCTTAAAAAAAAATTCTCCCCCAATTATATTCCGAGCCGCACTATTGGCATCATGCCATGAGATGTGCAGAACGAGAGAGAGAGCGAGAGAGTGAGTGAGCGAGTGAGCGAGAGGTGGGGGTTTACATAAAGCAAAGTTATTAAAAAAAAAAAGATATTTACGAAATGATGAACGAAGCAAAGTGCCGAATACACATCTTCTTGTTTCCACTGATCGTAAAAAAAAAGAGAACCCCGCAGCGAGCATCTCTTCCCCCCTATCTGGCTGACTTGCGCAGGTCTCCTCCTCGCAGCTCTCGTCCCCCGCCCACTCACTTTGGAAACCCTCACAAGCAGTTGCATTTGGAGGCTTGCTCCCTCTTTTCTCGCCACCTGATGAAGACCGCTTGTGTTGCGATCGAAACGTCGTGGGTTTTTTTGCTTTTATTATTAAAAAAAAAATTATATCTACGTGACTTTACCGAAATATTCTAGATTTGAAGCTTTCGTGACTGCAAGGATTCATATTCTTAGTTTTTTCGGTAAAGTCACGTAGGTAAAAATTTTAAATTAATAAAAGTTAAATAAAAATCGTGCTGTGACGGTTCCACCTGAAGACGGAAGCTTGTGTTGCCTCCGAAAAGTCGTGATTTTTATTTTTATTGAACTTTTATTAATTTTCATTTTTTACCTACGTGATTTTACCGAAAAAACCTAAGAATATTTACCGAAAGAACCAAGAATGGTGCATCACCATGTAAGGAGAACTACTTCTGAATTTACTTCAAAAGGCCGCTTGAATCACATACCTAGATTTATTTTTGGTCGTATGTCAAACCAGTTTTTTTTGCACGCTTCAGAGCAGGAGTAAGCCATATGAAGTGAAACCCCAAATTTCATATGATGCAGTTTTTGTGCAGTAATTGGCGACCTGCCGTTACAATCGACTCGCTACACTTGAGAATCCAGTTTAATCATGGAGGGCTGCAACACCGGTGTGCACCCTGGCTCTCAGAATTGCTACCTCAAAGCTTTGAGCCCTTAGCCATGCGGCAGCCTCTGGGTTCCATGATCCTCTCTCCTTGCCCGTGTAGGAAGCTCCGAGTGCTGTGATTGGGCAAGCCCACATTGCCATAAAAATGCTCCATAGCCATCATCATCATCCGTTCATGTGTTCGTCACAGATGAAGAATGGACGATAAACAAGCTTCCACACATTGACTCATTCTGCTGTCATCATCATCGCCTATGTCATCCCCAATGCAGGGATTGGTCATCCCCAATGCAGGGATTGGTCATTATGATTCATCATTTTGTCTTACATTTCGTCACGCTTCTTCTGCCCTGGCAAATCGCACTGCATCACGGCCAAGATATCCCATTCCTCAGCTGTCCATTCAATCTGTTGCCCTTCATTTCGCCGGCGATGGTAAAAGTTTTCCTATCCCTCCAAACTCGCCGCACGTCACAACAAATGTCCCTTTCCAAACATTGCTACGAGTCTACAAACAATTACCGGTAACTGATAATGTCTTCGCTCTGGCCAGCCTGACTGCTGACTGCCCTGGTCATGGCCAAGTTTGAGAACATTGCCCTCTGCTCTGCCTCACTGGCTTTTCTATTATGAACTGTATCTCGCCACCCGAACAGTTGATACAATGTTGGTCGGTGCTCAACTCCCCCCCCCCCATCCATAATTTTCCCCTTGCCAACACTGGAATAATATAAATCGTAGAAAACGATCAATCGTAGCAATTTACGCAATTTGCTTATGCTACCCGTATTGTTGTTTACAATGTCAGTCGGCATGCCCCCCCCCATCCATAATTCAAACGTGCCAATGCAGTAGTTTCACATACACACCGTTGCTGTTATTTATTCTCACTGCGTTGTGACATGAGAACTCCATTACTTATCAACTGCCTTGGCAAAGGGTAAGACGTGTCTAGTGGTGACCCAGAGAAAATCATTTTCTATACCCCCCACCGACCTTTCCTGTCGCTGTGTTGTTGTTGTTGTCGTGGCCCATCACTCTGCAGTCTGAGAGAGTCTACAGGAACGCGATGACCTGTGCGCGCGTCACGCCGTCTGTTGGTTTTTTTTGTTGTTCGCAAATTTTTGGTCCCCAAATTCGGCGCCGTACGAACGGAGGCAACGGGTTAAAAAGTGACGGTTGGTGCACCTTGCTGCCGACCCAACGGACTGAGTTTGATTGCCGGCCACGGCTAATGTCGTTAGTTAGCGATCTCTATGAGGCCAGTCCTGCCCCTCTCTTCTCTCATCCCACATTTCGCGCTGACTAGCGTTGTGTGACGTATCGTCGAACAACCCCCATGGCTGACACAGCGTGGGAAGGCCTTCATTCAGCAGTGGATTTCAGGAGACAAATGATACGAAGGCAATGCAATTTTAAACGTATTAATCCTTTCTCATTTCGACGATGTATGTGTACGTCATCAGTTTTACACTACGTCATTGGGACGGGATGAGAAGTAAAATGTCGTGCGGAATGGGGTGTGGCACACAGTTTGGTGCCAGCTATCCTCATGTCGCTGCAGTTATCTGCGGTGAGTACAATGTCTTGAAAAACAGCAGCGCTATGCCTCTAAACAAAATTTACGTTAACCACTTGCGCGTTCCGAGATTCGGCGGTGAACGGGACACCCACCCTTCAAATTCGTAGACGTCTCGCAACGGGAATGGGTTAATATTGCACCAAGCTGCTACTACCGCTTCTCCCAGTAACATGAATGACTGGCGGTGGGGTCGTCGCGTCCTCCATAACGGCCGATGAGCTGCACGATGTCCCATTTTCACCCGGGCCTCAGCGGCCCGAGCCAGCCCTCAGCTGGTGCAGCCAGGTGTGGGTGTCCCTTGGGCAACCACGGAGCCTCTTGCAGGTCCATTCTGATCTCGTGCTATGGTTCATCCGACGATCGAGCCAAAGAACCGGGTGTGACGGAACCAGATGATTCAATGCCTGGAAGCTTTAAGCGAGCAAATCCCAATTTATACTTTTGTGTGAATCGTGCGTTACACATTGTATAATAATAATTTACCACCCTTTGTCAATCCACTGCTGGATAAATATCTTCCTTCACATGCCATGTTGGGTCATGGGGGTTATTTGACCATACTTTACCACGCTGGTCAGTCTGTGTTGCCGAAGGGGGCAACCCAGGTCCGGTTTAGATATCACGAGATATATTTTAGCCGTGGCCAGGAATTGAACTGAGGTGGGGCGAGTTCATGGCGAATTGCGCTAACCCTACTGCACCACCACAGGGCCCAATAATCGGCTACGTACGGTGCGAAAGAAGCTCAAAATACATACATTAACATTGGCAATGTCATCATGCGTCAATTTTACCTATTAAATATTTACCATCATCAATAATGTCTGCAAGCCTTACGTTACGTAATTACACTGACAGGAGAATTGTATGGTTGGTTAGTGTACTGGGACTAGCAATCCAGAGAGGTGGCTGATTCGATTTGATTTCCCGGCGCGGCAGTTGAGACAACTCTGCAAGTTTCTTAAATCCCCTCGGCCAGGCCCTGTCCACCCAGAGGTGTAAATTAGTTAATTGGCAGGTCCGCGTGCAGTGAGATAAAGAGCGGGTGCAAAAATAAATTCAACGCACATCAACAAACATAAGACGTTTGGCGTGCGTGGAAGAGTAGGCCAACTACCCTCTAGATCGGGCTTCACTAGAGCTCTGTCAAGTCTGTAGGGGAGGGGGGGGGGAGTCCCTTCCGCCAGCGGTGACTCGAGCCAGCAATTTCATGAGCTACACTCGTACCGCTTCTGAATACAAAGACACCTTCCTCATTTCAGGGAGGATGAGCAACACCCCGTGCCCAGCCCGGGCGCAGCCCACAGCAATACAAATTGCATGAAGCGCAGTGCAGATCATTCACACCGGCGAGGAAACAGTGCAGAGGGGAGCTCTCACTGTCAGGGTCGCTGGGCCGAGCGCGTAACAGGGCAGCATCTGTCAAGCTCTAGTGGCGGCAGATGGGCCCGTGAGCGGTTGGTGTGTCGGCAATGTGTGTGTGTGTGTGTGTTTTTTTAGTGAATTCATTGGCAAATGACATGGCAATTGTGCCGCTTACGTCGAGGCGCGAGCTCCCGGTAATGTCCTCCTCGTTAATGTGGATAGACATACAGCAGGGGCTTCCTGGCTCGCTGGGCAATGACCTCTGGGAAGAAGAGCGCAGGATTGCTTTTGGGGTATCCATGAAAACGGTGCGTTTTTTTTTAAACACGGTCGCAAGACACCGCTCCCCGCTTCTTTGGAGCCGTGCAAAAGTGTAGCTCGCTTTTCATCTGCCATCAAGTAACACAGTCAATTGAACCAGTCAATTTACGAAACAATACATGAGGAGCGGTTGTTGTTGTTCGCGGTGAATGGTGGGCAATGTGAAATCACCATTTGGCTGGACACGAGAGTTGTTCGTTGTTGATACTGGACGGCAGCCAGGGCTTTCAAAGCCCAAATTCCTCGCGGCGCTGACCTAGTGATCCGACATGGCCATTGGCCTTGAGAGCGCTGACTCGGGGCCGGGGGGGGCCGAAGTGGGGTTTCTGTCGCGTGAAATGTTGTCACGGTGCCGGTTCTAAATTTCAAATTACGCGGCAGCAAGAGATGCGCGCGGTCGTGTGAGTGGCTTTTTGTTGCAGAGTTTCTAATGCTTTGCTCGCCGCTGTCCGTTTAAAAAAAAAAATTCAAAGAGACTGTGAGTGAAGGTGGGGACTGAAAACAAAATGGCAAAATAAAGAGGAGGTCGAGGGTAGGTTGGAGTGTGGAAAGCCGAGCGTGATAATGAAAAGTAAGATATTAATTTGCATAAATAACATAATATTTAATCAGCCTAATAATAATAATAATCCGATTTTAAAATTTGTATTTAAAGCTTCCATGACTGCAGGGATTCATATGCTTGGTGCTTTCGTAAAGTCACGTAGAAGGGAAACAATAAATTAATAAAAATAGAAAAAAACGCCACTTTTTTCTAATTCTTGCTGTGGTTTTCACACCTGATGACGATTGCTAGTTTTGCAACGTCGTGAGAATTTTATTATTTTTATATTTTTTTTATTTTATTGTTTCCCTTCTACGTAACTTGACCGAACGAACCAAGAATAATCATAATCAGCTGCATAACTCACTCCCCCCCTCCTCTACCCCATTTTCAGTAATTTAATTTTAGCGATGCAAGTTTACAATTCGATTTAATATTAGATGTTTTTTTAATCTCCTTTTCAATTTGTACACGTTCTGTTGTCCCTGTTTTAAATTATCAATAGCATGCATGGGGCATAATATTTGCATGAATAATTCACTATGTAACACAATTTTTGTTCCTGGGTACTAAGTGTTATTTATTTTTATTGCGTATGCCTAAAAAGTATAGAAAATGGCTATTATTCCCCACAAACTTTGATTTTGTAACCAGGACTTTATGTGAACGAAAGACACAAATGCACACGTTTTCTCATTGAAAATAGGTAAATTTCAAATTATCACTGTCCTAGTCACAAAAGCAAAGTTTGTGGAGAATAATAGCCATTTTCTGTCCTTTTGAGGCATAAGCAATTCGTAAATAACACTGACAACCCAGTGATATATGTAATTAATCGTAAATTACCACGTGCGTGATATTATGCATTTCATCGAGGACAGTAATTGATTTTAATGGATGAATCTGTGCATTGCAATATGCCAACTATCCATCATTAAATAATCGGTAAAGTTAATGAGTAATTAAAATGCATCAAATAAGATGTGACTTAATTTTGATTCGTATTCCCATCGGGGAACCAGGTGGCGTGCGAGTTGATTAGCAAGACCGTTTTTGCTTGCGCAGTTGATGTTCGTCTTCTGCCACGTTACGTGGATATTCCCGAAACTTGGGCATTAAAATCACCACGGGAAGAGTGACTTCATTAAGTATCTGTATACAGTACTTCTTCTTGGTTCTTTCGGTAAAGTCAAAGTTATTTTTATTATTTTATTATTTCCCTTCTACGTGACTTTACCGAAAGAACCAAGAAGATGAATCCCTGCAGTCACGAAAGCTTTAAATCGAAAAATCTCTGTATACTCTTTTGCACGTCTACAGCTGTGAAGTGGTCAGCTCGGTGAACTGATATGATCGTCTTCTTGGTTCTTTCGGTAAAGTCACGTAGAAGGGAAATAATAAAATAATGAAAACAAAACATTATAAAAAATGTGTTTTATTTTTTTTATTTTTTTTTTCCCTTCTACGTGACTTTACCGAAAGAACCAAGAAGATGAATCCTTGCAGTCACGAAAGCTTTAAATCTAAATTTGATATGATCGTGTTCACATAATTATTTATTGTTGTTGAGTCTTCCGTCGAGTTTACAAAATTCCCGTGACAAATCGGACTATTCTCGAAGTGTAATTTCAAGATTGCACCTCGCTGTCTCGATGTATTACGTGAAACGATGATCTACTGGTGTTCAAGTTTAATGTTTACTTTTTGAAAAGCCTTTGGTCAGTCCACTGCTGGATGAAGGCCCCTCCATGCAATGTCGGTCATGGGGATTGTTTGAGTGCTTCACCCCACACTGCTTCAGATTTCAATCGGGAATTGAAACCCGGTGTGCTAGGTTTCGCGGTGCAGTGCTCCAACCACTGCACCCACCGCTCTTCTTCCCTCCACACGTGCCAAACAAATACAATACAACCAATTTGCTCAAACGCGTTTTTAATAACCTCTGCGTTACAGAGCACGGGTAGGAACAATGCGTGTTGCAACGTTGTTCTGTAATGGTTGGCAAGGTTTTCCAAAATGGTTTGAGCTTTTTCGTAAAAAAAAATGTATTTCCCTCCCCACCCCTTGCTCATGATATGTATTGTCATACAAATCCAGAAAATCCCAGCAGCAGTCGGTAACGAGTGGAATGTTTTGGTGAGATCGTCGCCACGGTGTGTGCCTTGCCCATCCCCACCCAGGCTGTTTGGAGTTTTGTTAGCCTCCTTTATACCCCCCCCCCCCACAAAGACTTCAAGGAAGCGTAAAAGTCAAGGTGAAGAATAGAGGGTGGAGCAAGCATCTTTTGGCTGGTCCAGGAGATAATTGCGAGAAATATTGCAAGAGGGAGAGAAGCAGATGCTCAATAAAAATACCAAATTGAGCGAGATAAGAATGCGAATGAATCTATTCTAATTGTTTCGTTTGAACTTGGGTTGAATTAACCGGCCCTGCTGCTCGAAGCTATTCGGTACAGATTATGGGGAATTATGAGTCAATGTGCAAATTTTGATGGGTTTTTTTTTTTGCTAATGCGGCCAGATAAAAAGGCCACGTCCTTTACATGTATTTCCATTTTTTTTTTTAAACCTGTGCTAATAGATCACAGCGTGATTTGTAGCGGTAGGCAGGTCAGTACTCGGTGTCCCTGTTTACATTTTCCTGCCATTATTATTCATTAAAGTAAATTCATTTACAGGTACACAAACTAGTAAACATCATGTTCTTCCAAGAAATAATAATACATTCTAAATGTGAGCTAATCACTGAATTTAAAATCCCACTCAATTTTTATTCGTCAAAATCTGAATATTTATTTGAATATTCAAATAAATAATACATTCTAAATGTGAGCTAATGACTGAATTTAAAATCCCACTCAATTCTTATTCATCAAAATTTGAATATGTATCTGAATATTCAAATAAATAATACATTCTAAATGTGAGCTAATCACTGAATTTAAAATCCCACTCAATTCTTATTCATCAAAATCTGAATATTTATTCATCCTTGAGAAATCCGATGAGCTATGAAGCTCTTTTTTACAGATGTGTTAGAGGCCGGTCAGAACGTTACAACAACAAACAATACAATAACACGATAGGAGTGCAAGTATGGGACACGTAAGCAAATTACTAAAATAAATAAAACAGTAAATGTATACAAGGTCATATTGCATTTGTAATTTCTTATGTAATATGAACTCATACACTTCTTGGGCAAGGCAGCCAAAACAACAGCAAAAACAAGTCCCAGACCACACCACATTTTCATAAACCCACAGCTGCCTTCGTTTTATGATAACGATGTCTTTAGGTGTGCATCGGTCATTGGGAGGTGGTGGGTTGGGGGGGAGGGTAGGAAGAGGTGGGGGGGGTACGTTGACCATTCTTCACCACGCTGGTCAGTGCGGGTTGATGAAGTGTGGACGCGTGTTATCTCGCTGAGCAGCTGACTGGGAAGGATGCCCCCCCCCCCCCATTCGCTACGCAGGGCTACAAGGCTCTTAAGGTTCCCTGACCCATTGAGGAAGTGCCTTAAGAAAAGGTCGGTAGTGGCTTGGGGAAAACCTTCGTTCAGCAGTCGGATTGACCGTGGCTGATGACGACGGTGACTTTAGGCTTCTGTGTTTAGCCTGCACAAGGTTGCCTGCTTCCTGGGAAAAATGGTGTGACGTGGTGGCGAGATGCAGGAGGTCGTGGGTTCAATCCTTACCCTGACGCCTGGTATATTTGGAGTTTGCATGTTCTGCCCGTGGTCGCGTGGCTTTTTCTCCGAGTCCTCCGATAAGCCACTTCATGGAGCTATCATTTGTGACCATGTCGTATGTGAAAAAAAGGAGCTCTGCAGGTCGGTGGGCCTTACCCTGGTAAAATAAAAAAAAATGTTTAGTTTTCGTTCAGAATGCACGCCCGCTGTTGTCGGTGGCAAGCACCGCGGGTTGGCACCTGCAGTTTCGCTGCCGTCCTCGCGCTGATTTCCCTCCGTGCCGATTGCGCCACGGTGGTAATTGAGCGACGGTGGTAATTGAGCGACGGTGGTAATTGAGCGACGGTGGTAATTGAGCGACGGTGAAAGCCGAAGCCACGTGGCAGCGTTTCAGCGAGGCGTATTTTCTCACGGCCTCCCCCACAGCGGTGCCCCTGCTGCCATTTAGCGGCAGCGGCGACAGCGGCATGTGGACTGTTATGTGAAAAGAGCCTTCGTGGGCCCCCCACCCCGATGTCAAGCCTCACCTTTGCACGGGGGAGGTGGGGGAGGGAGGCCAAAAGGGGCTATTGAGGGCTTTGTGACGGCGCCCCCGCAATGATGAGTCGCTTTTCACAAAAAACTGTTTTTTTTTTCATTTAACCGCCACTCGCAAAAGGAGCGACGTCAAACACCCCTGCGTAGGTGGTCGCGGCCGACGGAGAATCTCTGCCGTGGGTGTGTTTCTCGGGTTGCGTTGTCTAGCACGACGTCCAACGTTTTGCCCCGCCACGTGCTGCGAGCTTCTTCATCAACTGATTTGAACTACAGCTCCAATATCTTTCGTTTGGTAGCGTTGGTGGCCGACTGTTGCGCTAATCGTCATCATCATCAACGGCAACAACAGCAGGGGCAGCTGATATCTAATCGAAAAAGAACGCGTGCAGCTGCTCAATTCTGCTCTTAAAGAAGCTCCCAGCGTGTGGACCGAAACGTTGGAACGTCGTTCCAAACAACGCCGCGGTGACAGCGTGGTGGAGCACAGCGGAGCACGATAATCCCGAGCGGTTTCACGCTCGCGATGTGATGCTCCACGCGGCGGATTTGCTCGGGTGGCATTTTCATCGGCCCTCGTTTGACGACGCAATGCAATGCGCGCTCGCATTTAAACCTTCGCAACCGGTAGCGTTTTGAGAAGCCGAGCCATTGATGAGCAATGGGTGTGAAGCGCATTCCCAGCGCGATGGTATAATCTGACGGCGCACTCGTAATGTTATCCGTTGACGGTTTCGAAACGTGCACGAGGGGGATGCTTTGGACTGGAATGACGATAAAGTTGGAATTTATGCAGTTCGTCAAAGGGGGGGTGGGGGGGGGGATTTAAGTGGATGATTTGAAATTCGTGGTGCAAAACCAACATTCGCGGCCCGGATACGCGCGCACACCGTTCGCTCGGGAAAATCGTGCATCTGAATGAATAGGCAATAAATATGAGAGCGGCACAGCTATAATCGGGCGCACATCTTCTCCGCTGTGGAGGTCGCACGTGCACACACCGTCGCTACACGCGTGTCGTGCACATGATCACCCGTGACCTGAAATGACACCGGCTGACCCGAAACACGTGAACATGTCCTGTGCTTCAATAATTGAGTTTGCTTTGTCCTATGTACGCTGTATTGCCACGGTTTGTGTGTTTTTTGGATGGTTTTCCCCCCACCCCACCTCGCATCCCTTTTGTGAACTATTGTAATAAATGTTTGCATCGAGACGGTGATCCTTTGGCTGCTGTCAGGTCTGCAACCATTGAAATGAAATGCTCAGTTAAAGCCGAACATTTCGGCAAACGATATTTTAAACGGTGAAAACGCGTCGCAATATCTCAACACAATTGTCAATCACGCTGCCCTAAAGAGGATCAAATAATGTGCATGAAAGGCGAGGGTTTGGGCAATGGCCCCTTTGTCATAGCTAAGATTGTATTCATGATTTGATCTTTCGTCTATGCAAAAGGGCCATCCTTTAAAAACATCACCTGTTGTATATTCTTTCCTCTGTATATCAGTGCTGTTGAGGAATGTTTTTTTTTTTGTATAACAGCTTAGATGTCATTTTTATATATTCATGGTTGATATTCTTAGGTTTTTTCGGTGAAGTCACGTAGGTAAAACATAAAAATTAATGAAAATAAAATAAAATAAAAACAAAAATCACGACGTTTCGGAGGCAACACAAGTCTCCGTCATCAGGTGGGATCGTCACAGCCAGATTAGCTGCATCTTCAAATCTAGAATTCATGGTTGAACCAAGAAGAGCATTCAACGGTAAACCCATGTTTAATATATGTTTGTGGCTGTTACCTGATTATGCTAGTTGTAATTACTGTCGAATCGTTATACTCAGATTGTAAATGTTGTGGATTTGCTCTCCAACACACAACCGGTAGTGCTGTACTCGTAACTAATTGGCACGTACTGTGTACGTGACAATCTAATTGGCTGTGCCGGGTGGTGGCGGGTTTAACGAGACATTTACGTGATCTAACCCAAAAAAAACTTTATTATGAATTATATTGGTGGCGAAAGCCTACGTGTTAAACTGGTTAACCCATTTATTTTCAGTCATACTGGACATCTGTGAAAAATAACATCTGAGCTCATCACGATTCCTCCAGTCTGAATAAATATTCTGATTCTGAGTCATTCTACGGTGATTGGAATGCACAGATGGACACGAGGATTTGTGACTTGCGCTTACAGAAGTGGGCAGACCGCGACGGTGAACGACGGAGGAGAGGGGGGCAGCTTGGAGGAGAAATCTAAATTGTATCACGGAAAACGCTTTGGGGTTTTTTTTTTGGGTCTGAAAAATCTCCCTCCGTCATCGTACACCGCCGATCACAGACGGCAAATGACATCCTGGAAAGGAGGACATGAACGACGACATCGGGGCCCTCGTGTAAAAAACAAACCCGAGCGAAATCAAAGCCGTCGGTTTATTGTCCGGTGAGATCTCAGCAGCGCACGACGTCTCCCGTGCGAGCGAACCTGCTGATGTGAGGAACGTCTGTTTATTTATTCTCGCTTGTAAACGTTCGCTGTGATCTTGACAGCTGCGTTTGACTGATCGTGTTCTCAGGGCAAGCTCCCGGAGCCATCGTGTAACGTTACAAATTAAAGTCGATAGCCGTGGGGGGGAAGGGGGAGGATTTGTGCTATCCTCTGCAGAGCACAACACCACCCTTCCCTCCCGCTTTCTTGGAGCGTGGTAACTCGGCTATCAAGAAATCTTAGGGCATGGTAACTCGGCTATCAAGAAATCTTGGGGCGTGGTAACTCGGCTATCAAGAAATCTTAGGGCATGGTAACTCGGCTATCAATAAATCTTGGGGCGTGATAACTCGGCTATCAATAAATCTTGGGGCGTGGTAACTCGGCTATCAATAAATCTTGGAGCGTGGTAACTCGGCTATCAATAAATCTTGGGGCGTGGTAACTCGGCTATCAATAAATCTTGGAGCGTGGTAACTCGGCTATCAATAAATCTTGGGGCGTGGTAACTCGGCTATCAATAAATCTTGGAGCGTGGTAACTCGGCTGGCAATAAATCTTGGAGCGTGGTAACTCGGCTATCATGAAATCTTGGAGCGTGGTAACTCGGCTGGCAATAAATCTTGGAGCTTGGTAACTCGGCTATCATAAAATCTTGGAGCGTGGTAACTCGGCTATCAATAAATCTTGGAGCGTGGTAACTCGGCTGGCAATAAATCTTGGGGCGTGGTAACTCGGCTATCAAGAAATCTTGGAGCATGGTAACTCGGCTATCAAGAAATCTTAGGGCGTGGTAACTCTGCTATCAAGAAATCTTGGAGCGTGGTAACTCGGCTATCATGAAATCTTGGAGCGTGGTAACTCTGCTATCAAGAAATCTTGGGGCATGGTAACTCTGCTATCAAGAAATCTTGGAGCGTGGTAACTCGGCTATCATGAAATCTTGGAGCGTGGTAACTCGGCTATCAATAAATCTTGGAGCGTGGTAACTCGGCTGGCAAGAAATCTTGGGGCGGATGGTAACTCGGCTATCAAGAAATCTTGGGGCGGATGGTAACTCGGCTATCAAGAAATCTTGGGGCTTGGTAACTCGGCTATCAAGAAATCTTGGGGCATGGTAACTCGGCTGGCAAGAAATCTTGGGGTGTGGTAACTCGGCTAGCAATAAATCTTAGGGCGTGGTAACTCGCCTCTCAAGAAATCTTAGGGCGTGGTAACTCGGCTACCAAGAAATCTTGGAGCGTGGTAACTCTGCTACCAAAAAATATTCACTCGCCATGGCAGGAAATCACTCATGCATCGGCAAACCAGATCAGCTGATCCGCTAACATTGCCTCGACACTTTTATGCGAGTTGCTGGCAGTTTTGAAGAGTGGCAGAGGCAGCGTGGACCCACGCCTGCCCCCAGAACGTTTGCATGTTGCGATCGCGAAAAGTTGCTTTCTGTGCAATATTTGTTTTTCATAGCGATGAAAAGCCAAAGCGTTGTACGACTGCAAAGTAGACCCACGGAGGGAACACATGAATTCCGTATTCATGCACCTTGGATGTAATTCGGATTAATGTGTTGCTCTCTTGCCAAACGGGCTGCACAATTTGTTTTTGTCTTTGCGACATGAACGGGCGGCGTTGATACATTTCGCGCTCGCGCATGCACGCCCGCGAAATATATGAAAAATAAACGAGTGGAGGGCGCAAAATGAATAAATAGACGCTGTGGAAATTGCCGCTCGGAAAAGGGCACTCCTTGAATTCATACGAATCCTCCAGGAGTCAAAATTATTTAACAACACAGCTCACAGCAACAGGGCTAAAAATAACCTGACCCCCCCCCCCCCCCCATAATTTAACAAAAAATGAGGTTCACAAAGAATGTAGCGGGCCAGCCTCCTGCGCTGTTAATTCATCGTAATATCTGCAGTGATTGTGACGGATAACGTTCGGCTTTAGCTAAGTGTCTCACTGAAGCGGGGAGTGCATTCTTAATTCTGCAGACACACCTGCATGCTGACTAATCGCCGCACAGACGTGTTCGCTCATTTCCCATTGTCGATGGGTTTTGCTTCTGTGCATGTCAGGGCTCGGTAGACCATCCGCTGCTGAAATATGGGCCGTCTCATGAATATAAACAATTGTGGAAGACAGAAATGTATAAAAAAAAAAATAGATGCAAAGCGTGAAATATTCCACGTGCGTTGTCTGGATACCGAGCGAGCCTTCATCGCCATGTCAAAGGAATGCCGTGACGGTCGAGGTGTCATTCGTGCCCTGACCGCCAAATGACCTCCAGCACCCCCCCCCCCTCCTCTTCCTCCTCTCGCATGATTGCGCCGATTAAATAAATTCACGAGGCAGCAGAGTTGAAGCTCGAGGCGAATGTGTGAGCACAAGTCGCTCGCCGCACGTGAAACGAAACGTAGTTATCCTCCGAGGCAATCCGAAGTCACTTCAAAACATTGGCCTTGAAGAGGGTCTGCTTATCGCTCGGCTCTCTGAACTTGCATTCATCCAGTCTCGGGGATACGCCGACAACACACGGGGTGCATCAAACCTAATCGATATCGCGTGTTCATCAGCCCCACCCCTTTTGTGCATCTATCACACGCAAAGACTAAAGAAGAGGCAAAAGATCCCGCCCCCGGGTAGGCTGCCGGGGGGGGAGGGCAAGTGCTGTGGGCGAGGATGGCACGAGTGTGGAGGTGGGTGGCGAACACCGTCCCCAAGGCCGCCTTTGTCTCTCCAGCGCCACTGAGTTACGACGCCGCACCGGGGGTGCTCATGACCTCGGGGAGAGACGCGGGGAGAGACTCGGGGAGAGACTCGGGGAGAGACTCTGGGAGAGACTCGGGGAGAGACTCGGGGAGAGACTCGGGGAGAGACTCGGGGCCAATTTCAAATCGTCGTCACTGACGCTTCGCCACGAGCGTAAATTAAACTCGGGCCGCCAGATTCTCCGTGTGTATTGTGCCAACTGCGACATTACCGCTCCCTCACTCTTACAAATGACAGACAAAGAACCCCCGTGTAGCCTTAACAGACTGTAGGGGCAAGTGCTGGAACGGTGCACGAGGGGGGTGGGTGGCTAACACTACGCACGGCCGCCTTTTTCTCCCCAGTGGCGATGGCTACACACCGCACCAAGTACTCATTTGAGGCTGAGTCGACCTGGGGGAGGCCCAGGACCGGTTCGGATAATCGTCACTGGTGTTGGTTGTGAGCGGGAATCGAACCCGGGTCGCCGGGTTCGCAGCGCGCTAACCGCTACACTACCGCTCCCCACTCTTATCACACACGTACACACACGTGCACGTGTGTGTACGTGTGTGATAAGAGTGTGTGTACGTATTGATAGTGGGTCATTATAAACCGGGTTAATTTTTCGTCCGCCACAATCTCCAAATGGTATCCGTTGATAAATAAGCAAATCATGTGAAGGTGCCGTCTTTGTCTGCACGTGTGACCCCAATACGGGCGGCAGGGGAGGTTTGGTATATTTTGTTCATTGCCCCCTTTGTTCTATGCATCGGATGTTAATGGTCGCACCTCCAATTAATTATAGCACGGTTTTCTATGTACGGCGCGAAAGAATATCAACATAGGTACGGCGTTCGGAGCGCTGCGATTTCAACCCAGCAGCCGGTTTTTTTTCCTGGCCGTGGCTCTTGGCGGTCGGAAACATTTTCCGGTTGTTTTTTTTTTCACCGAAGCTTTGTGGTTCTGCAACAGCGGTGCGCGTTCATGGCTAATACTCCCGAGTTTTCAGTTTCATTGATTAGGTAATAACCCTGTGAGCCATGCGGCTCTTGACTCGGGTGCAACCGCAACAAAACAAAAACATGAACAAGAAACATCTTAAAGTGGCTACACGCAACAGGAAAATCCTGGAAAGAAAAACAGCAAAGTCTTCCAGAAAAACCACCGCATTTCAAAGCTGTGTGCAAAAATCCCAGTGGGATGCAAGTCGAACAATAACAGCCATAAGACATCTTCTTGGTTCTTTCGGTAAAGTCACGTAGAAGGGAAATAATAAAATAATAAAAATAAAGCATAAGAAAAAAAGATTTTATTATATTATTTTATTATTTTATATTATTTTATTATATTCTATTATAATCTAATTATGTTTCATTTTTTATTATTTTATTATTTCCCTTCTACGTGACTTTACCGAAAGAACCAAGGAGATGAATCCCCGCAGTCACGAAAGCTTTAAATCGAAAAGCCATGAGACAATTTAGATTAAAGTTATCAGGCTAACTCTGTACTACAACAAACAAACATGGCTAAACCAAAACGTTTTCAAAATCTACCTCTCTTCCCTGGCTCCCCCCCCCCCTCTTACGTATACATAGCTTCGTGTCACACAGCCTCCTTTTGCCCATTTAAGCAATTTGTTTTGTTTATTGCTGGGGTTGTTTCAACCTGATGACGGGCACTTGTGTTGCACCCGACTTCAAATCTAGATTGTTTTCAAAATCACCAAAAATAAAACTCTAATAAAGCTATAAAAACAATGTAACAGTGGACGGAAGAGATTCTGTATCGTGTAGTTAAACTGAAACCCACGTTGTGTTTTGCCAGTGAAGCCCCCCACTGACAGATGAGCTCTTTTCTCAGAGGCGGTCTTGGGTCACACGTGATTGCGCATTGGCGGGCGTCTTAACATCCACTGTGTAGTGGTCAGCCCTACGCTGCGCTACGAACCCGGCGACTCAAGTTCGATTCCCGCTCACGGCCAACACCGGTGACGGTTATCTGAGCCGGTCCTGGGCCTCCCCTAGGTCGACTCGGCCTCAAATGAGTACCTGGTGCGGTGTGTAAAACATCACCAGTGGGGAGACAAAGGTGGCCGGGCGTGGTGTTGGCCACCCCACTCCCTCGTGTGCCGTGCCGGCCTTCATAGGTGCTCGCTAACAGCACTTGCCACAGCGGTGTGTTAAGGCTACACGGGGGATCTTTAACTTTGTGTGTAGACAATGTGAGCAGAA
Source organism: Lampetra planeri (assembly GCF_965212315.1). NCBI lineage: Eukaryota > Metazoa > Chordata > Hyperoartia > Petromyzontiformes > Petromyzontidae > Lampetra > Lampetra planeri. The sequence continues at coordinate 5,520,451 of NC_136153.1, forward strand.
CAGGTGGCGCGTCTTGGTGTAACATAGCACCTTCGCTATAGGCTCCATCTGCTTGCACAAACACCAAGCGTACAGCATTTAATGTAAATTTCAAGTGATTGTCTGGACCAGGAGAGAGCCTTGCCCTCATCTAAGCAGTGGATTGAACAGGGCCGTGAATACATTTAATGAAATGTATGTCTGCGTTGAGGGTGAGAAACGTTGTTCTCTTAAAAATCTAGCACGTGGAAAGGAAGAATGTTATAAAAAAAAATTTGCAAAATACCGCCCCCCCTCCCCCCGTGGCCATGGAGCTAAACAGTTATTGCGCAACAAGACGGATGCTGACTGACTGCCAAAGTAGCACGCGAAAGGCGTTGCGTGATGATGAGCTGTCGTTGAGGAATAAGCTAGCGGTGGAAAGAGGATCCCGCTGTATTTGATCTCGTCTCCGTCTCGCTCGCGCTCGCTTCTCTCTCTCTCTCAACACCCACTCCACTCCAACTGACAGTCCTCGGCTCCTTCACGTGTCCCCCGACAGTTCGTTAAGCAAAGGCGTTTCCGTGGAAGCGGAGAATTGTGTTTTGCCTACGCAGCTGCTTTTGCACCGGGGCTCTTGTGCAAACACGTGCACGCGGTTTCACGTTTCGTACCTTACGGTTCTCTCATCGGCAGCGTCAGGCCTGCTACACATATGTTACTCTTGGGTTTTTTCGGTAAAGTCACGTAGGTTAAAAAATAATAATAAAATAATAATAAATGAAAAATAATGTAGGTATTTTTCACGTATTTTTATTTTATTATTATTTAAAAAAAACTAAATTATTTTGCATTTATTTTTATTTTATTATTATTAATATTATTTTTTTACCTACGTGACTTTACCGAAAAAACCTAAGAGTATGAATCCTTGCAGTCACGAAAGCTTCAAATCTAGAATTACACATGTTGGCAGATTTTGCCCGATGCTGTTGGCAGAAGCGCCCTGTTCTGCGTGAAAATCAATGCCCTTCGACAATCATGGAAGAGATGGACAGCGTTTTTCGTTGCGTTGGTTTGCTTGCGATTGCAATAATATTTCCTTCGCAAATTTGCTTTGCATATCGGCTGTCAGGAAAAGCCGATTGTGTGTGCATGTTCTACTAATTGAGCTGTGATTAATAGGTGGGGGGGGAGGGGAAGGGGGCGATGAGGGGTGGGGGTTTGGTAAATTGCGTCACACACGGGGACTCATAACCAATGATTTTATCAGCCCGGTAAACCGCAATGGTGCCATCTGTTCATGAAACCTCGATACGTGTCTCCCGCCATTGTCAGGGTGATCATAACAACGTCCCCCAAAAGGGGCTTTAAAGCTTTCAACATTGAGCGGGCCCGTGGCGGTTGTATTGACATAATGCCACAACTAATGTCTCCTGCAATTATGTAAAAGGCCTCCGCGATGCAATGTGCGACGTCCAAGCACCACGACGCGGACGCTGCCTGGACACAGACGCGTGGTTAACGGTCATTATCCCAGGTTCACTGACTTTTAGTTCAGAGAGAGGCATAGCCCTGCAGGTACCTGCCCATGTCACTGTCGGCGTAAGTGCCTACGATTAAAGGGAGCTCTGGAGGGTGTTTTGGTTGACTCTTTCACGCTTGCCAGACGTCCATAGAAGAGTTCAGAGTACCCAAACTTTTAGCCGACCACGCGAACTGCCAATTGTCTGACTGTCGTGTACTCTACTGCTTGATGGAGGTGGTGGTGGGGGAGGGCAGATTTCAAGTTCCTTGTCCCCATCATTTCAACTCTCGTGCCGTGGGATGGAACCGGTAACCTCTTGATTGCAAATCCAGTTACGCGAACTGTTACACCGCAGCAGCAGCAGCATCCCTTAGTCGTTTAGTCCGGGCCACGGAATTTCCCGCGGTTCAATCGAAACTGCAACCTCCGGAAAGATTGCGTCAAAAGTCAAGCGAACGGGCTGATGAGTGAGCGCTTGATCGTTGGCAGGCGACAGACGGCCAGGCTCACTTTTAGGGTAGCGCAAGAAAACTCAAAGTTTCTCGACTATTCGCAGGGCCTGGGAAAGTGACAGACGGCCTCCTCGGCAGAGCTTGGCTCGTCAAGGTGGGAACTCCAGCTGTGGCCACGTTTCCAGATGTCAGAGAACAGGCGGCAGCAAGTCTGAGCCCCAGCAGTCTGCAGCCAAGCGCACTGAAACAATGCGCAAGAGGTGGGGGGGGGCTCCAACGCCCCGGTTATGGAGTTGTCGCCTCGCAAAAAGCTTTGATGACGCCGTTCCGTGACTCGAGTGTTCAGAGTTGTCGAGCTTGTCCAACTCCACAGGGGTTGTTGAATGGCGACACGGCGTGTACATTTCTCCGTGTGAAGTCCACATTTCCATTGAACGTCAAATAGGGGGGAGGCTATAAAAGGGTTTTGCCTAATGGATAAATAATTGAGGCTGCGTCACTTGAATGGACCCAGTTGCCGGATGTTTGGCGAGGGACGATTTTAAAAATTCACGTTAATTGCAAACCTCTTGAACATGCATCCGTCTACATGAGAATATTTTATACTGTTCTGTCAGTTGGATGTTTATAGCACATTTTGGACCATTCAGCATCGCTGAATAACTCAATGTGGTGCCTGACATATTTCACATGCTTCTAAAATATTTGTTTAGAGCAAAATGTTATATTCTTTAGATAGCTTAACAAACATATCGTGAAGCGCAGGTCAGTGCACTGCTTTGTAAGCCTTGCAACCCGAGTTTGATATCTGGTCACGGCTAACATCAGTGGCAAGTAATTTCTGAACCAGTCCTGGACACACCACTGCCCTCCAGAAACCCATGCAGGCCACCATGGCATGGTGCAGTGAAACAAAGATCACGGCCGACGCGGTGTTGTGAGGCCTTCGTCCAGCAGTGGATTGACAAAGGGCTGCGAAAACGCAACGTGGCAGTCTTGAAATGAGAATACTAAATGATAATTAGCGAAAATGAATGCTCGACTCAAATGTGACAAACCCCGCCAGCTGTTAACCCTGCATACTCATCAACTACATCCAATTAACTTCACCGTTCCAATCGCAGCTGGGTAGGCATAGTAAATTAGATATCAAATGGTCCAAAGCTGTAAAGGTCATTAAAGGGCGGTCGGTTGGCTTTTTTTCCTTCCCAATTAAAATGTTTACGGCATCATTCGCTTGTTTTGATCGCCGGCATCTCTTGCCATCATCGGTGTCTTAAAGTCGCGGACTGAAGGGCAGCTCAACCTTTGCGTCATTTGCGGTTGTTATTTTTTTTATTTCCTCGCCACCTCGAAGGGCACGGCGGTGTCTCCGCACGTCAACGCGACTCAATTCGCGTCCCCTGGGCACGGCAGAACTTTGAAATATCAACAGAAAATACTCCACAAAGCGCTGGACCCATGCCATGGTCACGCAGCGTTTTTTGTCTTCTCCTCCGTCGTTATCTCTTGTGACTCTAGGATCATTGGGACGAAATTGAAAACGAATTTCGAAATAAAATAAAAACTCAGTTCTTTAGAGCCACCGATTTTCATGGTTGGCTACGTACAGTTTGAAAGAAGTTCAATATATACCTACATACATTGAGGTCATGACCATTTGCTTCACCGATACCTTCTTATAATTATTATTGTAATAATTGAAATTTTGAATGCGCGGAGTGTTCGCTCCCTCTTGAAGAGAGAAACAATTTGGAGGTGCGAGGAGCCACCGACGAGTGGGAAGGCAACCAGGCAGTGAGCTAGTGCCAACGATTGCCCAGGCTCTGCAATCCATTGCATATATTAAGATGTAATCAGCCGAATAATGAGTGCTTACATGTGGGGGGAAACCGGAGAAAACCCAAATGTTCGAGGGGGCAACACTCGATCCTGTACAGTTAGAGCAGGTGCAGTCCAAATGTGTGCTGTACCGGCCTTATCCTGGCAAGCCCCAGGGTATGGGGCACCTCGATGCGTCACGGGAAGAGAGTTTCACAATATTCGTGCGATCCACCAACTCTCGCCTCCACAATGCTGGATTACCGGCATGAAGGCGTCTCTGTCCATCACTGGGGCTTCCTACTTTGCTTCCATCCTGGCCGATGTTGTGGACGTGCGTGAATTAGGGGGATATCAGGGTTTGTGGCAAAGAAGGGGAACAGCTCGCTGATTATAGGAATGGCAAGGAAGACATTTGATTGGGGGCGCAGTCAATCATAAGCAGAAGGGTAGAGAAAAGTCGAGAACAAGGACATTGCCAGCACGAGGGATATAAAGTTTGACCACACACAAGCTAATACAGGTAGGAACAACAGTTCCACACTGCCCACCAGGGTTGATTTGTCTGTCGTGCATGGCCCCGCCCCACCAGAGCCCTCCCATTGGCTCGGGGGCACCGACCAATGGGAGCGGTGGGTTGGGGGTGTTAGTGGTGGGGGGACCACTGCGACTCGGGCCAATGAGACGGACGATGTTTCATTCACAAAATGGAACTGGGGGAGGGTGGGGCTGGGTGGAGAGGGGTTGGTCACCCCGTGGTGCCCTTATAAAACTCAACGTTTAACCTACACATTACACTATACACGACACGATACACTACACTTATACAGGTAGGAACAACAGGTTCCACACTGCCTACCAGGGAGTATTTGTCTGTCTGTCGTGCACGAATGCGCTGTCCAACCAAGTTCCTATCTGCCCACTCCGAAGGAACGTGTTGCTGTTACGGAATCATTGGTGAATATCATTTTCATAGACACATTCTGGTCACAGTAATGTGGAATTTTTCACCACTGGCTTAATATAACCAAGCGTGATGATTAAACCCCATTGCGGAAACATGTTTTATATCATTTCCACCCTCAATTTAAATGCAGTCCATTAATTACACAACATTTGTAATTGACGTTAAGAGGATAAATTCTCACGATAAATCATTGTGTAGTTTTATGTCATAGTCCCCCCCCCCCCCTCTTTATTTCCACAGATTACAAAGATAGTTTTGGGAACCGAAACTGCACTTAATTGTTCATAATCATCACGGACGAGCGCATTGAGATGACAGCCCATTGCAAATGGGGCGGCAGGTGGCCTGCGTCTTGGGATTTGCGTCATCATAATTCCGGCCTCGATTGGTTTAAACGCGCTTTCCAAAGTCACAACTCCATCTGATGAATGGATATGCGCAAATACACACACACACGCACGCGCGCGCGCGCGTGGCTGGGCACGATTCACGGCGACGGGCACCTTTATCCGAATGCAGCAAACCGGACGCGCTTGCTAAATCCGTGCAGTCGTTCGTGTCGTCGCATTAGTTCCGCCGTTTGTGTCGCTACCGGGAAAGCATAATTAATGAGCAGGCGAACCCTCCCAAAAGTGTTTTTGTTCGTTATGGGTTTTGTTGTTTTTGTTGTTTTTTTGTTTTGTAAGGACATCGTCGCATTGAAGGAGCCGTAAATTAGAAATGAGACTCTTGCGGTAATCGCTTGGCGCAGTAAAGCCCGACCGTCGCTGGCAGGGGGAGTCTGCGGGGAAAAGGAAGCAATAATTGTGGTGCAAGTCTGCTCTTCAATTGCCATTTTAAATTCTTTATAACCCCCCCCCGTCCTCCCTCGTAAATTCGTTATATACGTTCAGGGGGGAACGTAAATTGCCTTTCGCGCTATTTACAGCACTTAAAAAGAAAGTGCAAATGGTATTATATACTCTTATCGAGGCATGCACAAATGGAAAGAATGCCCTTGAGGAACTGGTTACCAAGAGATCAACTATTACTTCCATATGTGGTGGAGAACATTACGTTACTTTGGTAATTGTGAATGGGTTTTTTTATATTCGTGCCTATGTAGCATATGATGAGAGTGGCTCCCAGGAGAGGTCAGGAGCTTAATTCTAGATTTGAAGCTTTCGTGACTGCAAGGATTCATATTCTTAGGTTTTTTCGGTAAAGTCACGTAGGTAAAACATCAAAATTAATGAAAATAAAATAAAATAAAACAAAAATCACGACGTTTCGGAGGCAACACAAGTCTCCGTCATCAGCATCAAGTGATGCAGCTAATTCGGCTGTGACGGTCCCACCTGATGACGGAGACTTGTGTTGCCTCTGAAACGTCGTGATTTTTGTTTTATTTTATTTTATTTTCATTAATTTTGATGTTTTACCTACGTGACTTTACCGAAAAAACCTAAGGAGAGGTCAGGAGCTTGTTTGCTGGCCTCCAAAGTGATTAGAGAGCTGCTAATTCGCAGCTCGTGAACACAGTTTTGATTCCAGCTCTGGGCCGTTGATCCCATCAGGTTTGGTGTTCGTCCACAATCGTTTCCGGTTTCACGAGCCTCAATTTATACTCCACGCTGGCCAATCAGCATCTCCCCAGGGTCCCTGACCCACGAATGTTAGGGTCAACGGGGGGAGCGGGGGAGTGTGATATGAGCGTGAGAAATTGCATCGCGTATGGCGAAATTTCCCCTACCCCCAAGCAAAATGTAACATCAAAACGATTAAATAAGTGACGCGCGAGAAAACGTGTTAGCAGTCGCATTTATTTCATTGAACCTGCACGGGGTGGAATGGACATTTAAATGTATGAAACTTCGGAAGTCAAGATTTGTGACTTCGGTACGTGGGACTTAAAAAAAGCCACAAATGTTTTTCTCAATCCTTTTTTGTTTACCAGCATTTGTGAACGCTGCGCTGAGGCCGGGTCATGTAGGGGGAAGGGAGGAAAGAGAGATAGATGGCTGGAATAGTGCGGGGTCAAACGCATGCCACTAATCTGAGTCTTAAAGCCGTCCGAACGATTTGGCTGACAAATCCATGCAGGTGGCCGTTGCATCTGAACCATATTTAAACTCGCCGTGTTAAAAAATAAAAACTTGGGGAAAATAAAAGGCACCTCCTATGGTTGTCACAATAATAATAAAAATAAATCGCAGCTGCCGAGTTTGAGAAACAAAATCGAGTGCGCGCACCTTGAATTCTCAAAAACTGCCAAGGCCGCAGTGAAGAGGGCACCGGTCTTGAATTGAAATTGAATACTTCATCCGTTCGCCCTGCAGTGGATTATAGTCGTGACCATGGATTTTGCGGTTGTGCTCTTTAACAGCAAACTTCCGGTGATACCTGGGCACCTGAAGTCGGCCTCCCTCCCCTCCCCTGCGTTGGTTGGAGCTGCAGTCACAGTAAATTCCTGCTGCTGCTTCGGTCCCCAAAGAGTTAATCGTTCTTAGGCTGTCAAGCCTCGTGGCCTTTCTGTAATGGGAATGAAGTGATTTCCCATAAAAGAGGGAGGAAGATCATGCCGCCGTAATGTATGGAGCTATTAAGCCACCGTGAACCGCGTGTTTAAAGGCAGTTTCCGCGGAATTTCGGCTGCGTTGCCTGCAGCTTGATGGGAGAGGAGGGGGGGTTGCTGGGCTGGCGCTGTATTTGTTCAGAATCTGCAATGGCACACAGAAAAAAAAATCTCCCCTTGAGAGAGAGGTGTCTCGTAAGCTCTTGTGATTCCCTTCTATCTGATTGTGTTTGCTGAGGGCCACGTGGCTCAATACATTGGACAATCCTGGGAGGGCAACAGCAGCGTGGGGAGGCCTTTATCCAGCAGTGGATTAAGCTTACCTCTCATTCCCCCCCACCCCCTCTGCTTGCCCCTCCACCCCTTCACAACCCATCCCCACCTTTCCCTAACCCCTAAGTATCCTCTGTCAGGGTCACTCAATTCTCAACCCTCGCATCTAAATCATTAAGTTGTTGTCAACGTTCTTTCGTTACTATGTTAAGCGCCTTGAGTGAAGGCGCTCTAGAAATATTCCATAAGATGAGATTTATAATGGCGATTACAACCAGAAATACCATTTTATATTGCATGTATTTTCATGGGGCCCGTTTTTTTTAAGACACCGATAACTTGAAGAGCCTCTAAACAGGTTTCCCGCAAAAGCGCCTGAATTCGTGGTCTCCTGTCTGACACTAAGCAGGATTGAGCGTGGATAGCTGCTGGCACGTGTAGCCACCGTGCACAGATGGCATACGTAATAGGAGCTGTGGACATGCACATTGGCATAGTTCGATACGCCGTTGATGCTACTATTATTATTATTGCCCTTGAAATGGAAAATTTGCTTTCCAGCCATTGATTCGAAGACACAAGAAAGGTCACCTTTGTTGCCCGAAAGAAGAAGAATAAAACATATAAATCTTCTTGGTTCTTTCGGTAAAGTCACGTAGAAGGGAAGTAATAAAATGATAAAAATAATAAAATAATATAATAATATAATATAATAATATAATAATATTTTACTTCCCTTCTACGTGACTTTACCGAAAGAACCAAGAAGATGAATCCCTGCAGTCACGAAAGCTTTAAATCGAAATAAAACATAAAGACAAAGATTCCTCGGAGGCATTTCGGTTTGTTGGGGCAAGTGCTCCTAATGAGCACATATGCAGGCCGGCACTACAGACACGGATGTGGTGTAGTCAGCAACACGCTCCGCCACCTTTGTGTCCAAAGCGCTGATGTTTGCACCGCACCAGGTACTCGTTTAATGCGGAGTTGGCATAAGGGGAGGCCCAGGCCCAGTTCCAATATTCACCACCGACCTTGGCCGTGGGCGAGAATCGAAAGCAGGCAGTGTTTGTAACGCAGTGCGCCGACCACACACTACACTGCCCGCTCGCACAGAATAAAACACATTCGCACACTGACGCACGCGCGTGCTATAAAGTTGTGCCTTGTTAAGCAAACCCGGATCACTTTTTCCGCTGAGGCCCCCGGAGCCTTGGGTTCCAGCGGCAGTGCAAACGGCACGGGAAGGCTGTTCTGGACCCTGGGGCGGTCCTGTGGAATCGCAAGATTGTCTGCGGCCGCTGTTTAACATGCAACTCTTCCACACGGCCCACTTGAGCTATTTTTGCTGAAGGACCCTATGCCAATCCATTATAACCTGGGCATATCCGCTACAGCTGGTCACACGGAGTGAGAGCGATAGACTGTCTGTGTGTGTGTGTGTTCAGAACAGTGTAGCGGCTAGCGCGCTGCGCTACGAACCTGGCGACCCGAGTTCGATTCCTGCTCACGGCCAACACCGGTGACGATTATTCGAACCGTGTCCTGGGCCTCCCCTAGATCGACTCGACCTCAAATGAGTACCTGGTGCAATGTGTAAACATCGCCACTGGGGAGACAAAGGCGGTCGGGCGTAGTGTTGGCCACTCACTCGCTCATAGGTGCTCGCTAACAACACTTGCCCCAACAGTCTGGTAAGGCTATACGGGGAATCTCTGTCTTTGTTTTTGTCAGAGCACACAACAACATGATCGAATAGTGGTGTAGCACGCTGGGCTATGAACCCGGCAACCCGAGTTCGATTTCCGTTCACAGACAACACCAGTGGTGATTATCTGAACCGGGCTTGGGCCTCCCGTAGGTCGACTCGGCCTCAAATAAGTACCTAATGCGGAGTGTGAATATCGCCACTGGGGAGACAAAGGCGGCCGGGCGTGGTGCTGTCCCACCCCCCCCCCCCCCCTTGTGTAACGTGTCGGTTGCCGTAGGTGCTCGCTAACAGCACCAGCCTCAAAAGTCTGGGGGATCCTTTGTCTTCGTGTTCAGAGCGTAGCATTTTCAACTGAGTTTGGCATTTAAATACCGTTGCCTGTGGTACATCTTCCCATCCAAACTTCTGAGTTGCTCCACGAGCCTCCCTCTGCTATTGCTGCTTCTGCACGCATGCACACACAACCGCTTTTTTGCAAATCCGCTGCTGGATGAGGGTCACCCCTACACGCTGCGGTCGTTACGGGAGTTATTTTACCTTCACTTCAGCACGCTTGTCGGTGGATCAAGCCCAAACTTTTACGACCTTCAATGTCTCATCTACCCTTTCGACTGACTGCCTACGTCTTGGTTATTTCGGTAAAGTCACGTAGAAGGGAAATAATAAAATAATAAAAATAAAACATAATAAAATAATTATCACGACGTTTCGGCCACAACGCAAGCAGCCGTCCTCAGGTGAAGACCAGGTCTGTCGGGGAGACAGCGTCTGAATTTTATTATTTCCCTTCTACGTGACTTTACCGAAAGAACCAAGAAGACATTCTTGGATTCTCAAGTGCAATGGCGAGTTGACGGTCTTAGCCCGGTGATATTAATCTTCTTGGTTCTTTCGGTAAAGTCACGTAGAATGGAAATAATAAAATAATGAAAATAAAACATAATAAAAAAAATACGACGTTTCGGCCACAACGCAAGCAGCCGTCCTCAGGTGAAGCCCAGGTCTGTCGGGGAGACAGCGTCTTCACCTGAGGACGGCTGCTTGCGTTGTGGCCGAAACGTCGTGAGAATTATTATTATTATGTTTTATTTTTATTATTTTATTATTTCCCTTCTACGTGACTACCGAAAGAACCAAGAAGATGAATCCCTGCAGTCACGAAAGCTTTAAATCGAAATTTGACTGCCTACTCTTTTTTTTTTAGATGTGTGTGAGCACTGCTGCTGCTGCAGCAGGGTCTTGATGACGCCACACTGCGTTCAGTAGACGCTGCACTTGGCACGATCCTCTCGATTGCTAGACGTGGGCCTCTCCATGCCATAGGGGGGGGGGGGGGTTATTTTTCGACCATACTTCACCGCTCTGCTCGGTTTGCGGGTGGGTGAAGGCGGAGAGTAACACGTGTGTCGAAGAAGCGGGGACGTAGAATATTGCAACGAACGAATGTTTTTTTTCCGCGCTGCCCTTTGCTGCCAATCACATTGCCCTGAAAGTCCGGCACAGCCCTGATAGGACACTTGTGGTCGCCCACCGAGGCACTGTGCGGGCTCAAACTGTCTCTGCGTTCATCACGGGTGACTTGGTTCGTAGTCGCCCAACATTCCATTGATCGTAATCCGTTCTTTCGCTCACCATACGTTGTCCATATAGCAATCAAATGATGATTTATGCAAATTACGTGTAAATTATATGCAGTTGCCATGGCCTCATCCACCCCACAATCCCCTTGTATGAATATATGCTAATTCATTTTACCTCTGGGATATTAGGCTGTTCCCATCTGCGATGACAATGACTGTCTCGGTTGACCCAGGTCGCCCGTACAAAGGGAGACTCGTGGTCTCGAGTCGCATCTGGTGACGTGGCCAGGTGTGGTGCGGACGGCTATGACGTGGCCCAGGTGTTTTGACGAGGCCAACTGTGACGAGGTCGGCCAGCGAAGGTTGCTTCCTCATTGCACCCACGTCCCCCTCGCTGCGACGCAGCGCCTCCACTCGACAAACGCATTCCGTCTGCAGCTGTAGTGGGTGGTCATTAACTAGAGATGCAACATGGGGTGGGGTGGGGTGCGGTGCCGGGAGGGGTCGCTCTTTGACGTTCGTTCGACGTCAAACGGCGATCACTCGGTACAAATTGGACCACAGTAAAAAAAAAATCTCGAATCATATAATGACCATTCCCCCCCCCCCCCGGCCCCCCCAAATCGTGACAAATAATGAAATCGCCGGGAGAGGATAACGGTTACTTTCTCTCTCCACTGACCATCGTCAGGTCTTCCTACTTTATATCTCCCTCCGCCTCTGTAGAATATTGCTCTGCTCAAGGGATGCTTTTCCTCCCTCTCTGTAGCTCGGCTATTGTACACAATGATGGCTTCTGTTGGCATAACAACCTGGAGCATTCTTCACCCAGATGATGTTTCGGGCGTGAATAAGTGTATCAGTACATTGAGGTCATATTCCAATTCCCAGAATCACCTTCCCCCATACCTCGTACCACGAATGGACCACGTGATCAATTGAGCAGCGTGCGGCAGCACTTACCACACCTCCTCAACCGAACCATTAATTTCATAATTTGAAGGAAGACGCAAGCCAAAAAGCAAAGGGCTATTTTTGTGTAACACAACTAGGTTGTGGAAATGAGGGCTTCATTTCTCAAGGAATATTTGTAATGGTACCCCATCACTCAAACCTTCCCATCCCCCTTCCCGCCAACAGGGAGGGAAGGGGGGGGGGATGTTTGGATATATTTTTCTGGAGCTCAGCCCTGGACAGCTTTTGGCTGGAATTAAGCCCTTGGTTGCATACTTCTCTATCTGATATAAGGTTGAGGCTTTATTTAGGGGGAATGAATATGTTGCAGTTGTATTCAGGTACACCAGAGTGACAATAGCCTAACGGTAATAATTTTTTGGATCTTCCCCCCCACCCCCCCCCCCGTTTTCATCGATGAAGTCTGCATCTTTGTTATGAGACAAATAATAAAAAAAATTATCTCGCACCAGCGCACACCCCCATGTTTCCGAGGATTTCAGTGGAAGAGGTTTTCATGTTTTACCCCACAAAGACTTCACCCAAAAAAACGCTCCAATAACTTTTTAAAACAACATTCTTTATGCATTTGGGATGCATTATCCCATACGTTCTCGCCATGATGACATTTTGTTGCGTGAAATTCTGATTTTTTCTTTGATTCCACTATGTAACACGATTTTTGTTCCTGGGTACTAAGTGGTATTTTCGAATTGAGTGCCTTAAAAGTATAGAAAATGACTATTATTCCCCACAAAAGTTTGCTTTTATGACCAGGACTTTATGTGAACGAAAGACACAAATGCACACCACGTTTTCTCATTGAAAATAGGGCAATTTCAAAATATCACAAAAGTAAAGTTTGTGGGGAATAATAGCTATTTTCTGTACTTTTGAGGCATAAGCAATTAGGAAATAACACTTACTACCCAGGAACAAATTTTTTTTAATAAAATTGTCACAGTGTTCTCAGACGTTACATTTAGCAACATAAAGTGCAAATCAAATTGCAATGACGATGGGGGTGTTTTATCAGCCGCCGTTGACCGGAGCTGAGACTCCTCTACGCTTGAGAACCAAGTTTTAATCACGCGTGGCTGAAACCTGGACCACAACTCGGGCTGTGGATAGTGGCGGCACTGTGCTCTTGACCTCATGAGCCGCCCGGCCACTTTGACTGCCGTACTTTTTGACCTTGTACTGGTAGGAACCTCCTGGTTACACCAGCCCACAGGGGATTATTGTGTCCGTCGTGCAGGGAGGGGCTGGGTGGGGAGGGTGGGGAGGGGCTGGGTGGGGCTGGGTGGGGAGGGTGGGGTGGGGCTGGGTGGGGGGTGGGAGGGGTGGGAGGGGTGGGGCTGGGCGGCTAGGGGCTGGTCACCCCGTGGTACCCTTATAAAACTCAACGTTTAACCTACTCAAGCCAGCTTGTGCCCGCCCTCACAGTCGGCCATGTTTGCGGAATACATCACGCCGCCGTTGACCCTGGCCATTGACCGAGCAACCCAACGTGTTCCTACCAGCTCCCTCCGCAGGAATGTGTTTTATTTGCATGCACACTGGCGTCTCTGCGAGAACTTACATCGACTTTATCAGTTTCCGCCGAATCAAGTGCCTTCTTTCACAGCCTACAAAAGCCGGGCAGAATGGTATTTGATATGAATGTGTTTTTTTTCCCGATAATTTGATTGATGGTGTGAACACGATCAATGGAGGAGAGAACAACTCCCATTTTCAAAAACAAGCGTTCTTGCGTGGTGGTTTGGCATCTAAAATGGCCATTATTCTGCATCTTTATGATCTTTGTGAACCGTTTTATATTCGTGCGATCAGAGGCTAATGGGTATAATTCATCAAATCGATGTTGTCTCTCTTTCAAAATAAGAATGGCCGAGGCACCTTTTGCACAATTGTGTCATTTAATGTTCCGTGTAAAAATTTGGTGTATGTCTGCTCATTTAGATCTGGCAGATGGGTCCCGCTTCTTTGATTATCTCCACTGTTATTTCATTTGCTTTGGGAGCTCTCCCATTGGTGTTTCCTTTGGTGAAGGGAAAGTGGTTAACGCTTGACATCTTAAGCGCCCTTCTCAACCTAACTTAATTTCTTTCCTGGGTCATACGATTTATCTACAGTAAAACATTCCTCTGTTTATTCGTATGATGTTTTTGTCTGTCGTACATTGTGCCTTACATTGCCGCTCGCTCGGGGCTACCATTTGCAATTCACCAATCGTCAATTCACTTTTTTTCTTTCTGGAATCGTGTTCGCCTTAAATTTCGATTTAAAGCTTTCGTGACTGCAGGGATTCATCTTCTTGGTTCTTTCGGTAAAGTCACGTAGAATGGAAATAACAATCGACAGACCTGTTCTTCACCTGAGGACGGCTGCTTGCGTTGTGGCCGAAACGTCGTGAGAATTATTTTATTATGTTTAATTTTTATTATTTTATTATTTCCATTCTACGTGACTTTACCGAAAGAACCAAGAAGACGTGTTCGCCTTGCTTGTTTATAACATCTTAAATCGTGATTCGTGTGGTGTCCGTCCTAGGATTACGCGTCTCGTTATCCTTCCGATGGTTTCATGAAGTTCCGTGTCTTCTGCGGGAGGGAGGGAGGGGGCGGTTGGGAATTTCCGACTCTTGTTTTTCCTAAATACGAAGGAGGCATCACAGCGAATACACTCCGCTCAATACTGGCGCAATTATATTGGCTCAACCAGCACGGGGTAAAATCGCGGTTGTTGCTCCACATCAACATTAGCCGTTCAAAGGAGGCAAATCATTTCCATCTTTCTCATCTCATCATGCTTTTTTTTGGTCTCTGATAACCTGTTTTTTTTCTGTTTCGCTCCAATTCCAGCGCACTGTCCATTATGGTGTTCGTTATGGAATTGTTTAAAGTGGTGACATCCATTTCATCAAATTGTATCATCTTGGGAATTAATCTGTTGAGTAGAATTGATCTTATATTATCAAAATTATGTTGATTTTTAATTTGATTTCTAGAAAAGCAGCATCATCTACGCAACTGCATCACACAATGCCGCAACATGCAGAAGCTGGTGTATAGATTCAGATGTTTTCAGACAATTATTATGTGTGTGTACGTGTGGGCGGAAACTGGAGCAGGCGCAGAAAATCCACGCGTGCAAGGGGACGACACTCTATCCCATACAAAAACATTTGCAGATAATTACAGAGGAAGGAGGATAAATCATTGAAAAATCACATTTAAACTCGAACAAAACAACAACATATATATTTTTTAAAGCTTTCGTGACTGCAGGGTTTTATATTCTTGGTTCTTTCGGTAAAGTCACGTAGAAGGGAAATAATAAAATAATATAAATATAAAACAATAAAAATTCTCACGACGTTTCGACTGCAACACAAGCAATCATCATCAGTTGTGAAATCAACAGAAAGAAAATTTGAACATTTGAAAATTTTAAAATTTTCTTTCTGTGGATTTCACACCTGATGATGATTGCTTGTGTTGCAGTCGAAACGTCGTGAGAATTTTTATTGTTTTATATTTATATTATTTTATTATTTCTCTTCTACGTGACTTTACCGAAAGAAGCAAGAATATAACATATTTTTTCTAAAATAACGGCAGTAGTTACATATACAAAGAAAGGATGAAATGACACTTACAAAAGTATAACAAAGTAACGGAGATTCTTCAGCAACTGAATGCATCAGATAGCTATGCTGCCTAACGGTGACAACATATGCAGTCAGCTTAGGTAGTCGGCTACAACACAAGTGCCCTTTGTGTTATGGTTTACACCCAAAAAAATAAACCACATTAAGCACATTATCTGGCAACAAAGAACCTGTTGATATCTTGAATCCGGGACCTTGTGTGCATGCGCGTGTGTCTTGGCATTATCAGTCGATGCCATTCAGCGGCAGGGTGCAGAATTCAGAGCACTTGACCATGATATGCCAAGCCTGTTGGGACCTGCAGACAAGCTCGCCGAATCTTCGCCCGGCGATGTCTCGTCGATTTCCCGCACGCGGTCACCTCCCCGCCGGCCCACGGAAGGCTCGTCTTCGGGTTAATCAGGTTTTAATTGCGGTGGCGTTTAGGCTCCGCGCGTGGGTGATCTCCACCTGGATGACCGTAAACCCTCCCAACTGTCGAGAAATCGATGATAATAATCTGCACTGGGCTGACCGTGAACCTCGGCCGGGATTGAAGAGGTAGATGACGACACTGGCTGCGGACTGCGAGACGGAGTGCCCTGAGCTCCCCATTAACTGCGTGAGTTTTGCATAAGCTCTGTCGATCTGTCTCGTAAGTAATTATACGAATAGAAAAGCAATTATATTACATTAAACACTTACGAGGACAAACGCATGCTGTGACGCATTATGAAATCCGCGCGTGTGCATAATTTATTTCTCTACATTTTTTTTTGCTTGTGTCATTGGCCGCGCAGGATCATTAGGCTAAACCATGTCATGCCCCTGAGTGCCTGTGACCTCCCTAAAACTGCTTTTTTTTGGTGCAGAAGGAAGCTGCTGTGGGGTAATGGCCAACTCACTGGATTGCAATCCAGTGGTCACTGGTTCAATTCGGTCTCCAGGTGCGTGCCAGTTAACCCTTTTGCCGTTCCAAGATGACTGGAAATTACAGGGTGGATCCCGTACACTGCTGAATTTCGGAACACACAAGCGGTTAACGTTAATTTTATTTAGAGAGTCAAAGCGCAGTTGTTTTTAAAGGCATTGTACACACCACAGAGAACTACCACATGGCCTTGTGGGAGCCTCGGTGCCAATAAAGTTATTTTATTCTAAATTTATTTCGGTTCAATTCCGGTGATGTACACTTAATGTCATCGGAACGGAATCGGAAGAATTACTGATCATGTACTCACACGTCATCAGAATGGCAAAGGGTTAAACTACGTGGAAAATGTCTTCAATCCACCCTCCTCTATTCACCCAGCAGTATAAAAGAGTACACCACGTTTAGCCGATGGGAAAGTCGAGTGTGGTTTCTGTAACAAGTGTGCCACCCCAACTAAAGCTCTTGGCTTCAGGGTGTTCTAAATGCCCCATACTGGCATGCGTCTGCAGCAGATATTTGCAAGAATTGGCGATGAGGCGAACCCGAGTAAATGTTTTCAGGACTCGGCCCTCTGCTCAAAGCGAAGGCAGTTATTTCACCCTTTGATTAAGATTTGAAGTCACATCACTTCATTTTCAGTTCAGGGCATTTGTTCATTGGCCAATTTGTCTCGGTGAAATTTACATTCAATGATGAATACACTTACAACTCCAATAATGGGTTTGGTTTTTTTTGCATATGTTCTCTAATGCATAACCGATTTATGGTTACAGCGCTTTATAATTATTGGGCAAGTGCGCAAGCAGTTGGGCGTAAAACATTGCCGCAGTTGTTACAGGAAACTGTAGATTGCGAGAGAGGCGAAAGAAACTCTTGTATTGAAGTCGACGGCCCATGTTGATGGGGCGGTGGGTGTCCAAATAATTTGCTACAATGTCCCTGGGGCAAACCATTTTCCGTGGTGACGGGTTAGGATAGTCGCATTGGGTTGACGCCACGTTTGCCAATTGGGCGCAAAACTTTCCCTCGGGAGGGCATGGGAAGAAATAAGGGCATTTGAGCGTGATGGATTATACTGTCGCCTGGCATTTAGTAAGGTTTCTCCTGGAGGCTGTCTTCACTTTTTCATAACCCTTTAATGAGTCAGATGACCTTTGAGAATGGTCAGGGTTATTCTGTCAAGAGGAAACACGGGGGCCAGTCCTGGCGGGTATTTATTACTATATATATGTGGAGATATATTTCCTTTTGGTGTGTACCGCATGCTGTCCAGGGTGATGGTGTTCAGCGCTTCCGCGCCAGATGCTGGGAGCTTCTTTGGGAACTGAATTTTTTATTCTCAAAAAGTCACTGAATTAAGTTGCTAAATTGTTTGACAAACAAATTGAATGCATTTTTCGATTTAAAGCTTTTATGACTGCAGGGATTCATCTTCTTGGTTCTTTCGGTAAAGTCACGTAGAAGGGAAATAATAAAATAATAAAAAATTTATGCAGTTGTTTCGTTCATTAATTAAATTCCGGATTCAGCGGCCAATTTGTGAGCATAATTTCTCGGGCCTGGTTCACTCAGGCTTTTCAGCGGCAGTGGAAATTCGTTCGGATTCGTAAAACAAAAAAAATCGCCTCGCAGTGGCTTTCACCCCCCACAGAAGAACAGATAAGACAGATTTAATCCCCTAAAGAGGGAGGCAAATACAATTCTGCCCACAAGCTTGAGCAGTTTCATTTGTCGAGTAGATCCCCACCCCCTTTGTGAAATTGGACTGAGGGGCCAGTTTATTTTACGGATGCAACGGATTCTGGCCAGAATCCTGAGATCCAATTTGCTGCTTCCCGGAGCAGTGGCATATAGTGGGGAAGATGGACATCTTAATGATGACGCTGAACTTTCTAGCACCTGAAATGGCTTTTTTTTGCTGCTTGTTTTCCTGCAATGAAGGGAGCCCAGTGGCGTTGTTCACTTGGTGAGTGGAGTATTGGGGGCATGTGGTCCGATGTCACGGGTTTAAGAGCACTGAGCCAGCGCCGTTGAAATCACGAGTTTGAATCCAGGGTCCAGCCACGAGTGATTAAACCAGGTAGGTAAAAAATAAAAAAATAAATTAAAATTTATAAAAGTAAAATACCTACGTGACTTTACCGAAAAAACCTAAGAGTATGAATCCTTGCAGTCAAGAAAGCTTCAAATCTAGAAATGATTAAACCAGGTTCAAAGGTACATCGAGTTGATGGTCTCAGCATGGACATCAATAACGGCTCACAATGAAAACACAATTATAACGTAATATTTGTTTTTGTACCTAATATAGCAATGTTTTAGAGAAGTAAAAAAAAAATATCTTCATGTTCTCGCACTGAAAATGGTAAATAGAGTATCTGTATCTCTGAATTCGCCACCCCAAATGTTCGACCACGTAAAGTTTATATGAAGCAGTAGCTCCCCATCTCAATTGTGACACGTGAAAATTGAAATCGCGAGCACTTACATAAAAAAGGAATTCGCCATAAAAAAAAAAATCCCATTTTATGCAATAGCAAAAACGATGATGAGAATCTCTCCATTATATAGTGAGCCACACTGCCCCCCCCCCCAAATAGATTCAGCCGGGAACCCCCCAACACACTCTCATAATAACAGATAGACTCTGAATAAATGTGTGGATGTTGACGTTCTTTCGCACCGTACGTAGCCAATCGTGCTAAACGCAGGTGCGAGGCCGGGACAAGAACGCAGTGATGAAGAAGTGAGTTTTCAATCTGGATGTTAAAAATGCATCGCTCCAGTGGCTTCCTAATATCGGAAGAGCGTTCCAGACAGACGCAGAGGCGCACCTGACAACACGCGATGCGGTGATCGTCTTTGTTTGATGCCTAGCCAAAAGCCACTGCCGGCTGTGAGGATGACTGCAGTTTGCGCGATGGTGGGTTTATGCTCCTTAACGAGATCACCGAGGTATGATCTAGGATATGCAGCGAGTCACTCTACCCAGCGATTTGATGCACGGTCAGAATTCAGTTGCGCTTGCTTTATTAGCCTACTGCCAGGAATAAAATATGCATTACCGTTGTTTATATGAGTACAAATACCTTAACTGGCAGCGGATAAGATCTTACGGGTCGTGGCAAGTTACGATGCGTTGTAAGCGCCCAAGGCTCAAACAAACAAACAAACTCGAGCAACTCATCAGAGATCCTCAGAGTGTTGGGAGAAACATCCAAACTCCGTCTTGATTGACTACTTTGTTTGTGTTGTTTTGTTGTTTGTGTAATGCGAGTGTTGTGCTGGGGGGGGGGGTACTAAATTGAAGGGCCCCGCGTCCACATGTTGTGTCTGCACAAGATTCTATCTCTGCCTCCACTCTCCTCTGGGTGGAGAGTTCAGCAACAAATGAGTTTTTGCAGCTCAATGAAGGGTGGGTGAGGGGGGGGAGGGCGTCCCACTGGCCCTGGCAAGTTCTTGCTGAAGATGGGTGATGCAATAGAGGTCCAAGATTGATGGATTCCCCTCCCCAGCGTGTCAAAATTAGCGGTGAAGTATTTGCTTATAAAAATGCCGGCTGTACACATTGCAGAACATTTGCAAAGCCTGGGCCATATTTCTTCCTGTCCGCTGGCCCCGAATGTTCCTTGCGCGCTACCCGCTGCCACTTGTCACAGACAAATCGCACGGCCGTGCGGATTTTCCCCCTGCCCTCTCCCCACCGTCCTCTGGCCCCATACATCGTTATTCCTAATTCTAGATTTGAAGCTTTCGTGACTGCAAGGATTCATACTCTTAGTTTTTTCGGTAAAGTCACGTAGGTGAAAAATGAAATTAAAATTAATAAAAAATAAAATAATAATAAATCACGACGTTTCGGAGGCAACACAAGTCTCCGTCATCAGGTGGGACCGTCACAGCCAGATTTGCTGTATCAAATCTGGCTGTGACGGTCCCACTTGTGTTGCCTCCGAAACGTCGTGATTTGTATTATTTTATTTTTATTAATTTTAATTTCATTTTTTTACCTCCGTGGCTTTACCGAAAAAACTAAGAGTATATATCATGAGACCTTTTTTGGCAGTATCAAAGTATGAAAAAATAAAATCGGTTTTGCCAGAAAGGGTAAAACCTATTATTATTTTTCATACTTGAATACTGGAAAAAAGGCCCCATGATTTAAGTGTGTTTATTCTACGTTTTTAATTGCCATTGTTTGGGGGCTCTCTGCCATACCAACCATCGCGGGTGTTTGTCTCGCTGTCTGAGCCCCCGAGGTGTCGGGAGAGAGCTCCGAGGCAGACGAACATCACCCCGCGACTAATTACCTCCTTCACGGCGGCACCGTGCCCTTAAGTTAATTGCGTTTCCGTAGCCTTTTCAACATTTCTTGACGCCGTCGATTGTGATTCTGTCACGGAGCGCAATTTTTCTTTCGTAAATAAATGCTAAATCCGTTGCCGAGCACGCGTGGAGATGGGGGCCAAAAAACAATCGTCAGAGATTGCATACTTTATTATGCCTTAGCTGAGCCGGTTAAGCAAACACTTTGGTTATAATCCCCTTGAACAAATGTGGTGTTTGTATGCACGCATACCCGTTGGGCATGCCCCCTCGTGTATATATTTGTTTTTTATATTCTTTGGGTCTTGCTACAGGGGGAGCTGTAGCGGAGCGGTTTCCCTAGCGGCAACCTGAATTCGATTCCCAGTCCTGGCAGTGAGTGGAATTTTTGTTCTTATGAAAGTACTGCAAGCTGTCTTTCTTTGAACGCGTGGCGTCTTTCTCTGCGATAGCCCGTTTGCGATCTGAAAGGCACAATTATCAAACGCACTAATTAGCACGGATGGCTACATACGGTGCGAAAGAAATTTCGATTTAAAGCTTTCGTGACTGCAGGGATTCATCTTCTTGGTTCTTTCAGTAAAGTCACATAGAATGGAAATAATAAAATAAAATAAAAATTCGTATGTTTTCTTTTTATTATTTTATTATTTCCCTTCTACGTGACTTTACCGAAAGAACCAAGAGAGTGCGAAAGAAGTTCAACATCCATCCTAATGATTTGATCGGATGTTTGAACTGGCTGTGGTTCCCCACTTCACGAGGCTCCACTGACCAGCAGTGTAAAGGTATCGTCAAGCAACCCAAAGGTCTCTGGGATCTTCGGTGATGCAGGTCTTTCTCTGCATTCCTTCCGGGTCGAGGCTTTGTATTGTATGCAAGCTGCACTTCTTTTTCACCGTACTTAGGGAGGCGCGACCGAGCCGATGGGCGACGGAGCATTTTCTCGTCCAGCCACCCCAGATTCTGAAATTGTCCCATGAGGCGTCGGCATTGTCGAGTCTGTGGACATTTTAAAAACTTGTTTCAAAACTCGATTTGCACACTTCCGTTCGTTCAACTTGTAGCTCATTCATCGAGTGGGTTCCGACATTTATTGTATTTTTTAGGCATTTTTTTGTCTTAAATTACATTTCTTTTCCGTTACAAGAGTTCATTTACGTCTGCTGATGTGTCTTCTACAGTGCTTTGAGATCCTTGATAAAATGTACTTCATAAAAATAATAATTATTCATGACCAAGATGGCATGGGGAGGCCACCATCATCAAGCAGTGGGGTCGGCAAAGTGATGGCATTATAAATAATAATTCGCAAACGGCTTGCACGTGCATCAATTCCAAACCGCTTGGTTTTCTCGCAGCAGTTAAACGATAACATTCACGGGGGAAAAAAAGGTCGCTTCTCTCTCGCACTAATGAACACATCGACACAACCGAGGCTCGATTGGCAGGGTTCACTGCCGCTGTATTGCGCCAACTCTCGTGTCCAGCCGCCGAGCCCATGAATCCCCTCCCTTCGTCGCCCAAGGGCACAATTTAATGTCTGTCACGGCACCACGTGCGACATTGCGACTCGCCACCAAACGCCGTGGAGGCAAAATGATGAGCTACCAACACCCTCCGCCCCCACATTATGATGAACTACCTTGGCGGGTGCAATCATTGCCTTCATCTGCCTACGCTGGAGCCAGCTCTCAGCCGTGAGTCATTGCAGGTGTTGGTGATTATGTGCGCAGAATGTCGCTCTCCTGCCCACTGCGGTTATAGCCTTGCAGTGGTGAAATATAGCATGAAGCGGCTCTTCCCCCCGCCCCCCACCATGCCCCGCTGGTGGACGCTTTAGTCGTGAGCAGACCGAGCATGAAAAACGCTGAGAGGGACCCAAAGCAGCCCGTGTAAGAAAGAAAAAAAATCGGAGGTTCGTCAAAATGTCGGCGCAAATTCAAACGCTAATTAATGAACGAAAGGCGCTGCGCATCCATGCTCCCTCAAGTTGGGTCTAGAGATTTGTGGGCAAATTGGCTACAAAAAACAATCAGCGCCGCTGCTTATATAAGTCTACGCATGCGCCTTAATTGGTTGATGCAGTCACGTAATGTGACGTCAAACATTCTGAGAAAAAAGATGAAACTATAGATTGTTCTTATCTAACATTCCTTCCCCCATGCAAATCACTCTTAATTTACATTTAACAAAATGCAATTTCGTGTTTATTTTGTCTCTTACCACTACACCTCTAGCCTGTGTCTGCGTCCCTCTCGTATCGCTACATCAATATAATAATAATCATAAGAATATCAACTTATAAGCGCCGCCACGACAGTACATTCGCTCCCGGCTCTCGTCGAGGGAGCGTCGCGGATGAGTGGGAAAGGGAGCCAGGCGATGAGCTGAGCCGGCGCCAACAATTGCCCAAGTTCTGCAGTCCTCTATCTTTTCTCTATCTCTTCAACAATTCCACGAGGAGTTTAAACATTGAAAGGCGGCAGTGGGGGAGAGGGGTGTCTCCCCAAAAATAGATTGTGCTTCGATTGAGCGAGTATCATCTCTTTTTTATATTTTTATATGTGTCTTGATTTTATCGGTAGGACTACCTACGTTTCATTTATACTGTAAAGTATTGCGATGCCCTCTTTAGTGGAGGGGGGGTTGGGCGAGTTTTTCCTAAAAATATTAATTGAATGAATTGCCTCCACTGTGTACATCACCTGTACAATGCACAGCATAATCGTTTTTTGTGTTGCTTAAAAGGTGATGCCGACTGGTTCGCGTTATTTAAAGTGCCCCTAACCGTTGCGAACTGACTGGGAAATAAATTAAAGTGGCTTGACATTCATTATAGTTGACTGTGTTTGGGTAAAGAAAAAAGAAAGCTAATATGTGCAAATATGGTTGAACTTTAATACCACATGGGCATTGTGGAATTGTACGATTTTTCTTTAAGATAAGTTTGTGTTTGTATAGGTGATATGATAGCCGTGACACTGGACTGTGATTCCAATTACTCAGGTGAGGTGTACCGTCAACCCGCATCAGAACATCAACAGGCCGATTGTGCACGTCCCCTTCATGAAAGGAAAGTTACAAGCACAAGCCATAGTAGTGTGACCGGCCATGCAACCCGAACTATGGACCACATAGTAAACTCGTAGATAGAGAGCTACTTATAGAGAAACAAACACATACACAGAGACTCATAGAGATACATCGAGAAATACACAGAGACTCAGAGAGATACATAGAGAAACACACAAATGCACAGAGACTCATAGAGATACATAGAGAAACACACAAATGCACAGAGACTCATAGAGATACATAGAGAAATACACAGACTCATAGAGATACATAGAGAGACACACATACACAGAGACTCATAGAGATACATAGAGAAACACACAAATGCACAGAGACTCATAGAGATACATAAAGAAATACACAGAGACTCATAGAGATACATAGAGAGACACACACATACACAGAGACTCAGAGAGATACATAGAGAAACACACAAATGCACAGAGACTCATAGAGATACATAGAGAAACACACAAATGCACAGAGACTCATAGAGATACATAGAGAAATACACAGAGACTCATAGAGATACATAGAGAGACACACATACACAGAGACTCAGAGAGATACATAGAGAAACACACAAATGCACAGAGACTCATAGAGATACATAGAGAAACACACAAATGCACAGAGACTCATAGAGATACATAGAGAAATACACAGAGACTCATAGAGATACATAGAGAGACACACACATACACAGAGACTCAGAGAGATACATAGAGAAACACACAAATGCACAGAGACTCATAGAGATACATAGAGAAACACACAAATGCACAGAGACTCATAGAGATACATAGAGAAATACACAGAGACTCATAGAGATACATAGAGAGACACACATACACAGAGACTCAGAGAGATACATAGAGAAACACACAAATGCACAGAGACTCATAGAGATACATAGAGAAACACACAAATGCACAGAGACTCATAGAGATACATAGAGAAATACACAGAGACTCATAGAGATACATAGAGAGACACACACATACACAGAGACTCAGAGAGATACATAGAGAAACACACAAATGCACAGAGACTCAGAGAGATACATAGAGACCTCGAGATACGTTAAAGGCGAGCCGCAGTCGTGCGATCGTGGCGATGCAACCCAAGCTCGTCTGCGCTCCTTGAGTGGAGGAGGAATAGAAAAACTTGTACGCACTCTCTCCTGCATCCCTCGTGGCTAGCAGACCTCGACATTGGCATTTAGCTACTTGGACATAATGTCATACGCAAGAATCGAGGGGAATTTAAATTGGCTTCCTCCACCATACGCCTGGGACTTGATTCGGCCGTACATTCCACAGAGATCTCTGAGATCCACCGGTCGTGCCCCCTCCCCTACTCTGCTCTTAACCACTTGACTTTTTTTTAGTTCAGTTCTTTCACACCGTACGTCGTCAACCAAACTGAACACAAAAAGCAGTTGCAAAGAAACGAGTTTTCAATCTAGGTTTAAAATAGCATCGCTGCGGTGGCTTCCGAATGCCGGACGGAGGAGCGTTCCACACTTCAGGCGTCGGACTTGGGGTGACCAACAATCGGGGCTTCGGTCCACGTGGGCTCTGGAGGGTCACCTGCCTTTGGAGGTCAGGAACTCGCAGTCCCTGCTGAACACCCCGAACCACCACCTCTTTAGTGCGACCCCTCTCTCGACACTTTTCAATCTTGTCTCTTTCGTCTTTTTTTTTGTCTCCACGCTTACTTCTCAGTCATGTCCTCCTTCATGGCGCTCTGAGAGCCACTGTTTAACGACGCCTTATAAATGTAGATGATCATTATTAATTTACTCCGGTTCAACTCCTGACCATGCACATTTACCCGTACATTGCACATGCACGTGTGCAGCTCTTGTCAATTTACGTCTGGGTGAAGGCCGTGCCATGCGGGTCGTTGGCCGTGCTTCACCACACTGGCAAGTGCGTGCCGATGATGGCCGAGAGCACAGGACCCGGGGTCGTAGAAGTACAACCCGACCGTGTGTTTCAACGCAGTGCAGAGGTCGCAACCGGGTACCCGATACCTGTACCCTACCCGATACCCAGCTACCCGTACCCGGCCGGGTACGGGTACGGGTAGCCGTTTGCGACCCGGGTACGGGTACGGGTAGGCCGTGAGTCACTGGTGAGTAACCGTTTGTCACTCATTTCCCAACGTCTTGTCTCTTCTCACAATTCAAGTTCCTAGAATCAACCCACCCGCGCCTGCAACATGGCTTCATCCCAGAGGTCGCAATCGGGTACCCGTACCCTACCCGATACCCGGCCGGGTATGTGTAGCCGGGTTTCAGGTACGGGTACGGGTACCCGTTTGCAACCCTGGTGCGGCCGGGTACGGGTAAGGAATCAAAACCCGTTTGCGACCTCTGCCACAGTGTCGTCTGCTGCCCCCACCAGCTTAGCCCCACAGCCGCCTCGTATAGCGCCTGCTTTACACATGGTGGGCGTCCATCCAAGCACTGTCCAGTCTCGCCACGGCTTAGCTTTCTAGATCTGACGAGATCAAGCACTTGTAAACGGTACAATATTACACATTGCCAGTAGCAGTCGGTCGTCAACCTGAGCCTTCCCTCCTTGAACCGGCAAGGTGGCACAACGGAAGAGTGGCGAGTTAATGCCTCGGCCGGGGAGATCAACTCAATCCCTGTGGAGTCGATAAAATCAGGATTACATTTTTATTTAAAGCTTTCGTGACTGCAGGGATTCATATTCTTGGTTCTTTCGGTAAAGTCACGTAGAAGGGAAATAATAAAATAAGAAAAATACAAAACAATATATAAATAAAAATAACGCTTGCTAAGGGGAAGTGAACAATTGTTGTTCTGTGGGGACAGCCTCACACCCAGCCAAGGTAATGTGGAATTTCCACCACCGGGCGCAAGGCTGTCAAAGGGGAAATTGCACATGGGCCGGATAGCGACTGCTTTTAATTTTTCTCCCCTTTTCTCCCCGGCTCTCCCGGGCTCAGCCTGGGGGATTGCGCTGTGTGAGCATTGCCGCGGGAGAGACAATGGAGAGGGGGTGCGAGAGTTGCTGCCCCCAGCCCCCTACCTACATCTCTCATGGTCCCCTGTCTGTAATCATAGATGCCCAACTGACATGACAGGCGGCTTAATAGCGAACGCTTCATATTAACCTGCGGGGACCGGCGAGGGAATTTGTCGTGTTCTCTGTGTGTGTGTGTGCAGGAGCGTGCGCAGATGTAATGTTCTACTTCGTTTAATGAAATCCGTAAACTGCAGACATTTATGTATTGCCTCTCATCTTGGGAGGAACTGAATCTCTTTAAATAGCGGCGAGAGTGTGTTCTGTTTTAAGTTGTGTGTGCGCGCGTTTTTTCTTCTTTTCTTTTCCCTGAAAGCGTGGAGTCTGTGTGCGTGACGGCAGTGGCTGTTCGCCTGATTTGCGTCAGCGGCGGCGGCTTCGTGACTCAACCGAAACGGGGTTTGTTTCTGCAATTAAATCTTGACACTTTGTGATTTTCATCTTGCCCGCCGCTTGTTTTTTTTTTGCGCGCTTGGTTAAGTGGAGCATGAAATGGACGAGAACAAAAAATACAAAACTCTCCTTTCGATCAAATCATTGAGTGTGCAAAACTGAATATATGTATAATCTAACTTATCAGCATCATCATAATAATAATCATCGGTCCATATTCCATTCACTGCTGGATGAAGGCCTTTATCCCCCGCTTCACGTTGAGCGTCCTCTTGATCGCTTTCCCCCGCACCGTTTAGATCGCCATTCCTTCACCAGTGTCATACATCTGCCATCATTCCTTCCAACAACGTGCCCTGCTGGTCAAGCACAATTAGTGTCCTTAGCCCCTTTCCCATTTCGACGATGACGTGACGTACGTGTACGTCATCAGTGTTACACGTACGTCATCGGAATGGAACGGTAAGTGAAAGGCCACGCCGGAGGGCGTGTGGCACAGGTTGGCGCCAGCTAACGTAGGGTGTGGTCGCTTTCATTACGGTTCTCTGCGGTGAGTACAATGTCTACGACTCTCTGAATGAAATTAATGATAATCGCTTGCATGTTCCCGAGATTCAGCAGTGAACGGGACACCCACCCTGTAACTTGCAGATGCCTCAGAATGGCAAAGATGTTAAGAGGATCGCCATAAAAAGTATGAAATGAAGAGACGAACCAGGGCATGGTCAAGACCGCTTTGTAAAACTACGGTTGATAATGGATCGCAAAAGCCTGACTTGCGTGAAGAAGAAAGTTTTCAATCTGTGCACATTACCCGCTGTAAAATGGATCAGACGCATGAATGCTGACAAAGAGAATGGAGCAAAATCTAAAAAGCCCCTGATTATACTTACTCTGAGAGACGGAAAAAGGAGCACATAGGTGATGGAATATGTACAGAACAGAGGTGAATTGTTGTTGTCAGCCTATAACTATGCGAGGTAAAGGCATCATTTTTGTTATTTTCCTTCCTTTGCCCCCAGTTGCGCCTGTCCGGGCGTGGCCTCTGAACTCTGTGGTGTCGTCTCGGTCTGACCGTCTCTTTCGCGGTCTCTCCCTCTGCTTCTCTTCCCTTCTCTCGGCCTCCGCTCCATAGTTAATTTTGTCCACCGGTCTCTCGTCAGTGCTGATGACGCGTTCTGCGCAATTCCACTTGAATTTTTTTGCTTTGACAAGGGCATCAGTAACCCATGTTCGTTTCCTTATTTCTTCATTCCTTAACCTGTCTGTTTGACTTACTCCTAAAATAGAGGTGAGTTAGACGAAGATCAATGCCTGTGGCTTTGTGCATTACTTTCTCCGAGTACACTGTGTGCGAGACCAGCGGAAGCTTCATTGTATTTCTGGCAGGTAGGAAGCATTAAAATTATTTCGAAAAAAAAATTTGAGCACGCATTGCCTAGACCGATAAATGTAAACGCCATTATTTCGCGAGTCTAAATCATCATCGTTCAAAATTGGAAATTTGTCGCCGTAGTAAATATTATATTTCTAATGAGGAATTTATTTTTTGAGCTGAATAAATAAATCCGAGTACAACACAACACTCTGCGCTGCCTATGCAGAGTGCATTGTGGGTTGCCACAGTCTCGGCCAAGCTTTGCCTGTGTTGGATATTGAGCAGATTGTTGTGGTAGCCTGGACGGTCACGCTCACCAGTTTGGTAGAAATAAAATATTTATATAACATCTTCTTGGTTCTTTCGGTAAAGTCACGTAGAAGGGAAATAATTAAACAACGCAATGCATTGTTGCCGAAACGTCGTGAGAATTATTTTATGATGTTTTATTTTTATTATTTTATTATTTCCCTTCTAGGTGACTTTACCGAAATAACCAAGAAGATGAATCCCTGCAGTCACGAACGCTTTAAATCGAAAAATATATATAACACTTAACGTGGGCAGTGCAGAGGATGGACCACTAATTGCAACGATGTGTCAGCGAGGCTGGCTGACAACGTATTATTTGGAGAGGAAAAGACGTCAGCCATTATTTATCCACAGCTGGATGAAGTCCCCCTCCCTAACTCGGTGCCATCTCTCATTGTACATCGTTGGAACCTCATTTGCCAGTAAAAAATATGATAATTGTTTTTTGTACCCTTTTATCTGGCAACAAAACTGACACCTTTTTTACGAGGAGTCATGTTTGCATAGACCACAATACCTGCAGTCATAATGCAAACAAAAAACTTAACTCTGATAATGTATACGCCTTTTGCCGTTATCTGGTCCAACCCATGTGAGACTAGGCTCTAAGGAAAGCTGTCTCGGGTGTGGACCAATCAACTTCTTCAAGGACAGTGCATACATTATCAGAGTTATGTTTTTTGTTTGCATTATGACTCCAGGTATTGTGGTCTATGCAAACATGACTCCTCGTAAAAAAGGTGTCAGTTTTGTTGCCAGATAGAAGGGTAAAAAAACAATTATCATCTCTCATTGTCTTGGAGATGCAACAGTCTATATGGCACCTGCAAACGAGCCGACTGAATCACTCCATATTCGCAGTCAACGTCCTCCGGGGGGGAGGCGCGTGTTTCCTCCTTTGGGTGATGGCCACCCCATCGTTGGTGTTGACCACCAACCCCTCATCAGTTCTGGAAATGCACCACACCTCCAGTTAGCACGGTTGGCTATATACGGTGTGAAAGAAGTTCATAATACATGCATGCAAGCATATCTTTGCTTAACCTTTTCCTGTTCCGATGACGACGTACGTGCACGTCATCGTTTTTTTCTTGCGATTCTGTTCCGAAACGATACCGGAGGAAAAACTAAAATAAAATAACTTTATCGGTACCAAGGCTCCCACAGGGCACAGTTTTGTCGCCAGCTATCGTAGAGGGCAGTCGTGTCACTGGGCTTCTCGGCGTTGAGTGCTTTGAATTTAAAAACACCGGCGCTTCCGCGTTCAGGGATTTGGAGGTGGACGGGACGCCACCCACCCTGCAACTTGCAGACGTCTCGTAACTGGCAAGGGTTACCAGTCGATATGGTTGTCTCTGAAATGCGTAACCCACGTGTTCCTCCTCCTGTCTCGGTGTAATGCCAAGCACATGGCCACGCTTCGATGCACACCTCTCAGATCTTGTGCTGCCTTTTTATAAGTCCTAAAATAAATTTCAACAGTGGCTTGAAATCTAAAATATAAGTTCATGTGAATGGCATTTTTCATGTATTGCGGCGTAACGGAAAAAAGCAAGAGCTCAATTATTTTTCTTGGTTCTTTCGGTAAAGTCACGTAGAATGGAAATAATAAAATAATAAAAATAAAACATAATTTTATTTTATT
The DNA here is from genome assembly GCF_965212315.1 of Lampetra planeri. Lineage (NCBI taxonomy): Eukaryota > Metazoa > Chordata > Hyperoartia > Petromyzontiformes > Petromyzontidae > Lampetra > Lampetra planeri. Next base: position 5,551,026 of record NC_136153.1, read on the forward strand.
GTTTTATTTGTATTATTTTATTATTTCCATTCTACGTGACTTTACCGAAAGAACCAAGAAGATGAATCCCAGCAGTCACGAAAGCTTTAAATCGAAAATCTCAATTATTATTACCATATCATCGCGCTGTCATTATCATTCTGATTAAGGACACAAATAAAAGTGTAAACTTGCATGCAGCCTTGTTGTACCTCCCGTCTCGCTGCCAAAAACTTGCTTCCAAAAACTAGCTGTTGACGCTGCATTCATCTCCATTCGCCGGAATTCAAGTGAAGCAATAAAAACACTTAACAATGAAACGCATTGAAGTGTGCTCCCCGCTGTTGTTAAAATCTGCTTCACTTATCAGCCTTAGCCCATCACATGAAATGGTTTCGTTTCCCTCCCCCCCCCTTAGCATTACGCTTTATCCATTATCAGCTTAACGTTTCTCGTACCGTTGCTCTCCTCCGCCGTTGCATTATTCACCCCGTAGGCGTAATAAAAACCCTCCTGTGGGTTGCCTTTCCATGGAGCCAATGAATCCGTCGTTCTCCCCAGCAGCGCGACTCGGAGAGTCGGAGTCATTTCATGTTTAACTCACACTCTCTCCCGGGGTGTTTGTCCTCTCCTGGGGACGATGTCTGAGCCGTGTGATGTGATGGTGGGGAGGTGGGGGGGGGCAGCACGGGAGAAGGAAACAAAAATTGCCGTCGAGTGTCGGGATGCGAGGTCTGTAATCATACCGGATTTGTGGTAATCAAGTGCCCGGTAGCCGCTCCCTCTCGCCCGCGCTCAGATGCGTTTATTTTTCCCCGTGCCGTTTGTCAAACGAAGGCCATCGAGCGTTTTTGACTCCACTTCGCGCCCGGCGACTGAACGAGGGGGCAGCGGCGGCCGCTAACATCGTTGACGAAGGTTCCGTCGAGTCTCCGGCGCCGCTGGCCGTGCGTGCGACATCCAGAATCGGAATCTTGATTTCGACTGGAGGAATCCGCTGAGATTTGAAGCTGTTTTTCGCAGATGTTCAGTAGAATATAAATCATATATATAAACATCGAACTTGTATCGAGTGTGGCATAGCAGGGTAATTATATTTCGTACTGTCGGTGTGGATTAGGAGATTTAGAACTTAGCGCATTGATACCTTCCTTACATCGTGCGATGCAAGCACAGGTGTGTGCGGAGGAGTCCATTTGGCACGGAGCCACTCAAACTCATCCCCTGGGCCTCGGAATGCCCCGTCTCTTTCCGTACCAGCCCCTTTATGGAGGCCGCTGGAACCGCGAACTTCCAGCAGCAGTCCTGCACCGTTGGTCGTCATCGTGATATCCCTTCTGTTTTCTGACGTATCAATGGCATTCCTCTCCATTCTGGTACCTCCTCCTCCTCCACTCCATCAGTGCTGTATTTTTGTTCGGTCGTCCCCTGCCTCTGGTGCCTTCCACAAGCGTTGCCATTTCTGTTTTTTGATTCCTGTCCGGTGGATATTCTTCACATCGCAAATACGATCGAATACGTTTCATTCCACAACAGCTTTAAAAAATGGCAAATACTCGTACGGTGGAGCCTGTGATCAAATCGCTCGGAAAGCAGCGATCTCGTGAGATCTCGGAAAGCTAAGTAGGTTTGAGCCTGGAGAGTGCTTAGACGTCGCGACTGGCATGCACAAACAGCTTGTGACAGGGCTGTGGATCTGCGTGATGGCCAGCAGAGGACTGTAACAAACCCCGTTGTCACGATGCACTTCTGTTCTCCCACCTCTGTACTTCTCACCAACCTGCAATGACCGGCTTGGTGAAGTATGGTCAAATAATCCCCGCCCCCCCCCCCCCCGTAATCCGCACAGCATAGGGGAAGCCCCCCCCCCCTTCCAGCAGTAAATTAACAAAAGTTGCCGTGTAAAGTGCGCGTCCCGACAACGTTTTCGACGAAATGTCGCCTGCGCGCTGTTATTGCCGCGAGCGCACCAACGCCGCGACTTTAGCCCCCCACCGAAAGGGAATGTCGCAGACGACGGATCCTCGTCAAACTCTCTGGCAGCTCCTCGTGCAGCCACTCAATTTCCACAAGCACCCCGCACGGATGATGATGCATCCGCAAGCATTAGGCGAGATCAAATTGACGCGTCTGTTTGCCCGGCGAGTCGGTCCGAGGGATTGGAACGAAGGCTGTGCCGATAAAAAGCACAGTCCCCGGGGGGTGGGGGGAGGGGGGGGGAGAAATCCGTGCGATTTGACGATTTGGCGATTTGGAACATCCACGGTGCTGACCAAGCCCGGTGACGTTCGGTCACACGTGGACAAGCGTACACACACATGCGCGTGTATAAGCGCGCGCGTACACGCACTGCGGCGGTGGTGGGGGTCTGTGGACAGGTCTGCTTTGCGGGGCTCCGGAGAGAGCAGCAGAATATTAAATCCGCCCCGAACGACAACTGTGTGCCAACTGCCCGTCAAAGTATTTCTGCTAAGATACCGTCGGTCTGAAAAGCCGTTTTTTTGCCGATTGACTAAACAATATTTTTGTTGATATATGGCGACAGCGCCGAGTTCTGCGTGCATTTTCTGCTGCCTCTTCTTTTTTCGTGCGGCTGATGTAGACGCAGAGCAAAAAATGACAATTTCACATTCAGGTGGGCAAGCCAGATCATCCGCGTCAGGAGCAGGAGAGTGCGTCGCTGGCGGTGTCTCCTTCGCAGAGCCGGCCCTAGACCTTTGGGGGCCCTAAGCAAAATTTGTTTGGAGGCCCATTTTTTATTTATTTATTTTATGTTACTTTTGATGTATGATTTTTTTCACCCACTAGCTAGTAGTGACTCTAGGGGGCCCTCTGCTGGCCACGGGGCCCTTTGCAATTGCAAGGGTCGCTTAGTGGCTTGGCCGGCTCTGCTCCTTCGTATTTGTGGATCGGGCGTTGCGTCGTTGCACGTTGCACGGACTGTTCTGCATGAAGACAGTCTCACGCTGGAGTTGTTCATTTTCTAATTTGTGCAGCTACAGGTATCCGCATCTCCTTCCATGGTTTGTGCAGAGACGATTCTTGATTTGAAACTTTCTGACTGCAAGGATTCATACTCTTAGGTTTTTTCGGTAAAGTCACGTAGGTAAAACAAATAATAATACATGGAAATAACTCCATTAAATCACGACGTTTCGGAGGCAACACAAGTCTCCGTCTTCAGGTGGGACCGTCACAGCTAGATTTACTGTTGCCTCCGAAACGTCGTGATTTAATTGAGTTATTTTCATGTATTATCATTTTATTTTATTATTATTATTATTTTTCCTACGTGACTTTACCGAAAAAACCTAAGAGTTTGTGCAGAGACGGTTTCGGGTGCTCTCCACAGCAATGCATCATGAGTCTCTACAAGATTGCTTTTGTGTTGAACAAGTCTCCAGAGTTTTGCATCGAGTGCTGTTGCCAATAACATCCGCGAACACAGCAGTGTTTCGTTAATACATACGATTAGCCCATATGCCCACGAGCCTTTAGACTATTTGAGACCAATATTTATACATTATTGCTTGTTGTTGTTGTTGAAAAGTCCCCTTTAATGTTGATGGAGTGCTCTTGACAATGACATCTGCGAAAACGAAGGGCGCTTGTTTAGCAAGCCTGATTTTGTTGATGCAACCAAGACGGTTGAAACCGGTCCCGAGTTTGCTTGCTTAATGAAATGCTGCTGAATAACGTTCGTCTAATAAACAATCTATTAAATCTATATTTACGTGGATACAACGCGACGCAGTTCTGCTTTTATACCTTTTTACCCACAATTCCCCATGTCAGCGCGTGGAGAGTTTATCTTCAAAATATTGATGGGCGGATTACACGGATCTGCATGTAAACATTATGAGGCAATTGGGGGGGGGGGTCAATTTAGCTCCAGAATACCGTCTGAGGTAGGTTTAAAAACAATGAGGACTTTGAGCTTTAAATAAACATAAATTTAAGTGAAATCCACGGTCGTGTGGCTTCCAGAGTTGATCTCATGACGCGCCTAAGCTGTCAGACGAAGCAGCAAACACCCTCCACGTTCACCGTGAATGTACACATACATACAAAGACCTCCCGTATAGCCTTTAATAGACTGTAGGGGCAAGTGCTGTTAGCGAGCACCTAATGAAGGCCGGAACGTCACACGAAGGGGTGGGGTGGCCAGCACCACGCCCGACCGTCTTTGTCTCCCCAGTGGCGATGTTTACACATCGCACCAGGTACTCATTTGAGGCTGAGTCGACCTAGGGGAAGCCCAGGACCGGTTCAGATAGTCGTCACTGGTGTTGGCCGTGAGCAGGAATCGAACCCGGGTCGCCGGATTGGTAGCACAGCGTAGCGCTAACCACTGCACCACCGCTCCCGACACACTCACGCACGCGCGTGCACACACGGACAACAGACTCGAATGTGCCAGCAAGGTTAAGACTCAAATTGCTGACGTGTTGCCCGCCCCGTGTGAGCTGTCGCACAACTGGTTTGCATTCGTATAATTAAATTCATTATCAGCTTTCACAACGGGAAGTGTACGACGGACTCGTTTTCGGCGCTGCACTTTGTTTCAGCGGTGGACTGTTAGCGAAGAGGAAAGGGAACTCGGTGCACTCTGGAAAGCCCCTAATGCAGCCTCGGCCTTTCAAAACAGCTGTGTTATACAAAGTAGGCTCTCGGTGCTTAATTTGAGCCGCAGATTCTCTTCACATTCATAATTTAAACCCAATTTGTGCCACGCACGGCTACATTCACAGGGCCTGCTTTTAAGGGCTTCTCATAGAGGTGATGCGAGCGCAGTTGGATCTGTGGCACGGTATCTTTATTTTGTGTGAACTACAAAGCCAATCCCATGAAACTTTGCTTTTTCAGTGTAAATTACAAAGCCAATCCCATGGAAATTTGTGCTTTTTCAGTGTAAATTACAAAGCCAATCCCATGGGACTTTGTGATTTTTTTTGCAGGAACCACAAAGTCAATCCCATGGGACTTTGTGATTTTTTTTGTGTGAACTACAAAGCCAATCCCATGGAACTTTGTGCTTTTTAAGTGTAAATTCCGAAGCCAATCCCATGGAACTCTGCTTTTTACGTGTAAATTCCAAAGCCAATCCCAAGGAACTTTGTGTTTTTTTGTGGTGGTTAAAGGGACACGTCAATGTCAAATAGTCAAAGTGGCGTCTGCTCAAATGTGCATTGGGAGGGGAGGAGGGCTCGCCTCCGCTGGTATACATATTTAAAAGGTCGTATTTAAAGAGCAGAACAGACAGGGATTTCAACATGCTTTGAACGTCAAGCTTGCATCACGATGTTGATCACTGCCTTCTCCAATGCGGGTGTTCCTCCTCCTCTGAGCTCTCAATGTAATTTCAAGCGTGCAATCTGCCTACGCTGCTTTGCGCACATTCTAGCGTTTGACACGTTTCCTGCATGGGTGTCCGTTCCTGATCCACAACTACGGAGGTTCGCGGTTCGAATCCAGCTGCCGGCCCTGGTTATGGCCGCAGTGCGTTTTCAACCATGATCATACGCGCCCCATCCGCTTGACCGCGGATATTCAAGGGGTCCCGTGGCGTCATTCGCAAGAGTAGGCCATTGTGTCCCCCGGCGTTACGGCCCAAATCTTGCCTAAATGTTGTAAAATGACGCCGCAAATTTCTCAAGTATGATTTTTACGTGGCAATCATCGCCCCCGACTTCGAACACTTTGCAGGACCCTCCTGTAAAATGAGTGCCACTCAGAAAGGCTTTCCTTGATATTATAATGAAATAATAATAATAGGTGATATACACATTATTTGCATGCGGTACATGTTGTAATGTTCTGCAGAGTATTCACTCACTCACCAAGGAAGAAACCAACTTGGAAGTTTGGGGAGCCACAGACAATCAGGAAAGGCAGCCACACAGTGAGCCAGTTCCAAATGCCCTCCCCCAAACTCCGCGGTTATCTATACATGAAGGTATTATCGGCCAACTAAAGAGTTTACATGTGGGAGGAAACTTCAGCACCCACATAAAACCCACGCGTGCCATGGGGGAAACATCCTATCCCATACAGACGGAACAGGTGGAGTCCACATTTGTGCTGTGCAGTCTTCTCAGAAGCCAGGGAATGGGGTCTCACAACATTTGTGTGATACACCAATGGTGCTGTTATATAGGTGTGTGCCACTGCCGCCTGGCTAATATTAACGCTGAACGTGTGTTTGATAGACGCCATTTTATTCCGTGCCACGTGCCTCTGTTCAGCTGCAGGTTCTCACGTGCAGTGCTGTTACTGCCTGGGCCCTCTCAGGCTCCATACCTCACCATTCCTTGAGTCACCCCTACAAGCCACCCTTGCCACCATACCTAATTCCCCACCTGCCCCCCCCCCAACCTCACCCCCCCTTCCCCCCCCCCCACCCCCCACTTCATGCCCACATCCCATTTTTAACTCTGCCATTCTTGCGTTTCTGTCTGTGCCAGAGTGAATGCCGGTCAGGATTGTGCCCCTGAAATTGGCACCCTGTATCTGTCTAACTTTCTGAATAAATCGATGGGAATAGACGGGAGGAGGATCAGGGCCGCCGAGGCGTGTGTGGTGGCTTATTCTCAATCAGCCTCTCGGCTCGCAATCCCATTAGAGGGCTGCGTAATTAGACCGCTCGGCTGCTTTGTAAAAGCCCTTTTTCTTTTGTCTCGTTTGGCTGCCACCATCCGAGCCGTCTCGAACCTCACCTCTAAATATTTTTTCCTCCACTTTGAACTAATTCAATGACTTCAGTGTATTTTTTTTCGTTTGTTCGATTTAAAAAGGAAGGTTATTTTCTGTTTCGAATGCCATGCGCTTGTTCGTGTGTGTGTGTGTGCGCGCACGTGGATAACCCATGGGGAGTGGTGGTGCAGCGTTTGGCGCCCGCTGCGCTCTGGACCCGGCGTCCAAAGTTCGATTCCCGTTCACGGCCAACATCAGTGAGGATTGTCTGAACCGGTCCTGGGCCGCCCCTAGGTCGACTCAGCCTCAAATGAGTGCCTGGTGCGGTGTGTAAACATCGCCACTGTTGCTGGCCACCCGCGCCCTCGTGTGCCGTTCCAGCCTTCATAGGTGCTCGCGAACAGCACTTGCCCCAACAGTCTGATGAAGGCTATACTGTGCAGGGGTGGGGGGGTGGGTCTTTGTCTTTTTTATGGCGAACCCAGTGGGTGGGATTGGTTTGGAGCTGCCTCAGTTGCCAACAGAGAGACCAGTTTTTCAGTTTCATTTATTAGGTATAACCCCGTGAGCCATTCGGCTCTTGACTCGGGTGCAGAGCCTCGTTCGGCGGCGCGTTTGAGAATAATGGAGAAAAGCAAAATAAATATATATAATACATGTAACTCTGTTGTTATGTTTTTTCGTGTAAACAAAAGTTGTGTTTCAGTCCATCAGCCTTTCATCAGACTTCCCAGAGCAACATTACCAAGCAGCATTTGTTTCGGCAAGCAAAGTCTAGACCGGTTTTTGCCTCGAGGGTGTCGTCAGAAAGCGGGCTTGTTCACCAATTGCCCCTGAATGAACCAATGTTACTCGAAAGAGCACGCCATGTAAACTATGGGGCTCCGTCCAAAGGTTAAAACAAAAATAGTTAAACTACACGGCAAGCAGCGCTGTATGTACGATACATAAAAAATTCACAAGAGTTGAAAGGTTATTTCTTACATGTTGGCTCTTACGAATTGGGGGGGCGCAGTCTGGTGATGTGACGTCACGTGACATGCAAGACACGGCAATCCCATCGTCACATCTGTTCCTTTTGACGTCTATAAATGGCCTCTTGTTGTTTTTGACTTGCTCATTGTTTGCTTACACTCACAGAGAGGAAAGAAAGACATTTGACATTTCAGCAGACTTTTACGGAGCGAGAGTTCAAAATATTGTGATTGCTTTCTTCCTAGAAGTGTAAAAAAAAACTAGTTATTTATAGAAATTAACCTGTTGTTCGCAATGCTAATTGGCAGAGGTGTGGACTCGAGTCATGTGACTTGGACTCGAGTCAGACTCGAGTCATGAATTTGATGACTTGCGACTCGACTTGGACTTGCATAACAATGACTTTGTCCCACCTATGAGATGTGGACTCGAGTCATGTGACTTGGACTCGAGTCAGACTCGAGTCATGAATTTGATGACTTGCGACTCGACTTGGACTTGCATAACAATGACTTTGTCCCACCTCTGCTAATTGGTGTCATGGTATGTAATGCACATCTAATTATCCTGCAAGTATGCCTTCATAATTATGCTCGTTCAACAATACTGCATCTGACAAAGTGGGGAGTGGTGGTGCAGTGGTTGGCTCGCCGTGCCATGAACCCGCAAACCTGAGTTGGATTCATACTCCAGATACTCATGATGCATTGCTGTGGAGAGCACCCGAAACCGTCTCTGCACAAACTCTTTGGTTTTTTCGGTAAAGTCACGTAGGTAAAAAATTAAATTTAAATTAATAGAAGTAATAATAGAAATTTTAAAAAAAAATCACGACGTTTCGGAGGCAACACAATTCTCCGTCATCAGGTGGGACCGTCACAGCTAAATTTACTGCACCACAGGTAACATCGGTGGGGAGTGACTCGGAGTGATATCTGAACTGATCCTTGGCGTCGTGCGCTTCACCAATTCGCATTTGCTAATTTGGTGAAGTATGGTCAAGCAAAGCCCACGAGCAATGAGGAGGAAGGTCTTCCTTCAGCAGTAGATTGAAAAGGGGGCGTACGTTGTATGCAAAATACAATCACAATGTATGGCCCTTGGTTAATCTACTTCTGGATGAAGTTGTCCATTTGTATCAGTCACGGGGTACCTTTGACCATACTTCACCATACTGGCCAGAGCCAATTGGTGAAAATGGGGACCCAGGACTCAGCTCGGTTCGTATCTGAATCGCCACTAATATCGGCGGCCAAGAATCAAAACTCAAGTTGCCAGGTTCATAGTGCAGAATGCGCGTCACTGGGTCACCGCTCCGCGCCCACTTGCTTTTGTGATTCATTGTAAAAGCAGCGGCCCTCCTCTGCATTCTTGCCAAGCAGCACTTTGTTGTTGTGACCGCATTCTCTTATTCGCAGAATAATAAAAGAAAACTATCTCACGAGGCTCGCGCTTGTAGTGCTATTTGGGTTCATCGCAATGTTGTACCATCTGCAGCGGCGGCGGCGGCGGCGTTTGCGAATTAGCAGTGCTCAGTCTTCACGGCGCTCGTTGGTGATTCCTGAAATCTGGTCGATCTTGAGTGCAATACAGATCAGCATGGGGGGGAGGCGGGAGGTTGGGGGTGCTTGCTTTTGCTGGCTTAGATTGTTAACAAATGTCTTAGTTTTTGTAGATAGTTCCAACTGCTGCCCATCAAGTCCATTGAACAGCGAAGGCACCACAGTCATTCGTCAGCTCGCAGCCAGTGCCGTTGAATAGGTAAACAAGCAAGATCGATTTTGATTTACTTCCATTATAATCAGCTGCTTATCTCTGCTACACGCCACGTGAAGGAAGAGCGAGCTAGAGAAGGAGTCGTTATCCGCGCTATCACGCTGGGTTTGTTTGTCGGACAAATCGTGGTCATCGTCGTAGGGAGCGTGGTCAAATCTAATTCGATCCGGAGCACTGGAACGCTGCACTCCATATCCTCCTCCGGCTCCAATTAAGGTGGGGGGGGGGGCAACCGACTTTAATTGCCACGTCGATTAAAGGGAGAGAGATGTTTGATAGCCGTGACGTTTCCCACTCCAGGCTCCGTTTGACTGTCTTTCTTTTCGATTTAAAGCTTTCGTGACTGCAGGGATTCATCTTGTTGATTCTTTCGGTAAAGTCACGTAGAAGGGAAATAATGAAATAATAACAATAAAACATAATAAAATAATTCTCACGACGTTTCGACCAGGTCTGTCGGGGAGACAGCGTCTGAATGACGCTGTCTCCCCGACAGACCTGGTCTTCACCTGAGGATGGCTGCTTGCGTTGTGGCCGAAACGTCGTGAGAATTATTTTATTATGTTTTATTTTTATTATTTTATTATTTCCCTGCTACGTGACTTTACCGAAAGAACCAAGAAGATTTCTTTATTTTTTTGCGTGGTGCGACCTTCGTGGGTCCTGTGCACCCCGATGGCGGAGTCAGACTTGGTAACTCGCACGGCTGTAATGAGTGAAACAACTTTGAAGCGTCTAATCAATTGGATCAACGTGTGACTTTCTGCAATGCTAAGACATTTCAAAACAATCTAAGCCAGCAAGCAAAGCAAGTACACCCCTCTCACGCTGAACTGAATGAAATATTTGAATCATGTGTAACAGAATAACTGCTCGTGAAATTTTTTTACATGCTTTAGGCTGCACATAGTTCTCTTAATTTAATTATTAAAGTTAGGATATGTCACGTATGCCCATGGTTTCTGTAATGCTTTCAAACGTGCATTTATCTTTCATTCGCATTACGCATCAATTGGTAGCTGCCGGAGCAAAACGCTTCTTCATATTTACGAGGAGAAATATTTAGCCTTGGTTTGTGTCTCCCAAGTTTTGGGTAGCACCTTCATCCATATGGCCAGTTTCATTTTGGACAAGGCTCTAACGTCAACGCAACTTTATATTAAAGTTCTATGCGCGCTGTGGATCGTCGTTGCAAGTGTCATTGTGTGTCCCCGTGTTACCTGGAGACGTATGGGGAGACAGACGGACAGAACTCGCGCATCATCACTTTCAACCTTGAGCAAGCCGTGTTTCCAAACTCCTTTTAACCCTTTCCTGTTCCGATGGCGTACGTGTAAGTCAACCGTTTATCTTCTGATTCCATTCCGATGACTGAAATAAAGTAACTTTATTTGTACCAAGGCTCCCACAAGGCCATGCGGGAGGGCGTGTTGCACAGTTTTGGCGCCAGCTATCATAGAGTGTGGTCGTGTCGCTATGGTTCTCTGTAGTGAGTAGCAATTTCTTGATAAATAACGGGCGCTATGCCTCGACAAATAACATTTAAGCTAAACCGCTTGCTACTTCTGAGATTCGGCGGTGAACGGGACAACCACCCTGCAACTTGTAGACGTCTCGGGACGGAAGAGGGTTAAAACGACCCGAGAAATTGTCTGTAGATGAACACAAAGTAAAATCCCTCCGTGGCCTTCCGTAAGTTACCAGTGTGAGCTGTCGTCCTAAAAACGACTTATCGGTACCATCCACGGTGACAAATGCTCACAATATATTTCTTTGAACCTTTTTTAAATTGCAAATGTTTTTAAATTTCTGTACGTGTGATAGCAAGGTCACTGTGGAAGCTTTACAGGAGGGGGATGCAGTATGTGTGATCGAGAATATCGTTTTTGGATACATAGTTTCAAAAAAATGTAATGTGATAAGAAACATCCACGGAATATAAAAAAAAATACATAAAAAGGAAGCTTGTGTATAAAGCAGGCAGGTGTACATGGCTACGCTTTTTGTCCATGGTGGACACTGCAATTGCCACTGCAGGTGGTACCATGAGCAGTTGCCAGACTTGTGCTCAAACCGCACACTCAATCAGGAGGCGCCACACATTGCCGTTGAGATATTCTTGGCTCTGTGTAAAAATGCTGCACATCCGTCGAGACACAATGCCTCACTTTGTCAGAAACCATACATCTTATAGTCAAAATGTGTAATATTATACTCGCAAATAGCTCGATTTTTACATTCCATCTCGGACAATCCCCTTTGAATGCTCATGAGGTGGTACTTGTTTTTAAAACTTGCACCTCGATATTCCAGTTTTAACCTTTACTTTGCAACGTATTTTAATTCACGATTTTTCAAAGTCAATGCGCATTACCCATGAAGCAGCTTGGGATTTTGTGAACTAAACGGCACGCGCAAATTTTAGTCCCACGGTAAAGGTGCAGCCCTGAAACTGAATTTGCTCGCCCCCCGCCGCCCCCACTGCTAACGAGCATCTCCTGACATCATACACGTGGCCTCCTCGTCCACGCTGGCCGAATGTATTCGCAGCCCCCGATTAGCGCGGTTGGATATGTTCTGTGCGAAGGAAGCTCAGCACACATTAACATTAGCACACACGCACACGTACGTTGCAAGAGGTGAGAGTATCCACATTTTAACCCACCGCGTGCAACCTGCAAATCGACAAACTGGTGATCCCATTTGTACTGCTGGGTGGATAGCGGCACGGGGAGGGAGGGTTAAGAAACTTGCCCATTATTTCAACTGCCAGTGCGCTAACCTTATATTCCTTGGCAGCATCCGACCGCGTAGTGCCTGTTGAATATTAAACACATCCCCCGCGGGGCTATCTTTGGAGATGCTGATCTGTGTAATGGTTGCAAGAGAAACTGCGGTCTTGATGTGCATATTTCTGAATTTCGTTGCACCGTTGACGAACGGCGTGTAATCCTTCCTGTTTTTTAGAGCGGAAGACTCCCCCCCCCCCCACATGCACACACTTCGTCGCGTCGAGACTGAGTGTGTGATGGATGGAAACGAGCGCCGTGCGATTCTCCCTCCGTGTTCACGAGGCCGAGTCGGCCGCCCCCTTGAAATGTTCGTTTCCTCCAATTTTCGGCCGCTCACCTCCCGGCTATGGAAAGGGGCCATCCATTCAGTACGTACGCATGGAGGAGGGGGGGGGGGAAAGGGGGTGAAGCCTCGATAATAATTTGTCTACGTTGGCCTTCATATGAGTTAGATAGTCCGGCGGTGGACTGTTTTCTTAAGCAGGTTAATATTATTAATCCTTGATCGTTTCTGCGTGGATTAAATATCGGCCGTTCTATAGGATTCGGGGAGGGGTGCGTCAGGCGTACGTACGCAGGTGTGGGGGGTGGGGGTGTAAAAAAGTCCGCGTGGGTACAGGGAGGTGCGGAGGGGTAAAATTTTGACATATTTTTGCGTACCTACTCAATGGATGGCCCCAAAAGAGCGTTCGTTCCCATCATCGATCATCGTCCTCGCCGCCGTCCTCATCTGAGAGCCCTCTATTTAACTGCTGAGAAGATGCGGCAGCTACCCCGTGCGTGTTGGCGCTCGCCCACCGATGCCCACGAGCGCTGTTTGACTCGGCTGCTCCTTTGGTACTGCTCCTGTAGGTGCCCTCCCGCCGGTGGTGGTGGTCGTGTTGTTATTAATTAGCGTGACGCTTGTTTACCCAGCAAAGCCTCGTTGAGTCTCGCGACTTTTTTCAGGAGGGTCCTGCCAAATTTGTGAAAATTATTGGAGGGGAGGCCGAATGTTGCCGCTGCTGTGTCTAATCCCAAATTAAGTTATTTGCAGGCAAACTTTTTAGCATTTGGATGTTTTGGCAAATACCAGTTACATTCTATGCTTTTTTTCTTTTTTGCTACGGAGGAAAATGCCGATTCCAGAGGAAACCCATGCAGAGCATGGTGGGGTATGAACATAGAAACCCAACACAGAAAGAAGCCACCCGAGTCAGGAATCGAGCCTCTAAGGCCCATTCTTGCCGCAAAGCACAATGTTACCACCATGCCGCCAGCCTGCCGCCCACCCATATGGGACCCGAGTCTGCACGCTGCGGGAGATGGATGTTGCGCGTGCGAGTCACCGATTCTGGTGGGACATAGGATGAAGTGTACCGGAGCCACTGGTTTCTTATTCCAATGTTGCGGTTGGGTTGGCTAAATGTTTCGTTTTTTTGTTGCTTTTACAAGCGGCGAGTTTTTCTTTTCCCGCGTGGTTGAGCATTTCGCTTTCACCACGCGCGAATACGCGCGTCTCTTTGAGTTGAGATGAGGAAATCTCTTGCAGAATTCACGGTTTAAATGTTGTCTTGTTGGTTCTGGTTATTCTCTTGGATCATATATTGATTGGGAGTGATGACCAATCGGTCACTATCGCATTGTGGGGAGGAGTCCTCGGGGGGAGCCCAATAGGATGACCAGAATGAAACAGACAATACATAAACAAGGGTGGCGACCAGGTAGGAATCCTTGTTTCAACTCCCTAGGGATTTCGGCAGCGGTGCATGGCAAAAGGTGCATAGCAAAAGATTGACCAAAACAATAAAAATAATGTTTTACATCTTTTGTTTTATAAAAAAAATATATATAAATCTTGACTTAAAGCTTTCGTGACTGCAGGAATACATATTCTATGGGTCTTTCGGTAAAGCCACGTAGATAGAAAAATAATAATCAAAAATATCACGACGTTTCGATCGCAACACAAGCATATACACATTCTATTGTTTTTGCTTCCGGCATTTTTTCAGAAGAAGAATTCATTCCAGAATATTCCAGAAAACGGCAGCAGAAGATATTTTTTTCCCCAGGATGGCTTCTGAACAATTCTTCAGGTGCCCTATTTATCCTTTACAAGGTCATGGTTGGCATGACCATGTGGTTGACATGACCTTGCCAGGACAATCTCATAGCAATCTCATAGCAACCCCTGCAAAGTAATTGTTGCTGTGATTCTTTCGGTAAAGTCACGTATAAAGATAAAATAATAAATTAAATACTAGCATACGACGTTTCGATTGCAACACAAGCAATCATCATCAGGTATAAATGAAATAGAAACACAAATCTAGTATACTTAGAAATGGAATGTAATACAACAGAGAGTCGGATAACATAACAGTCAACACCCTACCTGGTTGATTACATTCTTCCTGAGAATGCTAAATTTGAGAGAGAGATAAAGCGCAGAACCAGAGACATATAGACTGACGGGAAAGGGGAAACCTCATCCAGCAGTGAATTAAAGGATGTTAAAATTAGGGGGTGCAATTTACCACACGTCTTGCAGTCGATCTCAAGGTCTTCAAACTCTCAGAGCTTGAATGAATTCAAGCTGAAAATTCATCATTGGAACCTCCTTTGCCAGTAGCAAAATATTATAATTGTTTTTTTTACCCTTTTATCTGACAACAAAACTGACACCTTTTTTTACAAGGAGTCATGTTTGCATTGACTCGACATTCATTTTAAAGTAATTTTCTTTCACGTATGCCCAATGGTGGCCAGGATGGAAACCATCACCTTGCTACACTTAAGAACGCCGGTGTAATCGCGGGCGGCTGAAAACCGAACCCCAGGATCTCGGCAATATGCTGGCTCGACATTTTGATTCATGAGCACCCCCCCCTGCCACCCAAGCACCCGTGACAATCGTATCCAGCCAAGGAGAAAGCCACATTCATTACGCACTTGTCTGCCCTGCGCTCAAAGCCAGGACCACGGCGATGTTGCCAGCTCAATGCGGGAACCCCCCCACCCCCCACCCCGGGGACATTGGAGTGACCTCCTCGCTTATTACTCGCGATGGGGCTGAAAGGGCGAGCTCAAAATAGGCCACGGTAGTAAGCGGCAAAGGTGATGGAACTCTGACCTTCTCAGCCCAGTTTTTATTTGATTATTTATGTCACTTTGGCTGCAGGCGAGGCGGATAAGTCGTCTTCTAGGCCTGGTTTCTACAATTTTAAAATGTGGCTCTGCTGTCCCAGGAATGGCACAGGAACAGCGGAAGGATTCATGTGCCCGAGCTTCCATGGCGTAAACTATAAACTGTTGTTTTATTTTACCAGATAAGGCCCGCTGAGCTATATAGCTCTAATTCTAGATTTGAAGCTTTCGTGACTGCAAGGATTCATATTCTTAGGTTGTTTCGGTAAAGTCACGTAGGTAAAAAATTAAAATTAATAAAAGTCAAATAAAAATAAAATAAAAATCACGACGTTTCGGAGGCAACACAAGCTTCCACCTGAAGACGGAAGCTTGTGTTGCCTCCGAAACGTCGTGATTTTTATTTTACTTTTATTAATTTAAATTTTTTACCTACGTGACTTTACCGAAAAAACCTAAGAATATATAGCTCTATTTCAGAAGCGACCTGGCTATCACAGCTCAACAAAGTGGCTTATCACGTGGAAATGTATAAGCAGCCAAATACTTTAAACGCATGTTTCTAAATGTGGAGGGATAAAACCGGAGGACCCAGAGAAGAATCCACACGACCACGGGGAGAACACACAAACTCCAAATATACAGGGGAGAACACACAAACTAAAATATACAGGTGTCAGGGCTGGGATCGATCCCATGACCGCTTGCATACCAGGTGAGGTTGTTAATATCTCGCCACCGCAGTGTGAGATTCAATGGGCTTAGCCCCCCCTCCTGCTCTGGGTTTTTCTCCCCGCCCCCCCCCCCCCCCCACATAAACTTACCAGATGTCTGCAGAGGCTCAAGTGGTACACGTGTTGAGCTGTCCCATCGCTTCTGCCCCTCCATCTGCTGTTGCCTACTGTTTGGGCACATCCACAACCCAACTCAATTCTCTATCACCGCCCCCACACGCACAGCGAGTGACTGTCTACAATATTGGGCCCCATCCCACTCGACTCCGAGCGCCGTCCACCGCTCAAGGCAGCCCTGCCCTGAAAGGTGTTGGGGCTGACGGGAAGCTTGAGTGGCGGGTGTGGTGCTTCGGCAAAAGAAAACTTAACAAAATATGTAGGGGCCAGCAAGCAGCTGTAGAGGTATGAAAAATAAGAATAGGTTTTACCATTTCTGGCAATGAAGATGTTCAAACACCAAATCGCTACCTTTTGTAAGGAATCAAGTGCATTAACCACAATCGGTACTTGTGGTGAAGATGAAAACAAAAATGCTCTAATAATATACAAAATTACTACTCACTACAGTAATTTTTCTGTGGCTGTTCCACCTGATGACGGAAGGGTGTGTTGCTTCCGAAACGTCGTGATTTAATTTAGTTATTTTCACTTTATTATTTGATTTTATTTTTTTCATCTACGTGACTTTACCGAAAGAACCAAAGAGTATGGATCCTTGCAGTCACGAAAACTTCAAATCTAGAAATGTACGCATTGTTTTTTAGACTGATTGGCCTGCACCAGAGACAGCCTTTTAATGGCCTCGTCTCACCGGTGTCAGACCAGAGAACGCCACAAGGTGAACAGCACAAAAAACTAATTTACAAACTTTTTGATTCTTTCGGTAAAGTCACGTAGGTATAAAACCAAAGAAAACAACACTGGTCAACACACTTTTTCTGGCATAAGGTATTTCAACGGTTTTAAGGTAATTTGGGGTGCTGATTACAAATCTGGCATCAGTTTTTGTCTATCACATCAGGTTTTTGAGATATCAAATATTGCATTTTCAATAAAAACTGCAGAAGAAAAGTATTAAATAAATGTGGATATCTACATAAAATGATGTTATAAACACCCTATCCTAAAAATACAGCACCATATTTTAACACTAAAGCAGTCACTGACTCGCAACAACTTGCAATCATAAGTGACAGAGTTAATTTCGGGTAAAATCAATGAAAATGGGGTATGCCGATAGCATGAAAATTATGTGATAGAGCAAATCTGAGATCAGATTTGGAATCAGCACCCTGAAATTAGTCTAAAACAGCTGCAAAAGTCCAGGCCAAAAAAATGTATTTTTTTTGTTGACCAGTGTAATTAGTTGAAATTATTATTTTTTAAAAAAATCTAATTAATCTGGCTCACTCCAATCGTGCCTGTGCCTCCCTTTACTCATCAAACTACTTCATTGTCTCTTGTCTTCATCTCTCTTATTTCGCTCAGTCTCACGTGTATCTCTGTTCTTCAATCTTAACTCTATCGCTCTTTCTCTATATATGTCTACATCTGTTCTGTCATCTCACTCGGCATGTATGAATTGGAAGGGGAGGCTCCCAACAATTATTTCTGCTTGGGGCCCCGAATGAGCCAGTGCCACCACTGCCTGCTGGTCACGGACACAACAAGCAAGGGATGTTTTCCATAATTCAGGTTTTTGTCAGTGAGATCGCGCAAATGTAAATGTGTCGTTAAACCCGCCACCACTCAACGCAGCCAATTAGCAAGGTTTGCCACGTAAACAAAACGTGCCAATTAGTTCCTACTTCAGCACACCGCTTGTGTGTTGGAGAGTAAACCCACAATATTTACAATTCCACTACGATGTGTATCTGGTGATTGCAACCAACTTCATCATGCGATAGTCAGAATTGTGCATAAAGTCCTCCGATTTCGGTCTTAAATGGAGGGATGAAGGTGACGGCATCACTGTGAGGCCTATCAGGTGCAAAGACCAAAAGGGGATTAATTTCGTCATATGGGTGACACGGTGGCGAAATGTTAACTGCCTCACCTGGTATACAGCAGGTCGTGGGTTCGATCACGACCCTGATACCTGTATATTTGGAGTTTGCTTGTTCTCTCCGTGGCCGTGTGGTTTTTTTTCCCGGGTCCTCCGGTTTTCTCCCTCCACATTTATAAACATGCGTTTAGAGTATTTTGGCTGCTATAAATTTCCACATGATAAGCCACCTCTTTCAGCTTCGTTGAGCTATCGTATAGCTCAGTGGGCCTCACCTGGTAAAATAAAATAAAAAGTGTTTATAGTTTGTTTTATTTGTTTCTAGCATCTTGTTACAAGTTACAATGGATCATGTTATTCTGAGAAAACTCAGTAGCTATGATATTAAAAGGATGCTATATGGGCCCAGCCCAGTGCCAGCACTCTTTTCACTGGCTGTGGAAACGAGGCATTAGGAGGCTTTCTGTAGCTTTCAAAAGAAACTGCGAGCTCATCAGAGGGACGGCAAGGTGACACGGCGTGACATTCAGATTCCAGCCCGAGCAGGGAGAAGAGAATAGAATCGAGGCCAGAGCGAGAGAGAAAGGGTAATCCTCGCGTATGCTCGGAATGCATTGTGTTTAAATTATTACAATAACAAGAATTGTGCTAAAGCCAAAAGGCATCGCTTTTGCTATTGCTTATTATTTTTTCGTTGTAAAAGTAATTGCCGATATGGAAAAACCTCATTGCGCTGGTGTACGTTTTTTTTTAGCTTGCACGCTCGTACGTGCGCAAATCACACGTTGGTGAAGCGAGTTTGCACATGGCCTTGTTCTCCCCGCGGCTGCGAATCAGAATCTCTATTTATCCTGGAGAAATCCGATGAGCTGTGGAGCTCATCTTTAACAGGCGTCCAGCAAAAGGGGCATGCGAAGCGTGAGGGCTGTGACCCACCGCGAAGATTTGTGCGCGTGAAATGCTGCACGGCATCAATCTCTGTTCGCGCTCGCGCGAATTGATGTGTGCAACAACTGCCCAGAACGTATTGATGGTGGAAGAAATGTCAAAGGGTTAAAAGGCACTGGTGAGCTTTGAATGCCTCGTGAAAAATTCCAAGTCCATTGTTTGATCCATAAATATGATCTCCCAAGGCTCGATTTGCCCTCGTCTACTCCTGCACAATTTGTCTTCGTTGTGAAGGTTTTGAGACTTAATGAGATAAAAAAAAAATTGACTGAAATGAAAGCAATGGTAAGTTATCCCCTTTTTGTGATCATAGTTGTGATTTTGATGATGATGAAGTTGAATCCTGACCGTTCACAACATGCTTTAGACAACTATCTGTTCCACATTATCCTTTTAACACATCTGTCATGGCCACCATTAATGTCACCCCTTATCAAGTGATGCACTTCGCCTATTCGTGAGTCACTTTTTTCCACACTTTAATATTTTTTTTTATTTTACTTCGAATGTTTTATAGCTCTGTGTTTTCGTAATGCACCAGCACATAACATCATCAATCCTTAATGCAAGTAATTCCATTAAAATTGATGGCATTGCATCGTTATTTTGAGAGATAGAGAGAGAACAACTGCACGATTTTTTTTTTCATTGCAGCCTTGGGAATATTTCTATTGCAAATAATAAATTGACTTAGAGCATTCATTTACAAATGAGATAAGCGTTCATTTCTGCAGCCAAAGAGTTGGAAATTTTGATATATCATTATTTTCTGTCATCTGATTAATTTTCGCTGAAAATGTGATTAAGAAAATAAAGCAAAGTATCAATCTGCATAGCTTCTGATTAAAGTTACAGGAAGAGCGGATTTTGAAGGTTGGGTGTCGACCGTGCATCATTTGCAGGATCCGACAGAAGGAAAGCAACGATGGCGCGCATTGTGGTGATGTCAATGGCATTGGTCGCGATGACCCATTGACCTTGACTGATGAAACAAAAGAAAAGTGGATTTTTGTGCACGAACGTTATCTTGCACGCGTTTTAATTTTCACGTGATGATTGAAATGGACAATCTTCCCTGCGCTAAATCTGCTACTGCTTCCTAAGCTGATTAACCGTAATGTCACTGCACCCACGGGGGAGGAGAATCTGCACTGCGTAATTGATTCGAACACACAACACTCCGCGCGGCCAAACACGCATTTGTATCCAATTGCATTCACTGAAACCTCGAGTAATTACAAATGTTTCGCCATCGGCGCAGTTATTTCATATGTGCAATTGAGCTTGGGAATTATTATCTTTCGCGGCAAAATTGGATCGCCGTGCCATGCCACACCATTCAGCGCGCGAGCCCATGACCATTAAGATAATTTACAGTGATAGGATTTCTCAGCCTCGCCGTGCACACACACAGAATGCGATGCGATCGCACGAAGCGACGTACCATTTTCAAACATCGTTTGACGGCCGCGTTCGCTCGCACGCACCCCTTGCATTGCGATCACGAAGGGAACGGAGAGATTCCTCCCGATCGCCATCGAACTGATTACCAACTCGATCACCACTCCCCCCCCCCCTCGCAAGCTTTCCCTCTCGAGTGACGTCTTAATGCGATGCAGAGAGGCGGCATGTGTCATGCGTGTCCACGCAGCTAATGTCATGAATGCGTGCCACACTCGGTGATGAGAGAGACCGCATTTTCTCTGTTGTCGTATTGCGCTCAGCCACCGCCGTCGTGTTTTTCTGCAACTCTGAGATTCGGAGCCGATTCCATATCTTGAGCTATGCATGACGAGCAAACTAATCATCATTGTTTGGCGCTTGCTCAAAAGCGGTTGCACCATCAGTCTGTTGAGGCTATACGGAGGGGTTCTCGTGTCATTGTTGCATCCAGAATTATTATTTTATACATTGGCATGGACGTAAAAAAAAATGACATCATGAATATCAAATGTTGAATTGCTTTTATATTTTTTTTTTATATTTTCTGTAAATAATAATTAAAGTGTTGAGAATGGGGGGGAGGGATGTAGGGGAATACATTTGGCCAATGCAGAAGGTCGTTTGGAATGTAAAAAAAAAGCGATTGTGTAACCACTTTTTTTTACTTGATGATATGAGCCCGTGTGCCAGCGGTGGATGTTTACATTGCAGGATTAGCAAGAGGTGGTGGGCAACTCGGGGAGGCCTGTGTATCCAGCAGTGGACTGAACATGGCTGGTGATGATTTTCCAAACTGCGTGATGCCACGTACAATGAGCTATTGGTCAGGCACGTGGAAAGTTTGCCCTGAACCATGGGGACAAGAGAGATACTCCCTCTGTCAGCTCAAACGACCACACGGATAATTAATCAGACTAATAACCGAATAAACTCCAGCTAATTAATAATAATAAAACATCGCCATCGAGCTACAACGAAAGATTAAAATAATAAAACTTGATATTAAACTGACTGGTAGAATTAGAATAATGTAGGCCTGAGTTAGTTTAGATAATGACGAATCCCGAGTTTATTCGTCATTATAAGGTGCTGGCTAAAGCTGTGAAACGTCTGTTTTTAACAAGAGGGGATGGATACTGCTAAACCGCACACACGTGCAAGCGCGCAAAGCAGTGGCAGCCATAAAAATCGGCGACATACTTTAAGTTATGGATTCATTAAAACATAATAAGAATATCTTCTTGGTTCTTTCGGTAAAGTCACGTAGAAGAGAAATAATAAAAAATAAAAATAAAACATAAAATAATTCTCACGACGTTTCGGCCACAACGCAAGCTTTTTTTCATTCAGACGCTGTCTCCCCGACAGACCTGGTCTTCACCTGAGGACGGCTGCTTGCGTTGTGGCCGAAACGTCGTGAGAATTATTTTATAAAGTTTTATTTTTATAATTTTATTATTTCTCTTCTACGTGACTTTACCGAAAGAACCAAGAAGATGAATCCCTGCAGTCACGAAAGCTTTAAATCGAAACATAAGAATAATAGCTTTCCAGCACCCCATCAATAAATTCTGGACAAAGCCCTCCCCGTGCAGATGCTTGGGCGTGAGAGAAGTTTGACCATGCTTCACCCTGCTGGTCAGCGCAGGTTTACTGAAGGGGTTCATATTCTTAGGTTTTTTCGGTAAAGTCACGTAGGTAACAAATTAAAATTAATAAAAGTAAAATAAAAATAAAATAAAAATCACGACGTTTCGGAGGCAACACAAGCTTCCGTCTTCAGGTAGAACCGTCACAGCACGATAGCTGTGTCAAGCTTCAAATCTAGAATTACTGAAGGGGGGGTCGTGATTTGCTCACTGCGCTACGAACCTGGTGACCGGAGTTTTAACTATTGGCCACGACTAAGATCGGTGGTGAATGATGTGCGGGCCGATCCTGAAGGGAGCAATAAGTGGCTGAAATGTTCAAATGTATCTTATTTGAAGCCATCATACTGACATCTCTATCCTGGGGGAGGGTGGTGGGGGGTTGCCCAGAACGGGTTCAGAATATCGCTCCTCAATCACTCGAAAGATCTTACCAGGAATCAAACTCAGGTCGCCGGTTTCACAGGGCA
This sequence comes from Lampetra planeri, assembly GCF_965212315.1. Lineage (NCBI taxonomy): Eukaryota > Metazoa > Chordata > Hyperoartia > Petromyzontiformes > Petromyzontidae > Lampetra > Lampetra planeri. The sequence goes on from NC_136153.1 coordinate 5,573,619, forward strand.
GCACGTCAACCACCGCTGCCGCCACTGCTGCCACCCTCAACTAGTATCCCAGAATGCTGCAGTTGCAACGCAGTGTGACATTTTGTAGAGAATTGCGACAATTAGCGTATGCAAAATAAGAGCAAAATCCGCTTAAATTAGGCGCGCAGAAATGTTGTTATCCCCCCTGCTGTGTTTAAAAACGAAGACAATATTCATTTGCGCCTGACAAGATTGTATTCTACACATGTCGACACATTGCATTAGCGGGCGCTGGAATGAAATTATTTAAATTTGTGGGGGGTTGGGGGGAGTGTATGGCTATGCTGACACGTTCGTAAATTTGTTCAAAATCCATTTGTTTATTTGCACGCTTGGTGTTGAGCTATTGGCATTCGGAGGGCAGGTTTGTCTGATGATTTGACAACAACAACAACAAGAACAACACGTCGCGTTCGCTCGCCGCTTTCGGAAGGGGTGATTGAAAATCTGAGCGATTATTGAATTTGAGCCCTGGTGGTTCACCAAAACGGGAATACTTTTCCAGTCCAGATAAACTTTCTTGTACATTTAGTTCAATTATACTCTTGGCTGTCCTCTGCTGACTGAGCCAAAGAATAAAGTGTTACGAAGTAAAATGATATTTTTTTTTCTTGTTAAATGTCAAAACTAAAAAGGAACACGTGGCTTGCGCTGAGCATCTTGAGAGAATACAACGGCGCTCCACCAGCCGAGCAAACCCAAATTATTATCCGAATCCAGCAGAGGGCACTTGCTTTTTAATTTTGGAAGAGAAGGAAATGCAAAGAGCGAGCTCTCTCGCTCCACTCCGTAACCGATTCCTCAGCCGTGAAGGGGTAGGGGAAGAGAGCACGACACGTGAAAGGACTGCGCGTACATTTCATTGTTGGAGAGAACATTTCCCGCGGCTCCTCGTAGGGAACATTGTGGTTTGATGATGGCCTCGAATATTGACTTTAAAACAAACAACAAAACGTCCTTCAGTGTCGTGCGCCTGCACCCGATTCTCGATGAAAGCACCCCCTGGAGTTGTGGGTGCCCTCTCTCGTCCACCACCGTCCGTGTGGTTGCAGTTGTAATGTGTGTGTGTGTCTGTGTGTGTATGTGTGGGGAGCAGTGGTGTAGCGGTTAGCGCGCTGCGCTACGAACCTGGTGACCCGAGTACGATTCCCGCTCACGGCCAACACCCAGTGACGATTATCTAAACCCGTCCTGGGCCTCCCCTAGGTCGACTCAGCCTCAAATGAGTACCTGGTGCGATGTGAAGCCATCGCCGCTAGGGAGACAAAGGCGGCCGGGCGTGGTGTTGGCCACCCACCCCCTCGTGTGCCGTGCCGGCCTTCATAGGTGCTCGCTAACAGCACTTGCCCCTACAGTCTGTTAAGGCTATACGGGGGATCTTTGTTTTATCTTTGTGTATGTGTGTGGGGGGAGCAATAGTGTAGTGGTTAGCGTGCTGCGCTACAAAGCCGACACCATTGACGATTATCTAAACAGGTTCTGGGCCTCCCCTAGGTCGACTTAGCCTCAAATGAGTACCAGGTGCGGTGTGTAAACATCGCCACTGGGGGAGACAAAGGCGACCGGGCGTGGTGTTGGCCACCCACCCCTTCGTGTGCCATGCCGGCCTTCATAGGTGCTCGCTAACAGTACTTGCCCCACTAGTCCGTCAAGGCTATACTGGGGGGGGGAGCGAACGTCATCTTTGTCTTTGTCATATATTGATGAACCCCCTCGCTAAAGCACTCGTTGTTCTCCTTGCCGTCCGTCAGGATCTGCAGGCGGAGATTGAGGGGCAGCAAGACGCCTTCGGGGGCTTGACGGAGAGCGGGCAGCGCATCCTGCAGTCGCTGGATGGCTCGGAGGGCAGCACTGCCCTGCAGCGAAGGATCGAGAGCGTGAACCAACGGTGGCGTGACCTGCGTGACAAGTCGAGCAAAGCGGGGTCAGTGGGCGGCAGGGGGGGGTGGGAGGGAGGGGGGTGGAAGGGAGGGGGGGTGGGAGGGAGGGGGGGTGAGGGGGGGGTGGAAGGGAGGGGGGGTGAGGGGGGGTGGAAGGGAGGGGGCTGAGAAGGGAGTGGAAGGGAGGGGGGTGGAAGGGAGGGGGGTTGGAAGGGAGGGGGGGTGGAAGGGAGGGGGGGTGGAAGGGAGGGGGGGTGGAAGGGAGGGGGGGTGGAAGGGAGGGGGGGTGTACCTGCTGCTTGAATACCGAGCCACGTTTGACTGATGGTTTGTAATCTGTCGGAAAGTACCAGTTTTCGTTCACGCAACTCAGTTTTCTGGTATTAACAAGGACAGCGCAGCATTGCTGGTAAATGCCTGACAGCTTTTTATAACCACATTCAAATTGTATGGGTAATATATATGCTAATATGTGTTTATCACACCCAATAACACCTCTTGATCCACCATTTGCTTCGCAAAGTCCCCCTACCCCCCACTCCACCACCTCCCCAGCCATTGGCTCCTTTTGAAAAAGATTGTTTGTCAATTTGTGAGCGAGGAGGGCTCTCACCCTTGGCTCGCCCATGCATTTCACCGGTTCACGTCGCTCTCGTCAAGCTGTGCCACTTGTGATAATGCGACCGGGCCCCCGATTTGCGTCCTCGCTGGAGAAAATTAGTCTTGTAATTGGGCAGCTCAAAGCCAATGGGTCATCTCGTGAACACGCTGCCGGGCATCCCTCATTAAAAGCCCCGTTTTTACCGATGCGCGCCCTGAAATAATAAGCGCTTAAACGAATTCCGTGTTTAAACAAACGCGCCTCTGGTCTTCACTCCACCATGAACAAAAAACAGCTATTCTTTAGCCCACGGAGCCTATGGACCTTCCCAACCAATAGTGTGGCAGCATGGAGATGCCATCGTCGTTATCGGCCCACTGCAGCATGAAGGCCTCCCCGACGCCGTCGCCGTTCGCAATGGTTCGGTGTTGCTACCATCCATCTCACTCCTGCACGTGATCGCAACTCGTTGGTGGCCGCTCTGTCAGGTTCCATCATCACCCACCATCACCACCCACCATCCTGTCTCACGATGTGTCCTGCCCAAGCCCACGTTACGTGTTTTGACCCTTACCCGTCGGAACGGAATCGGAAGAAAAACAAAAATAAGATAAATTTATTGGCACCGAGGCTCCCGCAAGGCCATGCGGGAGGGCCTGTGGCGCAGTTTGGCGCCAGCTATTGTAGGTCGCGGCGGTCGTGTCGCTACGGTTCTCTGCCGTGAGTAACGATGTCTTTTAAAACAACGGCACTACGGCTCTCTAAATAAAATTAATGCCAACCGCTTGCGCATTGCAGAGATTCGTCTGTGAACGGCACAGCCACCCTGCAACTTGCAGACATCTCGGAACGGGAAAGGGTTCGCTGCCAATGTGATGTGCCTCCTTCGTGCGTGCTGCTGCCCCCGATCCACGTGTTCCTCGCTTCGGCGTACCTCCAGGCACGGCATGCCACTGCAGCAGACTGGAGGGTCCCCGGAGTGGCTCAAAGAGTTTCTGGCCTGGCTCGATGAGAAGGAAAGAGACCCGAGGGGACAGGCGGACGGAGATGTTGGGGGCGACTGGGAGAGCGTCCACAAGCAGCTGGAGGAAAACAAGGTGCTTGCGAAGGGCTAAATTGTAATACAGGGTGTCCTGAACGATAAATAACCATTACTCAAGAATAATGATAATGAAATAACGAAACTAAACTATTCCTGATCTTGGTTTTATTTTACCGGGTAAGGCTCACTGACCTACGTAGCTCTTTTTCAGGAAGCGACCTGGCGACATATATTAGCTCAACAAAGTGGCTTGTCGCGTGCAAATGTATTGCAGCCAAATACTTTAAACGCACGATGATTCTAAATATAGAGTGAAAAACCGAAGGACCCAGAGAAAAATCCACATGACCCCGGGGAGAACATGCAAACTCCAAATATACAGGCATCAGCGTCAGGATCGAATCCACGATCTCCTGTATACCAGGCGAGGAAGTTAACATCTCACCACCGTGGTGCCCCTTTTGCCGTGATGACAAGAGCATTGTCAGCAGATGGCAGTGCGGCAAAATTCACTGTTGTACTGTACTATGCTAAAACGTCTATGCTTCCCAAGGGGTCTATTGACTAATTTCAAACTGCCCTATACTGTAAGTATAGTCTTTTACGAATGGACGATACCTTCATGGGTACCCCTGTAAAGGCATGCACATGTCTGATACATTAGAGGGTGATTACACAAAAGGTAATGTAAATTAATTAACTGCCATGGCAAGGGTGTATAATCAAAAAGTTAGTACACGGTTGTCCATCACAACATCAGTGCTGTCTGTAAGTCAGTCAATATTTACTCAAATGCAGTTTGACCGTGACCCAAGACGAGAGGAGCGCAATTCACTTCTTCAGGAAATGCTGACGGGTTTTTTGTTGCACAGGCTGCGTGTGTGCTTTAAATACAAAAAATTGTCACGTGATTCTCGAAACTCACGGTTTTGTAACCCTTGCACTGTTGTTCTCTTTGGGTGGGTTATTTTTTTTTCCTCGTCATTGAGAGATTTCACGAGCAATGCGAGTTGCAGGACGTCTGGGCCACCTTGAACCTCGAAGTTGTTGTTTTTTTCAGGCAGTACTGACAGAACACGACCTTATTCCGTGTAGAGAGCTCTTTAGCCAAGATTAGGACATTTGGGAAAACGGAGACAATGTTAGCAAATAGCCTATGAACTTCTTGTATCAACAATTATGTTACTGTGCCTTAAATAGCCCAGGAGTCGGACACGGAGCCGAGCTCTGGACTGATTCGTACCGAGTAAGTGCGTAAAACTGGACATCTGTCATGAGTCGAATATGCATAGAATTCGTAATGTTGAATGGCAAGGCCATTTATCAACCACTGAGCTCAAACACAAATCAAAGTGGACACCACTTAGTGCAATAATCCAAATATAATTCTTCCTTTGGGCTCGTCTTGTCCTAAGAATGCCAGGCAGTGGAATTCTAGGCGTCAGATTAGTCCACAAACCAGAAGGGAAACGAAATCTATGGAGAACACCATGCAAAATGGAACACTTTGTCTAATGGGTTTATTAAATTATGACCGCATCTGATCACTTGGTGATACAAGAATATATTTTGCCAAAACGACTTGTCGATTAGGGACCGTTGATAGGGCAATCCATAAAACTAGGTTTCTGTTTCATTGATGTTTTACAAAATAATTTCTTACATTTATAAATGTAACAGCAAAACATAATGTTTGAGGGCGCTGCGTTTGCAGCTCACTGGCCTGTTTCTCTGATGAGAAGACAATGGTTCTTCTGTGCCAGACATCCCCCCATCAAATTCTTCAAACACAAAGGGGACATGCCCTGTACCAGCTAAAAATATATATTTATGTGTAAGCCCAGAACATACTGTGCCCAAGAAAATTACCCTTAAAGGCAGGCGCATCGGTGCGTTTCCCTCTTTCCCCCGTTTGTTTACCCAATTATCATAATTTCCTAATTGAGGGACAAGCTCCATTAGCCATGCAGACCAGTCAGCCTGCACAGATAGACCCTTGAATCTGGAGCACGTTATAAACACACGTTTTGTGACACACGTGTTTTAATTACCTTCTTGACCTGTCTTCATTTTCTTCAAATTTTGTGCGGTTTTTTCTTTCTCCAGTACCCTTCCAGTCCTGTGTAAACAAATGCATTCAGTCAGGCTTGAATATCTTTCGTGTGATCTGTAACCCCACTCCTAACTCTTTTCTCGAAGCACCTTCTCTGGAACACGCAGTCCTGAATTCTAGACACACAGACTCCTTTGCAGTGGCATTATCTGGTCCACACATCAATCACGTGTGGGCATTATCCTTTTCTCATTCTTCCTGTGGACCCCATGGTTTAACAGGCAGTTGAGATTTTATAGATTATGGTTGATGGGAGCCTGGAGAGGGAATAGCCTTTACAATGCCTTGATCAGCCCTCAGGCTATTGACTGCAAGTCACAGGGAAGGCCTAAAGATGTGCAGCTGTCAGTCTCATAGTGAGCACAGCATGTACATCTGAGGTACAAAAATCCACGATGTATCATCGGAAGCAGAATATCTCAGAATACTGGAAGAAGGAGGGGGGTGGGGGAGTTAGATGTAACTCACAAAAATAAACTATTAACGTCACATAAAAACTGGCATATTTGTTCGGACAGCTACCTTGCAAAAGTGGACAATTGTGGGACATCCAGGACCTTTGGTAACCCTAGGAGCACCATCAACCTGGAATACTGGATCATTCGGATCTGGAGACCTGTACCGAACCCAGCTTCTGTCGCTGTTCGTGAACTCATCACTCGCTCACTCGGTGTGTGTCGACCTCGCTCTGCCCCATTGCAGAAATTCAGAGAGGAGCTTCAAGTGAAAGAGGTGGAGATCATCTCCGCGATGGACACGGCGGAAATGATCCCGTCGGAGGAACAAGTGAACGATGGTAAAAAAATGAAGGAATTGTTGTAACAATAGGAATTTGGCATGATTCTTTTTAGGAGGGCATGCGCAAACTCAGGGAAAAGGGCATGTCAGACAGTGAATGTCAAGCGAACATTAAACAAATGTTGAAGGTTAAAGAGAATGAGTGATGATATGATCTGCTTTTGTCTATGTTGTGTTGCTGGCTGCCTGACATGTTGGACCCTTCGGCCTGTGCTCAGCATCTGTGGTTTTAAAAATGAAAGAAAATGCAGTCTACGTTAGCTCCCACGCCGCTGTGTATGATATTTATGAGCCCCCAACGCTTGACAAGACCCCGCAATGACCAACTTGGTGCAGTGTGATCAAACGAACTGTCATGACTTGGGAGGCCTTAATCCAGCAGTGGATTGACTGTAAATAAAAATTAATTCCGGTAATTTCAATCTGTAATTGAAAAATCAGCTCTAGCTCACACTCCCTATGTTTATGATGAAGGTATGTACCTTCATCATAAACGTAGGGGATGGTGAACTTCAGTCTAAGTAACGCTTCTAAGCCTTGACAAAGCCTTGGGAAATTGCCGTTCCAAATTTATCAAATTGTATTTTCCCTCTGGGCGTCGTACAACTTGGAATGCAATTAACAGATCGTGTTGACTCTGCTGATTTAAAACAAAATGGGAAAAAAATCCATCAGTTTCAAGACAGTCCCGCATCGATTCATATTTGATTTATTTTTATTTCTCTACACTAGTTTGTTGTGTGTGCACGTTTATTTATTTCTCCATTATATCAATGCATCTCTGTGCGTTTACATTTGATTGCTTTTTTTCGTATCCTCGTAGTTTTTTTTATATTTCGACCTTTTGGATTCATTTCACACGCAGTTGTCAAGCCGTCGGAATAGCGCACGAAGAAATGTGTGTGTGTGTGCCCTCGCGCTCCCTGCACAAAGTAAACTTTTTTTGTTACATTTCGACCCGTTTGGGCCCCATTTCGCATCTGTCATCTCTCCAGTGTCCCTTCTCGGCCCATCAAGCCGTAAAAAAATAAATCAACAAAACAAACACAGCAACAACCGGCCGCCTCTAGACAGCGCTTTGGGTAATCGTGCAAAATCACCAAGACAAAAACGCCCTGATGTCTGTCATCACACACACACACTGACTGTGGTAAAACCAAGCCCTGCGTGTACTTCACAGCGGGAATGCTCTTGCTAGGCAGCGGCGGTCGTGTTGTACACTGAAATTAAACGGCGGCCTCCTTGAGCTGTGGCGCATGCGGGGTTAGCCATTGGATCGGTGGTCCACAGGTGCCGGTGTAACAGGCCGTAGTCTACCCCCAGGCCGTGGTATACCCGGGGTTAAAACGGCCTAGGCTAGATTATACCCGGGTATATTATGGCCTAGGCCAATTTATACTCTGGGATATATTATGGCCTAGGCCATATTATACCCCTCTAGGCCAAATCATACCCCCGTGATAGTAATAGTGTTGAGCGATATACACATGAATTACTACATTTTTCGAACATTTTATTTAAAACTATAAACACGTAAACTTTTGATTGCTTCAACCAGAAAAACGTTAATAATAATAACCCTAACCTTAACCCTAACCCTAAAAATGCTTCAATTGATCAAATTGAGATTCTTACTTCCATTTATATGCTTTTTAGATATCGATTGAAGTTCGTTTGAACTATCACTTGGGGCATATTCTGGCCTGGAGGGCTATGGTCTGGCCCAGTCTAGTTTAAACCCCCGGGGGGTATAGTTTAGCCGAGGACACTTTATCCCCCCCGGGTTTAATCTAGGTAGGGGTTATTCTAGCCTGTTACACCGGGTTCGATTTCCGCTCGTGTGGGATAAAACCCACCTGGTGGTTGATGTGGGTTAGATTGTGACAGGTAAATCGGCGAGACGCTATCGTCATCATCATCATCACCAACATCATCCTCAGCAACGCCATCATCCTCAACATCATCACCACATTCCTCAAATTGATCGTCGTTACTGCCGTCATCATCATGAACACCATCGTCATATTCATCCTTCTCACCATCAATAACCTCGTGTCATAATATCGTTGTCATCGTCATAATTATCTTCATAATCTTCCTCCTCATTGTTACAACCCACAACCATCATCATCGTCATCGTAATCACCACCTTCATCATCGCCAGCATCATCATCATGATCACCATCATCACCATCCTGCTCACGCACATTTGACAGTGCGCATAATGCTGAAATACACAATGAAATGTGATGGATGGAAATAAGCGTAACTCCATCAGCCATTGATCTATACATCAAAACTGAGTGTTTTCCTCCCGCCTGTCACATCGATATCATCGTTGACCGCTTCACTCAGGGCTACGTTACAGGAACTGTAATATACGGCAGATCAGAGCACGTGGATTCGCAATCATAGTTCAAATCCTGGTCGGGCATTAATTCTACACATCATCCTTCCAGGGCCAATAAAATATCGTACCATTGCATGAGACATCAACGGTTGCTTTCGTTTGTCAAATCTATGGTCTCGCTCCCCGTAATAAGAATGTGGAATTTCCACTCGTGACTCGGAGATATTAACAGCATTCTTAGGTTTTTTCGGTAAAGTCACGTAGGTAAAATATTAAAATTAATAAAAGTAAAATAAAATAAAAATCACGACGTTTCGGAGGCAACACAAGCTTCCGTCTTCAGGTGGAACCGAGGCTTGTGTTGCCTCCGAAACGTCGTGATTTTTATTTTATTTTACTTTTATTATTTTTTATGTTTTACCTACGTGACTTTACCGAAAAAACCTAAGAATATGAATCCTTGCAGTCACGAAAGCTTCAAATCTAGAATATTAACGGTAGTTTGCGCACCTCCTCGTCCGTGTTCGATCGAATATTCCATGGTATTTACTTCACGATTTATAAAGGAGTGGTGGGACAGTGGTTAGCAAACTGCACTTTGAACTCGACGACGTAGGTTTAAATCCCAGCCGCGTCTACCATCAGTGACACGTGACGTCCGAAGCAGTCCTGGGCCCCCCCCCCCCTCACTCCACAATCCGCAGTGACCAATGTGGTGAAGTATGGTCAAACTAAATCTCTTGGCCATCTCGTCGTGAGGAGGTCATTTGTAAATTCATCAATCAGTGAATTTACAAATGGCCCCTATTACGTCTTCGATTATCTCATTAGACGGCTGTGAGTGTGTGCTGTGACCGCAGGACTATGTGATGGGCAGCAGAGGACGTGGCACAAAACTATGTCGTTGTATGTTCCCACGCTCCCCAACCTGCAATGACCAGCGTGGGGAGGCCCTCATCCAGCAGCAGTTCGACAAGGGTCGTACATTTCACGTAATAATAATAATTTACTTATTTCATAAATGGTAATTTACTTATTTAGTAGCTCTGTGATGTCATCATTCTAGACCATTCAGAGGCACAGTGTGGTTCACCGCTTAGCTGTAAAATGTCTGAATAGACTCATTTTCATCATGAACCCGATGCAGATTGCACGTTTGAAACAAACATTGGGAGGGTGGGCAGCGTGGGGCAGAGACAAGTGGCAGGTAGTTCCAGTTCAGGCAGCCAGTTGGCTCCACGTGTGTTCTCGCAGCAGTGGATTGACAACGGGGCTGCATATGCGCGGCGTGCGTGTCCCTGCAGCTGGCGACGTAACAAGCAGTAGCAGCAGCAGGCCGGCAGTCTGGAGCGAGCGCCTGGAAAAGGTCACGGCCGCGGCGGAGCAGCGAGCGAGCCGTCTCTCCTGGGCCCTCGCTCGCCTCGGGGTGCTTCAGGCCTCGCTGGACGACCTGCACGGCCGGCTCGGCCATCGGGCCGCTGAAGGGACGCCCGGGACTCCGGAGGGCCAGGCGGGGGGGCCTTGCGGCGACCCCGACGGCGACCAGGAGGTGCGGTGACGCCGACGGACGGGGCGCCTACGCTGCCGCGTAGAATCCCGCGGAGTTAATACGACGTAGCCGCTTTGCCTTGTGTGTGTGTTGTTTGTTGTGTGTGTGTCTAACAGGGGTGTGTGTCTGTGTGTGTGTGTATGTTGTGGGGAGCGGTAGTGTAGTGGTTAGCGCGCTGCGCTATGAACCCGGCGACACAAGTTCGATTCCCGCTCACGGCCAACACCAGTGATGATTATCTGAACCGGTCCCCGGCCTCCCCTAGGTCGACTCAGCCTCAAATGAGTACCTGGTGCGGTGTGTAAACATTGCCACTAGGGAGACTAAGGTGGTCGGGCGTGGTGCTGGTCACCCACCCCCTCGTGTACCGTTCCGGCCTTCATAGGTGCTCGCTAACAGCACTTGCCCCTACAGTCTGTTAAGGCTATATGGGGGATCTTTGTATGTTGTGGGGAGCGGTGGTGTAGCGGTTAACGCTATGCGGCGCTACGAACCCGACGAGCCGAGTTCGATTCCCGCTCAAGGCCAACACCGGGGACGATTATCTGAACCGGTTCTGGGCCTCCCCTAGGTCGACTCTGCCTCAAACGAGTACCTGGTGTGGTGTGTAAGCATCACCACTGGGGAGATAAAGGCGGCCGAGCCTTGTGCTGGCCACCCCCCACCCCCTCGTGTGCCGTGCCAACCTTCATCAGTGCTCACTAACAGCACTTGCCCCAACAGTCTGTTCAGGCTATACGGGGGATCTTTGTTTTGTATATATGTTGAACTTCTTTTGCGCCGAACGTAGCTAAACCGTGCTAACCGGAGCCCTCCATGCTTTCACAGCGGGGCGAGGCTTGGTCCAGAAGTATGTTTGGCGTACGATGAAAACAAACGTCACCATTGTCATCATTGTCACCGCCTGATTGGGCCCGCTACGTGTTTGTCACGCACGGGCGCAAAGCGGCGCTGACATTTAATCGCTGCCAAAACTGGCGGCACCACACGCCAAGAGGTGTCGCTCGCGCGCGTTGGAGAAATGATGGAGACGTCGCGGGGAGAAGCCGCGCTAGTCCCCCTACTCTCTGCGTAGCGATTGCACGAGTTAGGAAATGACACGTTTCAGCATTTTTTGTTGTTGTCATCATCGTCGTTCTTTTCTTCGTCCTGCGACAAAACAGAAAATCATTTCTGGCAGAATGACGAAAGTGTGCTGCTGGTTACAGAATTACATCTTCTTTTTTCTTTCGGTAAAGTCACGTAGAATGGAAATAATAAAATAATAAAAGTAAAACATAAAAAAGTAATTATGTTGCATTTTTATTATTTTATTATTTCCATTCTACATAATAAAATAAATATGTTTTATTTTTATTATTTTATTATTTCCATTCTACGTGACTTTACCGAAAGAACCAAGAAGATGAATCCCTGCAGTCATGAAAGCTTTAAATCGAAATTACAGAATTACATGTTTCGCAGCGTGGAAAGTGACACACCAAACCCCCCCCCCGCCCCCCTCAATTATAATTACAATTCTGACCTATAGAGAGCCACATGGGTGCTGCCACAATGGTGTAACGACGAGCAGACTGAAATTGCAGTTCGGCTGTTGAAACTGTGGGGGGTAAGTTTACGAAAGCCGCCCACCTGTTTCAATGCAAGCCAGCAGTGCAAATGGATTCACCGCAGTGAGTAAGTCGGCGTGCTCGCGTGACGTGGGGTCAAGCGCGGGTAGCTCCCGCCTCTTCAATAACTCACCAGTGTGAGGACCACCACACACCGCCTGCAAAGGCTATTTTCAAATTTGTGTATTGTCAGGGGCCAAACGAAAGGCTACCAGGGGCCGTTCGTGGCCCGCGGGCCTTGCAGTGCAGAACACCTGGATAGATGGAGCTCTCTGGCGCTCCCTCGAGTGCACGGGTGGGGAACCTTTTTTCTGCCAGGGGCCATTTGGTTATTTATAACATCATTCGCGGGCCATACAAAATTATCAATAAAAAAATTAGGCTTTTATATTTGGTCAAACATTTAATTAACTCACCCCTAATGCGATGGCTGGAACTGCATCTCTTTGGTGAGGCGTGTGATGTTAGCTGGTATTGATGATGTTGCTTCTCGCAATTGCTTTTCCAGGTTTGCTCCTAGATTTATTGAATTTCGAGTCCCGCCTGCGGTTGCCTTGGCAGGGCCAGACCAAATGATTTCGTGGGCCTCATACGGCCCGCGGGCCGGACGTTCCCCGCCCCTGCTCTAGTGGAAGGCCCTGCTTGCCAGCGGTGTCACAAGCAATCGGTGGCATTGCTGGAGCCCTTACCCCCTTACCCTTGAGAGTGCGCGCGAGCACACGCTCTCGCGTGGTGACAACGGCGAGCTGAGATCGTGACTCCTCGGGTCGCTTCACGATTGGGAAGCGGGACGCCGCCACCGCTCTCGGCGGGGACGTTAAAGGCCATGGGGCCCATCTGTCCGACAGCAGACGCGGGGTGCCAAGTGTCACTCGTTGTATGCAAAGGCCATTGTTTGTTTGTTTGTTGTTGTTGTTACCGCCAAAGCAAAAATTTGACGAGAAAACAACACCCTTGGCGTCTGCGCCCTTGGCAGCGGTGAGGGAGAAGCCATCATCGTAAACACGCCGTGCACAGCTTAAATTAACGACCCTGCACGTATATTCATCGGAGGCGTTAAACCAAAAACAACTTCAAAGCGGCCATGGTCACGTGAGCGAGAGACTTAAGAGGCCTCCTGAGGGTCCCGTTAAACAGGGCATTGAAGCGAATTCAAAAGGTAGAGATGCAAACCTGCATTCGTTTGTATTCTTAGGTTTTTTCGGTAAAGTCACGTAGGTAAAAAATTAATAAAAATTAATAAAAGTAAAATAAAATAAAAATAATTATTTTATTTTACTTTTATTAATTTTTATTTTTTACCTACGTGACTTTACTGGAAAAACCTAAGAATATGAATCCTTGCAGTCACGAAAGCTTCAAATCTAGAATGCATTCGTTTGCTCAGGACACTGCTGGTGGAAGGGCTTCCACGAGAGGTAGCTCTTAGAGTGGCGTACTCTTTCACGCAGACCACAGAAATGTTTATTTACACACCTCCAAGTTGCGTGGTTGGCGATGTTATGGTGCGAAAGAAGTTCAACATTTTGGAAGTTGTTGGAGTCCCCACATTTTACCCCACCATACGTGACCTGCCAATCGACTCACCGGGGCATCCACGTTTTTACTGCCGAGTGGACAGGGAGGGATTTTACAAACTTGCTCTATTGTTGCAACTGCCACACCAGGAGAAGGAGGCAGCGAGCTGGCAGTGTCTGGATTACAAGTCCAGTGAGCTCACGATAACACCACGGCGGCATCCCTAAACACCGTACTCGGCTTAGGTGAACGACCATGCACAATTAAATGAGCGGCATTGAAAGGTGACTTCAAAAGCTGCCGTGTATTTTTTCGTGAGAGAGACGTTACGTGGCATCGTTTGAGTCTTCCCTTTTAAAGAGTCGTTTAGTCGAATTCACCGACGCAGAAACTCCAGCGTGTGCGTACGTATGTTGCACCACGTGTTCGCATTATGATGTCCCAAAATTTTTGGCATGACGATGTCGGCCTCCTGAAGAAGCACGCGGAGTGAAACGTCGGACATGGTGCCAAACGACACGCAGTACCGACCCGAAAACACCTTGGCCAGCAACAACCGCGAAAATCCTGACGCGGTCCAATTAACCAGCAATGAGAATTAATTGCCGTTGCGTTTCTCTCTAATTGAACTTCACGCCTCGTTCCCTGCCACCCGGGCCCCCCTCCAGAGCATCGAGGAGGAGTCGTCGTCGAGGCCATTGGCCGAGGAGCTGAGGTCGGTGGAGGAGGCGGCGGGCGAGCTCGCCTCCGCCGGCGTCGTCCTCTCGTCGTCCACCCAGCAGAGGCTGCAGGAAGTGACGTCCACGTGGCGGGAGATGCAGGTGAGCAGCATCGGCGGTGGCCGGAGCTGTCGAGTCGCGAAGGCGGTGCGGCTGCACCGTGTCGCGCGGGAGGGTGGAGACACGCCAGAGGTCGCAAACGGGTTTTGATTCCTTACCCGTACCCGTACCCGGCCACACCAGGGTCGCAAACGGGTACCCGTACCCGGCCGTACCCGTACCCTACCCGTACCCAGGTATGGGTATCGGGTACCTGATTGCGACCTCTGGGTTGAAGCCATGTTGCAGGCGCGGGTGGGCTGATTCTAGGAACTTGAATTGTGAGAAGAGACAAGACGTTGGGAAATGAGTGACAAACGGTGACTCACCAGTGACTCGCGGCCTACCCATACCCGTACCCGGCCGCACCAGGGTCGCAAACGGGTACCCGTACCGAGGCCGGGTACGGGTAGCCGGGTATCGGGTAGGGTACGGGTATCGGGTACCCGATTGCGACCTCTGAGACACGCTCGGCTGCCCTCAGAATCAGTATTTAAGGTGACTTAAAGCTTTCGCGACTGCAGGAATTGATATTCTTTGGGTCTTTCGGTAAAGTCACGTAGATAGAAATAAAAAAAAAATATCATGACGTTTCGATCGCAACGCAAGCCTGATGACGTTGCGATCGAAACGTCGTGAATTTTTTATTTCTATTCACGTGACTTTACCTGAAAGACCCAAAGAATACAGTATCTGAAGGTTTGCTGTTTTTCTATTTTTTTGTTTGTTGTCCTTCCTGCCCCCGGCACCTCCGATTAGCACGGTTGACTACGTACGGTGCGAAAGAAGTTCACCGTACGTACATGCAAACGCGGATCAGCAGCTGTGCCTCGTGTCAGGCCACAACTGTAGAACCAGGCTGAGGCAGCTGTCGCATGGGCTTCAAATGAGAGCAGGTGTCATCCTTGAGCCACTTACGATTAAAGAACAATTAGTGAGTATTGCTAGTGCCTGGTTGACATATGCACATGTGGTTCCTATTTATACACGACGTATAGATTTACACAAAACGTGTCACGCAATCTTGTACAAGCACTCAATTGTGGTTTGGAAATTTAAAGAACCATTCCTCATAACAAATGCTCAATTGTTTTTTTGTTAATCATGAATTAAACTAACCTTGAAAACCAAACCAACAAATACAAAAAATTACCTAAAAATGTAAACCCACAAACACCTTCGTTTTAATAATCATCAAACAAACCTCGATGAAGCATCGACGAGTGATGTACGGCCGATAAAGCGACGCTGTTATGTAATTGTGTTGCATGCGGTATTTTACCATTAGCATGCGCATTTTTATTAGCTTTTAGATCTCACCAGGGTGTGTGTTAGCTTGATCATGGGAGCATAAGGCACAGTGACTGAACCTTAGCAAACGCACAATTCTCACGAAGCCCATCCTGGGGATGAGTGCAGGTAATGGATGGCATTTCTATCTCCTTAAGCAATGACCTTTGGGGTCAGCCCCATAGCTTGCCCTTCCTAAATTCAAAATAATTCTTCGTGCCTTCTCCTTCGGAGCAAATTATAGCGTGCCAAGTGCAGATCTTTCACGTCAATTCATTTCTCGCTCGTCAAGGTTACAAATTACCTTGGCATTTCTAAGACCCCCCCCCCCCCCACCCCCGTCTGCCACAATTAAAATCTGAAATGGAAGGGAATGTCGCGTTTGTGCTCACGCGCTCGGATTTTTCCCGTCACGCCGCGTTTCTCCCCGCCCCCCCCTTCTCCCGCCGCTGTCGATCGCCGCTTTTTTCATTTTGTCCCAAGGAGCAGCAGTTGCTTCCGTGACGTTGGGCAGCACCGGCGAGGCCCATCGAGCAGAGAATGCGCGCTCCCAGAATTCACAGAAGACAAATGCGTTCCTCCGTTCATCACTCGCTATCTCGGCTGCGCCCGGCGGCGTCGAAACGATGAATTGCCGCAGCGCGCACTACCGATGGCGAAATAAAACAATCATCTCGGGGGGGGGGGGAATAAAAGCTCCCGTATACTTTTCAACAGTTTAAATCAGGGGTCCTCAAACTTTTTAAACAGGGGGCCAGTTCACTGTCCCTCAGACCGTTGGAGGGCCGGACTATAGTTAAAAAAAACTATTAACAAATTCCTATGCACACTGCATATATCTTATTTTGAAGTGAAGAAACAAAACGGGAACAAATACAATATTTAAAATGAAGAACAAGTAAAGTTAAATCAATAAACTTGCCAGTATTTCAATGGGAACTATGGGCCTGCTTTTGGCTAATGAGATGGTCAATGTCCAGTTCCATATTTGTCACTGCTAGTCGTAACAAGTGATGCAAGTGTGCATCTGTTAGTCTAGATCTGGTTGGAGATTTCAAATGTTTCATTCTGGAAAAAGTTTGTTCACAGACATAAGCGCTGCCAAAGATGGTTGCCATTTTGAGTGCATGGTTCCTGAGATGAGGATATGTCTCAGAGGGGAGAAATGCATAGAAATTATGAAGGCTGTTTGACTTGAATGCGTCTTTCAGAGAGTCACAATTCTGCAGTTCAGCCAGTTCCATTTGGTAAATTGTATCCACATTTTCAATGTCAATAGAAAATGGGTTACGGAAAAGCTGTATGTCCTGTTCAAGGAGATGAAGCTCTTTAAATCTAAATTGGAACTCCTTTTGCAATTTTTCCAGTGAATCCACACATGTTTTGTTTGGGAATGCAACCAATGGTTTTTCCGCTAACAGATTTTGAGTTGTGGGGAGATGGCAGAAGTTTTCCTCCTTCACTTGTTTGATGAGGAGGCCTAATTTTACTTCAAATGCTTTGACGTGTGATTGCATATCACAGATGAGCTTCCCCTTTCCTTGAAGTTGCACATTGAAACTGTTGAGTAGCTCTGTTACATCTGTCAGAAAGGCAAGGTGCCATTTCCATTCTGCATCATTGAGCTCTGGTACTTCTTTGTTTTTTGAAAACAGAAAAGCTGTAATCTGTGGAAGTAAGTCATAGAAATGTTTCAAAACTCTCCCTCGACTCCGCCAACGGACTTCTGTGTGGTACAGAACATCTTCATAGTCAACATTTAGCTCAGACAGAAATTCCTGAAATTGTCTGTGGTTTAGTGCATGAGCTCTAATGAAGTTAACAGTCCCACTTCAGTGATTTACTACACAGCGCTTGTTGGTGGATGAGGCAGTGTATGGCTATTGGATGAGAATGGTTATGTTTGTCCATCTCTTGGTTAATGCGAGCAATTACTCCTTTCTTAGACCCCACCATGCTAGGAGCACTATCAGTTGTCACACTGGCTAGTTTAGCCCAGTTCAGCTCCAAACCATTCACAGTTTGGCAAACCTTTTCATAGATATCCTCTCCTGTAGTTGTTCCTTTGATGCTTTGCAGTGCAGCAAGCTCTTCTGTGACTTCGAAATAGTCATTCGTCCCACGAATAAAAATTAGAAGTTGTGCAGAATCACGAACATCATTGCTTTCGTCGAGTGCCAAGGAAAAATAGAAAAGTTTTTTTGCGGAGTTTTGCAAATGCTGATGGAAATTGTCTCCCATTTCATCAATCCTCCGTGTAATTGTTGGTCCTGAAAGATTCACTGTAATAAATAAATCGGCCTTCTCTGGACACATCTCTTTGGCAACAGAAAGAAGGCATTCTTTAACAAATTCTCCCTCAACGAATGGTCTGCCAGTGCACACTATTAGCTTGGCAACTTGAAAACTTGCTCGCAGTGATGAAATATTTAGCTGCTTCTGCCTCACAAAAGTATTTTGCTGAGTTGTTAATGTATTTTTCAGTTTTAATATTTTATCTTTTCTCACTTCTCCGACCAAACAATCATATTTATCTTTATGTTGAGTTTCATAGTGTCGACATAAATTGTATTCTTTGAACACAGACACTATATTCTGGCATATCAGACACACAGCTCTTTCCTTGTACTGCATGAAAAAGTAATCATAAGTCCACTGTTTTTTGAATATCATACACTCCGAGTCAATTTTTCTCTTTCTTGACATCATTGTTTCCTAGGGAGTCAAAATTGCTATTAGTAAAATACTAATATATTTTCAGCGCTACAAAAACAATATACCAGCAATAACTTTGCCCACACAGAGACATACAGACTGCACTGCCCATCAATGCAGTCTGATTGGGGGAACTCCGCTTTTACCCCAGGCTCACACTGGTGTGGGTGCCATTAAAAAGTTAATTACACCTGCAGTTTTGTTCACAGATCGCAGTGCGATCTGCGAACTCGCATAGGAATCTGATCGCATGGGGGAGAAGACCCATGCGATCCACTGCAGGAAAAAAGAAGGCACATGTGCCTTTTTTCTTCCGAATCTAATGCAAGTTCAGCCATACAAGCATATGGCTGAACTCGCACTGCTCAGAGATCGCAACAGTATGAACCGGGGCTTACACAACATACAACATATAACCTCATATAATTGAATAGCAATCAGAATATAAATGCACTTACTGTCATTTAAATTGGGTTTCCTACTCCTCGGCTGTCTGTCACTGACCAGCACGGGAAAACAGCAGGCAGCCCCTCCAGAGATCAGAGATCACTCTGTTATTACCCCTCTATCATTTACTCAGCACACAGGAATATCACTGGGAGTGGAGCCGAGGGGCAAGTGAGGGAGCTGAGGGAGGGAGAGCCAGTCAAGCACAGCCAGGGGAGGGCTGGCAGCCTTAGGCCTGGGGGGCAAGTCCAGTCAATTGGCCCATTGAACCATTCACCAGCGCAGCCCAATGAGTGCCCACCGCCGCAGCTCAATCATTGCCCACCGCCGCAGCTCAATCAGTGCTCACCAGCGCAGCCAAATCAGTGCTCGCCACCGCAGCCCAATCAGTGCCCACCACCGCAGCCCAATGAGTGCTCACCAGCGCAGCCCAATTAGTGCTCACCAGCGCAGCCAAATGAGTGCTCACAAGCGCAGCCCAATTAGTGACCATGGGCCGGATAAATGCCCTCGGTGGGCCGCATGTGGCCCGCGGGCCGTAGTTTGAGGACCCCTGGTTTAAATCCTCCCTTATAATCACTTCAACGTTTATTTGGCTCTTCAAAGGGTGGCATTTGTTTGTGGCGATGGTGTACGGCCAAGGCGTGGAGATTTTTATTGCGCCGTACTTTTAATATTACCAGCTGGGTGGAGTGGTGAAGCGGTTAACACACTTGCGCAACGGATTCGAGTCCCAATTTCCCAGCCACAGGAAACATCAGTGGTGATCGATATCTGAACTGGTCCTGGCTCTCCTCCCTGCCTTCGCCAACCCGGGCTGACCAGGCATGGTGAAGTATGCTCAAACAATCCAACCCCCCCCCCCCCTCCACCGTTGGGGGAGCCTTAATCCAGCATTGGATTGATAGAGAGCTGTAAATTATTATACATTTTTATGAATTCCAACAGAAATCAATAAGCCGAGGTCTCTGTTCTGAACCCATTGCCACCTGCAGCGCTATCAACCGCTGTGGACATTTAATGAGGGGTGAATATGCTCCCTCACCCCCTGCGGTCGTGTGGGACGTTCCACGATTAATTGAAAAACATTCAGCGCCGATGTTTCAAAAGGACCTCCGCCCCTCCCTCCGCCCCCACCTACCACGCTGGTTTAATTGATGGTCACAGACCACATATTTCTCACTGCACAAGTACTTGATGGAATTCAACGTAAAGCCGTCGGGTCGATTGAATGTTCCAGCACTCGCTGACTCGCTCCTCATGCTGGCTCACGAACAGTCAGCTGCCTCTGTAACGCTCTGCTATCGCTGCCACTGCTAACCACGGTTGCTTTACCGTTCTCGTGAACTTCGCTCATCAATTGCTCCCGCCCACATTGAGGACTCGGTGTGACCGGACTAACTGTTCCGTCCCACCGAAAAACGGCGTTCAACCGTTACACACATAACGCTTATCTAATGTGCCTTTCAAGCATGCGCCTTTTGTTGTTGCCTTTCAAGCGTGTGCCGATTGTTGCTGGCCGCTTGGCATTTTGGCCTTTTGGGCTCTGTGCTAACAACAGTGGTGGGAAGAATGGCAGAAAGTTTAATGCCAACCTTTGTCACACAGACAAAAACAAACTTTACGAAATAATCATTGTCATGGTCATTCTATTCAAGGCCGCCACAGTGCGTCACTGCACGAGTGTCGGCCTTCGGAGCGAAATTTGATTCTTTCCACAATCGCTGTTTACCCTCGCAGTCATGTGACCACTATGAAGTAATAATGATAATAATTTCATTCATTTTCAGCGCTTTGAATAATTTTCAGTTCACCACTTGATAAAGTGCCTCCCTAATCCCTTGTTGGTCATGTTTTTGACCATACTTCACCAACTTGGCTGGTGTAGATTGACGGAAGTCCAGGGAGGGCCCAGGTCTTGTTTAGCTATCGCTTCCCGCTGACGATAGCCGTGACTGGGAGTCGAACTCATGTTGCTGGGTTCAGAGCGTGGTGCACGAACACACTGCGCCACCGCTTCCTTGCATTCCCCGTGAATTGTAGAGCTACTGCTGAATGAGGGCCTCCACAAGCCGCCATGTGGCTTCTTCCACCCACCCGCCCTCGCACAAAGAATCACCATGGTATTATTATTATGTAAAGGAACGGAACGCATCTGAGAGGACATCCACTGTAAAGATGGAGTGATAAATGAGCTCATGTGCAGGTGCGAGGCGGACTATTTCTTCACGGAATCATTCGATATTACAGTGGCCTTTATCCCAAGGTAGATTGACCTTGGCTGATGATGATAATAATAATACAATTTATATAACGCGCGCAATGTTGCGGACCGAAGATGCAATTCTAATAACAGTGACGATATTGCAATGTCACAGTATACGATGAATATCAAACGAAATGCTTTATCGCAACATACGTTCATTGGCCGTCACTTATTTCGTAGCTCCATTTTTACACCGTGGGCCCACACATTGCTCATCGCCAATCAACAAAAAAAAACGTGTTCCCACCGGCCCTGACTCTAGCTGAATGTCTCAATATCCAAAACACGCACCACCGCCGCTGCTGCTGCTGCTGCTGCACCGATGTCCAGAGACAGTATGCAGAGAGAGGATTTAGTTGAGGAAGTCACCGGTGCCTTGCGCGAGCCCATGACGCGAATTAACACCTGCGCAAAACGGAATCTAACCCCGCGGGAGAGGTTCTCTCAGCTGTCGACACGCGCGGGGGGTTGTCTTTCAGCCCAGAGGGGAGACGCGGCGCCCTCGGAAACTGGTCTCAAGCTCGGAGCGCCACGCCTAATTCCATCGAGCTGAAGTGTGAAAAATGAAAATAGTTTTCTGGGCCCTTGATCGTTCCCTAAATCTAGTGTTAAAAACAATAGATGTCCTCCTTATTCAGTCAGTGCTCACCCTCCGTTTACTGCCCTGAGCCACGGGTGAGAATTCCACATTTCCAATGACTTCCCTGCAAAGTGGTAGCTTTTTTATCGACCCCTCTCCCGAGAGGGATGATGGGCAGAGTCAACCCCCAACTCACAAACGTCCCAATTGTGAGTGGCTCGCCATACCGCCGGGCCACCTGCCCGAGCACGCGGCCCTACAGCCTGACAATGGAACGCTGCGTCACGCTTGGCCAGGGCTTTGTTCTCCCCACCGTTCCTTCAACGTTCCCACGTACTCTCGTCCCACCTCCGTTGCCTCTTCATCTCTGGCAAGGAAGCCTCATTCGTGCCGCCGCCGCCGGAGATGAAGATCGACTCTTCGGAACGACGTTCATTTGCCACCCCATAAAAGCCGGCAGAGCTGAGCCTTGGCTGGCCGGTGTGTCGGTGCGGTGTTTTAAATCGAAGATGAATGCATTTTGATGCGGAAAAGTGGTGCATTGGTTGGAGTATAATAATAATAATAATCTCACTTAAAATAATAATTAAAATAACATTACCACAAATATGATATTCATTATTACTGGTTAAAGTGTAATAATAATAATATTTATTTGAAGCTTTCGTGACTGCAGGGATTCATATTCTTGGTTCTTTTGGTAAAGTCACGTAGAAGGAAAACAATAAAATAATATAAATATAAAACAATAAAATTCTCACGACGTTTCGACTGCAACACAAGCAATCATCATCAGGTGTGAAAATCACAGCAAGAACATTTGAAAAAAGTGGTGTTTTTTTCTTAACGTTAAGAAAAAACCGTCACTTTTTTCAAATTTTGTGGCGGTTTTTTCTTAACGTTAAGAAAAAACCGTCACTTTTTTCAAATGTTCTTGCTGTGGTTTTCACACCTGATGATGATTGCTTGTGTTGCAATCGAAACGTCGTGAGAATTTTTTATTTTATTGTTTCCCTTCTACGTGACATTACCGAAAGAACCAATACTAATAATATAGAGTATAACAATAACTGGTACGCATTTAATAATGATAATAATCTCACTTAAAAATCCCGCTGATTGCGCCGCGCGAGTTTGTGCCGCCACTCGAGCTAGAGTTGGCAGCGAGAACCTCGCCCCTCTCCAGAAAATCCGACGCTCGCTCCCCTCAAAATCCAAAACATCCGGCAGAAGCGGCCCCTGAAGAACCACCCCCCCCCCAACCCCAAGTCTCACCGTGCATTCCTGCTCATCTTCAAACAAAGGCCGCTTCATGGTCCCCTTGCGCGGGAATCGGAGCTCTCGAATGTGTCCGCGGATCCCGTCATCGCAAGTGGAGCGTCGCCGACAGTGGAGCCCTCGACTATCGCCGGGGGAGGGGAGGCTTAGCCATCAACACGGAGTCGTGGCACGGACGTCACTGCTGTGGCGAGAGCCGGATGTTCGCTACCCCACAACAACAACTGCCATTAGCCACTATGTGTGGCAGTGCCAGGCTATATGCACGTTAAGGCCACATGAAGTGTCGAACGCCCGCTGGCAGGAGGTCACGGGAAAGACCCAGGTGCCATGGGTTGACTGTTTCAGATAACTGGCCGATGCACCACCTGTGCCCTCTACTGTGCCAACTTGCTGTGTTTTAGCCGCCTGGTGTTCCGCTCCTTGCTGGGAGCGTCGCTCCTTTGCCCTCCGTTGTTGCTGGAGGGCGACTGCCTCCAACTGCCCAGTAGCGTCCTTCACGAGCCTCCTCCACAGAGGTCCATTCAGCTCCACATCCTCTTGTACCACATCACTCTATCTTTTCTCTAGCCCGTGCTGTGCCTGTTTAGTCTCCACTATCCAGCCAAACAAAAGCTGTTTAGGCATGCGGTTGCTGGGCATGCGGGCTACATGCCCCCCCCCCCCCTTTGCCGGAGAGGTGAAACGGTAAAACAAAGGAACCGTTTTGTACGAGCGATGCATTCCGTTTCATTCTCACATACCTCCTCCTCCTTTGCCGCTGTACAAACCGAGCTGCCAAGTGAATTTTATTTTCCACTGTCTCCTAACATGAAACGCGCACTGATTCAGTCCGGAGACACCATGTGGATGACGTGGCGGGTGCCGTGTCGTCGCAGTGTTTGCCGACTGTCGGGACACGCAATGATGGGTTGGGATGCGTGTGGATGATGCGGTGATGCTGTGTCCTTGCCGTGTGCTGACAGAGGTCACACGCGATGAACCCATCACAAGTCCCGAACCAGATTCAGATGTCTTGAGAGGCCCAGCTTAATGCGGTTTGGTTTTGGCTCGGCATGGCAAATAAACAGCTGAACCCTGGCTGCCATATATTGCACCTGCAGCGGCGCGCTGTCGTTTGATATGCTGGGAGCACTTAGCTAATGGTCCCAATAGCACCTTCTGCTGTCTAAGCAAACACAACTCTGTTAGACGATGATATCATATGGCCAGCAGACAGCGACTATTAGAGATTCAGTTCTGAGTGATTTGGCAAATTCTCGCCCACCCACCGCTTTGCAGTTTATATTTGCGGAAGTGCGACGTTGTACGATTCGAGTATTCGTAGCCGCAGCCGCACAAATCAGAGAGACTATTATTTTCTATGGGAGGTTTGTTTGAATCAATGAACTGATCGATTTATTGTCTGAAACGTATTACAATGCGATGTGCCCCACGACGTCCGCACGCTCGCGGGAAATTGATACGCAACGTGTCGCGCGATAAAAATGTGGTCGTTTGTCAAAGTGTGTTTGTTTTCTCTTTCTCGTTGGCGTGTCCGTTTAAAAAACAAAATTTCTCTCCGTCTTCTTATTCACCATCAGACCACGCTGGACGGTCAGATCGACCAATCAGAAGAGGTGGAGAGCGACCCGAATCTCGCTCCGAAAGCGTACATCCCAAGTGAGTGTCTGACTCCGGGGGGGCGCGCGTTGACCATGAATCAAACTCACCTGTCACGCGCAGGTAAACGTTTCCCGCGTCTTGCTGAATCGCACCGCGCACGGTCCGTGGCTTCGGCATATATCCCGCCCCGGGGTGGCGCGGGGGGATTGGGGTGCAGGGCCATAGCCCCGCAGATTTGCAAACATTCCCTCCGCTGCCATGTGTGGCGGACTAATGATGGATTTACTTTGACGTGTGCGAGGAACACACTCGATGATTCATGGGATTGCGTCGTTCGTGCGCGTGGTGCGAGAGGCGCTGTGGATTTATCTCGCGGGGTGTGGAGAAGCTCGCGGTCGCCGAGGTTGTTGTGTGAGACTCGTCCGGGGAGGGAGGGAAGGGGGTTCGCGTCCAGGTCGAGTGATCGACGGTCCCATCGTGACCTTGCGCGTAATGAGACCGGGGGCATTGCGTCTCTGGCTCTGCAATAAAATATGCAAGAAAGGTTTAGACGGAGAGCGAAATAAATTATTGTAATATATTTACACGTGAAACAAAACACATTGGCTGATGAGCATGTCAGAAAATGTATACGTTTATTTTAATCTATATTCATAACATGGATACATACAACCGTAAGTTATTTAGCAGTTCATGAGATAAAACATCTCAACTCATAACGTGATTAATAATATGAAATAACTTTGCAGATATCTTGTGAATTTGATGTGATGTTCGATCGAGAACTCGGAGGCAATGTATACCTTTTTTGTATTCATCTTGATAAACACCATGAATATGCAAGAATCATTATTTATAACCTTTTGTTATTCCACTGCTGGATGAAGGCCAACCCGCACCATGCTGCATCGTGTGGTTATTTTCACCACAGTTCAACCCCCGAGCTGGTGTGGGTTTAGGAGCAGGAGAGGGGGGGGGAGATGCCCAGGACCGGTTCGGTTATCGCTCCCCACTGATATTAACCTTGGCCAATACATCGCGTTCAGATTACCGGATTCGCATCACAGCGCGCTAACCACCCCTCCAGCCTTTTGAATGTGTAAAGTGTCTGAATACGACTCTATCACGGTGCCTCCGTACAAAAGCGTGGGGAATGGGAGGGGGGGAGAGATGACCAAGCAACGGTGGGAGGGAATTACGAACAGCAGGCCTCACCGGGTTGTCACATGTGTAATGTGCCTGCGTGTGTTGCGGCTACAGTTTTGGAGGAAATGCCCTCTGGCAAGCAATGCTCAAGCGCGCGTGTTCTCTTTTCTTTTTTCCACCAAGCCCGAAGTGAGGGCCGCAGAAGCGGCATCGCCGTGCGCGTCAAAGCTGGCAGCCGGACGGCTGTCACGTGCAACGTTCCGTGTGTAACTTGCGCAACAATCTAGCCGAGGTCCCACGGGCGAGCGAAATTCCGTCGTGAAAAATAGCTTTCACGGAGCGCCTGCCCACTCCCCCGCGGTCCCCTTTTGCTGCCTCGCAAAAAGCAAATCCCAGCTGCTTTGCCAGCGTGCGCACGTAAGAGGGTTTAAGTCGCACGTTTCACACCGGCGCCGTTGTTCTCTTATCTCCGGAAAAATTGCCAGTGCCAAGGCCGGACAGATACATGTTTGGTATCGGGGTAGCAGTGGATGTGAGGACACGCATTATTCTTGAGTTTAAAGAGGAACGGGGGTTGGAGTTGGGGGAGGCATGGTGGCATAGCGGATTAGCGCATTGCAACATGAAGCCTGCCAGCTGATAAACTTAGTGATGGCTGCTAAGCCAATAAAGGGTCCTTTCAACTGTGTAAGGGCAAATGTGTGTTTAATCATTCCAATAAAATAACTTTCATTTATTTGTACATTCAATGCTGGATGAAGTCCTCGCCGTGCCGTGCCGGTCGTGGGTGGTCTTTGACCATACTTCCCCGCCCTAGCAAAGCGGGGGGGGGGATGCTTGGCGTTTACTGTACTATATGGGCCTGGCAATCCTGTGGTTGATTGCCGGCCACGAACGACGTCGTAGTGAGTGGTGTGTGAATCGGGGCCTTAATCACGTCCCCCTTCATTAACGCGCCCTGACCAGCACAGCAAAGTATGGTCAAACGGCCCTCAAAAACTGTCCAGCAGTTGCATTGAGAAATTGTCAACGTCAAGTAGAAGAAGTCGTATGCATCTAACTACAACTGCTACGCCTGCAACGTCTCATGCAATGGGCAGTGAGGGGAGCAGCAGGTTTACCACGCTTTGAATTCTGCAATCCCTGGTACTGAAACCTCCAGATTAGGAAGTTAATGAACGGAAAAATCGCAATGTTCTTGCTTTTAAACTTTCCTCCATGGGGTTCCGTCTATATTTCAAGCACTTCAACCCACTTGCCGAGTGCAATTGAACACTTCACGAGAAGCTAAAACTTCTGAAGCGAGACACTCGCCTATCCCCGACGGCAACCTGATCGTGTGAGTCGGCAACGTGGCACCGATTCCGCACGTGCTCACGACCTACAGAGTTGTCTCAAATTACCGGTCATACCCTTTCGCACAACCGAGCCGTGCCGGACCAGGCCAGTGTGGCTCGGCTTGTTTTTTCCCCACTGCAAAAGCTCCGAGCCAGGACGTCGCGCACAATGACTGCGTCATTAGCCCCTGGCACCTGCCTGGCTCCGAGCCAGGTTCGAGACGCCTTGTGAGAGGCCAACGTTAGCGTGGTTTGGTCACAGCTCGGCATGGAAAATAGCCAGTGGAAAACTACCCCATACCGAGCCGGCTTGGAAATGCCATTGGGAAAGGGATGATGCTTTCCAAGTGCCACTTTCGTTTTCATAATTTGATTTGTCGGCACACGCCTCTGGCTGGCGAGCGGTTTGATTTTAAATTTCGATTTAAAGCTTTCGTGACTGCAGGGATTCATTTCTTGGTTCTTTCGGTAAAGTCACGTAGAATGGAAATAATAAAATAATAAAAATAAAACATAATAAAATAATTTTCACGACGTTTCGGCCACAACGCAAGCAGCCGTCCTCAGGTGAAGAACAGGTCTGTCGAGAAGACAGAGCATTGTTGGGTGGAGACTCTGTCTTCTCGACAGACCTGTTCTTCACCTGAGGACGGCTGCTTGCGTTGTGTCCGAAACGTCGTGAGAATTATTTTATTAGTTTTCATTTTTATTATTTTATTATTTCCATTCTACGTGACTTTACCGAAAGAACCAAGAAGGTTTGATTTTACTTGGCTGTCCGCTCCACCACGTTGCGCAAACATCTCCACCCAACAATGCTCGCCGGGCACGCCCGTCGCGTTGCGTTCAATTAACTACAAAGTCCCGCTACTGTGTCGTCCTTTGCGGCACGCTTAACTCGTGGTGTTTCCAGTCTGCGGTGGGTCAATGCAAGTTGGGCAGCTCTACGGCCATCACTGTAAAGGTCTGAGCACCGTGGCGGCTCTAGTCATAGGATAATCAAGCACGTGGCTTCGAGAGCCCCCCCCCCAGAAGCTCAAGGGGCCCTGGTTTCACAGAAAATTTGGGCTGCATCAAATATCAGCGAAAATTCTAAATCTTCATGAACGCAGCTATCTCCTGGCCAGAGCTAACATCAGCGGTGAATGATGCCTGAACCAGTTGTGGGCTTCTCATGAATTCTGTACTCGACATTCTGGTGAAGTATGGTCAAGCAACCCCCCCCCCCCCCAAGATCGATATGGCATGCCTTTATCAAGGAATATATTTACAAAGGACTGAACAAGATTACTATTTCTGTGTAGGTTTTCGCACTTGTGCTGAACAGCTTTCCCAGCTGTAGTTCTTTCATGTTGTGCCTTGGTGCAACATGAAAACACATTGGGGGAACTATGTTATGACCATCATTATTATGATTGCGGTCAGATCCCTGAATATTTCTTTACTTGCCAATGTGGAAACTTAGCACAGTCTGTGTGCCCCAGCCTGGGCAGTGCCTTGTGTAAATCCTGTTTGTGTGCGTGTGTGTGTCCGATCCGCGTGTCCACTGCAATGCAGGCTCCTTGCAGGGCTCCTGGGAATGTTCCCTCGCCACCAACAAGGTCCCCTACTACATCAAGTAAGTCACCACACGTCGAGCATACACCAACAACAGCAGTTGCACGACAGTGCTCTGTCCATTCGTATGTCCGTATATTAATGAGGGGCACGATAACTCCCCGTGAAGTTGATCCGGTATCAATTAAACTTTACTGTAAAGTTGTGTCGCTGTTAGGGAGTTGCCCTATAGAAAACTGGCCACGTTCATCAGAGGATGATCCACGCCCTTCCCGGCAGAGCTGCTATCCGAGCTCCATGGAGTAATCGCGGCCTACAGTCGAGATAGTTTCTGCACGAGCGGCGCAACCGCTACAGAGATCGTTATTGTCGCAAATCTAACACTTCCCAGGACGAACGCATGCTGAGGAGTCTCACAGAATCCACGCACACAAGCCTCAAATTTGTTTTTCTTTCCTCCTCCTCGTTGTTGTGAATGCACCCGGTGGGGCGGTGACACAGTCTCGAGCTGTCGCGCGGTTCGAGCCCTTGCGGCCGCCCTGGTAAATACTCCGCAGCGGACGTTGAAGATCCCGTGACGATATTCGGAAAAAGAGTCGGACGCGTGCGCCGGCATCGCGGGTCCAAATTCATTACCCGAAGAAGAGTCTAGAGACCCCAGGGGGGGGGAGGCTTCCCCGGCAAAATAAATGCAAGAACAAAAAAAAACGAGCGCTGCACGGCAAATCAACCGCGGCAAATGCTCGGTGCATTTTCTTGGGGTTGCCCTGAACGGGCAAAAACAATCGTTCCCTTTGTGCGCGGCCTTTGCAGTCGACGTTCGCGTGGAAGTGCCCTCTCTCTCAGTGGCGCCATTGTTGCGCGACACAGAGGCAAGCGCCATGGTGGGACGCGAGTGGCCGCGCGCGTGTGTGTTCTGTGTCGAGAAACTGCGGCCTCGCCGCACGCGACCGGGGTGGAGGGAGCTGGGGGGATGAGAGCACCGTGACCTCCAAAACCTCCCCCTCCCCCCTTTGACGCATTACAACGAAGGTTTGTCCAAATGTGAAGAATTACCAGTAAATCGCTCGATTTTGGAAAGCGCGAAGCAAATCGTCAGCCCCTTGCTGCGAAAAACGTAGCGGAAGCCTCGTGAAAAAGTGCCTGGAGAACTCGGTTAGGGGGGGGGGAAGAGGCTTTCCTGGGTAAATAAATGTGAGAAGAACTAGTGCAACACGAGCTAAGGTTCTAAAGCGTTCATGCCTTAAAAATCCTTCTGATTCTGACCCCCCCCCCCGCCGCTCCCCTCCCCCCCCACATACGATGTAACTGGTATTGACTAAACATCCCAATGCTGAAAAACGACTGACAAAGTGACTCACTTGAGGTTTACGCACACACACAGCAGCAACATCGCCCCTTGCGTAGACCACTTGGCAGGACCCTCCTGCAATTGATTATTCCACAACTCGACTCCACGACGCTTTCCTGGATTAAAAACAAACAAACCGTGAGCAGACATAATCGAGCATCGTCCACCCTTAAAATTGTGCTTGGATAATGGAGAGATAATACTGGTAGGAGCCTCCTGGTTACACCAGCCCACAGGGGATTATTGTGTCCGTCCGTCATGCATCCAAAAATGGGAGGGGTGGGGCTTGGTGGGGAGGGGAGGGTGGGGAGGGGCTGGATAGGGAGGGGCTGGGTGGGGAGGGTGAGGGTGGGGAGGGGATGGGTAGGGAGGGGCTGGGTGGGGAGGTGGGGGGTGGGAGGGGTGGGGCTGGGTGGAGAGGGGCTGGTCACCCCGTGGTGCTCTTATAAAACTCAACGTTTAACCTACTCACGCCGGCTTGTGCCCGCCCTCACAGTCGGCCATATTTGCGGAATACACCACGCCGCCGTTGACCCTGGCCATTGACCGAGCAACCCAACGTTCCTACCAGCTCCCTCCGCAGGAATGTGTTTGTCAGCGAGTTGCCTTGCAATGACTGGAAAAGGAGAAGCACTGGACTTCAAATATCAAGTCGCTCTTCACGCATCCGCAGTTCCAAACGCGCACGGTGATGAATCTCACAAGGAGCGCCCATTCGCTTAGTTTTTTTATTTCTGTACAATTTTTTTTCCTTAATATTTTTCTTTGGAAAACGGCGATGTTTTTTTAGTAATGTTTTTATTTTATTACATGTAGGAGCCCCGGGTACAGAGCACGGATACCACGATGTGGGGGGGGGGGGTGAGAGGGGGCTACAGAAACTCCGCGGACATAATTCCGAAACGCTGTGCGTCTGAGTTGAGAGCCAGGAGGGGGGAGAGATTGGGGGGCTCGCTGCTGCCACACCCCACCGAGCGGTGGTGGGGGGGGCGCGACCGGGGTGTTTGTACTTTTTAAAAATCCTTTATATTCAGTTCACTTGCTTGCTTGCTTGCGCGCTTACGACCGTGCAAATCTTTCGGTCGTTTTTTAACCCACTTCCCGTGATCCATTCGAGCTGACATTTTGCACACAGACTCGTTGTGCGTGACAATTTATTTTTGTGAAAAATAGTTTCCAAAATTTTACACTTTTTAGGAAAAAAATAATTATATTTAATTACCAATTGCTTAATGGTGGCAGGCAATCATCTGACCCATAGGTGGCAGCCATCTCAAGCCAGAGGACGAGAGGACTCTAGCCGCCACGCATATAAAGGATTTATAGTGAAAAACTTTGTGTTTACGGGTTAATTTTTTTGTATATGGGTAAGCGGAAGGTGATGGAATAACTTAAGAAAGAAAGTGGTGGGAGCGGGATGGGGGTTGAAGGGCGGGAGGATGGGGTACCATTGGCGATGTTTACCAAGTAAGTTCTTTGCCTTCTTTAGAACTGCATTTTTGTGTTTAGTTTGGCGTCCTTATTGTCGATTTGGTTAAATATGCAATGTTTGTTCGCCAAACCGCCGTGTGACGGTAGCCGAAGCGAGATGCGAAGACGCGCTGCCGCAACCTACAGAGCCACCTCCGATGAGCGCGGTTGGCTACGTACGGTGCAAAAGAAGTTCAACATACATACGTGCACGCACGCATACAGTTCCAACCCACAAATGTGCGCAGGTTTGAGCCCGTGATTTGTTCCCATGCCTGGCTCGGCTCGTCGTTGTGTGCATTGTCCGGACACTTTTCTTTTTTTAACGAGCACCCAGCACCCCACCCCCACCACAGCGTTCCCATACGGGCCCCTTGTAGCCCCCCCTCCCCCCCCGCATAATTGGAATGTCACCCCTGTGTTGTTTTAAGGTCATCTCTGTTAGACGTACACCCTTTCCTTTTCATTAGAATGTCGGCTTCCCTGGATCACGTGATCCCTCCGTAGACACACTCGCTGTGGTGGTGGTGGTGGAGGGGGCGAACTGCTTGCAGGGAACGATGCGGCCAACGTCGCAAGCCAAACAATCCCCTTCCAAAAGACTTGAACAGCCACCGCTGTGCTGCGGAACGCATATAGCTTGGGCTGGTTTTTAAAAATGGGGAGGAAAGGAAGAGATTCGCTACCGCACAGCGAGGGGATTTGAGACGAAGGCTGCCGTTGGGATATACGCTGAACGTAAAAGTGAAAAGGTTGCAGGCCCTGTAATTGGCTTGGTCTCGCCACTTGGCAGAAGAGGCCTCCGCTGAGAGGGAGCTTTAGAAGGGCTCCCTCTCGATGACATTGGGCCCTCCCTCACTGATTCTCGATTTGAAGCTTTCGTGACTGCAAGGATTCATACTCGTAGGCTTTTTCGGTTAAGTCACGTAGGTAAAAAATAAAAATAAAATTTATAAAAGTAATAATATAAATAAAATAATAAATCACGACGTTTCGGAGGCAACACAAGTCTCCGTTATCAGGTGGGACCATCACAGCTAAAATTACTGCATCAAGTGAGAAAAAATTCCAAAAGACCAGCCCTTAAATACAAGTTAAGGGGGGAGGGGCTTATCTGAATGTGGTAACCAGGGAATGGCACGTGGGGGTGGTGGGCGGGGCTACAAGAGAAATTGGTCAACGTCGTCATGTGCAAGAGAACAATCGGTGTACCTCGACCTAAACCCCTCACTGGCCAGACTTTCTGGAAGGCTCAGAGGAGTTGCACTTGTTTAACACTTTCCTGCACCACGCACGATGCGCCGATCAACTAACCGCCGGTGTTATCCACCTGTACTGGGCATCTGTGAAGAAAGAGCTTCATAGCTCATCGGATTCATCCAGTATATTAAAAATATTCTGATGATGATACTGCTGAGTGGACAGGGATGGAGGGATTTACGAAACTAGCCCCATTGTTTCAACTGCCGGAGAAAGATCGAACCGATGACCTCTGGATGGAAAGTCCTGTGTGCTAACCATGACACTGTGGCAACATTTAACATGACGGGTGAAAATAACATTTTTAAATCATGTCAAGAAAGTTACCTGGAGCAAATACATTTTAAAAAAGATGACAACAAATAACATTTGCCACTTTTCCCATCCCTTGTGGCCAGATGTCACTGGTTTAATATCATTTTCTTCCATGAAACATTGGTGGGGGAAGTCGTGGGTTATGCCCACACGTGTGCTCATCGTGTAAAAGCAGACGAAATAGCCTGCAGAGTTCGCTTAAGCGGGACACTCTGCCGTCAGTTACATCAGCAATATTTTTACAGTCCCCTCCTCCATTGCATTTCCTTGAACTTCTCCGCCGTGGAAACTGTCATCTCAAAAAAACACAAACGAACGACCCTGTCGCTCGAGCTTGTAACGGCGTATGGCGCTCATGTTGAGCGTAGCCAATTTGCAGATGAACGGTTAACGGAGGCTGGTAACCGTGCCTCGACTTGCACCCGGCTCCCCCCTTCCATACAGACGCGCGTGGCAGAGCGGAACGGGCAGACTGGCTGTCTGGGAAGTCTACCGCGTGGCGATTCCATTGCTCAGTAAATAGTTTGTGGTTTCGGTTTAGAATCCTTTCATATTAATGCATTGCAAACACACGGCTGCCTCTTGCTCAATTGCTAACTGAAAAAAAACTAAATCCCATACTTTGCCTGCACGGCATTTGAAACCGAATCGTCCAAATTTCTTCAATTTCCCTCCCCGCCCACCGTCTCTGTCCACTGCAGCTGGTCTGTGATCGGCAGTCCGTGCGTGATGGGGGCAAAGTGTGGGTGCTCCCACCGCTTGCGAGAAACATAGCCAGCGTGGATAGAGCATAACACGGTACCATCTTTCTAGAGGCGCTCCTTCACAGCTTCCTCTCACACAGGGGGCTACACACCTGCGTCTCCGGAGCCGCGTGCGGTGGCTCTTTGTAAGGACTGGTGACTCGTTCTTTGTCAAGGACCAGCGTCTCTCGCCGTTCACCACTCAGTGCATTGCGCCTCTTGAAATGTTGAGTTTTTCTTTGACCCAATTGTAAAACAACAACAAAAAGTCTTGTTATTTTTGGTTGCCGGCTCGAGCTGAAGGGCCCTATCTGCCGGCGGTGCGACGCGAGCAAGCAATTGCAGGGCTGCGCCTTTGCCAGGTTAACCATTCGTACAACTTCTAAGAGGGCCTAATGAAGCTGCAGGGCCCACGAGTACACAGTGCCTTGCGCTGGTGCATGCAACTTATCGGGAAAACGTGTTTTTACCTCTTCCATTAGATAAGGCGATTTGCCTTGCAGTTTTCAAAGGTTGTAAAAAAAACATGTTTCGTCTCCCGTTATCGCGATGTCTGGCCGCGTGCCTGTCACTTGCAGCATGGCGGAGTGAGTGTCTCGCTGCCTTCATATCCGCCTGCCCGCCGTACCTTTCTTCATTATTGACAACTTGCAGCTCAGCACACGGCAGATGCCTGCGCAGCGCGACTCACGACCTCCTCTTGATACCAAGATCCAGGATGGTCATCCTCGTGTCTATGCGCCGCTTCTCGGTGGCAGCCCCAACAGTCTGGAACGCCGTCAACCCTCTGCACATTCGCAGCATCACCTCAATCGCCTCCTTCAAGAGAGACTTAAAAACTCACCTCTACAATCATGCTTTCGAGCGACTCTGAGCTTGGCTCCGCGCCTCTGAGTTGCGGCCACTACGTCTGCAAATTTGCGCGCGTTACAAATTGAACTATTATTACTATTATTATGAAGCCGAGTGCCGACCGCGCAAAAAGTGCGCAGGGGGAGGGTGGCGGGGGGCGTCGTTTAAAACACGGCCGCTCTTTATACTGCAGGGGCCGGCCAGGTATGCGGCCGTGTGCCTCAGGTGCAGTCTGTGACTTGTCCTTGGGCCCCCGTTCCACCCTCAATCTAAATTCTCAAGAATGTTTCTTTGCTAACGTGAGGCTAGGTGTGGAATGCCTGTGTTAACACACACACACACGCGCGTGTGTGTGTGTGTCTGTGAGTAATCGTCTGTGTGTGTGTGTCTGCTAACAGCACTTGCCCCTACAGTCTGTTAAGGCTATATGGGGGATCTTTGGTTCTTTGGTGTGTGCATGGGGTACTGCGTCACAACGGCAAGTCGCGCTGCGTTGCCAAGAGATATCTGAACCGGTTCTGGACCTCCTCTAGGTCGACTCGGCCTCAAATGAGTAACCTGGTGCGGTGTGCAAACATCGCCACTGGGGAGACAAAGGCGGCCGGGCGCGGTACTGGCTACCCACCCCCTCGTGTGCCGTGCCGGCCTTCATCGGTGCTACTCGCTAACAGCACTTGCCCCTACCGTTTGTTAAGGCTATACGGGGAATCTTTGTCATTGTATGTGCGTGTGTGTGTGCATAGACAACTGCGGCACAATGGTTTGCGCACTGCGTTGCCCAGAGATTTCTGAACCGGTTGTGGACCTCCCCTAGGTCGACTCAGCCTTTAATGAGTAACCGATGTGATGCGTTGTTATCGGCAATGGGGGAGACACGGGAGGCTGGGCACGTTGCTAGGCATACCACGTACTGATAGCGCCGTGCCCAGCCTTCACAGGTGGTTGCTAGCAGCATACGCCCCAACAGTCGAATTATATTATATATCAGCAAACATTGTCTGTGGGGGGGGGGAGAGTAGCGGATCATCCTAATCACCAGGCTTTGATTTCTGGGCATGAATAACATCGGTGACCAGCCGTGTGTGCATCTGAACGTTCCTTTGAAACTTCGCTCAGTCAACTCGGTCAATTCGGCTTTAAATGAGAACCTGGCGCTCAGTGTACGCACCAGTGCTGGGGAGACAAAGGCGGTCAGGGTGGTGGTGGTGCTATAACCATTCTCCCTCGTACGCCAAGCAGCACTCGCCCCAAACTGTCTGTTAAACACTCTTCAAGCAGTGCCGGATTATCGTAGTAGAAAAAAGTAGCTACAAATGCTACGGGCCCCGCACTTTCAAGGGCCTCGCGTTAAATACTTTCAAGCTATCAATTCCGGTTCAGTGATTCTGCACTTGCTCTATTACTATAGTACTATAATGCCTTTATGAACGATTGGGTGTTTAAGGTTAGCGATTTGTCGTATTATCTGGCTGTATAGCAAATGAAAAAATACAATTACTTTACTATGCAAGTAAAAAATTTGTGTCTTAATATTTGCGTGTTTTTTATTTATTTAGGGCCCCTTTATAGCATATGCTACAGGCCCCGCACTAGCTTAGTCCGGTACTGCCTTCAGGGCAACTTTGTCTGGACAGCTTAGGGGGGTGGGGCGGGCAATCGGTGGACTCAAACTTGTCTCGGTCAATGCAGACCGGTGGTGGTTTTCTTAAGTCACGCATCTTGTCAAGGGGGAGGGGGGTGTTGGAAACTGAATCGTCTGTAGCTAAACTATGTTCACGCCATATACCACACACCCGGTGTGTATGTGTGTGTGTGCTCGCTTCATGGGCAGACATGCTGCTTCATTCATTCACTCACAACTATCCTTGAGGCAGAAATTGCCTTGAGGCTCTCTCTGTGACCGAGCTGTATTGTATGTACAGAGCAGAAGCTGGCTGTAAGAACACCTTGTATAACGAGTGTTCTGATATAAGCAACACTTGCTTACATTACACCCGTGGCGAAGGGAAGGCGAAGTTTAACTTGTGATACAAGAAACGCTCGCCTTGTGATACGGTGGCAAGATGTTCACTAGCTCGCCTGGTATACAGGAGGTCGTGGGTTCGATCTCGACCCTTGACACCTGCTGTATATTTGGAGTTTGCGTGTTCTCTCCCCGTGGTCGCGTGAATTTTTCACCGAGTCTCTGGTTTTTCCCCTCTTAAACATTTAGAATCGACACGTGCTTTGGAGTATTTGGCTGCGATAAATGTCCACGTGATTCGCCAATTCGTTGAGCCCAGTGGAGCTACGGAGCTTCGCTGGGCCTTACCTGGTAAAATAAATAATAGTTTAGCTTAAATAGTAAAAAAATAGTTTTCGTTTAAGAGGTATGCTAATAGCCAGCTTCCACTGTGTGTGTGTATAGTAAGTAGGGCGTGTGATTATACCTAGACGTCTGCTGCCTTATAATTCGAGTCTCTCAATGTCTTTTGTTTCGTAACCGGAACCCGAATTTATGCGGGGAGACTTTTCCCCCAACCAACCCACCCCCATAGACCGTCCAAGTGCATTCCTACGCCGTGCCCTTTTTTCCTCTCTCTCTCTCCACCGATCATTGCCATGATGAACATTATTATCGTTCGAGAGAGAGAGGTGGTGGTGGCGCGGTGTGTAATCGTCGAGCGGGTCGGCCGTGGCTGTCGCTCGCTCGCTCCGTCGTTTGCCGTTAAAAGACCTTTCACAGTGGCAGTGTGGGGGCGGGCTTATCTTATCTCGCCCGCGGGGATCACTCCCCTCGTTTGGGGGGGTGGTGGTGGTGTTGGGTCTGACCGAGCCCTATCTAGATCGTAGCACATTCCCGCGGCGGCGGTAGTAGGTTTCTCTTTGTCTCTCTCGCTCGCTCGTCTGTTGTCCCCCTGCAATGTGGGTCATCTCGGATTTCAGTTCTAGACCAGGTCTGGGTCTCCTGGCCGCCCCGGGGGGGGGGGGGGGAGCGCGATTCTTCGCTGAGTGTCGATTCTTGGCCACACCGCTGCCTCCCTCCCTCCTTGCCCACTCGGCAGGCTCGGAGCGACGTGCAGGCGGGGGGAGAGAGCGCCTTGCCACGCTCGGCGCCCCGAATTGCGTCGACCTTTTTGACTCCGTTACAGGGGCCTCTTCGGCCTCCGTAATCTACTGCTGGATGAGCAACCACCACCTCATGACGTGTGGGGGGGGGCGGGGGGTCATGGGGATGACTTGACCCTACTTCGCCGCGTTGGTCAATTGTGTGGGTCGGTGAAGGCGGGGAGCATGAACGCGGTGGTGTAGAATCAGGGCATAGAATCGCAGTCCAAAAATGTACATTTTTCTCCACTGCCTTCAAATGTCTTCTTGGTTCTTTCGGTAAAGTCACGTAGAAGGGAAATAATAAAAATTAAACATAATAAAATACAATTCTCACGACTTTTTGGCCACAACGCAAGCAGCCGCCCTCAGGTGAAGAACAGGGCTGTAGGAAAGACAGCCCTGGATTCATCTTCTTGCGTTGTGACCGAAACGTCGTGAGAATTTTTATTTTATTTTGTTTTATTTTTATTATTTTATTATTTCCCTTCTACGTGACTTTACCGAAAGAAGCAAGAAGACGAATCCCTGCTGTCACGAAAGCTTTAAATCGAAAAATGTATTCACGGTTGTGCGTCGGAGCTCTCCGATGCGTTCTCGGGTCGTGCCGCACGCTGTGTTCGGCACCGCGTCCGACGTTTCGCTCCACATGCTGGGGGGATGTTCAGCTCCCGAAGAAGAAGAAGAAGCTTCCAGCACGTGGCGTGAAATGGTTGAGATGGGGTTGAAACTGCAGAGCACATTGGAGAGGTTTTGGAGCGCTTGATGGGCCTAAAGAATTGCAGGTTTTCCGCCTTCAGTGTTGGCGAAGAGTTCTTCCCTCTGTGCTGACTGTGGGTGGTACTTGTGCTCCATACCTCCGTGCGTCTAGCTGTGTGCTCTCCGTGGAATTCATGGTAACTTTCAAAAGTATTTCATTTCGAACAGTGGTATAAGGTGTGAGGGGATGGGGGGGGGCTATGGGGGGGATCGCCCTTCCCCCAATCCCCCAACCCCCTCCTCCTTGACACCCCTAAAATATTTTGTTGATATTTACAATATCATTTTTATTTTAATATTTTTATTGATGTGGGGCTTTAAGTTAACAGCTTGATATTTTGGATTGCTCCCCACCACCCCCCCCCCCATGGAAAGTTACTAGGTCCGCCTCTGATTTCAAAAGCCTTTTGTGAATTTGTTGTATGTGTCATATCTGCCCCATATATGTTCAGTTGAAAGTTGTTCAACCCCGTCATGTGTGTGGCATATCTCTGGGGGAGGGGGTGATCCAATTTTTCTTCGCCATGAAAGCCAAAACAATCATTTGAACAGGCCAAACATCCCAATGCAGTATCCGCCTTAACAAAAAATAAGTCTTGAGACCCTACAAAAGGCTTTCCTTGAACAAATTTCAAATTTCTACAATTTATAGCTGTATAGCTGAAGATGAGGGAACGGCAACTTGACTCAGAAGCTCGGCTGCCATCCTTTTGTTACAGACCCCCCCCCCCCGGCCGTGTGGCTCAGTTTGTATTTCTCGTGCGGACGATGTCATCCGCATGCAAAGTTAAACCTTGTCAAAGCGTGGCATTAAGTAGAGCACCGTGGGAATAATTCTGCCGGAAAATTACCCCGCTATCTTTACCGTTCCAGCATTCGAAATCACGTTACGCGTGTCTTAATAAGGTTACTTTGATGTGCTTTCTGCGGAAAGGTGTTGGACAAAGCCACTTTCCCTAAGTGCGGTTATTTAAAAGTGCCTTAATTTTAGTGAGTTTTTTTGATAACGGTGGAGAGGGAGGAAAGGGGGTGTTGGAAGGCTTTCGGGGTTTATTGGATGCCGTAATTTGAAACGACAGGGGAATTTAATTCACTGCAGCCGTCTGTTTTGTTATTTCATTCCAGGAGAAATCTCATTTAGCCAACATCCAAGGCAAATTTAGAAGCCCTCTGAGTGTTCACTTGCTGCCCGCGCAAGCCTCCAAACTGATAAGCAAACGTTCGCATTAAATAATGACATTAATAAATAATCATCATTGAATAAAGGAATAAGTTCGATGTCACAGCCACTCTGAGAAAAAGGGACTGGCCCTGTACGTACGTTGAATTTCTCTTACACCGTTCGTAACCAAACCGCGCTAATCGTAGGCACCTTGCCACGGTGCAATGGTCAGCGCGCTGGTCCCGCAGTTCAGAGGTCACCAGTTCGATTCGATCTGGCGCGATAGTTGGAGCAACGGCGCAAGTTTCTCGCATCCCTCCAACTACTGTTCGCGTACCTCCGATTAGCACGGTTGGTTACGTATGGTGCGAAAGAAGTCCAAGGTACATACGTGTACAGCAGTGGCATTATGATTGTTGCCGTACATCAACAAAAGCCAAACAAATAAGAAGACCCGGTGGTGCAAATGGTTACGCCACAGTTTTTCGATGGGCAGATCCACACGCGTTGGAGTAAACTGTCGGGTATTCCCACATTTTTTTTCCCCACCCAAGATGTCTGGCCAGCATGTAAGAGAAGGCCAAATGTATACATGCGCATGTACGTATGTTGAACTTGTTCCGCATGGTGCGTAGCCAACCACGTTTACCGGAGGTGCAGGAAATACGCTCGGAAGTACGCGTGTCTAGCGGAGGCTTTTCTCGCCAGCAACGGCGTGAGCGAGCGGTTGCAAGGCTGCGCCTTTAACTTAAAAGTAAACCATTGGCCCGTGAAGGAAAAGCTCAGCGCTTCGATGGCTCTTGCAATTTATAAGTGCCCGGGCTTGTCTAAGTTGAGGCAAGCACAATGTTGAAACGGGCGCGCGCGTGCGAAACGGACACCCAGGGAACTGGGAACCCTGGCTCTCGCCGGAGCCGCAACCACTGAACGCAAGGCACGCGTGTTCCCGTTTGTTAATGAGCCTGTTTATTGATTTAATTAATTTACTCGCAGGCAGCGGGCGGACGGAGACTGATGGCTGGCTGACACGGAAACCCGTATCGACGGGCCAGGCTCAGACAATAGACAAACATCCGGCTCTGGCTATTACAGATCGGCGGGTTGATTGCGCGGAGAGGGCTTTTAATGGGTGCAGTTCACCAACGTGAGTTTCGGCAATTGCATTGGGAATAAAATGAAAGGATTGGGGGGGTGGGTGGGGGGCGGAGAGGGGAGGGGGTTGCACTTTGAGGCGGAACCATGAAAAGATGAAGCTCGGGCTTGGAAGGCGGGCAAACTTTGACAAAATGTAAATTCAATAAATGTGTGGGAAGAGTTATGGGCAAATGCCACTTTGCGGCACGTAAATCAGGCTTTCATTCGGTGACTTGCTTTCATTTTATTTTATGATGAATGAATGCTTTGTGTGGCCGTTCCTTTGTTATTAATAATAACTTGGAACGTTTGATATTCACGCCATTCTCATAGCGCGAGGCTAACGCACTCCGTTTCACAGATGCAGTTTCACAGTCGGGAGACGGTCGATGTTGCAAAGCGTGAACCGAATTGAGAAATGTTTGTAGGTAATCTTTTCTAATTTGGAAAATTCGGACCGCGACGCCGGCACACAATGCCCC
The DNA here is from genome assembly GCF_965212315.1 of Lampetra planeri. Classification (NCBI taxonomy): domain Eukaryota; kingdom Metazoa; phylum Chordata; class Hyperoartia; order Petromyzontiformes; family Petromyzontidae; genus Lampetra; species Lampetra planeri. The sequence continues at coordinate 5,614,755 of NC_136153.1, forward strand.
CCCCACTCCCTTCAAATCGCACCACGGGATCTTTGAACGTCCGCTGTGCCGCAGGCGGCGTGTGATAGCGGCAATAAACAGGGCGGCCTACTGGATCAGAACCGTGAAACACCTCCGCAACGAGCGACGAGAACGCGCCTGCCGCTCGGACAGGTCACCGCCCCACGTGGTGGACGGGTCTCTGCCTTCGAGTGCTCTGCCTCATTATCCACCAGGAGCTGTGCCCATGATCCTGTGTCCAGTGTGAATGAGCATGGCGAGACGTGCGGGAAGTATGTGCGTGCGAATGTGTTGAGCTTCTTCCGGCCCGTACGTAGCCCAACCGTGCTCATCGGAGGTGTGGGGAAAGGACAACACACTAAATACAAAGAGCATTTCTACAGAAATGAGTTTTCAATCTCGATTTAAAAGTGCATCGGTCCATTGGCTTCCTAATCTCGGATGGAATGAAACCAATGGCGAGCTACAGATGGAGTCACGAGTGCACACGCCAGGATGAATGTACAGATTGTAATTAAAAGCAATTCTTGGTGGAAAAGCATGTTCTGTCCCTCGCCTGGCACACAGGAGATCGTGGGTTTGATCCCGACCCATGATGCCCGTTGTATATTTGGAGTTTGGGTGTTCCCCTTCCCCTGTGGTCACGTGGGATTGTCCCTGCGCTTTTAGAAATACGCGTTAAGATGATTTGGCTGCCACTATAAATTCCTACGTATGAGCTAATAAGCCACTTGTGATGAGCTATCATGTGAAGAAGAGTTAACAGCTCCGTAAGCTTTACCAGCTTAATAAAATGGTAAATAGTAAAAGTGCGTATGTATGTCTAGCTTCGTTTGCACAGTACATAGCCAACCGTGCTAAAAGAGTAACGTATATGGATCATATGTTTTTTGTGATTTAGTGATGGAATGGTTGTACAGTGATTAACCCCCACCGCACTACGGACCCGAGTCAACTGAGTTGGATTCCGAGCTACGGCTAACATCAAGTGTCAAATAATATCTGAACTGGTCCTGCCCCCCCCCACCCCCCGCCATGTTCAAAACCCCACACTGATCGGCGTGGTGAAGTATGGGTAAAAAAAACATGACCGACATAACATTGGAATTCTTCATCCATTGATGGATTGAGAATGGAAATGTTTGTTATGATTATCTTTGTTACATTCATAAGCAATGACAAAGGATAGCGGCTTAACATACTCATGCAGTCGGTACGATACTCGACAGACGAACCCGCATACGCAAACATCGATGAGTACAAACTCACAGCGGCCCTTGGCAAAAATCCCTGCACACAAGGACACGTGACTTGGACACGTGACAGCGATGAAGGCACGCAGCGAGCGACACACGGCAGACGCATAGACACACAGGATCACTTGACAAACATTGACATGCACATACATACCCTACACACACACAGGAACTCTCCAGATGTACAGACACACAGGTGCGCTTTACCGAAATGTCAACACACAGGGAAGTTTGACGGACGTACAGACACACTTACACTCCACGTGCTTAAGAAACACGCAGCCGTACTTTATAGACGTACATACTTGGGTTATTCAAAGACGTGCATACCCATGTACAGGTATTCTACGCACACATAGGCACTTTGCAAACACATTGGCAGACTGGTGTGCCATAGAGGAATATATTCTTAGGTTTTTTCGGTAAAGTCACGTAGGTAAAAAATTAAAATTAATAAAAGTAAAATAAAATAAAAATTGACTTTTATTTTACTTTTATTAATTTAATTTTTTTACCTACGTGACTTTACCGAAAAACCCTAAGAATATGAATCCTTGTAGTCACGAAAGCTTCAAACCGTAGAGGAATATCAACACGCTTGGATACTTGATGAACGCACACAGAAACTCACATTCTTAGGGATACACAGCAGCAGCTGCATTATACGAATATACACAGAGGTACCCAACAGACACGCAAACATACGTATCAGACACACACACAGGAACTCTAAAGAATGTTACATGTATACAGACGCAGAGGTACCTGACAGTTTTATATTCCACTGCGAAAACTTAGATCTGCCTATTCTGGCCTACTCGTTATTTTAAAGACCAGACTTTGTTCCGTGGGAGAAGACGCAGATCTTTCTTTGCGGGCAGTCTCCACAATTTGTGGGAATTCCCTTCCTCGATCCGTGAGAGAATCCGAGTCTGTTAAACTTTTTTAATTGCGTCTTAAAAACTCACCTGTTTTTAACAGCTCTCTCTCTTTTTTTTACGATCAGTGGAAACAAGAAGATGCTCTGTGTAGTCGGCACTTGGCTTCGTTTATCATTTCGTAATTAATTTTTTTTAATAACTTTGCTTTATGTAAAACCCCCACCTCTCGGTCACTCTCTCGCTCACTCTCTCGCTAACTTCAGCTTCGTGCGATGCTATTTGAGGCATCGTGCGAATTGCGCTTCACAACACCGAGTTTATTAGCACCGTGTACATGTATACACACGCAGAGAGGTCGACTGACTTGCACACACATCAGTATTTTACACGTGTACAGCACAGGTGCGCTGGTTGCCCTATGGCAGAGGTCGCAAACGGGTTTTGATTCCTTACCCATACCCGTACCCGGCCGCACCAGGGTCGCAAATGGGTACCCGTACCCGGCGGTACGGGTACCCGTTCCCTACCCGTACCCTACCCGAAATGAGTGACAAATGGTTACTCACCAGTGACTCACGGCCTACCCGTACCCGTACCCGGCCGCACCAGGGTCGCAAATGGATACCCGTACCCGTACCTGGCCGGGTACGGGTAGCCGGGTATCGGGTAGGGTACGGGTATCGGGTACCTGGTTGCGACCTCTGCCCTATGGCACTCCACACACGTGGCCAGCATGTTCCAGACATGGAGACGCGCATGCGCGCGCAGGTGAATATATGGAAAATAAAAAATAAGTTTTTACCCTTTTTGGCAATAAAACAGGTGTTAAGATGTTAAAACAACATACAGAAACGTGTTTCAAGGAATCAAGTCTGCATTAACCACACGTACCTGTGGTGAACATTCAAACACACCTGTCTTAACATGTTTTATTGCCAGAAAGAGTAAAACCTATTCTTATTTTTCATACTTTAAGACTAGCATGAAATAGCTGCTCACGCCGAGCTATGAATGTTCTGATGCGTGCATGGTCTTCGTACCGTTTGCTTTTTGGCGTTCTCTGTTCTGACACTGGTGAGACGTGGCCATAAAGAAGGCTGTCTCTGGCGTAGGCCAGTCAGTTTCAAAGACGATGCAAATATTATCAGATCGTTTATTTGCATGTTCACCACAAGAACGTGTGGTTAATGCAGACTTGATTCCTTGAAACAGGTTTCTATTCGGTGCTTGAACATCTGAACACATGTTTTATTGATAGAAAGGGTAAACCCCTATTCTTATTTTTCATACTATTGTCAAAAAGCTCCCGTGATACAGGCGACTATATAGCAAGGCAGCTACACTCAACATAGAATTGGACACTTGACAGACAGACTTTACAGACACATGCAGGGGCACTTTAATAGACACGGCCACACTTGACAGATATATAGACCTCTTCTTGGTTCTTTCGGTAAAGTCACGTAGAATGGAAATAATAAAAAAATAAAAATAACACATTATATAATAATTCTGAAACGTCGTGAGAATTATTTTATTATGTTTTATTTTTATTACTTTATTATTTCCATTCTACGTGACTATACCGAAAGAACCAAGAAGATGAATCCCTGCAGTCGCGAAAGCTTTAAATCGAAAAGATATATAGACACACAGGACGTTGAGTCTCACAGCAGGCTTTAAGGACCGCGAGTCCCCATAGCCTGAATCAATTTTGAACCGGATTCATCTTGTCAGATCTCGGAGGCGAAAGCAGAAGTGAGCGTGGTTCTTGGTGATGGAGACTTTGGCTGGGAGGTGGCCAATAATCGACCGGTGCATCAGCGGATTCTTGGCTTTGTCTGTGCGTAGCTTTGAGTGTCGCCCCACGATACGCGTGCTGGGTTGTTTTCCTCCAGGTTCTCCGCTTTCCTCCCGCACGAAGACAAAACTCTCGTTGAACGGACTCAGCCAAACATCCAAAGATAAGAGAACCCTCCTGAAACATTGTATAGGCACTCGGTGTGGTTTTTTTCTCCAGTAAATAAATAGCATAACCATCTTTTGATTTAAAGCTTTCGTGACTGCAGGGATTCATATTATTGGTTCTTTCGGTAAAGTCACGTAGAAGGGAAATAATAAAATAATATAAATATAAAACAATAAAAATTCTCACGACGTTTCGACTGCAACACAAGCAATCATCATCAGGTGTGAAATCCACAGCAAGAAATTTTGAAAAAAAAATCTAATTTTCTTGCTGTGGATTTCACACCTGATGATTGCTTGTGTTGCAGTCGAAACGTCGTGAGAATATTTATTGTTTTATATTTATATCATTTTATTATTTCCCCTCTTCGTAGCATAATCATCATCATGGTCGTCATCGTAATTTTAACGTGATGTGGTGATATTAATGTAACACTTAATAATACCCGAAAGTGTGCGCATGGTGGGTGTCCTCGTAGTGCTCTGCTTTCTGCCAAATAAAGCCAAACACTCAGAATCAGAATCTTTATGTCGACTGCAGGAGGAGGAATCCGATGAGCTATGAAACTCTTTTAATAGATGTCCAGTATGGGGCGAGCCAGAAAAAAAAAAGAAACATTAAAGGAGTGCAAAATAGAGAGAAGGGTAAGGAAGTCACTAAATATGAAGAAATTATCTGTAACAGAGTACAGCACACTCTCCAACCAGTAACGTATTGGCATGTTTTGTTTACATAACAAACCTTACTATTTGGCTGTGTCAGGTGGTGGCGGGTTTAACGACACATTTATATTTACACAATCCAACCCAAAGACCTCTTGTGGATAATATTGGTCGCGAAAGCGTGCGTGTTAAAATAAATAAATAAATATTCTTGCTTTTTTTTATCAAGCTCGGGCAAGGCAGCACAAACGACAACAAAACAGTCCCAGACCACACCGCGATAACGCCACAGAGCAGTAGTCCCCCTCATTGATGGCTTTGACGAATCTTGACAATTGGGTGAGGCTTTCCTGGCTACAAGGGGAAGGGGCATCGACCGCCAAATGAACGTACCGCCTCGGCCGCCCCCCCTGACGTCACGGAGCTCGGAGTTTGTTTAACACGTAATAGTAGTCGTAGTAGGCGTTCGCGACCAATATTATTAATAGGAAAGTTTTTTTGGGTTAGATTGTGTGAATACAAAAAATGTGTCGTTAAACCCACCACCACCCGACACAGCCAATTAGCTACTACTTTAGCACCACCAGAATGTTGCAGAGGAGACACACAACATTTTCAATTCGAGTACGACGTTTCGCCGGTGATTGAAACCAACTTCATCGGGTTATTCGCTACGTTGTCCCCACCTGAAGAAGGACGCTTGTGTTGCGCCCGAAACGTCGTGATTTAATTTAGTTGTTTTCATTTATTTTATTTAAAAAATTTACCCACGTAACTTTACCGAAAAAACCAAAGAGTATGAATCCTTGCAGTCACGAAAGCTTCAAATGTAGAATTATTTGCCAGAATTTGTGAAGAAGTCTTTCATGTCTCTGGAGTTTGCCTGGCAGGCACAGACGCATGGGGAGCAGCAAGTAATGAATTCTGGTGCAGTGTGGGCTGAACAAATCGTCCTTTAAGAGACTCGCAAATAGTCCGGCGTAGTTTTCGTGTATTAATGCAATTACGACCGGATTAAGGTCAAGGCGGCGTATATCTCTGCGCATGATGCATCGGTGTGTTGGCTCAAATCGCATCCGCGCTTTCAGTAAACAAATTATAATTACGGATTATATTGGGTCGGACACTTGCTCCGTGCGGGGATTCGGGTTTGAATATCAGCTCCTTCGTGTGGATAAATGTAACGTGCGGCGCACCAGGATTATTGACTTCATAATGTCTCGGTAATCCTCGGCAGAAAAAAACACTACAGGGAGCAGGATAAGGATAAAGGTGAGGAAAGTGCCGTCCCCCGCCTTAGAAGCAAAGCAGATGACTCGCCGATGAGACGCGTGCTTTCAGCGTTGCGCCGTGTCTGCGGGGAGCTTTGGACCGAGTTCGAAATGCCCTTTGCACACAGGGCCACCGCCAGGTCATGTGTGGATCACTGTGTGCCTTGTCAGGAACCACGGTGGCGAGATGTTAACTACCTCGCCTGGTACACAGGCGGCTGTGGGTTCGATCCCGACCCTGACGCTTGTAGATTTGGAGTTTGCATCTTTTCTCCGTGGTCACGTGGATTTTTCTCCGGGTCCTCCGGTTTTTCCCTCCACACTTAGAAACATGCGTTTGGAGTATTTGGCTGCTATAAATTTCCACACGATGAAAATCCACTTTGTTGAGCTATCATTTGTGGCCAGGTCGCTTCTGAAAAAGAGCTATGTAGCTTAGTGGGCCTTATCTGGTAAAATAAAAGAGTTTTAAGGAGTTTTAGGTACCACTTCTAAAAGAGGTCGTGAACTGTCATAAAACAGCATCGCTGCTACTGCGTAGATTTCTGCGGCTGTCCTGTGCAGCTCTCCGATGCGTTTTTGGCTCGGACTGCATGCTGTCCAGTACGATGTCCAACGTTTTGCTGCACATGTTGAGACCTTATTGAGGAACTCGGTTCCAGATTCCTGACAAAAGCACCCAGCAGGTGGAGTGAAACATCGGACGTCGTGCCAATCAACGCGTGGCACAACCCAAAAACGTATCGCTGCTGCTGGTCATATTTCTATGAATTTTTTTTATACATCAGATGGCTTTTGACTTTTTTTTTTCAAACCATGAAAAGATCATGCAAAAATTAGAATTTTGGTTGCTTTGATGGACCAGGCTGATGCTCTTAAGAGGATGTCCTTATGAAGGCTTCCTGTCAGATTGGTGACATTTCACGGAGCATTGCCACCTTGGGGGACGGTTCAGATATCGCTCCTCGCCGCCAATGCGAGCCACGGCTGGGAAGGAGATGCACGTCAGTGCGCTAAGCGCCCACCTATCCCACCTGCCACTAACCAGCTCGGTGACGTGCGGTTAAACATATCCCCCGCGACCGACTGAGCAGCTGTAGATTGACAGAGGGCAGTCAAATTGTTTTCGTTATCATCGATTCGTATGAGCGGTAGGAGTTATTACTGCTGCCCTTACACAGTTCAGTAGCTTCGCTACTCTCCATTCACTGAGCAGCCAAGCTATTCGGGGACCTAGAAGACATTGGTGGAAGGTGCCTCGCAAATAAAAGTAAATTGTTAATACGGTGGGAGTTTACGTAACGGTGTGTATCTTGCTCTGCGGTGATGTTCGGCATGATGTCCCCCGCGCGTACGCTCGCCCGCCTTCACCCACGGCGCACTGACCGGCGTGGCGCGACATATATGTTTTACAGCAGGGCGTCTCTTTAAAAAAGTGCGCATGTGTCACGGCCGTTCGTCCGGCTTTGTGAGCCCGTCAATAATGGAGCTCCCGCTGCACACAAGACCGAGGCCGACGCCTCTCATCTTTCCACTTTATTTATTTCGCTTTCGTACCTGCAGACGCCAGCGCGTGTGTTTGTCCATCGATGTGTGTCTTTCTTTGTCATATGCGTGCGGGCGGTGATGCAATGCGAATGTCTGGCCGGGGCACGCCAGCAACAGACTTGGCTGGACGCAGCGGTAATCGGAAACAAGGGCGCAGAGGCAAACACGGAATGGAAAAAAAAAAATTTGCCATTTTTGCTTTGCTCCACGCTGCAAGAGTTAAAGGTGCAGCCCTGCAATCGCTCTGCTCATGCCACTGCTGCCAGAAGGGCCTCAACTAGAGGGGGCGATCAAGCTCGCGAGAGCCCCTCTGGGAGAACAGCGTCTTTGGCCGAGCTCTTCCACGCTGGTCGGACGTGCTGGAAGGAGTGGGAGTGTACCCACACGTTACCCCCCCCCCCACCGCACACCGACCTGCCGAGCGACAAACGTCGCGTGCCCAGTTCCATTGCAGGGGTGGACGGGGATTTAAAAATAATCTTTGCCCGCGGCTTCAACTGTGCCACGTCGAGATATGTAAACCGACGACCCTCTGGATGTGAAGGGTTCCAGTCCGTTGTTAGCCGCGCCACGCCACTGCAGCACCCCCCCCCCCCCACTTCACGCTGTAACGATGCAAAATAATCGCAGCGTTTGTTGGCTACGTTTGAGATTATGGCGATCCGCTACTCGTGTCAAGAATGGCTGACTTCAATGAATGCATGCATTGAAGTCTTTTTTTGTTGCACGAAAATGTATCTCATCGTGAGGCTTGTTGGTATTGTATGTAAGCAATATGCTCACGTTCCTTGAAACGCAGAGAATAGACATAGGAGAGAATGGGAGAGAGACTGATACAAATGAGGCGGTGCAAACGATACCGTGTAGAATCTATTGATTCATCATTGGTTTATTTTGGGTTAGGCCATGTAAAAGTGTGTGTCTTAGAACCTCCTCCACCCGACACGGCCGATAAATTAAAATGCCGTGTGAATCGAACGTGCCCGATATATGCCTGCTTCAGCAGTGTTGCCGGTGTTGTTGTTGGAGAGTGAATGTTGTGAGAGTGATCTCACAATATTGACATGGATAGCGACGTTTCACTGGAGATTTCATCCAGCATCGTCAGGTTGTTCTTAACAGGAGCTCATATCTGTGCATGTATGTTGAACTTCCTTTGTACCACAAGTAGCCAACCATACTAATCGGAGGTGCGGGTATATGTGAGTATCTGCGTCTCAGCGTGGGTCTGTGTGAGTCTCTGGGTCTTAGTGCGGGTCTCCATGAGTCTCTGGGTCTTAGTGCGGGTCTCCATGAGTCTCTGGGTTTTAGTGTGGGTCTATGTGAGTCTCTGGGTCTTAGTGTGGGTCTGTGTGAGTATGGATCTAAGTGTGGGTCTATGTGAGTCTCTGGGTCTTAGTGCGGGTCTATGTGAGTCTGGGTCTAAGTGTGGGTCTATGTGAGTCTCTGGGTCCTAGTGTGGGTCTATGTGAGTCTCTGGGTCCTAGTGTGGGTCTATGTGAGTCTCTGGGTCTTAGTGCGGGTCTATGTGAGTCTGGGTCTAAGTGTGGGTCTGTGTGAGTATCTGGGTCTAAGTTTGGGTCTATGTGAGTCTGGGTCTAAGTGTGGGTCTATGTGAGTCTCTGGGTCCTAGTGTGGGTCTATGTGAGTCTCTGGGTCTCAGTGTGGGTCTATGTGAGTCTCTGGGTCTAAGTTTGGGTCTATGTGAGTCTCTGGGTCTTAGTGCGGGTCTATGTGAGTCTCTGGGTCTAAGTTTGGGTCTATGTGAGTCTCTGGGTCTTAGTGCGGGTCTATGTGAGTCTGGATCTAAGTGTGGGTCTGTGTGAGTATCTGGGTCTCAGTGTGGGTCTTTGTGAGTCTCTGGGTCTAAGTTTGGGTCTATGTGAGTCTCTGGGTCCTAGTGTGGGTCTATGTGAGTCTCTGGGTCTCAGTGTGGGTCTATGTGAGTCTCTGGGTCCTAGTGCGGGTCTGTGTGAGTCTCTGGGTCTTAGTGCGGATCTATGTGAGTCTGGATCTAAGTGTGGGTCTACGTGAGTCTCTGGGTCCTAGTGTGGGTCTGTGTGAGTCTCTGGGTCTTAGTGCGGATCTATGTGAGTCTGGATCTAAGTGTGGGTCTACGTGAGTCTCTGGGTCTAAGTGTGGGTCTGTGTGAGTCTCTGGGTCTTAGTGCGGATCTATGTGAGTCTGGATCTAAGTGTGGGTCTACGTGAGTCTCTGGGTCTTAGTGTGGGTCTGTGTGAGTATCTGGGTCTTAGTGCGGATCTATGTGAGTCTGGATCTAAGTGTGGGTCTACGTGAGTCTCTGGGTCTAAGTGTGGGTCTGTGTGAGTCTCTGGGTCTTAGTGCGGGTCTATGTGAGTCTGGATCTAAGTGTGGGTCTACGTGAGTCTCTGGGTCCTAGTGTGGGTCTATGTGAGTCTCTGGGTCTCAGTGTGGGTCTATGTGAGTCTCTGGGTCCTAGTGCGGGTGCATGTGAGTCTCTGGGTCTTAGTGCGGATCTATGTGAGTCTGGATCTAAGTGTGGGTCTACGTGAGTCTCTGGATCTAAGTGTGGGTCTGTGTGAGTCTCTGGGTCTTAGTGCGGATCTATGTGAGTCTGGATCTAAGTGTGGGTCTACGTGAGTCTCTGGGTCTTAGTGTGGGTCTGTGTGAGTATCTGGGTCTTAGTGCGGATCTATGTGAGTCTGGATCTAAGTGTGGGTCTACGTGAGTCTCTGGGTCTAAGTGTGGGTCTGTGTGAGTCTCTGGGTCTTAGTGCGGATCTATGTGAGTCTGGATCTAAGTGTGGGTCTATGTGAGTCTCTGGGTCTAAGTGTGGGTCTGTGTGAGTCTCTGGGTCTTAGTGCGGATCTATGTGAGTCTGGATCTAAGTGTGGGTCTACGTGAGTCTCTGGGTCTAAGTGTGGGTCTGTGTGAGTATCTGGGTCTTAGTGCGGGTCTATGTGAGTCTCTGGGTCTAAGTGCGGGTCTATGTGAGTCTGGATCTAAGTGTGGGTCTGTGCGAGAGTTTAACCCTCAACTCTCCTGGTCGCCGCAGTGAGGCTCCGCCACACTTGGCATGGGGGGTCACGCGTTCGAGCCTGTGGTGAACAGATAATGGGGGAGCAGGACTTGCCATTGGGGTAGGATTCTTAGGGAAGAGAGGGAGGCAGCTGGAGGAAGTCGCTTGAGTGACGAGTGACCTTAAAGCCTGCGCGTGGCTTCTGCTGGACAGGTCGTGGCCAAACGTGAGGTTTTCGGCAGGGAGGCAGGCAGGCAGGCAGGGAGGGAGGGACGGAGGGAGGCCAATTAGGGAGTCCTTCCCTCCCGCTGGTGCTGTCAGAGTCATTAAATATGCATTCCGCTGGAATGAGGGGACAGGTGTGTGGAGAAGAGTGGGTCATTGACGGGCCCAATGGGGTAGAGACATTTGTCTTCTCGGGTCAATGACACCTTCTGCTTGTTGAATTGAAGATGTTCCATCTCTCTAGTTCCGTTACCGTGAAATTGGACACACAAACTAGCGGGTGTCATGATTTGTCCTCCCAGGAACGCGATACGATCTAATAATCAGTGTGATTTTCTGTCCGAATGACGACGACGACAACAACTTATACGAGGTGGGCTGTGGGTCGGGGACGGTGGGGAGAAGCAAGGGAAAGCGGAGAGGGAATCGGGAAAGAATAGGAAGTGAGATGGTAGAGGGGCGGGTCGGTTCACAGTCCAGTTAACGAATCAAATTGGTTAAGAATCGACAAAGGGAGCCCAACACCTCATCTACCATGAGTGCACCCTGCAGCAGAGCCCCTAAATCGATATATATATATATTTTCAACATTGTGGTGAATATAGTGGCCTCTAGTGAATACAGGGGTCATGTGAGAATATACTGCATACAATATGTACGAATCATAAATCAGTCAATCCTCCTCCACCAGAATTCTATTAGGAAGCACAATATTTATTTATTCCTATGAGGAAGCTGCTGATTTTGTGTTTAGTTTGTTGTCCTTCCACTGTACCTCCGATTAGCACGGTTGGCTACATACAGTGCGAAATACGTTCTACATACACAACATACGAGCGATTTGGTGCAAGTATTGCTAACTTAGCCAATCGATATTAGTCATGAATCGATTAATCGTACCACCACCTCAATATACATTTGACAATAAGAATTACACTTTTCCCAATACTTCATTTATATAAAGTAGTTACAGGTTAATGCCCAGCTTTGCAATAAGATTGCTCATGCCACTGCTGGCAGAAGGGCCTCCACTGGGCACTTACTCAAGTGGTATTTGGCCTCCTCTTCCACGCTGACCAGACGTGTTGGAAGAAGTGAACGCACCCACACTTTAAACTCGCCGTACGCAAACCTGCCAATCGACAAACTGCGGGTCTGCTCGTTTATACCGCTGGCCGGAGAGAGGCGGTGACGGGAGGATTTTTAAAAACTTGAACCATCGTTTCAACCGCTGTACCAGGAGATCGAATTGAACTGGCGACTTTGTGGTTTGCAAGTCCAGTGGCCTAACCATGGCGCAACTGTGGCAGCTCCCTTACTTCGTGTGTACGTACGCTCGTGATGCCTGTACGAGCAATAAGTGAGGGTGGAATTAACAAACCGCGCTTATTTAACAAAATAATATTGACAAGTACGGGGGGGTCTTTAATAACCCAGTCTTCAAGCCCCACTCTCGCTGAGTTTAAACAGAAACGTTTTAGTTATCCCCGTGTGGAATTCCGTGTGTTGCCATAGATTTCTGGAGTGATAACGTCCCTTCCCCCCAACACAACGGCCAATGTGTGAGGAATTTTCGAATGGTGTCAAGAGGGCCCTCGACTCTGCCTCACTGCACAGTGGTTTCTCGCCCGTGGTCGAGCGGTCAGGTGGCTCGGCCGTGGAGCGAGCGGCAGAGCGAGCGGCTCGCAAACCCTGAAAGTTTGCGAGTTAAAATCCTGGTTGTGCGTGTCGGCTCAGCCCATCCTTCCGCCATACCTTCCTGGGTCAATAAATTGTGCCATCCACATTGTGGGAAAGTCAACGGTAGTTGTCCATTTGGATGGACTCTCACCCGCCACCATAGTAATGGGACATTTACACAATCATTGACTCAGGAGCATAAATGGCAGATGATCACAAATGCCTCGGCTCACTTTGAAGTCAATCGGAAGGCTGGTTTAGTTTCTTTATAAAAACTCAAAGCTGTGTTTCAATGCTTGGCCAAGATCAGGGCCCCGGATTGACTTAGAGGCTTTCGGGGCCTCCGATTTTGAGGGCCAACCAAAGAAATATCCACAGCTGCTTAATGGTTGAAATGCACCAGCGTAGCATTGATGAATCCTATTTTCTGGTAATTAAAATAACGACATCACTTTGTGTTCTACTGCCAATAATGTGCCGAAATTAAAATAATGTTGTTCATTTCGACTTTGATTTAGCTTTCAAACTCAGATATCAACAACCAATGGAGCGTTTGCCATGGGCCATGGGAGGCAGCATAACAGTCGAAGGGAAATAATAGAATATGCAAAAAAACGATAACTGGAAAGCCCCGGGCCTCCTTCGAACTTCATATGGCTCTGCCCTGAGCCGCTACCCTAAAGTTGGCCGTATAATCGCTTGACGACCCTCCGTTACTCGCAAGCGGAGCTGTAATGTGCGTACGGCGGCTCTCGGGGAGCTGAGCTTTTGCGCGTCGGTTTATTATTGTTGTCTGTTTCGCTTTTCTCGTCCGTGGGGAGAAAACGTCATCAAAATGTGGCAATTAAGAAGAGGAGCGCGAGTGAGCCGGGGGGGGGGAACGCATAAACATGCCCCATTTAATGTTTTCGGTTGTTTTCCTTCCCTGGTGGTGGCACACGAGGACTTTCACAAGGTCAAGGGTAGGTAATGAAAAGGGGCATACTATTTTTTTATCTTACCAGGTAGTAAGGCCCACTGAGCTTTATTGCTCTTTTTCAGAAGTGACCTAGCTATCACAAATGGTAGCCCAACGAAGTGATTCATCGTGTGGACATTTATAGCAGCCAAATACTCTAAACGCACGTTGATTTCAAATGTGGAGGGGAAAAAACCACAGGACCCGGAGAAAAATCCACGCGGCCACGGGGAGAACTTCAAATTTACAGCAGGCTTTTTATTTATTTAAAGCTTTCGTGACTGCAGGGATTCATAGCCTTGGTTCTTTCGGTAAAGTCACGTAGAAGGGAAATAATAAAATAATACAAAATAAAACATAATAAAATTTCGATTTAAAGCTTTCGTGACTGCAGGGATTCATTTCCTTGGTTCTTTCGGTAAAGTCACGTAGAAGGGAAATAATAAAGTAAAAAAAATCTTTCATTGGTTTATATTTTTATTGTTTTATTATTTCCCTTCTACGTGACTTTACCGAAAGAACTTCGAATATACAGCAGGCGTCGGGGTCGGGATCGGGATCGAACCCACAACCTCCTATTCTTAGGTTTTTTTCGGTAAAGTCACTTAGGTCAAAAATTAAAATTAATAAAAGTAAAATAAAAAATGAAACCTCCTGTATACCGAGCGAGGGGGGAGGTAACATCTCGTCACAGTGACGCCCGTGAAATACGCCTGAATGGCGCCCATTCAAGCACACACTGCTTGACTGGCAGCAAATCTCGCGTGGATTTTTGCAGCTCATTCGCCACAAGCGGAGTGCGGGCCCACCGACTGCCGCTGGTATATATATATATTTTTTGTTACCAACTTGACGGCGTGATGAAAAAATTGCACCCGCTGTGGTTTGTTTGGCAGTGTCCACCCCCCCCCCCACCCCCCGTTTTTTTACCCTCGGAAGTTAACGTTGTCTGGTCGCGAGTTTTCCGCAGTGAAAACGTCTAGACAAAGCCCCCACCCCTCGCCCCCCCCCCCCCCCCCCTGTGCCCCCTGCAATCAGAATTCTCCCGTTGCAAGCGAACCGGTTTTCTCAATTCCATTTCGCCGAGCCGAAGTCTTCTCGGGAATTGCGTTCAGTCTGCTTGCGCGTCAATTGAGTTGAGAGCGAGTGACACAATTTCGTTGTGTGGATGCCGCAGAAAAACCGATGACCCCCATCGCTGCAATGTAAAAACATCTCGAGACCACTAGCCCAGGTGGTGCTGATGCGGCTGTGACCCGTCATAGTTTCTAATGCGCTGACTAACCCATCCTCGTACGCTATCTTATCATGCTGCAGAGCACTAAGAAAACAGTCCCTGCCTTGCCGCTTTGAGTAGAACTCGTTGCCAGATGTCGGATTATGCCGTAGACAAAACCTCCGACTGCATATTTAGCGAGCGGTGCGCCCGCTTCTGCCTGAGAACGGCAAAAGAAAGAGGACATCAAAGTAAATAAAGAAAAGTTATCTCCCTGGCGGAAAATTCCTACCTTGCCCTGTCTGTCTGTCAAGCCCAGCGGTGATTGTGCGGCAGTAATCCGAGTGGGCTGTGTGCGTGTGTGGGGTGCGCGTGAGCACGGCGTGTTAGGGGCCATCCATTGAGTAGGAATGCTAAAATCTGTCAAAACTCGACCCCCCTCTCTGTACGCACGCGGACTTTTTAAACCCCCCCCCCCCACCTGCGTACGTACAGCCTGACGCACCCCCCCCCCCCCCCCCATAATCCTATAGAACGGCCGATGTTTAATCCACGCAGGATTAATAATATGAACGTGTTTAAGCAAACAGTCCACCGCCGGACTATCTAACTCATTTGAAGGCCGATGTCGACAAATTATTATCAAGGCTTCACCCCCCACCCCCCCTGTTTCCTATGCGTACATTGTCAGTAGACCCCCCCCCCCCCATACGCAAGCTACACATTTGGATTACCCCTCCTCTTCCCCCCCTCTCCCCCCTCTCCCCCCCACCCTCCCCCTTCTCCCCCCCTCTCCGCCTCCCCCCCTCTCCCCCCTCTCCTTCCCCCCTCCCTCCCCTATCCCCCCCTCTCCCCCCTCTCCTCCCCCCCTCCCTCTCCCCTCCCCTATCCCCCCCCCTCTCCCCCCTCTCCTCCCCCCCTCCCTCTCCCCTCCCCTATCCCCCCCCCCTCTCCCCCCTCTCCCCTCCCCTATCCCCCCCCCCCTCTCCCCCCTCCACGCGTACGTACTGAGTGGATGGCTCCAAAACTCGCGTCGCATCCAGCAGCATCGCGTAAACTCCACCCTGCCGTGCACACGCACACACCACCACCCCTTCCCCGCGCACACACGCAGCCTACCCCCGCCCCCCTCTCTCTCTCTCTTCCTCCGCCGCCTCGGTTCTCATAAGTGGTTGGTCGCGTTGCTCTCCAGGGGCAGAGTCGCGCGTGCAGTGAACTCGGAATGGTCTGAAGCCTCTCGGCTGGCGAGCGGATTGGGAGGGGGGGACGTGCCTCCTCCTCGCTTTTGCCGCTCGCTAAATCGGTCTTCAAGTCCGAATCATTTCCAGGCTACTTATTCCGATGATTATTTTGCTTTCGGCTCGGTGAGTGGTGGTGGTGGTGGTGTTGGTGTTGGTCGTCGTCGTTGGGGTTGCCCTAACTTTTCACTCAACTCCCAAGTTTGCGTCCGTCCTGCACCGGATCGCGTTCGGCGATGATGGACATGAACATCATCTCCAGGTTTGCCCGCGCCACGCGATTTGTGTTTTTTTGTTTTCCTCGGCGTCGCGTTAAACTCCGCTGCGCTGCGCTCCGTGCCGGGTGCTGAGCGAGGAGGGGAGCGAAGGGGGGAGCAAGGGGGGGAGCAGGGGGGAGGGAGCAAGGGGGGGGAGAGCAGGGGGGGAGCAAAGGGGGGAGCAGGGGGGGGGCGAGGGTTGAGCGAGGGTTACGGGGGGTTGCGTTGCTGTCCTCGGATAAAATTGTGTTGGGGGGGGGGACTCGGTTGTCTGGTGGGGAGGGTGTGTGGGTAGTGGGGGGCGGCAGGGGGAGGGGGCCGTGGGGGTCAGGGGAAGGAGGGGGGGGGCTGGGGAGCGGCTGCATCTGCAGCAGCAGCAGCAGCTCGTGTGTTCGCCATAATCCCAGGCGTGTGCGTAGCCGACGGCCGTTTTGCCCGTTTCACATTCCAAGATTTCCCCCCCCCTCCAAATCCCTTTTATTCCCTTGGGTGTTTTTCTTTTTGCACGGTTATAATTCTCCGTGCGTGTCTGTGCGTGCGTGTGTGTCTTTGTGGTTCTTGCCCACATGCACATATGTAAGTGCCCACTGGAGTTGATGGTATGGGCACCTGCAGTATGAAATCCTATGTCCTGCGCATATTTGTTTTTAAGCATCTCAGTGTGATTTCTTCATGCTTTGGTTTATTTGTCTACAATGCTCTTTTGCTTCACTGCCAAGAGTTGCGGGTGCTTTATTTATGATGCAATTATAGCAGCATGGGCCAGACATGTAATGATTATAATGTTGTGCTTACGACTAATGACAAATATCGTGGTGATTTTTGCCTAACTCTGCATGCGGTAGAGACGTAGATGCTGAAAGGGTTGTAATTGTCTTTATTTTCATGGAGCTAACACAAACTGCTCATCCAGGCAAGCAGTAGCACGGTGAGTGAGCGAACTGTGCTATGAACCCTGAGTTTGAGTCCTGACCATGACTAACATCAGTGGCGTGTGATGTCTGAGCCAGTACTGGGCCACCCTTTTCACCAACCCACACTAACCAGCGTGGTGAAGTATGGTCAAAAGCCGTCATGACTGGTATGGTATGGGAAGGCCTTCTTCAAGCGGTGTATTGAAAATGGGATGTAAATTATTTTTTGTGATAACCGCATAAAGTGGAACATTATGGACCATAGTCCAACCTATTTTGAGATCAATTATCTTCATTCCTCTAACTACAGTCAGATGGCCCGAGCAATGAGTGATTGGCTGGCTTCTGAAGAAGTGAGTGGGAAGATGTGATTTCATTCTAGATTTGAAGCTTTCGTGACTGCAAGGATTCATATTCTTAGGTTTTTTCGGTAAAGTCACGTAGGTAAAACATTAAAATTAATAAAAGTAAAATAAAATAAAAATCACGACGTTTCGGAGGCAACACAAGCTTCCGTCTTTATTTTACTTTCATTAATTTTAATGTTTTACCTACGTGACTTTACCGAAAAAACCTAAGAATATGTGATTTCATGACAGGTTGAACCTGTAAACCGGCACTCGAGAGAGGCAAGCCGTTCACCGAACTGAATCGTTAACATGAATTATCTTAAAACAAGTCCAATAAGTATTTTAAATTTCTTCAAAAGAAGAAATATATAATGAGGGACGTTTCGGGCAATAGCCCTTTTTCATAGGGCATACATCGAGAGGTCAGAGAGAGAGAGAGAGTCGATAGGAGTTGGAGATATAAATATCAACGGGGGTGATGCGGCTTAAATCTGCGCTGACGAGTGCGGTGAAGTACAATCAAACAAAGCCCTGATCGGCAAAGCATGGAGAGAGAGAGGCCTTTTATGCACAAGTGGATTGACAAAGGGCTGTAATGTTATCAGAATTATAGACATACCCTGAGAACTAAACTACTTTTGCTCCCCTGAGAATTAATATTCTTGCAATAGTTGAATGTTAAGATAATTCGCGTCTTTTTTTTTTCGTGAGCTCTACGCCAAAGATTGCTGCCGTTATCGAATGCCCCCGATGAGGTTTTTCCGGGACTTTTGTTGTGAGCAAGTTATTGGTGTAATGGGGATATTTTGCAGTCAGTCCATGGGAACTTGACCAAAAACAAAAGGTTGCTTAATCTTAGCTTCCTTATCTACTTCCGCCCCCGGCATCACAAAGCTTCAGTTTGAACTCCGTACGTTGCGCCCACCCCGTTCCTCACATCGCCCACACACTCACCATGGCCCCTCCCCTCCCTCCATCCCCCGCGACTAGATAATTCCTCGTCACAGCCATCTCTTAGACACACTTAAGCGGTTGTGCTTTCACTACGTTGTCCCCACCTGAAGAAGGACGCTTGTGTTGCGCCCGAAACGTCGTGATTTAATTTAGTTGTTTTCATTTATTTGATTTGATTTTTTTTTACCTACGTGACTTTGCCGAAAAAACCAAAAAGTACAACAAAAAAACTCCGAGGAATCTAAAGACAAGCCGACGTCAGGAAATGTAACATGAGAAGAGCCAGATCGAGAGAGATCGACGAACAGATACTTGATTATAATTGAGCTGATGAGACAGGCAGATAAATAGGCAGACGGACACGTGTATTGACGGGCAGAGACAAAGGTTCCTCGTGGTATGATACTCTCCCCATTATTTCTGCGCTATGATATTTAGTTACCAGCCACTGCCCTGAGGCATAAATCTATATCAAATAAACATTGCTGCCTATTCTCTTCGACCACTTTGGCTTTTTTCCCCCCAAAGGTGCCAGATTTCTGAGACAGATTGCAGCGCAGAGACTTCTGCATTTAGTTTGGCCTTTTGATGAATTCTACAGAGAGGTTTTAAGCCTTTGTGCATTGATACATTTTTATTTTACAAGCGGATTCCTAGGCATAACTGCATTTGGTATCTTCGCATATAATAATACACATGTTATTGTTTTAGTCCTTCCGCCTAGTAGCTTTCCAGGCCAATCTTATTAAGCAGCAAATGCAGAAGCGAGCAAAACTGTGGGATGGTTTCCATCTTTCAGGGTCTCATCAGCAGAATCAGGCTTCTTAAACACATATTTGGCTTACCCGACATTATTGGCTAGCAGGCCCTCTTCAACACAAAAAAAGCTATATTGCATATACATTTTTTGCATGGTAACAGAGCTTGTTTTTCATTTAAAGGGAGTGTATCAGAACAAGGAGGAGAGGGTGGCACTAATCCTGCATCTGATTTGAGAATACTCCACATACTTGTTGCTGTTGCCCCGATTTGTTCTCATCTCCCAAGTGCGTACCCCTTGTTTCTTCAGCTGTCGCCCGTTCCCCCCTTCAACCTTGTTTGAAATCCTGTTACTCGATAGGCCACGGGAGGAAAGGGAGAGAGAGTGTGGGGGGGGGGAGGGGGGCGCAGTGAGCGTTCACGCCTCGAGTATCTACGCTCAACAATTTGTGGAGTTTCTTGGTTCTTTCGGTAAAGTCACGTAAATAGAAAACAAAAAAATGTAAAAAGACCGCTTGTGTTGCGATCGAAACGTCGTGGGTTTTTTGCTTTTATTATTTTCAACGTATTCTTTTATTTTTATTATTTTTATTTTGTTTTATAATTCTTTTTTTCTATTTTCGTGACTTTACCGAAAGAACCAAAATTATAAGTTCGTGGAGTAGTGTCCCAGGAATTGTTCTCAAATGCCAGCTTTGACTCCCTGCCGTACACCCCCCCCCCCTCACCCTCTAACCCGTTTAGTTTTCATTTCATTCTTTCACGTTCACCCGACGTCGGCGTGCTTTTAGCGCGTTGTACCATTTACCTGTTTCACATCTGAGTGGCGAATGACGGAGAGCCCGAGAGTGCGGCGGGGATGCCCGGCGGCACTGGCAGCGTGAGAAACCCCACAGACTTCACGGCTCAACTTGTGACTCACAAAATGGAAATAAGACCGTAACGGCAGCACGGAAGCTACTTCCTCGTTGACATGAAGTGCAATCGGCGTGAGAGTTTGCGACCCACGCGGAAACCTTTGCTGTTATTATTGCTCGCCTCCGTGGGAAACAGAAACTCACAGATTGACCGCAAGATTCGACCAATGTTCGCAAGAAGAATAAGAAGAGGCTGTTGTGACAAACGCACGACCCAACCTGAAATCCGCATCGGAGAGCTTCGAGTGAAAACGGTTAAAGCCAGCAGTGTACGCAAAGCAAACACGTGCTCATCTTAAATGGGACACGCTTTGAAGGGTTTTTCAATAGACCGGAGTCAGCTCTTGTCAGGATAAAGTGATAGGGCTTGTCGCTGGGTATGTAAAGATAAATAAATGGCACTGTTTTCCCCTAGACTGGTGCCAGGTGCTGTCAGAGGACTCTAATGTTGATCGATTTTTTTCCACCTCGCATAGCACGTTCACTCTTATTTTGTCACGCAGACGTGTGCGCAAAGCTCATCTCATGTGGGGTTCCGCGGTGGTGAGATGTTAACTACCTCGCCTGGTATACAAGGAGGTCATGGGTTCGATCCTGTCCCTGATGCCTGTATATTTGGAGTTTGTGTGTGTCTCTCTCCCCGTGGTCGCGTCGATTTTTCACCAGGTCCTCTGTTTTTTTCCCTCCACATTTAGAAACATACGTTTAGAGTATTTTGGCTGCTATAAATTCCCACATGATGAGCCACTTCGTTAAGTTATCATTTGTGGCCAGGTCGCTTCTGAAAAATAGCTACGTAGCTGAGTGGACCTTGCCTGGTAAAATAAAAAAAATAGTTTTCATCTCGAAGTATTGTTTATTTTACCCGAGCTTAATTTGCATCGATGCAAACACTTGTTCCAACATTTTAAATTATCTATCAATTCTTAGATCAGGCTCTTCATAGCCCTTCTCGGAATCGTAATGTTACAATCAAATCTGCCAAGCTCAAGCGGGAAGGGATGGCGAAACAAACAGACATTCGTATGATGCGGAGATGTGGTCTCGTCACCTGCAAAGTTTATTCCGCGCAAGATGAAACGTCAATAATGTGTGAACACAAACTAAACAAACACTCACCTACACAAACGGGCGACTCGGACACACGTTGTGTGGGATATCTGCGATTTCATTGACACGTCTCAAGCGTTTTTCTAAAAACCAAGTAGCGGCTGCGAAATAACATGTATTTGTGTTTTAAGAAAAATGCCCAGTTTGCAGTGTCCTGCATACGCTCAACTTTACACGGTGTCATTTTCAGGTAAACCCATCTATTCACGGAAACCCTTATTTCCAGCGAGAGTGTGTGTGTGTGTGTTTTCTGTTTTGTTGGTATTGCCGCCAGTACGTGGACGCATGTCAGGTGCGCGCACCTGCTGTGATTACAGCCTCCGTGTTTAGTGCAGCCGAGGCCAAAGAGACGGAGGGGGGGCAGTGATTTGCCCAACAGGCAGCAGCTACAAATCATACCTGAGGTTTCGCAGTGACACGTGCAGCAATAGGTGGCAGCAGCAAGCAGCAGCAGCAGCAGCTGTGATTGGCACCTTTGATTTAGTAAAAAATGGGACACTTAAAACACCATGGGATTATTTGGCCTGAAAAAGCTCCCCCAGCGTAAATGACAAAAATGCGGTTTGCACGGTTTGCATATTCCCTCGTCTGACTTGTCGTTATCAGGCACCTGGGCAACACCTCCTGCAGCTAGACGGAACTAATGAGAGAGACATCCCACACAATCGGGCAGTGGGGGGGGATTCAGGTTGGGCAGCTTGATTCAGGAAGCGGTACCTGGTAGAATCAAACGCCTCAAGCGACAGGAGGAACGCTGCTGTGGTGTAACGGTTTAGCCGCACCTAGACTTGCAATCGAAGAGGTCAGCAGTTCAATTCCATCTCCCGGCACAAGATTTGCTGCAAGTTTCTTAGATCCCTCGCCCGCCTTCCGTCCACGCAGCGGGTGGTGTCTTGCCAGCGTGGAAGAGTAGGCCAAATACCGTCGCGAGAGGCTTTGTGGAGCTCCCTCTCGTGAGGGCCCCACAGTACCGTGATAAAGAACACCCAATCCTGCTGCTCCTTTGCCTTTACGTTGATATAAATTGGAACACAGCGGTGTAGCGATGCTACGGTGGATCAATTCATGTTATTTGTCACGCTCATGACACACACGTGGGACCGCGTGTGTAAGAATCGTTTTTTTTTCTCTTCCTGATTTTGTTTACCTTGCACGGCATGTGTTCTGCGCAACGCTCTGCGTGCCACATGGGTACAATGTCAAGAAAGGAATGGATTCTTCAATGAATGTACTACCTTAAACTTTGATCATGAATTACATCTCGACGGACAACTTATTTGTTTAGGAACCGCTGTTTGTATTTCGTTTGTTGGCACATCCGATGAGCACAGTTTGGCTATGCGTGGTGCGAAAGAAGTTCGACGCACATACAATTAAATCACCAGAAAGTGGCATGGGAGTGCAAGTCGATTCACCCCAAATTGGCAGCTCTTTAATTTTTTTCTCTTTGAGATGTTTTACGTAACGACCCAAGAATTAAGCAAAAGCGCCGTTCCGTATGTTGACTTATCAGTCTACTGTATTTGTTATTTGTTCATATATTCATTTAATGATCAGCTATTACTCTTACCCAATAACTAGGATTTACATACGGTATTGGAATTTTACCAAGAGCAAATTTAGTTGTTGTAAGTTTCCAACGAAGTAAAATGTTTTGAACACCAGGGCTGGCAGGGTGGAGGGGGTTGAGTGGACATCAAAGGAAAGGGGGAGACGCAGGGAGAGTTGGCCAAACTGGATCTTACTTTGGCGTCACAACATGGCCATTGGTGGATGGTACCCATTCGCGTGGGGTGTTGTTATTCACTCTGATGAAAGGCTGCATATGGAATTAAAATAATCGTCCGCACCGTTGGCTCGGAGTCGCGTATGATTAAAAGCCTGTCGAAACATTTCTCCTTTTGAAAAGTTATTGCCGTCGGAAAAAAAAAACTATAAACCCGTTTAATCGCGCTGTTCGGCAGCCGCCTCGGTCGGGTCGTCGTGTCTGTAAAATTCCAGTGGTTAATGCCGCACACTTTGCAGGTGGCTTTCGGAGCTACAGTATTCTCTGCACTACAAGATGCGTTCCGTATTTTAAACCGATGGTTGGCGAGTGTGTTGTAACATCAGGAGAACACGTTGTCTGCCCGTGCGACGCATTTTGATAGCAGCCGTTCAGAATCGTATTCTGGAAGAGCGCGGTCCATAGTACCGTGCACTCCCCATTTATGAAAACCACTTTTTTTTTCCTCTTCCATGCCCCACCAAAGTCTTGGGGGGTGCACCTTATAATCCAGACAATTCGGTGTAACGTCTTGCGTCAAACGCCGGCCCCCCCCCACGTGCAGGCTAGCTCGGCGAAAACCACTTTTCTGCAGGGTCAAGGTACTCACCAGACCTGCACCTTTTAACAATCGGACACTCCAGTCTCTGTAGTTTCTCCACAGTGAAATTAGGTCGAGTGGCAACGGTTAACATTTGCACGCTGCGCCGGTACGCTTACGGGCAAACGATTTGTTGTTTGGAATAGTAGTTTCAACTCCCAACTAAAAAAAACAAATTTGGATTACCACGGTTAAGCTGAGCAGTGCCGTATACAAGCGACATCGTTAAGCAGGGCAACTTGCGGTGTAAACACCACAGTGAATAATAGGCCCCTGCGCACGGGGGTCAGGCCCCACTTCACTGGAGAGGCATCGTTAGACTGCTCTCATACGCTGGCCAATACGGGCTGGAAGAGATTTTCGCCGAGCATGGATTTTTACCTTCAATTATATATGGGGTCGAGACTTCTGAGATGCGAAAAACCAGGACACACCTTAGGAAGAAGAATATCTCTCAGTACCGGAAGAGGGGGAGAACTATGCCCATTGTATTCTTGGTTCTTTCGGTTAAGTCACGTAGAAGGGAAAAAAAATATTATTGTTTCATTATTTTTTTATTTTTTTATTTCCCTTCTACGTGACTTTACCGAAAAAAACAATAATATGAATCCCTGCAGTCACGAAAGCTTTAAATAAAAATGTATGCCCATTGTGTTGAGCAGTGTATAATTGCGTAACTGGGAAGACTTACAGATTTTAGGAGGACGGCTGCCACTAAAAGAGAACAATCATGGGGAATCCAGGATGGGTGGCATCCCTCCCGAATTTCCACTAAGCAGAGAGAGAGAGGCTATGGTGGGTGCATAATTACGCCCCGTGCTTTAAGCGCACCCTTGCTAGGAATTGAACCTCACGCTTCTGGGTCGTGAGCTTGGCAGGGTGCCACCACTCCATTAGTGTGGCAGATCAGTGCAGGCGGGCACACAAATCACCGAAGAGGTGACGTTGAAAACATTTTTTTATTTTCATTACAAAGGCAGTTTTTTTTCTCTCTCCAGCTAATTACTTGCACAATTTTGTCCCTTGTCACCAAGTATAAATAGCCCATCCAATTATAGTCTCTTTCTTTCCTCTAAATAAAGGTTTAAATCTTTTATGAGAAAAAGTGCATGTGGGTTTTTTTTTTTAAACATTCACCCACGCCACTTGAAAAATAGGCTCATTAATGTTGACTGCTCCCATTTATAATTGAACCCAACTAAGTCAAACCACAGCGATGCTATATATATTCAAATACAATGTACAACTTTTCGTCAATCCAATGTTGGCTGAAGATCGAAAAGATCCATAAGAGGTTTTTGTTGGGTTAGATAGCGTGCGTAAGTATAAAATGTGTCGTTAAACCCGCCACCACCCGACACGGCCAGTTTAGTAAGGTTTGTCACGTCAACAAAACCTGCCAATTAGTTACTAGTTCAGCACTAACTGGTGTCGCAAATATTGTTTACCCAGATTTCACCGTCCTGGTTATTTAAGGTTGGGAAAAGTGCGGAGACCAATCCCGCTTCAGATACCACTCCCCACTGTATGTTAGCCGCAGCGAGGATCAAACTTAAGGTGACTTGGTTTATCGTGCAGTGTTTTAACTATTGAGACGCCACTTACCCCCTTATATATGTACAATATGTTCTTGATGTAAATGTTAACTGTGACTTGGAATCGAACTGATGTCGCCAGCTTCGCTAAGCACTGCAACAATTATCTTGCCGTTAATTAATGTGCGTTAAATGCTTTATAAATAAACATTACATTTTCATTGTCATATATTTTTTTCTCCAAGAATGCATAGTCCGCATGCTGTACAACAACTCACCTCGAGTGAGTTGCTTGTCCTTGCAAGGTTTACAAACTCCGAGAGATGTTTAACTGCCTTCTGCACTGTTTGTTTTGTGAAGGACGATACAAAAAGCTGTTCTTGTAAAAGTCGGTTCAATTCCTTACTGCCAGTCATTCTTGACAAACACTGCCGTAAAATCAGAATATGTATACAGCTCTTTGGTTCTTTCGGTAAAGTCACGTAGAAAGAAAATACATTAAATAATAGAATACGACGTTTTGATTGCAACACAAGCAATCGTCATCAGGTAGAAAACAAACCTAGTGAACTTAGAAATACAATGCAATCCAACACAAGAGAGTCGGCTAACACAACAGTCAGCACCTTACCTGGTTGATGACGTTCTTCCAAAGATTGCTCAATTTGAGAGACAAAACAGACACACAAGCAGAGAGAGACAACACAGGGACACACAACATAGACACACAGAGAGAGACACACAACATAGCCACACAGAGAGACACACACATAGACACACAGAGAGAGACAACACAGAGACACACAGAGAGAGACACACAACATAGACACACAGAGAGACACACGAGCAGAGAGAGACAACACAGAGACACACAGAGAGAGACACACAACATAGACACACAGCGTATGCTAACACTGGCTTTGGTCGTCAAATTTTTGAGCCTACAATTCTACAATATTGCCAGTTGCCGGATATGTGTGTTTACTGGGTGGTGTTTAAAAACGTCTTGCGAGTACGACCGCCAAAAACTAAAGTTAGAAAACAAGACAAAAAGTTTTCAGTGCATTCGGTGTTTTTCCTTCTTGCGCTATCTTTTCCAAGGCGTCGAAATAAACAGTGACGTGATTTAAAAAGAACGCGTTTACAATTGCTTTAATTGAATGATGCTTCCTCTTAACATGCTCAACTCAGGAAAGCAATACACTCATTCCGTTAGCTTTGTTGTTATTTGATTGTTTTTCTATTTTTTCCAGTGTATTTTTTTTTCCTCCATGTGCTTTCTCGCGTATAATTAACACTATTTATTGCAGCGCCTTCTTAGTCGCCACGGCCATGAACTGATTAATGGCCTGCAATCCCCACTTTCTCTTTCTTAGCCGTGTCCAAACACAACACTATCACTTTGTGACTCGCAGATCAAGTTCAAGTTAATTTATTAGGTATAGCCCTGTGAGCCATTCGGCTCTTGAATCGGGTGCAACCGCAACAAACAGAAAACAAAAACATGAACAAGAAAACATCTTAAAGTGACTAAGTGCAAACAGAAAATCCAAGAAAAGACAGCAAAATATTGCAGAAAAAGCACCGTACACCAACACTGTGTGCAAAAATCCCAGTGGGATGCAAGTCAAACAACAACAACCACAAGACAACTTAGATTAAGGCCATCAGTCTTACTCCGTACTACAACAAACAAACATGGGCAAACCAAAAAACTTTTCGAAAATCACCAAAATAAATCCATAAAAGCAATGAAACAGTGATGATAGGAACTGTGACCGAATTTTCACAATTAACGACATAAACAACATACACTACCAAACTCTGCAGCCATAGCTGGCTGCATGAGTCACTCCACAACAGCAGTGAGGCAGCGGTTGTTGTTGAGCCGTTGGGTTATCTGCGTTAAGCGTTCTCGCCCGCTCCCCACGGGATCAGGTGAAGCAAACGGCCGGTTGTAATCCCAAGCAGTAGTGGAGGCCAAGGGTTGGTGGATCACGCGAATGTTGTGAAACGTCCTTCCCGTGCACGTCGAGGTGACGTTCCCTGCCTGGCCAGCAGAAGGAGGTACAGCAATTCTAGATTTGAAGCTTTCGTGACTGCAATGATTCATATTCTTAGGTTTTTTCGGTAAAGTCACGTAGGTAAAACATTAAAATTAATGAAAGTAAAATAAAATAAAAATCACGACGTTTCGGAGACTTGTGTTGCCTCCGAAACGTCGTGATTTTTATTTTATTTTACTTTCATTAATTTTAATGTTTTACCTACGTGACTTTACCGAAAAAACCTAAGAATATGAGGTACAGCAAGTTGACTGATCTCCATTTATTTCCAGTTGTACGGGGATAGTGTTGCCCTCACGTTCCATGTGGATTTTCTCCGGGAATTCCAATTTCTACCCATTTATATATACATTTTTTAAAACTCATTGGTTGCATTTTTTTGCATGAAAACCCAATGCAGGAGCCTTCCTGAAAGTGTATTTTTCCTGGCAAAAATAAGTAATCATTATTGTTATTGTGCTACTTTTGTTTCTCAACTCTTAAGTTAGAACGACAAATACATTTCATAAATTAGTGGGAGTATGAATTCAGGGGGATGGATCAGTGGCGCGTTGGTTAGCGCGCCGCGCTATGAATCTCTTCACCTGAATTTGAATCACAACCGTGACTAACATGAGTGGCGAGTGATATCTGAACCGCTACTGGGCCGCCCTTTTCACCAACCCACACGAACCGGCGCGGTAAAGTATGGTCAAAAGCCCTCGTGACTGATATAGTATGAGGAGGCTTTCTCCGGTGAGCACGGTTGGCTACGTACGGTGAGAAAGACGTTTGAAATATGTACATTCAGGTGGATTATTTGACTTCAAAGTTAATTTATTAGGTATAGCCCTGTGAGCCATTCGGCTCTTGAATCGGGTGCAACCGCAACAAACAAAAAACAAAAACATGAACAAGAAAACATCTTAAAGTGACTATGTGCAAACAGAAAATCCAAGAAAAGACAGCAAAATATTGCAGAAAAATCACCGTACACCAACCCTGTGCAAATATCCCAGTGGGATGCAAGTCAAACAACAACAACCACAAGACAACTTAGATTAAGGCCATCAGTCTTACTCCGTACTACAACAAACAAACATGGCCAAACCAAAAAACTTTTCGAAAATCACCAAAATAAATCCATGAAAGCAATGAAACAGTGGTCATAGGAACTGTGACCGAATTTTCACATTAAACGACGTAAACAACATGTACTACCAAAACCCTGCAGCCATAGCTGGCTGCATGAGTCACTCCACAACAGCAGGAGCATCAGTCGGAGTATCAACATTTTTCAATGCACCTTTAAGATCAGCACACTAAATCAAAACACAAATCGTGGCACCTTGGCAGTGCAGTGTTCACGTGTCCACGGGTCAAGGTCATGTGAGCGGTGATCGTCTCGCACGAAGACTCATTGCGATCTCTCTCTTTCCCTCTTTCCCTGCAGCCACCAGACCCAGAGTACAAGCTGGGACCACCCCAAGATGGCCGCACTCTACCAGTCCCTGGGTGAGATCGCCATGGCAACACATGCAAGTGTCGCACGGGTGGCTTAGGGCATTGCTGCTGCTGTTCCTGCTGCGGTGGCGAGATGTTAACTACCTCGCCTGGTATACAGGAGGTTGTGGGTTCAAACCCGAACCTGACGCCTGTGTTTTTGGCGTTTGCACGTTCTCCCAGTGGTCGCGTGGAGTCTTCTCCGGGTCCTCCGTTGTTTCCCCCTCCACATCTATAATCGTGCATTTAGAGTTTTGGCTGCTATACATTTCCACGTGATAAGCCACTTTGATTGTGTCACTATTTGTTGTGGCCAGGTCGCTTCTGATAAAGAGCTATATAGCTCAGTGGGCCTTACCTGGTAAAAAAAAGTGTAGTTTTCTACTGCTGTTGCTTCCCGTATAACGAGAGGGTGGAGCTTCTCACATTTCATTTTGTATATTTTTTACTTTTCTAACTCAAAGTTGAAACCGTTTATCCAGTAACCTTTCGTCCGTCTGTCTTTCCACTACAACTGTTGTAAAGATTATCCAGTATTACTTAGTGTGCGGTGATGTCTTGCTATTTAGCGACTTAACCTACTGGAGGAATCGGCTAAAATTGGTTGGTTGGCAAAAACTTGCAGATGCAAACCGGAGGGAAAAGGACTGTTTTGCGAAATGCAAACTCGTGTCTATCCGGACGTCTACCTGTCGACTTCCGTACAGCTAATGCCTCTTGAACACAAGTGCATGTTAGAAAGCATTGCATAATCCATGCGTAGGTATGAGTGATATTTCTTAACTTGTTTAATTAAAAATATATATTTTGTTTGCACCCCCTTTATTTCGGTAATTGTATGATTCGGTGACAAGTATATCCCATGGTGGAACAGTTTTTCAGTGGCAAGGGTTGTTTGATAAAAAAACAAATTGGTAAGGATACGGTAGTGCAGCAAGTAGATCATTGAATCCGTCTGGGGTGGCTCAGTGAGCGCTTATCCATTCCTATGCTTGGGTTTTCTCCAAGCACTCCAGTTTGCAGTTTCTGACCACGTGTCAAACGCTCCATTAAAGGAATTGGCCACACATACCAATGTAGACGGACACTCCTGAAATAAGAGTCTTGAAGCTCACTTGAGGGTTTTCTGGATAAGTAGGAAAGCGTTATTAAAATTATTATTACTTTAAATAACAAGACACTCTGCCCTCAATCTCATGGAATAATGTCCCGTTGCACTCAATGGCCCATTAGTGTAATGAACACTGACAATACATTTAATTTGGCATGCAACCATTACAGTAATGCATATAATGCATTTCAGGTGGACAACACTATTAGACAGTGGCTCTTGCCATCACAGCTGGTACAGGACAAGGTTGTCCTGTACCGCTCGAGCCTATTCAACTTGCATTTCGAACAAATCATGCCAGATGCCCTTGGACCCCTTCACAGTTCGGTATCATTTGGAAGAAGAGACATCTCTTCAACCTTAGGTTTGCAGATGGCACTGATCTGATTTCAGGCTCAGAAGAAGAGCTGTCCGACCCAACCTGTAGACCAGACAGAGCTTTGGCAACGTCATATGGAATGGAAATTAGTGGCAAACGGAAGAGCAAGGTGATGATCACAGTACTGGGAAAAGTGTTAATGCTGACGCGCATGACACGTACGTCCGCGGAGAAACAAGTAAAAAATAATGAGCCTCATATATTTAGGGGCAGACATCGCACGGATCAGAATTGTCATCGTGATTCATGACAATTAATAAAATCACGGATGTTGTATCGCTGCAAGCCTGTAAAGGACTCGTAAAACCACGTGTGGCCATTGAGCTGAGAGAGGAGCCAGGTGAGAATCCGGGCACTGGCTTATGTACGAGCTGCCGCTCCATGTGACCCTGAGCGCAGCACCTTGATCGGCAAGCCCTTGACGTCGTCCGTCCTCGCCTTGCCTTCTCTTCGGAGGCTGCGGAGAAAGGGAAAAAAACGTCCCCAAGATATTCTGAAAGTGTTTATTTTCATAAATAATTTATTTGTAGTGAGTAATAGGATTGCCTGCTGTCAGAGGCTGAGCCATTACGGTTAAAATTCAATAGTTATAATATTATTTTGTTACATTTTTTCCCTTTGTGTGAAATTAAGGTTAATTTGCCTGTGATTAGTGTGTTACTAAGAATGGCCTCTCATTAATATGTGTCCCATCTTCAAATGCTGACAGTTTGCAGGCAGATTAATTACTCGTCTGTGTAATGGATGAACACGATCAGGAAACCTCTCATTGCGTATTCATGAAAACTCGCGCTCGGATAATTGCGGTGACCTACAATTTGGCAGAAATTTGGCAAGTGTGTGTGTGGACGTTTTGTTAGACGGCTACATGCCCTCTCATCAGAATTTCACACCCAATGCTTGGAGCCCAGTTTTGATGATGTTCTTTTTTGAAGTTATTGTTGTCGTCGTCATTATCTCCCAATTGTGTACTTTCGGCATCGTTGCCACGAGACGGTGAGTCCGTTTGGTTCTCTCGCAGCCCTGCCACCGAGAGGAATGCTCGTCGCCCGACCAAACAAACCGTCGATATCACAGGGGCTACCTTCACGTGACCTCTGGCTCCACACAGTTAAGGGGGGGGCAGCACTATCTCACCAGCTCTGTCACCCGAGAGCAAAGGCTTTTGACAAAGCGGTCAAACCGGTATCAATTTTTATTCTCCGAGCTGGAATTTACCCAAATTACGTGCGTAAACGAATTTAATGTGATTGGGATTTTTGTGCAATCATTGGTGACGAGGCTGACACCATGAAATCGCTACAGTTGGGAGCCCAGTTTAATGGCCGGCAGCTGCCTGGATTTGAATTCGATATTAATCAGTGTCAGCTCAGCGCTCTGACCTCTTAGCCGCTTCACACACGCTGTTTCTCATTGTCCATAGCGGACCTGAACAGCGTGCGGTTTTCTGCTTACCGGACGGCAATGAAGCTGAGGCGTCTACAGAAAGCCCTCTGTCGTATGTACCACACACGCACGCACACACACATACACACACACACACATACACACACATACACACACACATACACACACACATACACACACACACATACACACACACACATACACACACACACGCAAACACGCGCACACACACAAACATACACACACATACACGCATACACACACGCACATGCACACATACACATATGCACATACACACACACATACACACACACATACACACACACACATACACACATACACACACATACA
This sequence comes from Lampetra planeri, assembly GCF_965212315.1. Taxonomy (NCBI): domain Eukaryota; kingdom Metazoa; phylum Chordata; class Hyperoartia; order Petromyzontiformes; family Petromyzontidae; genus Lampetra; species Lampetra planeri. The sequence goes on from NC_136153.1 coordinate 5,646,618, forward strand.
CACACATACACACACACGCAAACACGCGCACACACACACATATGCACACACATCGTCAACAATTTCCCAGTAAACTTTGACCATCGCAATGGATTGGAATGACAATCATAGGTTAGGGCAGCTGGGAATTTTAATGTGAATTGGGCCACAGCGATTGTTTATTTAACAAGTTAAACGTTTTAGACGACAACAGCAAGGAGATTTTGTAGTCGTCATCGGCCTGAAATGTCCAGCATCCCGATGGGTTTAGATCGTCACAATGAGCAGTGCATGAGGTGAAAAGCAGGATGGATGGCCGTGCGTATCACGTTTGTTTGAAAGTGAAAGCACACAACCAAGATACATAATCGCATCTTTGCACAGATTAATCTCCAAAGCTGATGGCCAAAAAAGTTGTTTTGTTTCACATGGTGAAATATATTTAGCGTAATTGTTTATGGCCCACAATGCACCATGATAGATTGTAATGCATTGTGTAGGCTTTGAAGATATATATTCGTAATCGAGTAATTATATTGAGGTAAATGCTGCAGTGAAGTTATGACTATATTAAGCCTTTAACCAATAAAAACCTGGAATACGCCTGATCTTCGTTCAAAGAAGCTAAGCAGGTTTGAGCCTGGAGAGTGATTGGATGGGCGACCTCCATGCACAACAGGGTGCTTTAGGCGGCTACACGGAGAGCATCAGAGGGCAAGTGCAGGTAAAATGTATTGTTGTAGGGAACTTTCTATGCTCCCCACCTTCATAAATCCACACTGACCAGCAGAGTGAAGCATGGCCCAAATAACCCCCACGACCAACACGACATAGGGAGGCCCTCCTCATCCAGCAGTGGACTGACAACAGGGGCTCGACGCACACGTGCAACGAAGGGAATCCGTTGATCGACGTACGTAGTGATGGTGCGGTCTGCCTGTCCCCCAGAGGTCGCAAACGGGTTTTGATTCCTTACCCGTACCCGGCCGCACCAGGGTCGCAAACGGGTACCCGTACCCGTACCCGGCCGCACCAGGGTCGCAAACGGCTACCCGTCCCCGGCCGGGTACGGGTAGCCGGGTATTGGGTAGGGTACGGGTATCGGGTACCCGGTTGCGACCTCTGCTGTCCCCCTCTCCCCCGACTCCCAGTGGACTTGGTGAGCCTGGGGGCGCTGACGACGCAGCTCGAGCAATGCGGCCCCGACCCCCGCACCCCGTGCCTCGGAGGGAGCGCCGGCAAGGGCCCCGGCGGGAGGGGAGGCCCCCACGAGCGGCTGGTGGGCGCCACCGAGGTGGGCCGCCTGCTCGCCGAGCTGTACGGCGGCCTGGAGAGCGGGCAGGGCCAGCGCCTCGTCGCCGCGCCTCTCTGCACCGACATGGCCCTCAACTGGCTCCTCAACGTCTACGACCCGTGAGCCCTCGCACGGTCCGCTTCGTGCAGCTTGTCGTGCGTGCTGGACCCCCCCCTCCACCCTAGACTCCCCCCCCCCCCCCCCGGTGCAACTGCACCGAAGCCCGTGGCGCTGAAGGGGGGGGGCAGTGGGGCGGGGAGGGGCCCAGGAATTGGGCTATGAAGAGAACGATTTTGGGGGTGGGGGAGGAGGAAAATTGGACGGGGGGGGGGCAATGTCATTCATTATACCAGGGCCCTGAAGCTGCCGTGTGGTGTGTAGTGGTTAGCAGGCTAGACCCGCAATCCAGAGATCTGCAGTTCGATCTCCCAGCGTGGTAGATAAAACAATGGGCTAGGTTTGTTAAACCCCCTCTGTCCACCAAAGCAGTGTAATTTGGAACACCACGGTGAGTCTATTCGCAGTTCGCGTGTGTGGTGGGGTAAAGTGTGGGTACTCCCCCCTCTTCCAAGACGCCTGGCCAGTGTGGAAGAGTGGAAGAGTAGGCCAAAAATACCCTGTAGACAGGGCGCTCTAGAGCATCTATATAGTGGAGACTCTTCCACCAGCAGTGGCGTGAACAAAGCAATTACAGGGCTGCACCTTTACCTTTTTTTCCATTTTTTTTTTTAAACCAGTGCCCATGCCAAACCACGCTACGCCAACTGCAGAGAGCACGGGCCGGGCTGCTCCAGGGCCACTGAAGCCGGTCGTTTGTTAGACGGCCTGTCGGTCGATTAACAGCTGCGCATTAGGAGAACTTTTGTGTATCGCTTAGCGGCAATCCATTATGCAGCCGCTGGACCACTGGGCAAGTCATTCATTGTTGAAAAACTTGGCCAATAAGCGGCCGTTCATTAAGAAGACTCCCCTCCGACTGCGAGCCGGCGTTGGTCATCCGTTCAGAGGAGATCCATCTCGTAGTTTTGCCGGCCAGGACGATCGGAAGGGTTTTTTTTTTCAGTATCAAAAATAAGATTAGGTTTTAGCCTGTCTGGCAATAAAACGGTTGTGTTAAGATGTTCGAACACCAAATAGAAACCTTTTGCAAGGAATCAAGTCTGCATTAATCACACGCACTTGTGGTGAACATGCAAAGAAACGTCGATAATTATTTATGCATTGTCTTGGAAACTGCTTGGCCTACACCAGAGACGGCCTTCTTTATGGCCTAGTCTCGCCAATGTCAGACCAGAGAATGCCAAAAGGCGAACAGTACACACCGCAAGTACGTATGGTTAATGCAGACTTGATTCCTTGCAAAAAGAACATCTTAACACCTTCTTCTTGGTTCTTTCGGTAAAGTCACGTAGAAGGGAAATAATAAAATAATAAAAATAAAACATAATACAATTCTCACGACGTTTCGGCCACAACGCAAGCAGCCGTCATCAGGTGAAGAACAGGTCTGTTGGGAAGACAGCGCATTTTTATTATTGTATTATTTCCCTTCTACGTGACTTTACCAAAAGAACCAAGAAGATGAATCCCTGCAGTCACGAAAGCTTTAAATCGAAAAATTTTAACACCTATTTTATGTCCAGAAAGGGTTAAGCCTATTCTTATTTTTCATACTTTGAAACTGGCAAAAAGGTCCCATAGGTTTTTTTTCAGTTGTGCGAATGAAGATTGTCTTATTGGGAAGGTTATTGCTGCTGGGATGATCAGACGTAATTTGAAACTGTTTGCATTCAAGGTCACGGGGTGTTCGAAAACACACAAACGCTGTCATCGTCTCCTCTTGTGTCGTGCCTGACGTTAGCAGCTGTGGTTCTCGGAGCTAGGCAGTAGGGGGCTGGTGGATCATGGAGGGATGAGGAAGACCAAGTCACCGATTATACGTCTGAGCGGGGCGTTCGGTCTCGTGGTAAAACGATGATCGGCTAATATATACCGCACCTGTTCTGTCCGAGATAATGATGCCTAATCCCTCGAACTAAATCAAAACACCGGAAAAAAAAAACCTCCCCAAACAATAAAAATCAATTGTGTCATTATTTCGTTTTTACTCTTTAACCGCGAGACAGCTTAATGTTATCTACGTTCCGTACCGCCAGCTGTGATGGGTCAATTTTTCATTAAATGTTTCCCCTGATGTTGTTTGCAGGAGCCGCACGGGGAAAATCCGATCCCTTTCTCTTAAAGTGGGGCTCATCTGCCTGTCCAAGGCCCCGCTGGAAGAGAAGTATAAATGTGAGCTGCAAGGCACACAACGTCTTGGCTTTGGCCTCCTCTCATTGCTATTACAGTCAGTATATATCTCTCTACGATGTTTATCTTGGAATGTAAAGCCCACTGAGCTACATGGCTATTTTTCCGAAGCGACCCAGCTACAAATGATAGCTCAAAGAAAGCGGCTTATCGCGTGGAAATTTAAAACAGCAGCCAATCACTCTAAGCGCACATTGATTCTAAATGTGGAGGGAGAAAAACCGGAGGACGCGGAGAAAAATCCACGCAATCACGGGGAGAGACTTGCAAACTCCAAATATACAGCAGGCGTCAGGGTCAGGATTGAACCCACGACATACCAGGCGAGGGAGTCAACATCTCGCCACTGTGGCGCCCCACCGTGTAGTTGTGCTGCTCGGCAGAACTCGGAAAATAATAAAGGTGGAGCCTGCATGGTGCTCGGACGGGTGACCACCATGCATAGCAAGCTGTGGGGATACATGGTGAGCTGTAGTTTTGCGGTACAGCAAAATCCACCGTGAGAAAACGTTTGTTTTTCCGCTACTGTGCTCCCCCGACCTTCGCAAACCCGCACTGAGCACCGTCTCCTTAATTATTGTGACGTAACAACCCCCACGACCCGCACGGCGCGGGGAGACCCTCATCATGCAGCGGTGGTCTGGCAAAAGGCCACTAAGTCTGTATATTGTGTTGTTTTCATCATTGTAACCGCCTCTGATGCAGGCTCCATGGAGTCATGTGCCGTGAATCCTTCACGCACCTGTGATCAGCGGTGACAGACGAACGCGCCTGGCGGAAGCACGTGCACGCATGGCATGCATCATTAGCAATTGTACTCGGTGGTGGCCGCTGCTGTTCGGTCTGGCATTATTTGCATCTTTCATACATTCGGACAGGATTCCTTATCTGACGGCGAGCGGGCCACATCTAGCCAACAAAGGCTCTCTGGGCCACCGAAACATAACGAGATATAGATTAGTGAGATGAGAGAGAGATGAACAAGAGAGGTAAAATAGCAGTAGACACGAGATACAGATTCGCGAGATGACGGAGAGATAAGCAAGACATGGAGACAAGCCCACAAAGGCTCTTGGAGTAGCCCCCAATACTATGGCCGTCCAAAACGATAAACAGATGGGTGAGATGAGAGAGAGACGTGCACGAGAGATGAGCGAGTTGTAGACCGGCGATAAAGGTTGAGTGAGATAAGCGAGCGAGAGATGACCAGGAGGGAGATGCAGTATCTCAAGGCAAGGGGGGGGTGCACATGTTCCGATGTTACGTCACGTCGTCGTACGACGTCGTAATGTCTTTCTGTGCGGGTGACACGCGGCGTCACATTACCTGCCAGGCACAAGCTAACATCCTTCTGCGACTCGCCGTAAAATATAGGCCAAAGAACCCTACATAACCTCAGACAGTTGTTGTTGTTGTTGTTCGTTTGTGGTACGTACGTTGAACTTCTTTCGCACCGTACATCGCCAACCGTGCTAACCGGAGGCCGTCGTCGCTGTTGGTGCAGACCTGTTCCGGCAGGTGTCGGGCCCGGGCGGGGGCGGCTGTGACCAGAGGCAGCTGGGCCTGCTGCTGCACGAGGCCATTCAGATTCCCCGGCAACTCGGAGAGGTGGCCTCCTTCGGGGGAAGCAACATCGAGCCGAGCGTGCGCAGCTGCTTCCAGTTCGTACGTTCCACCGAGACCACCACCACCACTTTCGCGCGGTTCATGAAAGGGTAAATAAATGTTAAGGCGCAGCCCTGCAATTACCTGTTCACGCCGCCGCCGGCAACAGGGACTCCACGAGGGGGGAGCTCTGGAGAGGCCCTCTCGAGGGTGTTTAACTTACACTTGCGTGCAGGCAAGGCATCTTTCGACGAGGTGAGAGGGCCCACACTTGACCCCAACGCACCCGGACCTGCCGATCCACAAACCAAACGGTGTTACCCATCTACACTGCTGGGCGGTCGGAGGCCAAGAAGATTCAAGAAACTTGCACCATCACTTCAACTGCTTCTCCTGGGAGGGGCATCTTATTTAATCGGCGACTTCTGCAATCTGAGTCCCCCCAAGCATGCTAATCGTTAGACCTCGGCAGCAGATACAAATGTAACGGTTACAAGCCAGTGACGTTGCTTCATTATGGTTAACCGACTGAGATAACTGGCAGCGTGACAAAGACAAAGATCCCCCGTACAGCCTTAACAGACTGTAGGAGCAAGTGCTGTTAGCGAGCACCTATCAAGGCCGGCACGGCACACGAGAGGGGGTGGGTGGCCAACACCGCGCCCGGCCGCCATTGTCTCCCCAGTGGCGATGTTCACACACCGCACCAGGTACTCGTTTGAGGCTGAGTCGACCTAGGGGAGGCCCCAGGACCCGTTCAAATAATCGTCACCGCTGTCAGTGGCGGTGAGCGGGAATACGAACTCGGGTCACCGGATTCGTAGCCGCAGCGCAACAACGGCTGCTCCACCGCTCCCCACACACACACACCCACCGACGTCACACCAAAGTCACACGAAAGTGTCTCTCGTGGCAGAGTGCCCCTAAGCCAGAGATCCCCTTTCCCATTTCAAGCTCTGGACAGCAGCTGTCCATCTGCCGCAGCCACGAAGGCCCCAGGGCCATTCCCTTGGCTTCTTCCATCCGCCAGGCAACCCGCACAGACAGGGCCTGGTGGGTCGGGTCAACGGTTGATAAATGAGCCAAGGGTCCGGGAGAAAATAAGTTTTCCTACGTGTTTTTATTTTTTAACACTTTACGTCGAAGTTCGAAAGCGTTAATGCGTTAACCTCCGTCCATCTGCCTGCAAGAGCGGGTCACGGTAACCCTTGTGAAGACGGTCCAATTCTTAGTGAAAATGATTATGGCATTGGGAGAATCGGACATAGGGTTACCCGAAACTTGGCAAGAACATTCGGAGATTTGTGCACATCACAGCGATTGTTACATTTTTCAGCGCTCCCCTTGTTTCATAAAAATAATCTTAAATTCTTCTATCTTCATGGCAAATTTGTCATTTCGATTTAAAGCTTTCGTGACTGCAGGGATTCATCTTCTTGGTTCTTTCGGTAAAGTCACGTAGAAGGGAAGTAATAAAATAATAAAAATAAAACATAATAAAATATTATATTATTTTATTATATTATTTTATTATGTTTTATTTTTAAATAAAACATAATAAAATATTATATTATTTTATTATATTATATTATTTTATTATGTTTTATTTTTATTATTTTATTACTTCCCTTCTACGTGACTTTACCGAAAGAACCAAGAACATTTTTTGTCATTCTTGAATAGATGTAGTTGTTTCTTAATCGAGTGGTAAGTCTCTCCAGTTGCGTGGGTGAACAGTGGTGGTGGAGCTGCGACCTTGCCCAATCCTGTCCATGCGGCTCACAGACTTCAGTTATTCCATTTTTCATAGCTGGGAATTTGTATTCATCAAACAATATGTATCTTACGAGCATAAAAACACGTAAGAAAACATGACAAAACCTACGCGTACAAAAATGTTTTATTCCTCATTGTTTTGTTATGCTTTGGTATTTTGCCACCAATTAAATGCTAATCCCATTATAAGGACACTTGGTGGAGTCATCCATTCGCAACCCCCTACTGTGAGTGCGCTCCGTTTCACGCTGTTTTCAAATTACGTTTTCCAATGCAGCATCATCAGATTAAGGCTGCCAGAGTTAAAATAAAGGGGGGCAAATTACGGGAAGTAAAAAATTGTTTATGCGATGGCTTGCCCCATACGCTTAGTCATTTGGTGACTACGGTGGGAGCGTTCACTCACTGCACAGAGAGTCCCTGTTAAATTTTGGTGATTAGTTCTATCCCAATGTCTACGCTGGGAGCGTTAACTCGCTGTGCACGACAGTCCAGTTTAAGCTCGGTGATTAGTTTTAGCCCAATATCTACGTACAATTAAATTTGCATAAATAATCGTTGTACGGTACTTGATTTGTACGCGCACAATTAATTAGTGAGTATAGTCATCGATTTTTGAGCAATTAATTGTTGCACCACTCTTAGTGGGCATCGACCTCCTGGGACAACTCGGGATTTTTTTTATGGACAATGATTAATAACCTTCAACTCTTAAATGAATGAGCAAATGAGTAAATGATTGAATGGACGGACTTTGACCCAATCCAGTGGCATAGCTATCGAGTGGACAGGCGGCGCACACGCGACAGCTACCCTGAACCGTGTCTTAAGCACACTTGAACTTTTCAGTTTTTTCTATTAATACTGGTAGGAACCACCTGGTTCCACCAGCCCACAGGGGATTATTGTGTCCGTCCATCCGTCGTGCATCCAAAAATGGGAGGGGTGGGGCTGGGTGGAGAGGGGAGGGTGGAGAGGGGCTGGGTGGGGCTGGGTAGGGGGTGGGAGGGGTGGGGCTGGGTGTGGAGGGGCTGGTCACCCCGTGGTGCCCTTATAAAACTCAACGTTTAACCTACTCACGCCGGCTTGTGCCCGCCCTCACAGTCGGCCATATTTGTGGAATACACCACGCCGCCGTTGACCCTGGCCATTGACCGAGCAACCCAACGTTCCTACCAGCTCCCTCCGCAGGAATGTGCTTTTTCCACGTTGTATTTGCCGTGCAATCACGACCTTGCCGAGTAGCTCTTTTGTTACCATCTCCAATACCCCTTTTTCTCGAGTGACTTGAGATGTCTTGCATCAGAGGCACGGTACGAATCATCATGGGCCTTTATCAACCCACTGCTGGTTGAAGACCTCCGCAATCCATCATCATCTCTCACCTCCTCCTCCTCCTTCCATGCGTTTGTCCTTGCCAACCTTCTCCACGCAGCCCTATCCTGCCCCATCTCTCTTTCCGCTCCTCGGGGCCACCATGTCCAATCGCACCACATCGCCCCACCTCTTCCTTTACCTTCCTCTTGATCTCTTTCCTTCCACTTGCATCTCTTACACCTTCTGACCCACATCATTTTCCTGTTGTCTCTCCACATGACCGAACCACACCCGCAGCCTTTTCTCTCTCTCTCTCATCTTCTCTGTGATTTCTACCACCTTGAGGCTTCCTCTCACTTCTTAATTTCTCACCCTGTCCTTCCTTGTTAAACCCAACATCCACCGCAACATCCTCATCTCTGTGACTGCCTTAGCTTGGTCCCTCCCCTCTATCTTGTGTCCCAGCACTCGGCCCCGTACAACAGCACCGGCCTCACCACAGTCTTGTACTATAGACTGCACTATACACTACATTATACACTGCACTATACACTACACCACACCAGTCATCTCTCGCCATTTCAGCCATCCAGCCCTTGTTCTTATCTCTCCTTCTAGTGATCCATGAGCACCACATCTTCATCAGCTCTCACCATCCTGCAATAAATCGTCACGTGATGATGACCACGACGACAATTAACTTCACTGAGGCCCACGGGCCGGAGTGACCCAGTCACCGGGGCTATGAGGATAACCTCGCCACGGATAAAGATGAAGATAACCTTGCCACCGTGGCGCCCACGGTGACAAGATGTTAACTACCGCACCTGATATACAGGAGGTCGGGGGTTTCAATATCGACCCTGATGCCTGTATATTTGGATTTTGCGTGTCTCTCTCAACTTGGTCGTGTGGATTTTTCTCTGGGTCCTCCGGTTTTTCCCTCCACTTTTAGAATCGTGCATTTAGTATTTGGCTTATATATACGCACTTAAAAAAACTCTACGTGACAGTGGCGGCTCGTGACATCTCCACTAGGTGGGGCTGATGTGAGTGACCTCTGAAAATGTGGTGTTCTAATTAAGAACAACTTCGTCGTGTTTTTTGGCCTTCCCGTGAAAGTGATGTAACTGTCTTGTCTACCAACGGTAGGCATTCATAAACAGCACGAAACAAATCAACAAAGCACTCAAATGTTGTCCCCATGACCCTCAAGTCCACATTACACAACCCCTTTGACACTGCAAAAAGCCGTGACCTGCTACATTTGCACAGCGCAACCTAAAGTCGTGACCTCGTCTCATTACAGCCACGGGCGTCTCTTTCCCCGCCCTGAATGGGTCTCACACAGCGTGGCTACAATGCTAGGAGCTCATCGCGACGAACGAAGGGGACATCTCTCACTCGGAGGACGCATTCACAGCCGCCCCGAGACCTCCCCTAAGCACAAATCTGCAATGTTGCAGCGATTTCTAATATTAACAACTTAACATGTTACCTTCATTAGGCAATTCACATTGAAAGAACCATTACACTTTTTATTTTGTTTGACACACAACAAAACATAGAAAAGTATTTTTCTTAGAAAAAATACTTCTCATCTCCAGCTGCTTGGTGGAGCATTGCCCCAGCGCCCCCAGTGGACGAACCCCGCCCTGCTACGTGATAAGCCACTTCGTTGAGCTTTGATTTGTGGCCAGGTCGCTTCTGAAAAAGAGCCACACAGCTCTCAGTGAGCCTTACCTGGTGAAATAAAAAAATAGTTTTAAGAGAGGTGGGAAATTAGACAGTGTTCCCAGATATGTATTTGCACCAAGACCCACGCTAATCACACTTATGCCGCTGTGCCATCACCCTCGCCCGCCCCCCCCCGTCCATGCCATGTAGGCCAACAGCCGTGATATGGTGGAGGTGGGCCGCTTCCTCGAGTGGATGAAACTGGAGCCGCAGTCCCTCGTGTGGCTGCCCGTGCTGCACCGCGTCGCTGCCTCTGAGACTGCCAAGCACCAGGCCAAGTGCAACATCTGCAAGGAGTGCCCCATCGTCGGCTTCCGGTCAGAGCCCAAAACGAAGTCGGTCACCGCCGTCGTTGACGCTTTGCAGACGCGCAGCTCAGATAATTATCCGAGACGCCGGAGGAAATCGAGGAGGGTTGTGGGGGTGGGGAGAAGGGGGGGTTTGTAGCATTGTAAGGGTAACGGTTAGCGGGCTGGATTTGCAATCCAAAGGCCGCCAGTTTCATGCTGCCTGTCGCCTGATGAGGCTGGTTGTAATTACCGGCGTAACATCATGGTTGCTCGAATTGTAAATGTTTGGGGTTTTAATCTCCAACACAACCGGTTTGTTGAACTCGTAACGAATTGGCACGTTTTGTTTACGTGACAAACCTCACTAATTGGCTGTGTCGGGTGGTGGCGGGTTTAACGAAAACATTTGTATTTACGCGATATAACCCAACAAAAACCTCTTATGGCTCCATGCTGTTGCCTGGCATGGCGGTTGAAACTATCGAGCAAAGGTTATTTAATCTGCCCAACCCATTTCACCCAGCAGCTCAAATGTGGTACAACAGCAGTCAATTTGCAGGTCACCTCTTCCGGCGTGGAAGAGTAGGCCAAATATGACCCCATGGGGAGCGGCTCTCTACAGCCTACTCTTGCCAAGTCCCTCCACGTGCAATTGCTGGAGCAAACAATTGCATTGCTGCACCTTTACCTTCTTCTAGAATCAGAATATTCCGTTTTACTGGAGGAATCTTATAAATTCAGAGTGTGCTGTATTCAAATTTATATACAATAATAATGGACATCCATGCATATTCGTAAACGCTATGAGGTGGCTGGTACAAAGCGCTCATTTGTTTCCAGGAATGCCGAGGGCAATTGGCGGTCTGAGGAGTCTCGTCATTATCTGAGGCGGGAAGAAGAGCGGGTGAACATTTTTTTCGCGTCTCCAAAGTGACATTTTTGTAAACAGTAGTTTGTCGGCCCGTGCTTTAGAAATCTGCGTGTGTGCGTGTGTGCGTGTGTGCGTGTGTGCGTGCGTGTGTGTATGGGGAGCGATAGTGTAGCGGTTAGCGCGCTGCGCTATGAACCCGGCCACCCGAGTTCGATTCCCGCTCACGGCCAACACCAGCGACGATTATGTGAACCGGTCCTGGGCCTCCCCTAGGTCGACTCAGCCTCAAATGAGTACCTGGTGCGATGTGTAAACATCACCACTAGGGAGACAAAGGCGGCCGGGCGTGGTGCTGGCCACCCACCCCCTCGTGTACCGTTGCGGCTTTCATAGGTGCTCGCTAACAGCACTTGCCCCTACAGTCTGTTAAGGCTACACGGGGGATCTTTGTCTTTGTGTGTGTGTGCGTGCGCACGGGGAGAGAGAGTGCTCGTGTGTGCGTGCGAGATATGTGAGCGCGTGTGTTAGTTAAGCCGCCGGCCAGCGAGCATGGCCATGTGAACTGCAGTTTAAGCGCACGTGCTCCTCTGATGTGTTCATGACATCACCGTCGGCACTCGATGATGTATGCACTCCGTTTATTTATCTCTTTCGGTTCGTTGACGCTTAAAAATATTAATCCCAGAATTTTTCATGGCCACTGGATGCGTACGTGCGATTCTGCGAACGGCGTAGATAACCAGCCCTTTGAAACATGCTTGGCAGAGTTTTCTGTGGGAAGAACCAGTTATTTATGAGCGGAGCTTTCGAGAGCATCGGGAATGAGCCAGGGATGTGACAGCATGAAGGTGCATCGGCCACGAAAATTAATGAAAACGCAATATTCATGTGCGGCACGAATCAGGCTTTTTAATGGGTGGGTGACTCTTTGGTTGGCGTACTGCAATGCGAACGCGACTTGAGTTCGATTCCCAGCTATGGCTAGTATCGGTGGCAACTGATATCTGATCTGGTCGTGGGGCCCCATTCACTTCACTAACCGGCACTGACCAGTTGGGAAGACGGTCATCCAGCAGTGGACCGACAAAGTCCTGTAAATTAGTATTATTATTATTATAAAAACATTTTTATTTTGCAGTGTAATCATATGATAATAATATAACGAGTTGCACATAACTTTTACTGTAATATTTCGACTTAATATTTGAACTCCGTTTAAACGTTAGATTGAATGCGTAAACAATGAAACGCTGCTGAATGTGCCCGATCTCGTCAGATCTCGGACACGAAGCAGGGCTGGGCCTGGATAGTGCTAGCAAGGGCGATCACCACCATGCACTGGCGGCGTTATTGGACATGGTGGAACTACGTTGTCATCATCTGCGCTTCCCTCCTTCACCCCCCCACCTCCCACACTGACTACTAGCATGGTGAAGCATGGTCAAACAGCCCCCATGACCCACACTGTGGAGAAGGGTGCCACAGCGGCGAGATGTTAACTCTCTCGCCTGGTCTACAGGAGCTCGTGGGTTCGATCCCGACCCTGGCGCCTGCTGTATATTTGGAGTTTGCGTGTCTCTCTCTCCCCGCGGTCGTGTGGATTTTTCTCCTGGTCCTCCGGTTTTTCCCTCCACATTTAGAAGCGTGCATTTAGAGTACACACATTTCCTGCTACACATTTCTGCGTGATAAACCACTTCGTTGAGCTATCATTTGTGGCCAAGTCACTTCTGAAAAAGAGCTACGTAGCTCAGTGGGCCTTACCTGGTAAAGAAAACCCTCTGGGCTGGCCCGTTCGTATACACATATGCCACGTACACTTTTCTACTTTTTTTTTTCATGTGCGTGCGGTCGGCTTCCAAACGACAGCCAGAGGTCTCGCGCAAGGAATTTTCTTGACCCCCTCTCCACTATAAAGTTCACCCCGCTGGCCGCATAGGTCCCACCACGTACAAGGTTTCATTGCCGCAGATTTAAGACCTCGGCTACTCAGGAATGTAAATAAGAGCCACCTGTGTAGAAGTATCCCTCCGCCTGAATGGCTCTGAGTTTGCGGTTCGTTATTTGACACATCAATACGTGTTGTTTTCACATTCACCCGAAGTCCTTTAGCAGTGGACTGTGAACACAGTAGAATGTGTACGTAATGTTTACCAGACCTTGTGCTGCTTTCTGGTAAAAATGTGGCTTCGTTGTTAATGACGCTCGCTTCTTCGAAAGTGCTCGTGACCCATTTGTCTGGACTGCCAGATCGTTTTTTGTTTGAGTAAATATAGCCGAGGCTTTTGGATGGAAGTGTCTAAATAAGACGCTCCCATTTGCCATATTGAAGCCCATACACAGCCACGGTTTGTTAATAGAAGGGGTGTTCATCTATCACATTTCACAATAGCAGCCTGTATAATGCATCATTCTTCATATTAAAAGACGCAATCCAAACTTGTGTCCGGTCAACAGAGCTATACAAAAGCTGGTAATATATACACATAAACTTTTGCTTTCGAACTACAAGGTAAAAAAAAAAATCCGCGTGTTATAATCCGGTAATAATTAATTGCATTACGTAATCCCCCGCTCCCTTTCCGATTGCAGCTACCGCAGCCTGAAACATTTCAACTACGACATCTGCCAAAGCTGCTTCTTCTCGGGCCGCACGGCAAAGGGACACAAGCTTCACTACCCCATGGTGGAGTACTGCACGCCGGTAAGCCACCCTAATGAACCTGGCGGCTCTCCCGTCGCGGGCGGCCACAGACGGACGGGCTTGTCCAGATGGATTTAACCGCGTCCCCCCGCGCGTTGGCTCACGGCCAAGAGCGCGGCGGGCGCATCGTTCGGGGACGGGTGCTGCTCATGGATAATGTGCGACGCGGATGGAATGGACGGGGGTGGGGGGAAAGGGGTGTGGTGGTGGTGAGGAGAAATGGGCTTTTGTAGCGTATGGTATAAGCAGGGTTTTGTGGCATTATAATGTCGGACTCATTTCACGCAAAAGTGCTCGTCACAAATTAACCACCAATACCTCGCTGATCTCGTCAAGGAGCGTAAACCATCATCACATGAACTCCGGTCATCCTCGTAGCAGCAGCGGCTTTTGGCTGGCCATCAAACAAAGACGATCACCGCATCGCGCGCTTTCAGGTGCAATTCTGCGGCCGTCTGAAACCCTCTTCCTTCAGATATTAGGAAGCCACTGGAACTATGCACTTTTAAATAATCTAAATTAAAAACTCGTTTCTGCAGAATTGCTTTTTGTGTTTAGTTTGTTTTCCTTTCCCCCGCACCTCGGATTAGCACGGTTGGCTACGTACGGTGCGAAAGAAGTTCAACATACATACAGGTGGCGGGTTGCCCCTCCTGAAATGTTTAAACTATGGAGGCGGGGATTTCTCATCAGGTTATTTTGAATCGAGGTGTGATCGGTGTGACTGCCGTGACCAAAATGGCGTTCTTTGCTTTGTCGGACAACCCGCATGAAAACGTGGACTGCAGGAGTCAAACATTACAGATGTTTGAATAATAATAATAATTCTGATTTGTACCAAGAAGGCGATCAACATACGATGCAGACAAGCGGATGGGGATGCAAATTAATGCTGCAGGGAAAACTGGCGGAGGACGGAGAGACGTGGAGGGAGGTGACGCACCACCGCCAACCCTATCGAAAGATAACGGCACGAGGCAAAGCCTTGCCAGTCCGCCGCTGGATGAAGGCATCTCGTGCATTTCACGGGGGAGTTTTTTTTTACCGAAATTTTTTCCATGGCTGGGTCAGTTTAGCTTATTTTTCTGAAACCCAGGTAACAAACTTGTTAAAGGCGAGCACTCAGGAGGACTGCTGCAGATGCCACTGCCTGGCTGATTTTCACCACGGCCCATACACTGTGTGGAACTCCTCCTGATCCAGCAGTAGATTGTATGTTTGCGTGTTGAACTTCTATCGCACGGTACGTAGCCAACCATGCTAATCCAAGGTGCGATTGACAAAGCCAAATCCGCAAACTTTTAGGAATGAACACTCGACCTGATGGCTCCCGCGGCCTGCATTGTCCATGTCTACGACTTTCGCTCAACAAGGACCACCCACTAAAAACCATTGCCGGGAATTCAACTCAGGTGACCGAATTTATGATGCAATGTGCACGCTGCTGCACCATCGCTCCACCCTCCTTGAGAAATGAGCAGTTCAATATTCATGAATCAAATAGATCCAGTTGCCTTTAATCATCCGCGTTCCCTTTCAGACTTTACATTCAACACCCACAGTCTTTTATGTGCGTGTGTATCGTCGGAATTCCGCTTGGGATTCATTTCCCAGTCCGTTGCCCACCTTGAAAAAAAAAAAACACGTGCGACTGTCATGATGAATGAGAATTGGCCGAGCATGGAATTATCTTTTTACCTATGATATTTTGTGTGTGTGTGTCACTTAAATGGCCTTCTATTCTTGTTCATGTCATCGCATGCAAGAAATGACCACCAATATATAACATGGTGGTCAGTTATTTTTCAGTGGTAGGCCAGTGATATTTTTAAAAAGCTTTGATTGCTTTTTGTGAAGTTCATTATAGGGGTTTTTTTTGACGTACCATCTTCCTGTTCTACGAAGCTATTATACATTTGGCTGTGCCGCCAATTCTCGGTAACAACACCGCTATTGTCAGGTAAGCTGTCGGTGCCCGTGTTAACGCTTGAGTACAATGATAAGCGGGTTCTCCCTGTGAAAAGCAGACAAAAACAAACTGGCAGTCACCTGCTGGCAGCATTAAAGGCCAACGATCCACGACTCTGCAGCTCTGTGTGAACGCATTGTGTGGCAATTTGCGTGATCTGTGTTCACACGTAGATCATACACAGTTTGCATTTTTGCTTTGATAAATTAAGTTGAACGTGCACACGTCTAGTGTGTTCACCATTGCACCACGTGTTCTTTTCGTGTACCACACAGTGCGTGCAACTCCAATATAGTACTGTATTTTAAAAAAAGTTTTGCTGGCTGACTGGTGACACGGTGCGTGGTTAGCGAGGCACAAGGAGGATGACGTTGTTGTGCGGACAACCTTCGTGCGATGACGAGAACGCTCGCTTTGCTGTATTATTTTAAAACGCCGGCTGGAGGGAGGGACAGGCGAATGGACGATCACGTCCAAATGATATACTCTGCCCAATAAAAGTAATTGTCACTTGGAACCCATTTATATTGGACACTTTGGGTCTCAACGGCGTTGACATCAAATTGTGATTGTCTTGTGTTCCGATGATACCTGTTAATCATGCACGCGCGACCATATTACCTGATGCTCACCAGGATAGAGTGCGGTGACATCGATCAAATCCCATCGCTCATTATTTAGCTTTGTGTATTAATCTGCTCTAATTATCGTATTGCGCATCTATTTAAGTCCCCCCCCCCCTCCCCCCCGTTCGTGCCCCCCTCCAGGTCTCTTTAACACTCTCTAACTGACGTTGAAGGCGTTTTTGCATTAGCTCCATCTGTCTGTCCGTCTGTAATCGGAGGGGGGGGGGGGGCATGATAACTCTCGCAATGATGATCAGACATGAATCGGCTCCTTTGAGTAAAGTCGTTTTGTTGTTTTGTTGTTTTGTTATAAGGGACTTGGCCCATAGAATATCGGCCAAATTAATTAATCGGGTTTACCGCCGCGCCCTCCCTGGCACTGCCGCTACCAAATGTCTGTTGTCTGCTCAAGGCCTACAAACATACTGCATCCGACACGTCTGGCACCAGTGCTACCATTGATTATATTATTATTGCCGCTCATTAAATACATACATCCAAGAGCAAACGCACGTTGCAAAAGGCGCGACGGAATCCACGCAAAGTTTTGCGCGATTTTCCTCCCTTGTCCTCTTGGTTCTTTCGGTAAAGTCACGTAGAAGGGAAATAATAAAAATATAAAAATAAAACATAATAAAATAATTCTCCGACAGACCTGTTCTTCACCTGAGGACGGCTGCTTGCGTTGTGGCCGAAACATCGTGAGAATTATTTTATTATATTTAAATTTTATTATTTTATTATTTCCCTTCTACGTGACTTTACCGAAAGAACCAAGAAGATGAATCCCTGCAGTCACGAAAGCTTTAAATCGAAAATTTTCGTCGCCTTGGTTGATTCAAACGTTTTCCCTTCTCAGACGACATCCGGCGAGGACGTGCGTGACTTCACGCGCGTGCTGCGGAACAAGTTTAAGTCAAAGCGGTACTTCAGCAAGCACCAGCGGCTCGGCTACCTGCCGGTGCAGACGGTGCTGGAGGGCGACACCATGGAAACGTGAGCGCCAGTCACGTGGCTTGTGCATCCCGCCCGCTCAGAGTAGATGCTGCCGCTGCTGCTGCCACTGCTGCTGCCTATTCGCTGTTTTACCAGAAGCTCTCTCACTGCTCGTAAAAGAATTTCGTCAAGCTGCGCGGATCTGAGCTGTTTGTTGTGTGCATGTCAAGGTTACCAGGCATTTTAATGTAAGGTTTATACTGGTAGGAACGAAGTGGACCAGACCACCAATAGATTATATCGTCCGTCCGTCCGTCCGTGTATCAACATCGAACCCCTACTGCAAACACTTGGCAGGACCCTACAAAAACCTTTTGACTCAGTGGGGCTTTCCTGGCTTAACAAGTGTAATAATACATTATGTTTATATTCTTTGGTTATTCGTTCCTACCAGCCCACCCCGCAGGGTCCTGTTTCGTGATGATATTTGCCCAACGACAATCCCTTGATTCATAGATTATTATTTATTCTTAAGCTCACGATCATCACCATCATCAGCTGGATGAAGACCTCCCCAAGCCGCCACCATCACCTGTCTCGATCTTGCGACGCAATAATCCACTTAGCACCTCCGATTAGCACGGTTGGCAACGTACGGCGCGAAAGAAGTTTTAACATCCATACATGATGGACGCATCATATTTACAATCGTAAGAATGTATTTATATCGCTTAAGATTCTTGTCTGTCAGCTCAAATAATTTCATATTTACAAACCTTTATTTGAATTTGCATCGTATAACGGTGTCACGTCAATCCTGCATCTACTCAAGGCACTACCATCCAGCGAGTTGTAAAAAAAAAAAATTCAATTATCCTCCTCAACAGAATCTTCACACAGAGCAGCTAAAACATTCTACACCTAATATTCTAACGGATTTTAATTTCTTGAATATTTATTTCATCCATGGCCAGATAGCCCCGTAGGTGTCCACCTCACACTCTCTCATTAGTTTCCACTTTCTCCTTGTTGTCAACATGCTCAAGTAGTGGCCACATGTTTCTGGCACCGATCTCTTGTGATGTCGTCGTCAAACCCATTCTCTCTTAGGTCTTCCTCTCGCTTTCCGGCTCCTTCAGTTTTTCCGAACGACAACACTTTTAATGTCCCTGTTGTTGCCCGTCCTACACGTGTGTCCACACAGTGCCGGTTTCCTTCTCATCACTGCCTGCATGGGCAGGTTGTAGTCTTCTACATTTGCCTTGCTTCCACGTTTGGCCCAGTTTAGATGCAGTGTCCTTCTATAGCAATACATCTCGAATGCCAATTATCTTATCTCTGTCAGTTAACATACAATGCCAACTGCATTAACATTTGCACTCTTCGGTCCATAAGTCCAGCGACCGTGAAACTTTTTTTTGTGTAATGCACCGTATTCATCACATCGCGTGACACGCCGTGCGTTCTCGCCGCGTGTTTACTCGGGACTCCGTTTGTAACAAAAGAAAAAGCGGGTCATTATCTCCCCGTCTGGCGCTGTGCACAAAAGAAATAAAGTGACTTCAAAAGAAACAAAAGATGACGGGGCAATACGGAGAAGCGGCACGAACACGGAAGGAGCGGCGGCACTCGAGATCTAATAAACGGCGCAGTCGTAGACAATCTTCGCGCAAACACGGCGGTGAAAAACACGGCGGTGTGAAACCCGAGGCTTGCGTGCATCGTCTTATATGTGCTCTTTTGCGCGTGGGGGACCTCGTTATTTTGCGCGTGTACTTTTCTTCGCGAGCACACGCACGCGCTGTTAACTTCTGGTGTTTGGCTGCAGACGAACGTCATTCTTTCCCGAGCGCTCGCCGGCCCATGAGCGTTTGTCTTGATTTTGGTGGCAAAAAAGTGCGAAAGAAGTTCAGCGTACATAACACGTGCGTACAAGGCATGCTCCTTTTGGGAGCCCCGCGTCCGCACCGCGCAGCTCGCGTTCGCGCGATCGCGTCTCTCACGCGGCCATCGGCTGTTCTTGTCTTGCAGTCCCCTCACCGTCATCAACCTCTGGCCGGTGTCGTTGGAGTGAGTACCGCACACCCCATCGGCCGCTGAAAGTCACGTGACTCCCCGAGCCGCCCATGTGACCGGAGGTTTTTTTTTTTGTGACCGCGCTCCATTTTCGTCGAAGAAATTTACCGCGTCTTTTTGTTTTTTCACCCGCTTTCAGCCCTTCTCCTCAGCTGTCTCACGAGGACACGCACGCGCGAATCGAACACTTCGCCAGCCGGTAATGTGTTTTTAAGTCCTTCCCAACCCACCCCCCCACCCTTTTCATATCGATAGGGAAGGGACATCCTCATTAAATTGTCTTCTTCTTGACACTCGTGGAGTTTCCTGCTCCTCTTACTCCGTGACATTTCTGTCCTGGGCCCACCATCTCCATGTCCACTCCCACATCCCTTCGTACCTTGGTTCACCACTGTGCCACCAGCTCTACCTTAGACCCCGCCGCCCCTCGATATGGTCTCCACCGCGGCGTGCTTCCCGTCCGCGTGCCGTCTGTTGTGTATCAAATTTTGATAAAAAATAATAAAAATCAAATGAAGATTGGAAAAATTCGTAAATCGCGGAAATTATGCTAATATATGCAATTATATGCTATTTAAAAAATATATTATTGGCAGAATTATTCTTAATATTAATTTTTGGAAAAAGGGGGATGAATACAACACGTTGACTCTCCCGTCGCGGATGCAGTTTCCCCCCCCCCCCCCTCTCCTCGGCCGCCTGCGTTACCTCCTCGCGGCAACCCCCACCACTCTCTGCATCCTCCCCATCCGGTTTTGTAATCCCTCGGAATTGTCTTCCATCATTCTCAGTTCTGTGGTGCCCAACTCTTACTCCTCCCCCCCCCCCCCCACTCGGTGTTTAGAGTCCAACTTTCAGGCCCGTCAGTAGCGTTCTTATTAACTTCTTGCCTGTGCTGTCATTTCCCCCCACCTCACGCCATTTTACACAGATTTTAATATAAATAGGAAATTCATTCCCATTGAATGATGTCCGTTTTCACCAAATACACATTTTAGTTTGTTTAATAAGTAAATGCAACAGCAACAAAAACCAATGCGCCTCTCCGTGCCTTGTCTGTCGCAGGCTCGCCGCAATGGAAAACAAAAACGGATCGTATTTGCATGAAGTCTCCTCGCCCAACGAAAGCATGTGAGTGCCGCGCCGGCAGAGGCAACGTGAAATGGCTCGTTGCAACGTCGTCACCAACTCATAACGATTCAAGATTCAATAAAAATTCATAACGTGCGCATCACTCGCGCGTGCGTGCGGGTAGCGCACTGCACTACGAACCCGGTAACCAGCGTTAAATTCCTGGCCACACGACTTCAAGTTGTGACGAATATCTCAACCAGTCCTGATCCTTCTCTAGGGTGACTCAGCCTTACATGAAGTACATTCTGCGGTGTGTACACATCGGCTGTGCTGCTGTACCGACTTTTAAAGGTGCTTTCTGACTAAAATTGTCCCAGCAATCTGTGAGCTGGATTGGGTTCATTTTTGTTTTGTTTGTTACAACTTTATGTAGCACGGGACAAAGACAAAGATCCCGTGTATGGCCTTGACAGACTGTTGGGGAAAGTGCTGTTAGCGAGCACCTATGAAGGTCGGAACGGCACACGAGGGGATGGGTAGCCAGCACCACGCCCGGCCGCCTTTGTCTCCCGAGTGGCGTTATGTTTAGGCATCGCACCAGGTACTCATTTGAGGCTGAGTCGACCTAGGGGAGACCCAGGACCGGTTCAGATAATTGTCCCTGGTGTTGACTGTGAGCGGGAATCGAACCCTGGTCGACAGGTTCATAGCACAGCGTGCTAACTGCTGCACTACCACTCCCCACTTTGTTTGCATACAACACACACACACACGCACGAACACACGTGCCATTGCCTGTGTACATCCCGTACGCACGCGTATTTAATAACAACCGCAGTAACAAAGTCCACTGCACCACGTCGAAATTAACCCGGGAGAGCGCGTGCCTTTTGTCTTCGTGTCCGTGCTGTCGCAGCGACGAGGAGCACATCCTGATCCGGCACTTTTGCCAGACCCTGGGCGCCGAGTCACCATGCCCCGGCTCCCGCGACCCCGGCTCGATGCTCGTTACCATGGACACCGACGAGAGCGAGGAGCTGTGCCACATCATCGCCGAGCTGGAGGAAGAGCACCAGTAAATGGGACCCCCCCCCCCCCCCATTGTCTTTTTTAATTCGTTTCGGAGAACGGGTTGACTTCCATTAAACGGCAGCTGCGCGCTGTTGGCACCTGTCACACTCGAGAAGCTTTGTACGGCAACGAAAGCCCCACCGATGACAGCGGAGCGACACCGACTGACAGACCCAGGCTCTGGAATCGGGGGGGGTGCCATGAGACCAGGATGACCACAGTCAGCAGTTTCTCCTTTAGTGGGAGTCGTAATGTGGTCGACAACAACCTGCGGAATTTCAGTCCGAGTTGGTGTATGTCGTGGAGTCGTTCTCTTTGCATAGTCGACTAAAGCCGTCAAAGATTGGTTCAAGCACCCTTCGGACGAAATGTTTGATTGCTGTGAGAGGGGTGTAATTTTTGGATATCGGATGCAAAAAATCCAATATCCGTAAAAGAATAAAATCTAAAACTCTATCCCTCGCAGACCAAGCACTACACAATCATCAATAACACTTCTGTAAAAGTGAAAAGTATATTTTGACTTTAAACTTTCGTGACTGTAGGAATTCATATTCTACGGTATCGAATATGAAAAGTATATATTAGATGGCATTTGAGGCAATCATCCTTCTTCTCGACTAACAGCACCGTCGATTGCACACCTTTTTTTTCCCCCAGGAATCTCACGGCCGAGTACAACCAGCTGAAGCAGCAGCACGAGAGCAAGTCGGGCTCCTCCGGCTGCCTCCACTTCCCTCCGCCGGCGTCGCTGCCCCCGCCGCCGCTGCTGCACTCGTCGCAGTCGCTCTCCCCGCCGCCACCCCTGCCCCCCAAGGGCGGCTCGGCACCCGGCACGGAGCTCCATGGCGGGGAGTTCTCGCAGCCGGAGAGCGAGCTCGTCGCCGAGGCCAGGCTCCTGCGGCAGCACAAGGGGCGGCTGGAGTCGCGGATGCAGGTGCTGGAGGACCACAACCGGCAGCTGGAGTCGCAGCTCCTGCGTCTGCGCTCGCTGCTCACCCAGGTACGTGCGGCGACGAGCGACGGGGCGGCCCCGTCGTTGTTGGATCCGCGACGCCGCTAAATCGCAGGCGGCGTGCGATGATGCGGTCGTCGACTGCGAGGTGAGAAGTCGAGTGGTGGAGGTGTCATGCGTGTAATGTTTGTTCTAGATTTGAAGTTTTCGTGACTGCAAGGATCCATACTCTTAGGTTCTTTCGGTAAAGTCACGTGTTTTATTTTTTAACTTTTATTATTTTTTACCTACGTGACTTTACCGAAAGAACCAAAGAGTACGTGTAACGTTTGTATGTATGTATGTGTGCGCGTTGAACGTCTTTTGTACCGTACGTAGCCAACCGTGCTAATTGGACGTGCGGGGGAAGGGCAACAAACGAAACACCAAAAGCAGTTCTCAAGAAATTAATTTTCATCACAGATTTAAAAGTGCACAGCTCCGGTGGTTTCCAGCACGCGATGCGGTGACCGTCTTTGCTCGATGGTCAGCCAAAAGCCGCTGGTTGTTAGCGCTGCAACGGTGATAGATAATTACTTGAATCGAGGCATTAATCGACGAGAATTGACGGGCATTAATTATCCGGTTCACTCCCGATGCCGCGGGGACCACACGCAGCTCGCGACGCGGCCGTCGACGTGAAGGTGACGTTAAGTCGCGCAGCATTCCCGCACCTGACAACTTCTAGGCCTGTATCGATGCATCGATCAAATTGATTAACGTGAATCTATTGAGAGCAATGGGCGTTATCCCGGTTGCTGCGCGTGATGCAGCTGTTGAAGGGAAGCTGCGTTTTAACGCGCGTGCATATTGTCGCGAGAGCTGAAACGATGCTTTGTTTTTTGTTTATTCCCCCCCTTATAACAGCTGCCGAGCATAGGCCCAGAGGTCGCAAAAACCTAAGCGGCCAGCAATAAAAGGCACTAATTGAATGTGAAAGAGATTGGAGTTAGCCGAGAGTTATTAGTAGTTCGATAAGATTTAATAAGAGTTAACGGACAAAATCCCTGGGTGGGTTTGCCTCTGAGACCACCTCATCCTCTCACTGAGGTCTTGCCCCAGGAAACACACCGTTGAACATTAACAACTTTGTTTTATGCAACAAATTCTAGATTTGAAGCTTTCGTGACTGCAAGGATTCATACTCTTGGGTTTTTTCGGTAAAATCACGTAGGTGAAAAATAAAAATAATTATAGAAATAAAATAATAATAAATCAATTAAATCACGGCTTGTGTTGCCTCCGAAACGTCGCAATCAAATTGATTTATTATTATTTTATTTCTATTATTATTTATATTTTTCACCTACGTGACTTTACCGAAAAAACCTAAGAGTATTTATGCAACAATATTGAAAAAATTGAATTGCACCGTTTGAGTTTGGCTTTAGGTCAATTGAAAACAACAACAACGATGTCGACATTCATAGCAAATAGCAACTCTGCCCTGCATGGGACGTTGCATGATTGATGCACATCCATCCTGAGCGCTCAAATGTCTTCAGGTTGGGCGACTACAATCAGACGCTTTGCAGCATGCTGTGGCCTCGCGGCTGAGGTTCTAATCGTTCTTTGATTAAAATTGATCAACACGATGATTAACAAGCGATGCATGCAATGCAATTGGATTGCACATTGAATTGTGCATGTAATGATTGAGTGTGTATTTGTTTACTTTGTTCATTCATTAGTTTATAGTTTTCAACGACTATAGATTATTGGGGGAAGCGCTCATCCAGCCCTGGGATTGATGATGGCTGACGACGATAGATTAGTGTGCATAGATTCACGTCGCCTTGCACCGCCGATGACGAGGAGATAATCCGTTTGGTGAACACGACGCGATGTCAAATTTGCGGCAATCGATTCAAGGCGGTGGGGAATTGCTCCGTCCGTACGAACGGCGACGGCTGTGCCCCGGCGTTGCGGCATCGACACGGCCGCGCAGAAACGTAGAGGCGCGCTCAAACACAGCCACGCGCGGAGGAGTTGAACGCGAACGTTGACGTCATCATTTGCCGCTTTGATATCGCACGCCTGCATTAGTCCCTGGTCGCTGACGGGTGCTCACGACGCGCTTTGACTCGCCCCTTCTTAAATCTGCACCGCTCCTCCGCTTGGGTAGCCGCGCTATCGGATCGCTCTCGCAGCCGCAATCATCAACAGTTGTTTATCAGCTCGAGTTTTGCGGCCCCTTCTCACCGTTTGTCATATTGGCAAATATCCACATGGCAGCAAGGGAATGATATGGCAAAAAATGAAAAAAAAATCATATGGCAGGTCACCTAAACAAGTCTCACTACACTTGCTGAAGAATAAACTTATTTATTTAAGGAAGCTCTTATCTAGTGTTTTGTGCCACTGCTAGAAATGATAAATGTGGTGCTTATATGACGATATCGTTTCGTGTGTTGAAAGTGATGTTTTTAATTT
This sequence comes from Lampetra planeri, assembly GCF_965212315.1. Taxonomy (NCBI): domain Eukaryota; kingdom Metazoa; phylum Chordata; class Hyperoartia; order Petromyzontiformes; family Petromyzontidae; genus Lampetra; species Lampetra planeri. Next base: position 5,671,680 of record NC_136153.1, read on the forward strand.
AGCTTATCTCCCATCCATTGTCTCTCCTTTGGCTCTCGCCATATCGTCCTCAAATGTTATTTTTTTGCAAAGACCGCTTTGTGTTTTTCTCTTCAACTCTTTCACACACAATCCCTCCCCTTCTACCTCTCCCCTCTGTCATCATCTCTCCGTTCGGTCTTCACCACCATCCATCGCCCTCTCTCTCCATCTCCCCCAGCTCTTTCCCCTCTATCCACGACACACGTCCTCTTGCTGCTGGCCAGGGCCCAGATTAAGGCTCTTGTAGGCCTTAGGCACTGCTGTTTCGTAGGACTTGAGCGACAAGTTTCTACAGTAGATACTGCTGCCCCATGTTACTACCGCCACTGTCACTCCACTTGTTTCACGCGTGCTGGCCCGCCCGTCTCTCCCACAGCCTGCCATCGACGCGTCTCGGGTGAACGGCTCCTACCTCTCCTCCCCGTCTTCCTGCTCGCCGGACTCCACGCAGGGCCTTCCGCAGAACGGCACCAGCAGCAGCGCCGTCGCCACCGCCGCCACCAACGGGCGGCACCACCACAACATTTCGGGTGGGCGCGCACGGCAGAGGTCGCAAACGGGTTTTGATTCCTTACCCGTACCCAGCCGCACCAGGGTCGCAAACGCGTACCCGTACCTGTACCCTACCCGATACCCGGCTACCCGTACCCGGCCGGGCATCGGGTAGGGTACGGGTACCCGATTGCGACCTGTGGGATGAAGCCATGTTGCAGGCGCGGGTGGGTTGATTCTAGGAACTTGAATTGTGAGAAGAGACAAGACGTTGGAAAATGAGTGACAAACGGTGACTCACCAGTGACTCACGGCCTACCCGTACCCGTACCCGGCCGCACCAGGGTCGCAAACAGGTACTCGTACCCGTACCCGGCCGGGTACGGGTAGCCTAGTATCGGGTAGGGTACGGGTATCGGGTACCCGATTGCGACCTCTGGCGCACGGAGAAGGCCTCGCTGCCCGTGACTACTGAATCGCTCGGATGAGATGAGGTCACACCAACTTCGGCAAAGGTCACACTGATAAACGACCGCATCACCGGGAGGGTTGCGTCTGGTTGCTACTTGAGCGGGAGGCTGCTCTGCAAGGTGCCAGGAGATGGCAGCGCAGCAAATGGGATCCTTGAGTCTATCTACGTGAAACTTTGAGCGTCATCACTCACCCCCCCCCCCCCTCGTGTGGGTGGGTTTTTTTCGAGCGCTCCAATTTCCTCTCGCGTGAAGCCCGACACTCATTTATGGATTTGAACAAACTTCCCAATGCAGAGTCTGGAAACTCAGTAAATCTTCATGGTTAATCTAAGGGATTTAAATTTTTCGCAACTGGGATGCATCGACAGCTGGACATGCATTAGTCATGTCTTAAACAGGATTTCATTCAGGGGGGGTTTTGCATAGTGGTTCTGGGACAGCTCCAACGGGTTGTGTTTTTGCCCGTACGCCCGGATAAAATCCACACGCAGGAGATGTTGACAAAGTGCCGCACAAAGTCATTTCACGAATCACATCTGCTCTTCTGCTAATGTGTCCTGATAAACCACGACGAATGTCCTGATATAAAGCAGGACAAATTACACATTTTACGAAATGGCACAGGACACACCGCGATGGAGCAGCCTCTCTCTGAAACCAAGCCAGGAGGTTTGGTCGCTTCAGTTGCGTCGACTGTAAGACACGTGGGTACGATGGCTGCTGTTTGTTTAACACGTGCTAGGCTTTCGCGGCCAATATCATCCATTATACAGGGTTTTTTGGGTTAGATCGCGTAAATATGTAAATGTGTCGTTAAACCCGCCACCACCCGACACAGCCAACTAGTAAGGGTTGTCACGTAAACAGAAGGTGGCCAATTCGTTACTAGTACAGCACTAGTGTATAGTGTGGTGTATTGTAGTGTATACTATACACTACTATACAACAGTACACTACTATACAACACTACACTACTATACAGTGTATAGTGTATAGTAGTGTAGTATACTAGTACAGCACTAGTGTATAGTGTAGTGTATAGTGTAATGTATTGTAGTGTATAGTGTAGTATACTAGTACAGCACTAGTGTATAGTGTAGTGTATAGTGTAGTGTATTGTAGTGTATAATGCAGTATACTAGTACAGCACTAGTGTGGAGTGTAGTGTATAGTGTAATGTATTGTAGTGTATAGTGTAGTATACTAGTACAGCACTAACCGGTTGTGTTGGAGAGCCAAGCCACAGCATTAACAATCTGAGTACGACGTTTCACCAGTAATTACAACCGGCATCATCTTCAGTTCGTTTGTGCCTCCAGCAGGAGATGAAGACATCTTGATGCTCCCCAAGGACTCGGGGACCGGCCTAGAAGAAGTGATGGAGCGACTCAACAACACATTTCCCAACCGCAACGGTGAGTGACCCCCCCCCCCCACCACCTCCACAAGTCATCACGTTACTTATTGATGCACGGCTAATGAAGGGGAATTTGCTTTTATTATTGCATATATCACGGTTCTTGAGGATAAAGCCGAAGGGCCAAATTTCCAAGTGGCCAGGAAATAAACATAACTATTCAGCCGCAATAGATTAGAGCAAATGCATTGTCTTGGACTGATGAAGTTTGTAAGAACGTGGGAAAGTAGACAATTGGAAGGAATACCAAAGTCAAGCAGTGTGAGAAGATTATGAGAAAGAGAAGAGTTTCGATTTGCAGTCTGGTGGGTGAGTGGGTGAGTGAGTGAGTGTGTGTATGAGTGGGTGAGTGAGTGAGTGAGTGCGTGGGTGAGTGAGTGTGTGTGTGAGTGGGTGAGTGAGTGAGTGCGTGTGTGCATGAGTGGGTGAGTGAGTGAGTGGGTGAGTGAGTGAGTGTGTGTGTGAGTGGGTGAGTGTGTGAGTGGGTGAGTGGGTGAGTGTGTGAGTGGGTGAGTGTGTGAGTGGGTGAGTGTGTGAGTGGGTGAGTGTGTGAGTGGGTGAGTATGTGAGTGGGTGGGTGAGTATGCGAGTGGGTGGGTGAGTGAGTGTGTGAGTGCGTGAGTGCGTGAGTGTGGATGAGTGTGTAAGTGGGTGAGTGAGTGAGTGGGTGAGTGAGTGGGTGAGTGGGTGAGTGAGTGTGGGTGAGTGTGAGTGAGTGAGTGAGTGTGGGTGAGTGAGTGAGTGAGTGTGGGTGAGTGAGTGATTATTTCATTGAGAAAGACTCAACATTTGTTCTTGTAGTTCCCCGCACCGCACATACCGCATGTTGTGCATGACCCCGGGGTCTGTCATTACCTGCGCAATTTTTTTGACGAGGTTAAAGACAACGCAGCCAGAAGTTAATGTGTGGCTACGCGGGGGTCGTTTTTTTACGAGCCAAGGTGAAACGATCAAACACGCGGTTATTTCCACCATATTTTATCAGCACCGCTACGCGGTCTGAAACAAACTAAAAAGGTTCATTAATGGAAATGAAGAAAATGTGAGCGGCGAATTTCGCCGCAAATAAATTGCGTCTACCGAGCACTTGATTTTTCGGTGCCGTTGCAAAGCCATGAAGGAATTCAACAAATGTGTGTGATCCGTCATCATTTAGCCAATGGCAGCTGGAGAAACGCTGTCGTGGGCTGTGTATTTTGCTCATCGTGGAGTGCGTGATTTGTTTTTTTCGCCGGGATGTGTTCTGGCTCCCTCTTATCTCATTTAATATTTATAAAGATGGAAGCTTGTGTTGCCTCCGAAACGTCGTGATTTATTTTTTTTATTTTTTTATTTTACTTTTTAATGTTTTTTACCTATGTGACTTTACCGAAAAAACCTAAGAATATGAAAAAGAGTGATTTAGATGGCAGGGGGGTGGAGTGCAATGGCCGAGGAATGAGTGACTGCAACAGTGGAGCATTTAGGGGTCATGGAAGGGCAGGGGAGAGATGGGAGGGATGGCAGAACCACATATATCCACTACTCGCTAGGAACTGAGGTGTTTGCGGATATTGCGAAGAGGTCAGATGTGTGAACATCAATGAAAATGCAAGATTCAACCACCGTGTAGAAATGGGTTCCTGGATTAAAAAATAAGCTTTATTTTTTATTTTACCAGGTAATGCCCACTGAGAGATACATCTCTTTTTTCAGAAGCGACCTGGCCACAAATGATAACTCAACGGACGTGGTTTATCACGTGGAAATTTTTTGAAGCCAAATACTCTAAACGCATGTTGCTACAAGTGGAGGGGAAAACCGGAGGACACAGAGAAATAAAATAAGTAATGTAAAAAAAAACTTTTTTTTTTTAAAACATGCTTTTATGAAATGTACTAGTAATGGGAGAACTCCACGACTCCAGGAAGTGGCCCCGAAGCTTGCCATAACGTAAGGGGCCGTGGCCAATTACAGCCAACGTCAGTTTACCGTGGACAATTAGACCCAAGCCGAAACATAGCATATTAAAAATAATGTAAAATATGTTTTATTTTTTTATAAAATATAGTATTGTAATCAGTATGACATAAGTATACCAAGTTTGCAGTCGATACCACATTGGGAAGTGGGTTAAAATTGAGTTACAAGATTTGAGGATACAACAACGACAACAACATCAGACGGAGTGTGTTAACAAAAAGCGTGTAATAAAATACAAAATACACACAACCACGGGGAGAACATGAACACTCCAATATACAGGCGTCCACAAAACTCCTGTGTACAAGGCGAGGTAGTTAACATCTCAAACACAAACTGCTTTATAAACATCGTAAAATGCTTTACTGTGTTATGTACGTGAGATCGAGAACACAAGTGGGAAAGGTCGTATTCTGTGACCATCTATAAAGAAACACATTCCTACGGAGGGAGCTGGCCAGGGTCAACGGCGGCGTGGTGTATTCCACAAATATGCCCGACTGTGAGGGTGGGCACAAGCCGGCGTGAGTAGGTTAAACGTTGAGTTTTATAAGGGCACCACGGGATGACCAGCCCCTCCCCACCCAGCCCCACCCCTCCCAGCCCCATCCCTCCCACCCTCCCCACCCAGCCCCTCCCCACCCTCCCCTCCCCACCCAGCCCTTCCCCACCCAGCCCCTCCCCACCCTCCCCTCTCCACCCAGCCCCACCCCTCCCATTTTGGATGCACGACGGACGGACGGACGGACACAATAATCCCCTGTGGGCTGGTGTAACCAGGAGGTTCTTACCAGTATTACAGTTATAGCCTGCACGTATACTGCACTGGGTGTGATTGGCCGGGTTGCCCTTGAAAGGGAGACGTGTGGCTCGATGGGCTTTACCCGTTGGGAAATGAACTTCTTATGAACGTCTCCTGAATCGGCCAGGACAGATATGCGACGGTCGGGTATGCGACGTTCCGACTGAATTCAAAGTGGCCAGGTATTGGGGGGTGGGGGAGGGCGGTTTTGGGCATGACGATGACAGTTTCCATCGAGTGCAATAAAGCACAGCGCATCTAGTTGTTCTTCGATTTACAAAAAATGCATTCTTTTTTTAATCAAAAAACCTTTTTGTTCTTTCACTAGGGCAAGCAGACGAGAGGATTGGTAGAGTGAGAGAGGTTCGTTAATTATCAACTCGTGCCACTCACCGCCTTGTCTGTGCCACAATTTTGTTTGCTTTTTGAATTTTCGAGCCAGCTCGCCTTTCCACGCAGGCAACTGGGGAGCACAGAATTGGATATTTCTTGACTCATAACAACAAACAATTACATACGTTTAAGAAAGCACAATTTGAAAATAAATCAATGACATAAATTCAGAAGTAGGTTTGAAATAACATTTTTTGTGTACTAAAACCTCATCAATGATTATTGTACTGTCTAGGATACGAATGCAACATCGAATCAAGTTACTGTTCACAACACCGGTAGAACCAATTGATCTCTGACAGGCAAAACTGTCGCAATTTAAGCGCAGTGCTTGAGTGCCATCTATCACGGTGTTGTGCAACGGGTAAACGTTCCATTCAAGGGTTTGATAGATATTTGGCTTAAACTAAACCCTATTTCATACACAGGCTAGAATACATTTTCCTTCATTAATATAACAAAGCATTATCGTCGTAGAATAAACAACCATCCCATATTCCTCTCCCCACGTGGGAAAAATATATGTTCTGCACAATCCATAAGCCGCGCAGTTTTTTTCAAGATGAATAAATATTTATAGTGATTACTGCGTGAGATAATGCATTGTTCTTCAATGTGGCTGAAAAAAACTACCTAACTAACGATCAAATATACGTAGGGTAATCATGTTTATGAAACATACGTTTGATCTGAATGATGTATCCACTCGTTTTATTTGTATATGGATTACACAACCACTCATGTCAGCCTGCCACCACATTTTTTTTCCTTTAAGGTGATGAGTTACTCTGGAAATTTCATTTTAAAATTATTGTCTCAGCTGTAGAGGGCGGATGGGATAGAATTAACTCTTGAGGGAAGAGACATTGAGCACATTTCAAGAGATCGATGGGGGGGAAATGCTGCATATTTCTCCATTATATTTCTGGGGATATGTGATTCATGCTACTCAGCAGAGAGAATGCTGCAATATTGAACCAAGGAGTGTTTTCATCTTGGCTGTAATTCTTTTGCGTATATCTAAGGCGCATTGAGGTTTTTTTTTTCAGGCAGCCTTCGGTAAAATGAGAATAAATTCTGGCCTCATTTCCCCAGAGGCAGATATAGAAACTAAGGTTAACTCCCATTCATGTTATGCTTTTTAACCTTTGCCAGTCATTGTATAGCAAGATTATGGCAAAGCAATTGAGTTCTTGATTCTGTGGCCGTATGCATCCAGCAACATATTTAAAATACAGAAGTGTAAATGTAAATATGATGGATTTGAAGTTTTCGTGACTGCAAGGATCCATACTCTTTGGTTCTTTCGGTAAAGTAACGTAGGTGAAAATAAAATAAATATAATATCAAAAATAAAAATAACAAAATCACGACGTTTCAGAGGCAACACAAGCTTCCGTTATCAGGTGGAACAACCCCAGCATTTTTTTTTTATTTTTCTGCCCACTACAGTAAAAAAAAAAGGATTTATATTTTATTTTCACCTACGTGACTTCACCGAAAGAACCAAAGAATATAAATATGATGGCCTCGGTATGGAGCTATAGGGGGCTGGCGATGGAGACAGACACATACCAGAATGTTTCACAAATGAGAATAGATGTAATTGGGGGGAAATGCAAATGGGAGACATATTGACTCTTCATAAGAGTAAGTGGGCGTGGGCAATAGAGACCTCATTAGATGGGATGACGGCTGATGGACAAGACAGAATGGCAGCCAAAAGGAGCGAATGCACCTCAGATGATGACCACCGCGGAGACGAAGCATTGAGATCACCTCGTGCGTAGGGGATGGATTGTGCCAGCACGATCTTGGAGGGATGGTGACGGTGTGGGGAGGCCCTCATCCGGCAGTTGATAACCCATGGCTGATGATACTGATGCCGAAACTTCACGTTTAGCCGAAGTCTCTGAAGTTGCACCACATTTTAAGCGATGAGAGGCGTTACGTGAATATAATCGTTTGCTTTCTGCCTTGTGTTCTTCCTCTTTGTGCGTAGGTAACCATGTAGGAGTGGGCGTGTTTGGCATCGCGGATGACTTGACTCACGACACGGGGCCCTAGGTTGCAACGGCCACTGAAGAGGACTCATCGAAAGGGTTACGATCAAGGGCGGTCCCCCACTGCATCTTCTCAACTGACTGTGGGATTTATAAACAATTGTTTTAGTCCCTGCTACGGTGAATAAGTGACCACTCGGGTCTGAAATGATGCACCGTTCTAAAGTCTATGCAAGTGTAACATAAAATAAAACTGCGGGCTGTCATTACGCTTTGTGATCTGCCTGAATTGTGAATTATTCTCCGTGATGAAAAACGGTCTTTACAAGCAAGGCCAGTTGGTTAATGATAAAAAATAAATATATACAGTATAGCGTATTACAGGTCCGTGATGGATTATTTTGTTTAAAAAAAACATCATTTGTATGGCTGAATATAAAGTACAATTTCATTCATTTAGCCTGTGAGCATTTTTAATTTTTAATAAAGTATAAGCATCCGACTGCGTTTTTCTATTCACGTATCGTCATCCTTTGTGTCAGCTCTATGTTAACATGACGACGATTGCTAAACTGCCTCCATTTTAATCTCTAAATTACTTGCTTTCAGGGGGTCGAATGTGAAAATCCAACATTTTTCTTGCGATAAACTTTTAGACAGAGTCTTGTGCCTAGCTCACGCTACTTTATCAACTGAAAAAAAATGAAAAGGATCCTCTATTTATTTTTATACATATGTATAGCATATTGCCAAGATTAATTGCTACACTATTTTCACTTACGAGTAAAGAAGACCATATGCTATTTTTTGGCAAATGAAATTACCATATTTATTGGAGCATCCCGGCAAAGTGCGTACATGGTATGTTCTGGTGTATATATTGGCCTCGCGACGTACACCATTGTCCTCATGAAACTCTGAAATTGGAAGCACAGCAAAAGACTGCTTTTTTAATGTATGCATTTTTTCACTTTCTGTAAATGCTGTCAAGTGCGCCTTTGACTCCTTTATCAATGATAGTGAAGTTCGACTTTACGGTCATTGATCTGGTGAGGCTGGACACAGTTATGTCTTCATAACGGTTCAGAATGTTGGAAACGTAGAATTGTAACAGTTTATATCTTACAGGTATCTTAAAAGCAGTTGCTGTTATGTAAAATGGTATCCATAGCGGCCTCTAGTGTATTGCTTGCAGTATGGCGTTATGTATGCGTTAACCATGCCAAAATTTGATCATGAAGCGTCCGTTTGGATATATTTTATGGTAATAAAAGATCTGAAACGTGTGTGTGTGCACAGCATTGATTGAATACTTGGTGATGTTTAAAGACCAGCACAGGATATATATTATTTCATCTTGTCCATAATAGATGCTTTTTTTTGGGTTAGATCGTGTAAATAGAAATGTGTCGTTACACCCGCCACCATCACCCAATAAGCCAATCAGTCAGGTTTGCCACAACATTTACAATTTGAGTAAATAACTTACTAACTGGCTGCGTCGGGTGGTGACAGGTTTAACGACGCATTTAAGCGATCTAACCCACAAAAAAACTCGTGGATAATATTTTGCCGCAAAAGTCCACGTGTTAAACATTTCATCTTCCACTACATTTGTGGTGTGCACAATTCACAAATCATTTTCAAGTCAGCTATTTCACACCTTCCTTCAATGCTGAACCTGTTGTTTTCAGTGAATCAAATATTTAGGTGATGATTTTCTTTGTTATTTTTTGTGATTTCGAATTTGTCAACACCCATTTGGGGAGATATCAAGCGCTTTATACATAATTTAATATTATCTAAAATAGTAAATAGGCGTGCATTGATTCACCCCCCCCCCCCCTGGAAATTCAATTACTTTGGTTCAGGGTGGCAATTCGATGTTTCTCCCTTTGTGGCCCCTGTACAGATGCCAGTGGCTGCAGGGTTCGCATGAACCCATTACATGCAACTTACACGAATCGAAGATAATAGATTATTACGTGCACAATATAATTGTATCGTGGGTGTGAGGATCAATTTTAATCTAAGAATCAATGTGTCTTTAGATGTCTGATTGTTACACCTCTTTCAATAAAGTAAGACTTTTTCCACTCACAAATCCATTGATTTGTGCATAATCATACATGCAGGAATCGGTAATTTAATATACAAATTATTCGTAAAAGTTAGATTTGTTTCGCTTTCTATCAGCTTTATCGTCGCACTGTTCAAAAAAGTCCCAACAAAAGGAAGTTATCAAAACTTTGAATACATATTTGGGTTCAGCACTCTTGAAACTCTCCAGATGCAAACATTTGTAGACCTGTGTTCAAAGGCAAATTGACAATTATTTAATTAAACAAATTTCCGGCGGGATTTGGGATTTCAAAATTTGATGCCATGAATTAAGTCGGCATCTTTCCCACCATTAAACAATCGGTGCTTCTCGCAGCTTTACCAAACCATTTGCTCTACTGCCATCTTCTGGCCGTCTCTCGGCCCTACAGTTGTGGGTCTTTCCCAAACCTGGAGCACTGATCCACAATCCAAATCACTGATTTACAGGCGTCCGTCACCACACCTCGAAAAGTAACAATGCTGTTAAAGAAAACAGATCTTAAATCTTGACTTAAAGCTTTCGTGACTGCAGTAATTCCTACTTTTTGGGTCTTTCGCTAAAGTCACGTAGATATAAATCTTTTTTTTTTAAACCACGACGTTTCGATCGCAACACAAGCAATCGTTCTCAGGTGAAAAAAAATACAGCAATCCTGCCTCAGCAGTCCGCCTGCTGTATTTTTTCACCTGAAAACGATTGCTTGTAGTGCGATCGAAACGTCGTGGTTTTTTATTCTTTTATTAGTTTTCTATCTACTTGATTTTACCAAAAGACCCAACGAGTAACAACAGATCTTTGTAGTACGCGGTGATGGTGATGCTGGGCAGTATTGCCACTGCGTGACTGATAGATCCGTCTTTCCACGGACGCAGAGATTGCTTTTTTCCAAATTGTGCGGCATGACATCTGGACAGGTAGCATTCCTGCGGTGCACGCAGTAGGAGCTGGGTCATAACGTTACAGCAACAATAAACGATACACAAACACTATAAGGGTGCAAAGTATATTTCGATTTAATGCTTTCGTGACTGCAGGGATTCATCTTCTTGGTTCTTTCGGTAAAGTCACGTAGAAGGGAAATAATAAAATAATAAAAATAAAACATAAAATAATTCTCACGACGTTTCGGCCACAACGCAAGCAGCCGTCCTCAGGTGAAAAACAGCTGTCCTGAGGGATCCGAGAGGCCTACGTCGGGGCCTACGTCGAGGCCCACGTGGGGGCCTACATAGAAGCCTACGTCGAGGCCTACTTCGTGGCCTACGTCGGGGCCTACGTCGAGGCTACTTCGAGGCCTACGTCGGGGCCCACGTGGGGGCCTACGTGGGGGCCTACGTCGGGGCCTACGTCGAGGCCTACATAGAGGCCTACGTCGGGGCCCACGTGGGGGCCTACATAGAGGCCTACGTCGGGGCCTACGTCGAGGCCTACGTGGAGGCCTACATAGAGGCCTACGTCGGGGCCCACGTGGAGGCCTACATAGAGGCCTACGTCGGGGCCCACGTCGAGGCCCACGTGGGGGCCTACATAGAGGCCTACGTCGGGGCCTACGTCGAGGCCCACGTGGAGGCCTACATAGAGGCCTACGTGGAGGCCTACATAGAGGCCTACGTCGGGGCCCACGTCGAGGCCCACGTGGGGGCCTACATAGAAGCCTACGTCGGGGCCTACGTCGAGGCCTACTTCGAGGCCTACGTCGGGGCCTACGTCGAGGCCTACTTCGAGGCCTACGTCGGGGCCCACGTGGGGGCCTACGTGGGGGCCTACGTCGAGGCCTACGTGGAGGGTGCTCGTCAATGGAAGCAGAACAATGAAGCTGATGGGCCAAACATCTCGCCTCTCCACGTCCACATCACGCAACTATTCGGCCTCGGCGCCTCCAGGCCGCACGCCCGCTGCTGCTCTGCTGTAGTACACACAGCTGCGGCTGCTTCGTGTATGACTCCTGCAACTGCAGTTGGGTCGGCTGCAGCTGCTACAGCAGCTACAACAACAACAGCAGCTGCAACAACAACAGCAGCTGCAACAACAACAGCAGCTGCAACAACAACAGCAGCTGCAACAACAACAGCAGCTGCAACAACAACAGCAGCTGCAACAACAACAGCAGCTGCAACAGCAGCTGCAACAACAACATCAGCTGCAACAACAACAGCAGCTGCAACAACAACAGCAGCTGCAACAACAACAGCAGCTGCAACAACAACAACAGCAGCTGCAACAACAACAACAGCAGCTGCAACAACAACAACAGCAGCTGCAACAACAACAACAGCAGCTGCAACAACAACAACAGCAGCTGCAACAACAACAACAGCAGCTGCAACAACAACAGCAGCTGCAACAACAACAACAGCAGCTGCAACAACAACAACAGCAGCTGCAACAACAACAGCAGCTGCAACAACAACAACAGCAGCTGCAACAACAACAACAACAGCAGCTGCAACAACAACAACAGCAGCTGCAACAACAACAACAGCAGCTGCAACAACAACAACAGCAGCTGCAACAACAACAACAGCAGCTGCAACAACAACAACAGCAGCTGCAACAACAACAACAGCAGCTGCAACAACAACAACAGCAGCTGCAACAACAACAACAGCAGCTGCAACAACAACAACAGCAGCTGCAACAACAACAACAGCAGCTGCAACAACAACAGCAGCTGCAACAACAACAGCAGCTGCAACAACAACAGCAGCTGCAACAACAACAGCAGCTGCAACAACAACAGCAGCAAGATGGCGGCGGCGTGTGCGGCCGTGTGTGCGTTGTGCTGCATGGGTGTGGGCTGTGCGTGAGAGTGGGTGAGGGTGAGCTGCGTGTGAGTGAGCTGTGTGTGTGTTTAAATTTAGTGTTTTAAAGATGTCAATTCACCTGCTGTGTATCTTACTACTGTCCCTCCCGGCCATATCTAGTGCCACACTCAACTCTACAAACGGCTACCCGCGTTACTTCGCGTCAATACTTATTGCTAAATTTGCCACTACACCTGCTAATGAAACAACTTATAGACACTTCTACACTCCATCATTGTATCCTTTTAAACCCTATCTTTGTCCCATTACTTCACCAGCACTCCTTCCAAACTTCATTCTGCTCTTAAAAATAACACCATCTGTGAGCTGCTGCTATTCGTCCAAGGTTCGTCGCTCTTCATCCTTTCACAGAAAATACCTGTGCAAACTATTAATTCTACTTTTCTTATTTCTGGGTGGTATTGAGCTTCATCCTGGCCCAAATGTAAAGAACTCATATAATTCTGTAGATTTTTCTGGCAGAAAAGGTGTTGGTGTTCTACATGTCAACATCAGAGGGCTTTTGATTAAATTAAGTCAACTAAAACTAGAAGTAGCAAATCTTGACCCGGACATATTTTGCCTAACAGAAACATTTCTCACTCCTGCCGTCAATGACTTGCAGATTACGATTGACAACTACAACCTTTTTCGGCTTGACCGAGGATCTAAAGGAGGTGGAATTGCCATCTATGTTCGTAATACTATTGCATGTTCACCAGCTCACTCCTTGTTTAAAAAATGTTGCTTTGAAGGTCTGGCTCTCAGAATAACTCTCCCTAATAATCAACACATATTGGTAGTGTGCTGCTATAGACCGCCTAGTGGTAAGGATGTTGAAGCTGCATCTGCACTGAGAGAGCTTCTTGGGGGCCTCCCTAAAGGTGAAATAGTTTTAGTGGGTGATCTAAATTGGAATTGGCTAAACCCGCCGGCCGTGGCCACAAATTTTGCAGATGAATTTAACCTGTTTCAATTAATAAATGTCCCCACAAGACCCAACCTAAAAAATCCGGGACAGTCATCTCTGCTTGACGTCCTATTGACAAATGCCCCTCACAATTTCGCACTGACTGGTGTTCTAGGTAATAACCTTAGTGATCACTCCTTCATTTTTGGGGTGAGATCATCAGCCAGACACAAAGCCCCCCCTAAATTGGTTGAGAAGCACTCCATGAGACACTTCAGCATACAGGCATTTACTAATGATGTGCTTCACTCGGATATTGACAAGGTCTGTGATATTCCAAACCTGACTACGGCTTGGGAGACCTTCAGGTACACGTTTCTACAAATTCTTAACAAACATGCTCCGTTGGTTAAATTTAAAACTAAAGGCAATCGTCCACCATGGTTTGATCCTTTGATTACAAAACTCATGAAAACTAGAGACAAGGCTTGGGCATGTGCTCAGAAAAGTAATTTGGTTAATGACTGGCTAGAATACAGGATTTTAAGGAATAGATGCGTCAAAAAAATACGGCATGCAAAAAATGACTACTTCTCTTCTACTCTCCTTGAATCTCATGGAAATGCCAGGATTTTCTGGAAAACAATCAAATGTATCGAAAAGGCATCCAAAACAGATCATCTGCCCGTTCAGCTTAACCGAAATGGGGAATATTTTTCAGATCCCCAAAAAATAGTTGACAATTTTAACCTTCATTTTTCTGAAGCTGGTACCCTATTTGATAATCTATTGGGAGTCACCCCTGCTCATGCAAATTCCTACACCCCTATCCAAACATTAAGCGAATTTAGTTTTCAGCCAATCCACGAAAGTAATGTTCTGAAACAACTGTCCTTCCTCAAAGGGTCCTCCTCTACCGGAGCAGATAGTATTCCCGTCTTTGCTCTACTAAGTGTTGGTCACCTAATATACAAACCTATAGCCCATATTTTCAACCTGTCCATCAAAGAAGCATCAGTTCCTCTAGAATGGAAACATTCCTATGTTCGTCCACTTCACAAAGGGGGCCCTAAAGATGATCCAAATAACTACCGACCTATCTCAATTTTGTCCCCGTTGATGAAAATTTTTGAAAAATTATTGAACTACCAAATTATCAGTTTCCTGTCCGCCAACAATCTATTACATCTAAAACAATCTGGGTTCCGAAAAAAATACAGCACCACATCTGCTGCATTAGACTCTATGAATCACATTTACAGTAGCCTTGATAATAAGCAGTACTGCGCCTGTCTTTTTCTTGACTTGTCCAAAGCTTTTGATACAGTAGACCACAACATCCTGCTTAGTAAAATAAGTTGCCTCGGTTTTTCCGAAAACACAGTAAAATGGTTAAAAAATTACCTCTTTTCTCGCACCCAAACTGTATTCACAGATGGTTGGAGGTCAAACAGTGTTAAGATAACAAAAGGGGTTCCACAGGGTTCCATTCTCGGCCCCCTCTTGTTCTCTCTTTATGTAAATGACTTGGGCACTGAACTGGATTATTCCAGGGTAAATCTTTTTGCAGATGACACGGTACTAATTACTGCTGGCCGCTCTCCGGATGACGTGATTGCTAAGCTCCAGAGTGATTTCAACAAACTACAACATCAGCTAGTTGCTCTTAAACTAGTCCTAAATCCTGCCAAAACCAAGGTGCTATGCTTCTCACCAGGACTAAAGCGGGAAGTTATTTTCCCCAAATTACATTCCTTAAATAATGATCAAATAGAGCAAGTTAAGATCTATACGTATCTTGGGATCATCCTGGATTCAAAACTGAATTTTGAAGATCACATTGATTATATTGGGAAAAAGACAAAAATTAAAATTGGTTTTCTATATCGACACAAGCACTGCTTCCCCCCTATGTTCCGTTTGGAATTGATTAAAGCTACCATACTGCCTCTACTTGATTACTGTGACATTGTTTATAAATCAGCCCCAAGTACTGTACTGAAGAAGCTTGACTCAATGTATCACTCGGCCTTAAGATTTGCATTGAACTGCCCATATAGGACTCACCACTGTGACCTCTACATTGGGTCAAACTTAACATCTCTGAATGTTCGACGGCTTGTGCACCAGATCTTATTTATTCATGATGTACTTGCAAAAGAATCTGCAGATTACCTGCTGGATCTCATCTCTGTTTCAAAGAACAAATTTGACCTAAGGTCTACACTCATTTACCAGCTTAATATTCCCTATTGCCGTACATATACTGGAGGAAGGGCCTTTGCTATTGATGCCCCCAGGGTCTGGAATGCTGTTGCCAATAAATTGAAACTTGAGTCACTACCTAAGATCTTCACTCAAAACTGCTCTAGAGGAGTTGTACACCCCTAGCTGCCAGTGCTATTCAGTGACCTAAAATAAAATGTTTCGCTCCGGATGATCGCTACAAAGTATGACCTGTGTTTTGATTTAGTGTGCTGATCTTAAAGGTGGAGTGACTCATGCAGCCAGCTATGGCTGCAGGGTTTTGGTAGTACATGTTGTTTATGCCATTTATTGTGAAAATTCTGTCACAGTTCCTATGATTGCTTTTTCATTGCTTTCATGGCTTTATTTTGGTGATTTCGAAAAGTGTATTGGTTTAGCCATGTTTGTTTGTTGTAGTACAGAGTTAGACTGATGGCCTTAATTTAAGCTGTCTCGTGGTTGTTGTTGTTGTTGTTTGACTTGCATCCCACTGGGATTTTTGCACACAGCGTTGGTGTACGGTGTTTTTTCTGCAATATTTTGCTGTCTTTTCTTGGATTTTCTGTTTGCACTTAGTCACATATTCACTTTAAGATGTTTTTTTGTTCATGTTTTTGTTTTTTGTTTGTTGCGGTTGCACCCGATTCAAGAGCTGAATGGCTCACAGGGCTATACCTAATAAATGAACTTGAAAAAAACTTGAGATGGCGCCACCGTAACGAGATGTTAAACTGCCTCGCCAACCATGCTAATCAGCCACTTCAGTGCCATGGTGCTGAAGGGCTCTCATTATTAGGCATATTACAATCCATCCAACATTCGATAAATTATCACAATTTGGGGTTGTGATTAGATTCAATAACTTTTTTTTTTAATCTCATCTGTACAATCTCGTATTGTCTTTATCAAGTTGTCTAATTCGTTCCACTAGCCGAAAGATTATATTTTTACTTAATTTAAATATATCGTTAAAAAAACAAGACCATGAAATGCACGTCTCGAGACATGTATCCGGAATGTAAGCATCTACCTTGATTGAATAATAATGATTTATACATCTAATATATAGGGCCACATGGTGGTAAGATGTTGAATACCTCGCCTGGTACAACAGGAGGTCGTGGTTTCGATCCCGACCCTGACGCCTGCTGTATATTTGGAGTTTGCATGTTCTGTCCGTGGTCGGGTGGATTTTTCTCCGGCTCCAAGTTTTTTCCCTCCACATTTAGAGACGTGTGTTTAGAATATTTGGCTGTGATAAATTGCCACGTGATAAGCCACTTCGTTGAGCTATCATTTTTTGGCCAGGTCGCTCAGTGGGCCTTACCTGGTGGAATAAAAAACAAATATTTCACGAATAGATTTGTGTTATACTGTTTGAGATTCATGAGACATTGTAGCCTTGCTCATTCCTACCATGTGATCACGTTTTTGTCTTTTCACTGACAATACTGTATTTGACACCTGCTGTACAGCATCAGAACAACCCATTCCACCGACATAATTTTCATTACAAAGGGATAATACGCCCGCTGTGAAAATCATGTTTTTTTTAAACCGCAGCATTGCAAGGTTAGTCAATGTGATATCAGTGTACAATTAGTCTCAAGCGAGCGTAAAGTCAACAATAGCTCATTTATAACACCACTGCGTGTCATTGTGCACACCCAAAAAATGTGTGTGATTTTGGTGTTTGGAAAATTATGTTGTTTGATGGTGTCAACAGTCTCATCTGTCCGAATGATGAAGGCTTATTATGGCCACAATCCGCTTGTTTGTACAAAGTGGCATTGAGTAGTACTCTGTAATAATGCTTGCGCGCATTATTGTGGTGGCTTTTCCGGGGTTTTTCTGAATTCCAGCAAAGCATATCCACATCTTCATGGGATTTAGGATATGGCATCCATGTTAATGATTTGCGTCTGTCGCCAGAATGTTAATGGTATGCAGGGTGATGTGACCTCACAGCTCGGTTAACATCACAACTTCTGGCAGATATTGTACGTGTTCCCGGTGGGTCGTCTTGTTCATCCACTGCTGGATGAGGGCCTCGCCACAAAGTGCGGGTTGTGCGGGTTATTTGACCACACTTCACAGTCGGTTTGGTGAAGGCAGGGAGCATATACGCAGAGAAGCTGAGAATCTTGATTTGATCTTGATTTGATCTTGATTTGAAGCTTTCGTGACTGCAGGAATCCATGCTCTTTGGTTCTTTCGGTAAAGTCACGTAGGTATAAAATAGATCACGACGTTTCGTGCGCAACACAAGCGTCCGTCATCAGGTGTGAAAGCATGATCTGCTGTTGAGGCAGACTGTTTTAAAAGGTGTTAAATGGTTGTAGCCCAAGGGTCATAAAGCACAGCACAGTCATGGATTTTACGGCATCTCATGGTGGTTACGCATACGAGCACTCAATCCTGCTTAGCTTCAAAGATCTGGTGAGATGGCGGGTACATTCCGGGCGATATGGCCAAAGACAAAGATGTTAATCATCATCATCGGCCATGATCAATCCACTGATGCTTGAAGACCTTCCTAAGCCATCGCATCCCTCACGATCCTACGATGCAGTAATCCACCCGCCACCCGAGCTGATTTCGCCGCTCCGAGCAAGATATCCTCATTGTTTTAAGTATATTGTAATATATTTTGCATTTTAATTTGTGCAAAAGAGCAGCCACCGCACATATACACGGACGGGAAGAGGCACAATATCCAGTGGCGGCTTGTGACATCTCCACTGGGTGTGGGGCTGTTGTGAGTGACCTCTGAAAATCTAATTAAGAACAACCTCGTCGTGTTTTTTGGCCTTCCCGTGAAAGTGATGTAACTGTCTTGTCTACCAACGGTAGGCATTCATAAACAGCACGAAACAAATCAACAAAGCACTCAAATGCTGTCCCCATGACCCTCAAGTCCACACTACATAACCCCTTTGACACTTCTAGATTTGAAGCTTTCGTGACTGCAAGGATTCATACTCTTAGTTTTTTCGGTAAAGTCACGTAGGTAAAAAATGAAATTAAAATTAATAAAAGTAATATTTGATTTCTATTATTACTTTTATAAATTTTAATTTAATTTTTTTCCCTTTGACACTGCCAAAAGCCGTGACCTGCTACAATTTGCACAGCGCAGCTTAGCGTCGTGACCTCGTCTCATTACAGCCACGGGCGTCTCTTCCCCCGTTTTGAATGGGTCTCACACGGCGTGGCTACAATGCTGTAGAAGCTCATCGCGACGAACGAAGGGGAAATCTCTCACTCGGAGGACGCCTTCACAGCCACCCCGAGACCTCCCCGAGGCACAAATCAGACTCTTGTATTGCAGCAGTGTCTAATACGAACAACTTAAAATGTTACCTTCATTAGGCAATTCACGTTGAAAGAATCATTATATATTTTTTTTTTATGTAAACTCAACAAAATACATTTTAGAAAAGTTTTTTTTATTAGAAAAATAATTTCTCATCTCCAGCTGCTCGGTGGAGCAGCGCCCCAACGCCCCTAGTGGACACGATCCGCGCACGTCAATAACACATTCCTGCGGAGGGAGCTGGTAGGAACGTTGGGTTGCTCGGTCAATGGCCAGGGTCAACGGCGGCGTGGTGTATTCCGCAAATATGGCCGACTGTGAGGGCGGGCACAAGCCGGCGTGAGTAGGCTAAACGTTGAGTTTTATAAGGGCACCACGGGGTGACCAGCCCCTCCCCACCCAGCCCCACCTCTCCCACCCCCCACCCTCCCCAGCCAGCCCCTCCTCACCCCACCCTCCCCACCAAGGCCCTCCACACCCAGGCCCTCCCCACCCTCCCCACCCAGCCCCTCCCCACCCTCCCCTCCCCACCCAGCCCCACCCTCCCCACCCAGCCCCACCCTCCCCACCCAGCCCCTCCCCACCCTCCCCTCCCCACCCAGCCCCTCCCCTCCCTCCCCACCCAGCCCCTCCCCACCCAGCCCCTTCCTGCACGACGTACGAACGGACACAAAAATCCCCTGTGGGCTGGTGAAACCAGTAGGTTTCTACCAGTATCACACTGAATGGCAGACTAAGGCCCCTTCAACCATTAAGAATCATCAGGTTCAGTGTTATTGCCCAAGGCTCGACGCCCCAGTCCAAGGCACCTTTAGGATGCTCCTGGTAAAATGTTAACGCTTAAAACTCAGCCAGTATCAGGAGCATAACATCGCCATTGTAAACTATCGACGTATGTACGTTATGGGGCCGTCCATAAATGACGTCACGCACCTAGGGGGGGGGTCAGACATTTGTGACGATGTGTGACGAAGAGGGGGGGGGGTTGAGAAATGTGACGTCACACCAAAATGCGCAACTTTAAATAAATATAGAACTTTTGATTTAAAGCTTTCGGGACTGCAGGGATTCATATTCTTGGTTCTTTCGGTAAAGTTACGCAGAAGGGAAATAATACAATAATACAAATATTGTTTTATATTTGTATTATTTTATTATAATACAAATGTTATAATACAAATATTGTTTTATATTTGTATTATTTTATTATTTTTCTTCTACGTGACTTTACCGAAAGAACCAAGAATATAAATATATAACTGTTATAACAGCACTAATTGTTATAACAACATTCCTACAACATCAGAGTGCAGCGCCACATTGAATACGCACTACAATGACAATAGTTTAAAGCGATTTGAAGCATGTTTTATTTTAAAAATGGAAATATGGTTTTGGGGGGGGGCAGATCTTTGTGACGTCATATTTGAGGGGGGATTTTACTTTTTGTGACGCCGTGTGATGAGCGGGGGGGGGTCAAAAATCGTCCAAAATCGCGTGACGTCATTTATGGACGGCCCCTATACTAAACCACTAGGAGAATAGCATGACTAACAGACCTTGACATTAGCATTTAGCTCCTGGACATATTGCCATACGGAAGAATAAAACAGAACCACCTACTTAGAATTATCTACTTTGTCATGCTCCGTAGTGTATTTGGTACACAGGCCTGACTCAAATTTCGTAAATATATATTTAGATTTAAAGCTTTCGTGACTTCAGGGATTCATATTTTTGGTTCTTTCGGTAAAATCACGTAGAAGATAAACAATAATATGTATATATAAAACAATAAAATTCTCACGACGTTTCGACTGCAACACAAGCAATCATCATCAGGTGTGAAAAACACAGCAAGAAATTTTGAAAACCGTCACTTTTTTCTAATTTTCACATTTTTTTCACATTTCTCAACCCCCCCCCACACACTTGTCACACATCGTCACAAATGTCTGACCCTCCCCCCCCCCCCCCGGGTGCGTGACGTCATTTATGGACGTCCCCATAACTGTCAACCCCTTATCAGTGCCATACCTTATTACAGACCAATTCACACCTTACTGGTCACCCCGTGCCCTTATAAATCTCAACGTTCATCCAACAAAGTCACATCACAAGGGAGAAACACAAACAAACTATATTTTGCTGCCCGTATCGAAACGGCTGTACACCGTATGGACATGAAAACTCAATTTCCCTGTATAAGAATACAGGTAAACAATCGTATGGGTTGACACGGTATGTTGCAGTTTTCATTTCATTTATTAGGTATAGTCCTGTGAGCCATTCGGCTCTTAAATCGGGTGCAACCGCAACAAACAAAAAACAAAAACATGAACAAGAAATCATCTTAAAGTGACTATGTGCAAACAGAAAAATCCAGAAAAAAACAGTAAAAAACTTCCAGAAAAAGCACCGTACACCAACGCTGTGTGCAAACATCCCAGTGGGATGCAAGTCAAACAACCACAAGACAACTTAGATTAAAGCCATCAGTTTAACTCCGTACTACAACAAACAAACATGGCCAAACCAAAAAACTTTTTCGAAATCACGGCGTGGACTCTAAATTATATATTTGTGGACTAATGGGTGACCTCAAAAATCAATTTCCAGCCCTGCTGGATGAGGGCCTCTCCACGACTCGAAACGGGTTATTTGACCATTCTTCACCACGCTAGTCGGAGGCTGGTTGATGAAATGTAAAGTTACTTTAACGCACACGCATGTCCCCTTATATTCAGAGGCGCGGACCATAAAAACCGATTCTAACAATTGCCATGCCTGTCAACCCATATGGTGTACCAGTATTTATGTGCAGGGAAATTGAGTTTTCATGTCCATACAGCGTACAGCCGTTTCAACACGGGCAAAAAACCCAAATTGTCTGTTTCTCCCTTGTGATGGGATTTTGTAGGATGAACGTTGAGATTTATAAGGAGTACGGGGTGGCCAATAAGGTCTGAATTGGTCTGTAATAAGCTAGGGGCACTGGTAAGGGATTGACAGGAATGAATTGGGGTATTTCGGTAAAGTCACGTAGGTTTAAAATAAATTAAATCACGACGTTTCCATGTTATACCTACGTGACTTTACCGAAAGAACCAAAGAGTATGGATCCCTGCAGTCACGAAATGAATTGGGGTGTTTGGCCAACTACATCGATTGGTGTCTATACATATGGGAGGGACACGGCAGCGCCTGGGGAAACGCCCACTCGTGCGAGGGGGGAACGCTCAATCCCTTCGCAGATGGAAACAGACGTTGGAGCATAGTTCAAGTCAAGGCCGTAATCATAATATATATTCAAATATGCTCAAAGTGCCCCCCCCCCCAATATATTGCTATAAACAATATTTTAAAAAAACATTTCTATGCTATGTAAATTAAAACATATAACAATGCATAGAGTTCTGTTTATATGGTTGTGGTTATGGTGGTACTTTATAAATCCCTAATCTCTGTCATTACATACAATGAAACAAGAAAAGGTCAAAAAAGAGCACTGTAATACAATACACGATTTTACATTATTGTAAAAAAAGAAATAAAAAATCCATCCCATGTGTTAGTGAATTTTTAAATATATTAGGCAGGAAATGTCAGGAAATTTATTTTCAAATACATTCGTTAACGACATTTCGGGGAATGGCCCTTCTTCATCGCACATAAAAGGTCGGTGGCAGTTGTTGGTGACGTCATCACGCAGCAGACGTTTCCTGTGACGTAACCGCGTCGAGCGCGCTGACGTCATGACGCAAACGCACGCGTGGCCGGGCTCGCCTGGGTGTAACGATTCGTTTGCTCAACCATCGCATCGATTCCTACGCACAGTTTCAGGGTGCACTATGGAATCGCGCACGAATAAATGGAATATTTACTCATAAATACGCAGGATAGGAGCGCGAACACAGCGTGCTTAATGAAAATCGCTCCTAAAATTGCGCTTCCACGGTGCACCACAAGGGCGACAAAAACATTTCTTAGATCGAATTCTGAATCGATGAGGTTTACGATTGCGGTTCAAAGCGATTCCTTTTGCATCATTCCATTTAAAAATCGATTTAACTATAAAATCAGAGCTGTTATGATTTTAAAAAAGTAATCGTTTTCTGGACACACGACTCGATGCGATAAGTGAAAGGCTTAAGAATCAACGTTAATCGATGAGTGTCTGCGAACCGTTGAAAAATACTTAACATCGATTCCTTTCGGCGGTGCCTTGAATCGACGTTCGTCACGGCGCGCCGACACGCGTCGGTGACGTCACGACGCAGCCACCCGCGCCAACCCACGCGGGGCGGGCGACGTGACGTCACCGCGCACACCGCCGCGATGACGTCACCGCCACCGCCCCTGCGCGGAGAGCCTTGGAAACCCCGTGGCACAAAGCCAGTTTACCCCCTCCCCGCGGGCCCCCCTCCCCGCCCGCCCGCCCCTCCCAGCCCCGCCCCTCTCTCGCTCGTCGCCATTTTGTGTGAAGGCGGCGGCGGCATCGCGTCGAGGCGAAGGTGAGTTGCTGACGGCCCTTAAAGTCGCCGCGGCATTTCGCGTAACACTTTTTGTTGTTGCTGTGGTTGCTGCTGATGTTGCTCGGCGTTGAAGCTTGTCGTTGTTACCCCCCCCCCCACGTCAAGCGCCCGTGCGTCTAGCGGGAGCGCATCGCCTCTTGTGTTTTAATTGAATGGCAGCCGACGTGGTGGTGATGGTGGCCGTGGTGGTTTTGTTTGACTGCCCACCAAAGCCTTTATCGAGTGAATGAAACGCGAGGCTCGGAACGATTTAAATCCACGTCCACGGGTCTATTTTAACACGACGGCGAAACGTGTGACACTGGATACAACGACGCGGTGGGGGGGTAGATTAGAAGAGAATGCGGCCACCGTGTTGAGGAGGAGGCTTTGCCCTGGACGTGGCATGGACGTAGAGGGCACTTGGCGTGCAACGCGGCGGCGTGGGGGTGTTACGTGCGTTTATTCCACCTTTTATTAACCAAATATTTTAGGGAGGGAAAAGAAAACCACACAAGTCCACTGCAGAGATAACTTGGCATCTTGTGGACGATTTTTGCTCCGCCTTTTCCCCCCACGGAGTGGTTGTTTTTGCGCAGTAGATTCACCAATTTGAAAAGGGGAGTAGATTTTTTTTTTGGGACGGGAGAAAGAAGCGAGCAGCCATTTGAGGCGACATCTTCGCTTCGGCGTGATTTGTATGGCAGTACTAATAACGAACGTTGCATGAAATTTTTAAACATTGAATTTTTATAACAAAACGCCATTTGCAAGGCTTGCCTCGATTGATGTGTGGGGGTACAAAGGATGGGGCGAGATTTCATGCACAAAATGCAACCTCTAATTAATTAAAAACAAATTAACGATTTCTTTTTAATGCATCCATATTTACAAGAACAAAATCGTGGCTTTGCGTTTCATACATTTCAATAGGCTCAGACCTACGTAATAACATCAGCCACCATCTGACCCCAACAAGTCCACATGTATTACATTTGAGGTGCAAATTACCCTCGCATTTATTTTTGTCAGTTTGGACATACAGTAAAGACATTTTTTTAATCCCCGTCCTCGGTTAATTTTTAATGGCAGAAAAGTGTCTGGTCTCAGCAAATCAATGGGTTTGCAAGGATGTGCCTCTCTTTTTTACTCTCCTGGAAATATAAACTGTATCCCACTGGGATTGAGTGAGGATAATGTAGACATTTTTCCATGTGCTGCTCATAGTTTAGCAGCAGTTTGGCCCATAGAGAGGTCTTTCTCCACGACCGAAACTGTTAAGTTGACCACACAGGTGTGAAGGGGAGTCGGAAATGTGTGGTTTGCCTCCCTGGGATAGGTGCTGTTTGTGAGAAATCGTAACCAACATGCTAAGATATTGCTCTACATCCATTTTTTGGCCAGTGCTCGACACAAACGTCGGCAGAAAAGAAGTTGAACTCTTTATGATTCATGATTACTATTCCTGAATCAAATGCGCATCCAATATTAATAGGACACTGCAGTTTAGAGCGTGAGGTGGAACAATGGCAGTATATAAATCATCACATTCGCTCGGCAGATTATTTGACAAGTGTCCTCTGCGTGCTGGGTAGGTATCTCGGGTTTTAATTTCACCCTCAATATACCACCAATAGAACACACTGACCTCTGAGCTGCCATGCAAGGACTTTCAGTTGTACCTGTTTCCTAATTGCAGAGGCAATGTGTGCTCAGTTTCCCAGAATACAATGGTTAATCGCAAACTGACTTGAAATCAATGCACATTTGTGATGCTTATTGTTTACATTTTTGCTGATGATTGATATGCTATTAGTACCATTGTTTGTCAGTGTGATTTTTTTTTACTCCTAAAATGTTACCATCCATGTTTAATATTCTGTAATTTATCGGGCCAATCTGTGCGTATGTGTTGCCATTTTGCGTATGTGTTGGCATTATTCACCCATTCCATTTAATCCACCCATTTGTTATTCATGTAATTGTCTTGTGTTTTATTTTAATTGAGTGAACAACAACATAGCCAGACCATGGACGGCATACATAATTCAAATTTATTGAGTTACCCAAGTACATTAAGTAAAGTAATGTAAAGCCCTAGTGAATGGTGCCACTTGATGCGGGCACATGGTGATTTAGGTACAAGCACCTTGCAAGGCCTCAGGTGTGTGATGCTGCTTCCCGTGACTCCGCAGAGGATGTCCTTTGAGCCGGTGGGTAACGGTAGCCTGAAGATAGAAGAGGCAATGGACGAAGAGCCAATGGACACTACAACAGCGGCCGCCAACCACTCGGAGCACTTCCAGGCTCTGCTGGACTCGGGCATTGGGTGGAAAGTGGCAGAGAAACTCAACGAGATTTACCTGTCAGGTGTGGAGCCAGAGAAACTTCAACCCCTTCTCACCCCTTTCCCCCCCCATCATGAGAGAATGTTAATGCCCAGGACCATTAGACTATAAATGTGCTGAAGAACAACTTCTTAATGCAATGCTATTTGTGCTTTCAATATGCCTTCTGATGGTGAATTTTTAATGAGGAGCATCGTTTATGCTGCTAAGCTTTTTCAAGTTAAAGCAAATGGCAACTGAAATTAAGTTAACCATGAAGTACTTAATGTAATGTGCTTCTTCTATTGGTCCAGCTTATTACAAATGCAGGGATCTTATGGGTCAGTGTAGTTTTGTTATGGGTTGGAATAGTTTTCCAAATGTCACATTGAAGATGACTACAACAGAAAGTGACATTTTAAAACTTCATTGTAATGGCTATTCAGCCTGCACAGCTTGCACTGGCTTTTGAAGGGAGGGCAAGTATTTTAATTCTGATCAGCATTTTTGCAAGTCCTGTCAAACAGACATGCAGTAAATGTTTGTGTAACTCATTTTGCCAAACATTGTTAAAGCCCCAGGTGCAATGCCTTTCATGGAAAATGGATGCCTGCATGGCCAGCCAGTAACTATTTTTAAGAATGTGATAGTCTACTATGCTGTCCGTGGTCTGGCTATGTGTTTGTCTATTTCATTAAAATATTTCTCCAGAGTGCGCTACTGAGTTGCAACTGCGTCGTTCACAGTGTGGTCCCGACATGGCGTAGGGTAACACGTCCATTACAGTTCAAATAGTGCACGTGTGAGACGTTACATTTCTATAAATTGTGCATTCCAACACACAGAATGTAGCAGCTAATCTATATATTTTTTAAATATTTTTTTGTAGTAGACCTTTTTTCCCTCTCTCTTAAGCGGGGCCCAGTGCTAGTGATTACTGTTCATGGTGCTGATTGTTTAAAATTCTGAGTTTAAAAATGCTTGTAGAATTTTTGGATTCCTTATAATCTATCCTCACTTAAGTAAATTATAACGTTGGCTAACAGTAAACCCTAAATTGTTGTTTCATACAATTCGAGAAAGGCATTCACATTGGGGGAAATTAATGCTGATGTAATTTTAAGCAGAACAAAATTGCTAATTAAAGACTGTTAAAGAAGGTGGACACTTGAAAAACTACTTGAAATCTCTACTTTTATGAAGGGATGAACTTCTTTGCCTAGTGGCCACTTATCTGATGCACATGTCTTTGTGCTTTTCTGGGCCTGACAGGGCTCGTGACCCACGGGGACTTGGACGGGCGGGCTTTGGAAGCACTGCGAGAGTTTAGCGAGGAGGGGGCGTTTGCCGTGCTGCAGCAGTTCAAGGAGAGCGACCTTTCGCACGTGCAGGTGACGATTCGATCAGCACCCTTGGCTACGTACTGTGCGAAAGAAGTTGTACATACATGCGTCACTTGCACCAACATAGGCGTACTGCAGCCAAGACCTCTCAAAATGGTGTTCTAAATTAACTCTTGAATAGGTTTGTTAATTGTAGAAAAGTGCATATTTAGACTGTTATCCCTAAGTCTATTGACTCAGGTCTTTAGTGCACTTGGCAAGTCATGATTGTTGTTCCACTCCTGCGTGAGATGTGAGTAATTCAATTGGGTGTAAAAAACTCGCTTCCAGACAGCCACTTTGATTTTGTAAGCTTTGGCAATGGGAATGTTCCCTGCATATAATACGGCTGCAGTATGTATGCTTAAAAAATAGCTTATTTGACTGGTTCTTTCGAGTGTGTGATTTATATCCCTAAACGAGCGTGTTGCACATTACAGAACAAGAGTGCATTCCTTTGCGGCGTAATGAAGACCTACCGGCAGAGGGAGAAGCAAGGGGGGAAGGCCCCAGAAACCAACAAGGGGCCTGATGAGGCCAAAATAAAGGTGAATACATTCTTTAATCATTAAAATACGTTATGACCGTCACCTGTTGGGTGAAAACTGCCTGTTACGGCATTCAAAATCCTGTCCTATTTCTTTTCTTGGTCTGGCCATGAGGTCAAAGCACACTGACTGGCATATCATGCCTGCTTTTGCACATTACATGTCTTGTGCTTGCTTTTAGCCAAATGCATGTGCACACCAGCTCGTCGCTGATGTTTTTATTGGCACTCTTCGACAAAGCCAATTTTAATACAGGAACCATCTGTCAAATTATTAATAATGACTAATTTATCATGTTTAAGTAAGCACTGCTTAGTTTTGTAATTGTCAAGTACTGATTACATTATTTTGAACCCTTCCTGCTGCCATGTGCTTGAACAGGAACTGCTGGAGAGGACTGGCTACACACTAGATGTGACAACAGGGCAGAGGAAGTATGGAGGGCCACCCCCAGATGCAGTTTACAGTGGACAACAACCAGGCACGGGCACCGAGGTACTGATCCCTCTCTACCTTTGGCTGCATGAACGTTATTACTTTTAATTCCTTCCACTCAATGTTTAAACGTGTTTTTATAATCCAACCCTCTCGGCAATACAGTTCAGAAACCGTCAAGCGCAGGCATAGTTTTTGCCGATGGTTCGTGCAATTGAGTCACTTTTAATTGAATATCACGAGCATGTTTACTTGTAAATGTGATTCCGCTTGTTTGTAGCTTATTGGTTTGAAACATAAATGCAAGGCAAATGTTCAACATATTTAGAATAACATACTAAAAAATTAAAACGTTGTTTTTCCCTTTTGTGTTTCTATAAATATATGTGAAATCCCAAAACCTACATGGTTTTTTTCCCTAAAAATCACTGAAAAAATGTCAGTTTTGTTGCCAGATAGAAGGGTAAAAAAACAATTATCAATCACTGATTTGTTGGCTGCTGCCTTCTGCAGGTGTTTGTTGGCAAGATCCCACGTGACTTGTTCGAGGACACATTGGTGCCGCTGTTTGAGAAGGCGGGCCCCATCTGGGACCTGCGACTCATGATGGACCCACTCACCGGACTTAATCGAGGCTACGCGTTCCTCACCTACTGCAGCAAGGATGCTGCTCTTGAGGCTGTCAAGCTGGTGAGCCTATCTGTGTTGGCTTTCATTTATGAGTATGAACCTATGTTGCAGGTTGGTGAAGCAGTTAGGGGACCCACATTAAATTGTCAATCTTTTCATTCGCCATTGCTGGGGACTTATGTACGTTAAACTTCATTCTTAGCCAACTGTGCTAATTGGAAGTACAGGGGGAGGGGGGGGTAAACATAACTAAAACAATTTTACTCGAATGGCCAGCTTTATTGTGCAGTACTCTTTAGGTCAGCACCAAACCCTTGTGCATTAACCATGCCAGCTGCCGCATGCGCAACAGCATCGTAAAACCTGGCACGGAGCATATGCTGATAGAATCGAGAGCCAAAACTAAGATAACGTGTGCTGCATTGGCTCCGGGTTCTGTCCGCAGTTGCTCTGTGCCACTCATGAGTTCGAATAGCAAAGCAGCACTTCCTTGGTCTCGCGTGTGGTGTTTAATGTGGTGGGTTTGTTTCCTTGCAGTGCGACAACTACGAGATCCGGCCAGGAAAGCACGTGGGCGTTTGCCTGTCCGTAGCCAACAACCGCCTCTTTGTGGGCTCTATCCCCAAGAGCAAGACCAAGGAACAAATTATGGAGGAGTTTCAAGACATAACAGGTGCTTCCCTTTGCTGTGGCTGTTTTTGTGCTTTTTGTCCATTACCTTGGTTAGAGTGCTCTGTCGAGTTTAATGTTTGGGTTTAACACTTACAATTTGGTGTGAAATTCAAGTGATAATACGATTTTGCAAGGAAGTGATGGCGTTAAGTGTTTTTTGAATGCATGAGGGCCATTATGTTTTTTCAAGATCTACATCTATGCAATCATCGTTATCGGCTCATGTGCCACGTCACGTCGCCGACTAGATGATCACCTCTCCACTTGATTAATTGTGCTTGCCTTGGCGAATCACATCCAGCCGATGTGTTTATTAATACATCGAATCCATGTTTATTCTGCTTATTTTAACATGGCTTGCCATGGTCGCTATGCACTTGCGGTCCCTCATGCATTTTTGTGTGCGCGCGCCTGCCTGTGACATGCTGCAGAGGGCCTCACGGATGTCATCTTATACCAGCAAGTGGAGGACAAGCGCCGCAACCGCGGCTTCTGCTTCTTGGAATTTGAGGACCACAAGACGGCAGCTCAGGCGCGGCGCCGCCTCATGAGCGGCAAGATCAAGGTTTTCGGCATCCCCGTGTCGGTGGAGTGGGCTGACCCCATCGAAGAGCCCGACCCGGAGATCATGTCCAAGGTGTGTGTGTGTGTGCTCGTTATCCCCACCCCTGCTTTTCCTCAGTTGCCAATAAAGAGAGTGAGCTGCCTGTTTTTTTTTCCAATCGATGGAGAAACTTCAAGTCAAGTGTAGGAGCTTCCACTGAGACGGCACACATTGTTGCGTTCACCATCCAGTGCCAAAGCCTAGGGTCCTTCCTGGAAAAGCCCCTCAAACGTCCGCCTATCTCCAAATTTTACAGTAACGGTCGATCAGATGCTGTCACGAGTGGATTACATTTTCTGCAGTAGCCCCCCCCTACTTGGTTAGATAGTCATTCCCTTGGTACCCCTAGATTCTGTAAAGAGACCAGGGAACAGTTAAAAAGAGCAGTTGATGCCACTTGAAGATTCCTGCAAGTTTCATTGTTGCTGTGCTTAACCTTCCGAGCCGATGTTAATGCGTGTGTATGGATACTCTTTGGTTTTTTCGGTAAAGTCACGTAGGTAAAGAATTAAATAAATTAAATCACGACGTTTCGGAGGCAACACAAGCTTCCGAACTGTCGTGATTTAATTTATTTTCTTTTTTACCTACGTGACTTTACCGAAAAAACCAAAGAGTATGAACCCTTGCAGTCACGAAAACTTCAAATCTAGAAAACGTGTGTATGGAGGTTAATTTTTCTGTTTGTCTCGTGAAATGCTTTATTTGCTTGAAATTCAAGTCTTGATAGGGAATGCTTTCATTTTGGGAAGAAAAGCCGTGTCCTGCTGTACCAACCATGTGATGAACTGTACAGGTCAAAGTGCTGTTCGTGCGCAATCTGGCATCGGCTGTGACGGAAGAGATTCTGCAAGACACGTTCTCTGTGTTTGGCAAGCTGGAGCGCGTCAAGAAGCTTAAGGACTACGCCTTTGTGCATTTTGAAGATAGGGACGATGCCGTCAAGGTAAAGCCAGCGATGTTAATTTTGTTACCCTTTTCTTTGTATGTTTACATTTTTGTAATTCCCAGATAGGCAGCTTTAATTGTAGAATTCAAATGGGGACCTTGCAATGGTTTGCATTAAAAGATAAGTGTAAACATCTAGTATGATACCAAGATTCCGATGTAGGTCAGTGCTCGATGGACTATTTGTTCATTATTAGACTGACATACATCTCAAAAGATGCATGATAACATGGAAATAACTTTTATTATACGTTTCTTATTACGAATTTGTATTCAGGTGCTTTTATAATCGAGCCAAATCTTTTTTAAATGACCCATTGCATAGGTCAATTTCCCATATTGTGAATACCTTGTACATTTAATAACTTGAACTCATCTGTTCATTCAGCACAATTTGTGCACGCGTTCTGATGCCAAACTCCATTTTACGATTTGCATCCTGCTAGGCCATGGACGAGATGAACGGGAAACCGCTGGAAGGAGAGCCCCTTGTGATTGTGCTTGCAAAGCCGCCTGACAAGAAAAAGAAGGACCGGCAAGCCGAGCGACAGGCACAGCGCTTCATGTCCCGGCAAGGAGGGTACGTGTAACGCACGCTGTACGCGCACCCACGTATACTGGAGTACCGCCGCGTCTACTAAACGACCACTTGTTCACGCTTAACTTTGCTTTTTCCCCCCTCGACCCTTCCATAGATATGAGGAACATTATTTCCGCAGCGTACGGGGAGGACGTGGCCTTGGGGGCCGCTCTGCATACGCCTACCCACCCGACTATTACCCCGGCTACGATGACTACTATGACGACTACTACGCAGGCTACGACTACCACGGCTACCGCGGCGGCTACGAGGACCCCTACTACGGCTACGACGATGGCTACCGGCCACCCAGGGGAGGCGGCGTCATGATGCGTGGCATCGGAGCCCTGGGCCGGGGCAGGGCGTTGGCGCGAGGGGGCGGCCGGGGAGGCATCGGCGGCCCTTCCCAGCGCGGCACCCCCAGGGGTGGCGGAGGGGGCCCCCTCTCTCGTGGCCGAGGCCGCGGCGGACGAGGCCTGCGGGGTGCCAGGGGAGGCCGGGGAACCGGAAACCTCGGAGGCAAACGCAAGGCAGACGCCTACAACCAGCCGGACTCCAAGCGCCGCCAGATGGGGAACCGGGGAGGGGGTGCCTGGGGATCTCGTCCCATCGCACAGAAGCCCCTGCAAGCGGGTGGCGGTGGCGACTATGGCGGTAACTATGGTTACAGCTCTGCAGACCAGGAGTTCTATCAGGATTCCTACGGGCAGCAGTGGAAGTGAAGTGGCAGAGGCAGAGCCAAGCCCAAATGTGCCTGCCTCCTCTTGCGCATTACCCTCCTGTAGGTTTGTGGGTTAGATACCTCCATAATCCCCCACCCTCTGACGTACCCTCCCAGCTCTCCCCATTCCTTACCCCTCTCAGTGATTTGTTAGGTATGTATCTTCACTTCATTTATGGTATATCTTGGCATTTAAAACAAAGAAAGTCGCCCATTTTTCTGTTGCATTTAGTTGCATTGGCTTACTTCAACCGGACATCTGCACACACCCATGGTGGTCGCCTTATCAGGCGAAACAAAGATCAGTTTTCGACGCTGTCTGGCCCGATGAGAACCTGCCAAGATTTGAGAGATGAAGAAGGCATTCCATTTTGGCTACTGTGACTCTGGCCAAAATTTATTTTTATGGCCGATATTGCTGAAACGAACAGAAAGTGAATGTTTTGAAGGGACAGCCCACCATTGTCATCTTCCGCAAAACTAAACACATTTGCTTTTCATTTCAATTTGTCTGTATTTGGGCATACCGTAAACATACTCGTGTCCAACAATGTTCTAAATTTTGCTGTTACAGATTTTGCGGTTAAAATTCTGGTTGTTTGAATTAGAAAGTGCGCAGTACATGCTACGTAATATGGTAGTCAAATTTAGACGCGAAATTTCTTTATTGGCTTATGGCTGTCCTCAAGGATTATTTTGCTTTGTTGCTTGTTGTTACTGTGTACTCTTTGTTTATCTGCATCCATTAAATAAATTTTTTATAAATTCAAAAAAAAAATTGAACAAAACGATTTCAAGTATGTGGCGACAATTTATTTGGACGGAATTAAAAATTTTACACACAAATGCACGTCCGGTGATCCACATACTCCAAGCCCACATGCATTAGCATTCCAAATTGAAGTGTTCACACAATGTTGAGTTATGTGTCGATTAAACAAAATTGAAAGGTGACCAAAGTTATTTAATGAAAACGCCAAAAAATCTCCTTGCATTTCACAAGCGAAAAACATGAAACATTTCAAAAACACAACTGACAAAAAAGCCTTTCAGTGAAATTGTGAAACCGTTGAAGTGCACCCCACAACTTCAAACGGGTGCTTTGTGAAGACTGCTCTCGTGCATTAGCTCATAAGAAGCTTGTGTTTTTGTTTGTGTTGTACTTTTGTATTGGCCAAGAGACAGGGAGAGAAGACAAGGCATGCGTGGTGTGAGCATGCTTAAGTGCATACCTTTGGGGAGGGACTGCTGTTTAATGGTTGCTTTTTGTCCCCTGGCTAGCAGGGCAGAGTGCCAGGCCGGTCCTGACCTGTTGTCATGACGACCTGTCGCTAGGCGGCGTGGTTGCCGTGGAGACTGCTGGCGGGGAGCGCGTGGGTAAGAGCGAGCGAGACAGACCACGGATTTTGCTTAGGTCAGCACTGCCTTGGCACCATCAAACCTCCATTGTTGCTCCGCACACTGTGCACGTGGATCACAGCACAATTCTGCAATCGACCTGGGGCTGAAAGACGGGTCTGTGAGAGAACCTCTTGACCAGCACTGTAAAGCGAATGAAATTTCCCTAAGAAATCTCGGGAGGGGCTTGTCAACTTGTGGAAATTTTGTCTGGTTTGTGTTTTTTTTACATTAAACTTCTACACGCAAATTTTTTATTAAAGGCAGGTTTTACAGGCAGTGCAAGCAAATATTGTACTGCGTTTTTAGTACCAAACAATTGTGCAATTGCCGTGTCCATTTTAAAACTTATTAAATATTGCAAGATGGTGGCAATGTCTGGATCTTTTGGGGTTTAGAGCATATTTCCTGGAGTGCCTGATTTAAAAATACCCAATACAAGCCCCATTGTGGGTCTGAGGTGAAGAAATTGTGTTAAAAGAACTTTAATCCTTGTGAAAAATTTCAAGCGATGAGCTGTGATCCAGCACTTTACAAATTCACTGACGTGTGCTTCTGCTTATGAACATGTGTGTTTAAAAAAGGGCTTGAATCACAATGTATTCAATTATTTTTAGAGTTTCTATTCAGCACATTACACAAATTCTAAAAGGTACAAATTGTTATGCGTGGAGAGGCAAGGAGTTTGAACATTTTACTTCGATGCTGTTTTGCCAAATTTCTCATCGCATGGTGGTTTTTGGTAAAGTGAAGACAAAGGGGAAGAATTTCCAAATTGCAGTGTTTAAAAAAAGAAGATATAACTGCTGTGTTGGAGACCCAAGCATCCAAATGTTTCCAATTTCGGCAAAATCCTGCGACCCCATGCGTGAGGCCCTGATCAAGAAAGTCGCCGATCGTTAACGTGCTCTCCTCGGCTGAGGATGCAAAGGCCTATCCTCTCAATTTGGTGGTGGCCCTTTATGTGCTGCTTGTGCTGTGTGTGCTTTTATGGTAAGTGGTTATGTATACCCCCTTTTTTTACTCGTTTATGGAAACATTTCTCAAGTTTAATGAATGGAATGTTTAATATTATTTGTAAAACATCCATTTGCAAGTGACATTTTAATCATTGCCAAATTTTTGTTACGGAGTTAAAGCCATGTAACTGTTAATTGTATTCTCATTTTTTGTTTTTAGCTGAAAGATGGATGTGGTTCTTTGAGATTCCGTCTGCAAGAGGTAAGTACCAAGGTAAGCTTTGCACAGTGGCCCATTAAATAATGGTGCATTGAGAGTGGTTTATTTTTCCCCCATTGAGTTGCATTTTGCCCTGACTCCATGTGATGAAGGTCCACTATTGACTGGCTGCAAATGTGGGGCTTGCCTGGAATCCAGCACCTCTGGGTTGAGGGATCATGTTCCTGAAACTCCCAACTGGAAATGTTAGAGTTTTCCCCTGCCTGGTTTGCCAGGGCGTGGCATTACAAAAAGTAAATTTTTCATCTGTTCAAGGATATGTTCCCCCCCCATTTCTGAGTACGTACTCTGGTTCCTCCTGCACTAACAGCATTAATAGTTGGACATTTGTTTACACCAGTTCCAGCAGCCTCTGCGTACCAGGTTTCCTGCACTTGCCGTGTGAAAAACGCATTCCAACCAGCATTTTGAGGTGCAATTTTCATGAATAAAACTTCATTTTTAGTCCGAGCAATTGATGTTCAAGATTGTCATTGAAAAAGTGGGATGAGCCACATGCATAAGCTACATCGGAACTAAAACTATTGAGTGAACAGTTCTGACATAAGCACTTCTCATCTGTAACTCGCTGTTAAATAAAGTATGGTTAAAATGTAACGTGTTGATTTTTTTATACACCGGAAGACCTCCAGATGTGTTTGTGTACTGATCACTGCAAATTGAAGATTCTTGCTATACAGACGCACCGCATATTTTGCAGGGTTTTTCTTGTTTCGCAGCTGCAAAACGTGCATTTCGTGTGGATTTGTGATGACCAAAATTTAATTGTGTGCTTTATTGAAATCGAGATATTTAACCACCGCCATTTTCCAGCGAATAAAGCTGAACTACACGACTTGTGAATGCGTTTACGTTACAGTTTTATATCGGGGCTGGGCTTTTTTTTCTACATTTAATATTTTATTGGTACATCGTCATCGCCCCCCTCCCCCTCATCGAAACCTATGGGGGGGGGGAACATTTACGGTCCTCGGACTCGAGGCTGAAATCCCTGGATTTTGTACATTCGACGTGGCATTGAGGTGCCCTACGTTTGATAATAAATGGCTTTCAAACTGGCAAACGCATACTATTTTTCAATTCAAGAACGTGGGACATTGTGATCGTCATGCGGTGAGTGAGCTATCTTATTGTTTTGCAATGTGGAACAATCCACGGCTTCGTCAGTAATTGGCTTACACCGCGAGAAGCTTGCTTGGTGATTGGTTGATGATTTCAGTCGGCCGCCTGGGTATTTAAGCGTGGGCCGTGGTCCGCGTGGTGCCAGCCGGTGGAAAATCGCAGTGGTTTCAGCCGCCACCTGGGGGCGATGTTGAGACATTTCTAAGTGCTCTCGGTGGCGGGTGACAATCTTGAGTCGACCGCCCAGTGCGGAGTGGGGGTAGGCTGTAATTGACCTTGACCCACATTGAATCAGGTCGTGAAGTATTATTGCTAAGCAACCATGATATACCTAGGAAGGCAAAATCATTTTTTATTCGGGTTCTTAAAAGTGGAATGACAAGGGTTGTGGACAAGGTTTCAGTTTTTCATTTATTAGGTACTAGCTGTACTACCCGGCTTCGCCTGGGACTTGGATTTAGCACACCCGGACGCCTTTGTCTCCCCAGTGGCGATGTTCACACCACACCAGTTACTCGTTTGAGGCTGAGTCGACCTAGGGGAGGCCCAGGACCGGTTCAAATAATCCTCACCGGTGGTGGCCGTGAGCGGGAATCGAACTCGGGTCGCCGGGTTCGTAGCGCAGCGTAGCGCTACCCGCTACACTCCAATGCGTTACGCTTCCACGTGCGCGGGTCACGTGACAGATGTGACGTCACAGCTCACTTGCCGTGCAAATTTTTTTTGCATTATTAAACTCCCCCCCCCCCCCCAAAAAAAAAGTGTATTTTTATATTTTTTGCATGGTGTACAGTCTGGAAAGTACCCACATGGCAAATTTCAAGTGTATTGCATGTCGGGAAGTACGCTAAACATTTTGAACAGACATAATCACAACTTTGCCTTTTACATATATGTGGAGATAACCCTGTGAGCCATGCGGCTCTTGACTCGGGTGCAACCGCAACAAAACATGAACAAGAAACATTTAAAAGTGACTCCACGCAACAGAAAAATCCTGGAAAACACAGCAAAGTCTTCCAGAAAAAACACCGCATTTCAACGCTGTGTGTAAAAATCCCTGTGGGATGCAAGTCAAACAATAATAGCCATAAGACAATGTAAATTAAAGTTATCAGACTAACTGTACTACAACAAACAAATATGGCTAAACCAAAACTTTTCAAAATCACCAATATAAAGCTCTAAAAACAATGTAACAGTGATCATAGGAACTGTGATTCAAATTTAACAACAAACGATATACACAACATGTACGACCAAACTTTGCAGCCATAGTTGGCTGCATGAGTCACTCCATAACAGCAGGAGTATCAGAATCAGAGGTAAACCTCTTTTTTTTGTAGAAATCTGTATTGATATATCCACTGCTGGATTATGCTACAATCCAACTTGTTTTTGCAAGAGCATATCTTGCCTTATACTGGTAGGAACCCACTGGTTCCACCAGCCCACAGGGGATTATTGTGTCCGTCCGTCGTGCAGGGAGGGGCTGGGTGTGGAGGGGGGGGCTGGGTGGGAAGGGGCTGGGTGGGGTGGGAAGGGGCTGGGTGGGGAGGGGAGAGTAGGGAGGGTGGGGCTGGATGGGGAGGGGCTGGGTGGGGAGGCAGGGGCTGGGTGGGGAGGGGAAAGTGGGGAGGGTGGGGAAGGTGGGGAGGGGCTGGGTGGGAGGGGCTGGTCACCCCATGGAGCCCTTATAAAACTCAACGTTTAACCTACTCACGCCGGCTTGTGCCCGCCCTCACAGTCGGGCATATTTGCGGAATACACCACGCCGCTAATTGACCCTGGCCATTGACCGAGCAACTCAACGTTCCTACCAGCTCCCTCCGCAGGAATGCGTTGTTCGGTATATTTTACTTTGATCTCCGTGTAGCTTTACATCAGACCTATTGGCCTTCTGTCATGTACATCACTTGTATATAAACACTCGTGAAGATCATTGGGGAATAAAGTAATGGGCAACCAATTGTTCGAAAAGGCGCTAAGGGAATTTGGTAAGGAGTTATTTTATGTAGCTGACACCATACAACTGGAATGTAATGCTACGTTTGCACGGCCAATGGAAAACAAACACGTTATCTGTAGCCAAGTATGTAAACAATTGAGCGTGTTAAAATGTAAGCGCTTGCACACGAGAAACAAACGAACATTAACAAATGTTCGTAAAATGAAAGTGTGAAGAGGATGTTTCAACAATTTAACACGAGATAACTGAGACGGGGCCGGCAGGTGGCGATACAGCACCGCGCATTTCCGATGTGATGGATAAACAGAATCGGGGGGGGGGCACGAACAGAAAATAAATAATTTGACAAACAAATCGACGTGACTTTACCGAAAAAACCTAAGAGTATGAAATTATTGCGTCTATTTTTTGTGTGTTTCTCCTTTGTGATGGGACTTTGTAGGATGAACCTTGAAATGTATACGGCGCTACGGGGTGACAAACAAGGTCTGAGTTGGTCTGTAATAAGCTAGGACACTGATAAAGGGGTTGCCAGGGCATGTCAAGAAGTTTGACATCAGCCGGACGACGAAAGGGAGATTCAACAACGATGTCGTGAGCGCGTGCCGCGTGCTAGTGTTGACAACGTCACGTGATCACCCCCCCCCCCCACGTGACACGCACCCCCCCCCCCCACGTGACACGCGCGCGCACCCCGAAGAGCCTCCGCCGACGCCACCCGCCTTCGTCAACCGAGGGACGCTCGGGCATTCGATAACTTTCAACAACAAACATTCCCCAAACCTCGGTTCTCTTCCTCCGTGCGATGGGGGTGACGCGCCCATTGCCGAGCTCGCGTTGGACATAACGGTGGAGGGAGGGAGGGAAAGAAGGAAGGAGGGGAGGACTCGTAAACCCAACCGGGGGACCCACCCTGCGGCCTTGTCTATCGCGCCGTGTTCGGTGCGCCATGGAGCGGCAGCGCGTCTATCCGAGGCTCGGCGTCCCCGCGGCGCTCGCGAGGCTGACGGCCCGCGTCTCGCTGTCCTGCGCGGCCCCGCTGGCGGCAGCGGCGAGGCAATTCCCCGTGTCGTTCGCCACCCTGACGCTGCTTGCCACGCTCACTTTGCTGCTCAACAGGTTCGGGGGTTCCTTCGCTTTTCCCCTTACGCGCCCCTCGGTCCTCCTGTCAAACCACACCGCGACGGGGCTTGCTTTGGTCTGGCTCGGCGAGCCTTAGGTTTTATACTTTTTATAAGAGCCTTAGATTAGAGCAAATGGGTCTTAAGAGTCTTAGGGATGCTGTCGTCTGACTGCACGTGCCGCAGAGATGTGGGTTTAATCCGAGGAGTATGGCTCCGTGAGCCACAGTGATATGAATTGTATGACGCAAGTATGATGGGTAGCATCGTTTTTTTTTCTCTGTGAGTCTTGGAGATCTCGTGGATGCGGATATCCTCTTGAAAATGTCTTCGCCTGACTGTGTACACACCTTAGAGATGTCATGTGCGTCTTAAGAGTCCGGCTTTGTGAGCACAAGGGGTACAGTGGTCATGAATGAAGATCCTTGGAGATGCCTTGGTCTGTTTTTTTTAGAAACTTTGCAATCACAGGTCAATCCTAATCGTCATAGGGCTGATTATTCGTATGTTCATGTGAACATTCGAGATTGTATCATGGAGAGGCTCGGGTCGTCTGACCTGTCACGAGGAACCCGAGATATCTCAATGAAATCATGAAAGTTATTGAGATGTCTTCGTGTGCCTCTGAGACCTTAGAGATATCGTTTAAATCCAAAGAGTCCATATAAGTAGCTTTATATTCTTGGTTCTTTCGGTAAAGTCACGTAGAAAGAAGAACCAAGAATATGAATCCATGCAGTCACGAAAGCTTAAAATCGAAATATAAGTAGCTCTGCTTGGGTCTTTGAGCAATGAAGTGTTAAGACTGGGAGCAAGAGCAGAGCCTCACCATTCTGGCGAATTGCCCGATGATGCTGGATGCAATTACCAGCTAAACGTCGTACTAAAAAATTGTAAATGTTGTGGTTTCACGCTTCAACACACCGGTGGGCTAAAGCAGTGAACTATTTGTCTTTTGTCAACGTGACACCTTTTTTGCTGATTGTCCGTGTCGGGTGGTGGAGGGTTACGACACATTTATAAATAACGCGATCTAACCCAAAAACGTTGATTATGAATAATATTGGTCGCGAAAGCCTACGTGTTAAACTGAATCCTAATGGTCTGAAGAATGCCTTAGAAGTGGCTCTGTGAGCATTACAGATAACATAATTACAAGTGTCGGGCTCTATACGCCCCATATATCAATGTAATAACAGTATGTGTGTTGAACTTCTTTCGCATTATACGAAGCCAACCGTGCTAATCGGAGTATAAGGGGTGCTTTACACTTATTCTATTATTCTTAAAGATGTCAATTAAACCTTTAGAGTTTCAAGGCTTCTTGCCTCAGGCTCTGAATATTATCGGTGCTAACTATTTTCCACACGTCTTACCGGTGCCTTGGTGGAGCTATACAACCCTTAGAGATATCAGTTTGATTTTAAGAGTATCATAGATTCCTTAGTCTTGTTCTAAGATGTGAATCTCTAGTGTGTCTTTAGGTTGGCTGTATACGTCCAACAGTTGTCATTAACATCGTTACCATACACATACCATTTTTATAATTCAAAATATTATTTAATATGGCCTTGCGAACCTTATAAAAAAAAGTCCACGCATAACATTATTAGTCGTACTATTATCCGAACGGTGCCCTTCGCCTTATTCTGTGAGAGTTCGATTTTCCAGTTGAATCTTTAGTTTGCTGTCGTGTCGCTCTAAGCGTAACACTTGTCACATTCATTCTGATAATCTCAATATTGCCTTGGTGTGACTCTGACTTGAGCATTCCAATTTAATCCTAAGATCCTCAAGAGTGCATGGTTATTTGACCTTTGGACATAGCCATATCTCATCTTCAGAACCATAAGGGTGACCTAGTTTAGCTCTTTAATCCCTTGGAATGACCATTTAATCATTAGTGTGGTTTGCATGGTAATATGAGCCACAAGTCATATACTGTAACTGAATCTTAAGAATCGTAAGTGTGTGTGGTATTTAGGATCTGTCATCCATAGGAATCACCATTAAATCATATTAATCTGAAGTGTCAGTAAGAACCTCAATGAATGTCCTTTGGACACACAAGAATCATAAGCATGGCTTAATTTGGCTTTGAACGTTATGTGCA
Source organism: Lampetra planeri (assembly GCF_965212315.1). Classification (NCBI taxonomy): domain Eukaryota; kingdom Metazoa; phylum Chordata; class Hyperoartia; order Petromyzontiformes; family Petromyzontidae; genus Lampetra; species Lampetra planeri. Next base: position 5,712,947 of record NC_136153.1, read on the forward strand.
TGCCCAATCAATCTCTAGGGTATTAAGTTGCCAGTGTGCATCTAAAGGAATGACCACCGAGTCATGGGAATCGGGGTGATTGAGTTGAACACGACAGTTGAAGCGTATAACTTCTTCGGGTACTTCCGCTTAGCTCTCTGACTGCTAAATGTTTCTCAAAGTGTTTCCAATAGATTACAGTATATCCAAACTCAAAACTCAGCTGCCCAGGTTTTAAACAGATCTAAATCATGTGACCATGTTACTCCTGTTATTCATCCTCTGGACTGGCTCCTTGTAAAGTATAGAATCGACTTAAATATTATTCTTCTCACGTTTAAGGCCTTGAATCGGTTTGCTCCTAAATGTCCCGCCGATCTGCTGAAGTTTTATATTCCACTGCGAAAACCTACATCCGCTGATTCTAGTCGGTTCAACACCAAACCACTTGGCTAACCGCTCATCCGAAGCACCTGCTGCATGAGTGATGTTGCTGTGCCTCAGGTACCTGCACATCTTCATGGTGTTTTGGTCCTTCCTGGCGGGGCTGGCAACATTTTACTATGCGCTCAGCCCGGAGACTCTGGTCCCAAACCTACTGTTTCTCATAAGCAAGAAGCAGGTGAGTCCATTGCAATGATTTACCACTGGTAGGGTAATTTCTTTTTACATTTATGCTCACCAGCATTTACGCACTCGTTCATGTACAACTTCCCTATCCACAAGCGCTGCACTAAAAATTTAGTTATTGGCTTCAAAGAGAGAACCTGATATGTTTATAGGCAGTGCTGCACGAAAAGGGGGTGGTTGACACTGTCCGTTAAGTGTTTTTGTGCATACCCTGCAAGCAGGTGTGTTCAGAACATATTGATGAGGAGTGCACCCATTGTTGTGTAAGGTGGTCACGGTTAATAACAATGTTGTAAACTGGAAGCAAATCAGATAATTGGTTTTTTACCCTTCTATCTGGCAACAAAACTGACACGTTTTTACAAGGAGTCATGTTTGCATAGACCACAATACCTGCAGTCATAATGCAAACAAAAAACATAACTCTGATAATGTATTTGCACTGTCCTTGAAGTTGATTGGTCCACACCCGAGACAGCTTTCCTTAGAGCCTAGTCTCACATGGGTTGGACCAGATGACGCCAAAATGCGCACAACTCAAAGACAATGTACCATCAGAGTATGAGAGCTCGGGCCAAGCATCTACACTATGGGAACCTCATTTGCCAGTAAAAATATGATAATTGGTTTTTTGCCCTTCTATCTGGCAACAAAACTGACACCTTTTTATAAGGAGTCATGTTTGCATAGACTGCAGGTATTGTGGTCTATGCAAACATGACTCCTTGTAAAAAGGTGTCAGTTTTGTTGCCAGATAGAAGGGTAAAAAAACAATTATCATATTTTTACTGGCAAATGAGGTTCCCATAGTGGAAGCAAATCACTTCAGCCACCCACTTGTGGAGCACTGCTGTGTTTGGTCAAAGGATGTGTGAATGTACCAAGTGATTAGCATGCAGAGAGTTAAAGGCCGTTTTATTTCGAATTAAGCACTCATGTTTTTTTTCCAGAAATGCACGTGCCACACGTTTTGGTGGGTTTAACATGAAAAACTCAAGAGGTCGATTAACTGCCTTGGCACCCAACTACAGAACACAGTCCGGAAATTATAGTTTGGCATGCATTGTGTTTAAATTAAGCAGTGCTCTTGGGGAAACACATCACTGGCTACACATCACTGTGGCTGTGTGGATGTGGGAGTGATTATGTTTGTTTTTCTTTTCGTTTTGTGGAATGTCACGTGCCCTTTTAACAACAGGATGCGGAAGGATCGTCTAGACCGATTGGGTGTGCGGTTTGCGGCGACGTGAAATGCAACAGGCATAGGTGAGCTGAGCATCAGAATTTAATTATTATCTTTTAAAGAATGTATTTGAATGAGACATTTATCGATACTTTTTTTGCATGTCAACATTCAGGCCTACACTTTCGCTGGAAAGCATGCAGCCCTGGCTCGATTTGAAAGTTCCTCAAAAGGTGGATGCATCCTTAGCAGAGGTTAGTAACTCTTCAGAGTTTGGTACATACTGCAGTCAAGCTTGTCTCTAAACACCATGGCGTGGGGGGGGGTCATAGAAGTTGGATAATACTACGTACATCCATTGAGATCCATCCCTCACATTTCAACCTCCCGACATTTATGAACACTCCAATGTCCTGCATTAACCATGGACCAAATTACCCGGATGGTGCTTAGCTTCGAAAATAAGTGCGCTTGAACCCTTTATCATGCTTGGATGGGAGACCAGCAGATACACAATCATGGGGCTGTCGGACTACCTAGGGGGCAGCAGAGGGCACTGTAGCAACACATTCCTGCGGAGGGAACTGGTAGGAACGTTGGGTTGCTCGGTCAATGGCCAGGGTCAATGGCGGCGTGGTGTATTCCGCAAATATGCCCGACTGTGAGGGTGGTTACAAGCCGGCGTGAGTAGGTTAAACGTTGAGTTTTATAAGGGCACCACGGGGTGACCAGCCCCTCCCCACCCAGCCCCACCCCTCCCATTTTTGGATGCACGACGGACGGACACAATAATCCCCTGTGGGTTGGTGGAACCAGGTGGTTCCTAACAGTAAAATCTATTGTTGTATTCTACTTCTATGCTCCCCACCTTTACCAATTGACACGGACCAACGTGGTGAAGTCATGGTAAAAATAACCGGCATGACCTGCATGGGGTGGAGAAGCCCTAATCCAGCAATAGATTGACAAAGGGCTGTACATACACACATGCACCATCCTGGGATCATGTCTACATATGAAGTTATATGTTAGGTACATTTATCGTGTCTATGAATTGGAAAATCATATGCAAGTGTTGAAACGACTGGTATTGAGCTCATCACTGCCTTTAAACTCGCAACCTGTACATTACCCATTGCATACATTCACGTAAATATTTGTTACCAATGTATTTATGATAGTGACGTTTATTTACAGTTGTTGGAGCTTGTGCTGAAGAATTTCATCTATCCTTGGTACAGGTATGAAACGTGAATGCAATTCTAGCTATTTCATTCACCATCGTTACATATAACGGCATATCATCATCGCAGAAAACCAAATATATCGGTGATATTTCATAGAAGTTTATAAGGCTGTTTAATAATTCATGTGTTTCTGACACATCCATTCGATTGATTTAATGTGACGTGTGGCTGTCATGAGGGCGGAGCCTCGGTTTGCATCGCTTAACGTGGGATTGCGCACACGTGCTTCGCAGCGATTTCACGGACGATGAGGCTCTGGTGGACGAGCTGCGCCTCACGATGCGCTTCGCCGCCGCTGTGCTGCTCCGTCGAACCAAGAAGGTGCCCGGCGCGCGCCGTTCATTCAGATGACGCGTACACTTCGCACACGGCGTCACGGTCCAAAGTCGCCAAATGAAAATTACTTGCAAGGCGCTTCGTTGGGAGAATAAAAAAATCCTTAGCAACGTCGCCCCTTTAATGGCGACAGCCAGCGTACACCTGCTGCACAGAGATAGTTGCCACTGGGGGGCGCCCCTTCGAATGCATTGAGATGTAGATGCGTCGCTCGTCGCGTTTACAGCGCTCCGAGACGTCCCAGCATAAAGGGCTCTTTATCAGAAACAAATAATTCGCTGTGGAACAAAAAAAAATTGTTTCTGGGTAGTAAGTGTTATTTCCTAATTGCTTATGCCTCAAAAGTACAGAACATGGCTATTATTCCCCACAAACTTAGCTTTTGTGACCAGGACAGAAAAGCCAAGTTAATAATCCACTCCATTATTTACACTGTGTTGAATAAAGCTCAAATATAAAATGTTTTGCTGCGCAAATTATGACAAAACCAGTTAAAAAACAGATATAGGGTGACTATAGTACTGATATGTAAACAGACAAGGCTATATTGCAAACGCAATTACAATTGAAGTTGTAATTAATCCACATTTTAACGTCAAATTGTGATTTACTCTGAACCTCTTCGAGGCTCCTGGCCTTGAACTCAGACCTGGCCTCCTGGGCCATGGCCTTGAATGCAATACCGCTTACCGTTTCGCTTTAGTTCCAACAACTAGAAGCTTTCTGCATTTTCTGCTTCCCAGATAGATGTTCCCTCCCTCATCACGGACAAGTTGCTCAAGGTGGCCATGAAGCACATTGAGATAGTGGTGCGAGCCAAGCAGAAAGGTACCGGTTCTTCGTCACCTCGTGTAGAAATAAAATAAAATAATAAAAAAGTAATAATAGAAATAAAATAATAAATATTATTTTATAATTGAAATAAAATAATTATTTTATTTTATTTCTATTATTACTTTTAGTAATTTTGAATTTTATTTTTTACCTACGTGACTTTACCGAAAAAACCCAAGAGTATGAATTCTTGTTAAGGTGTTTTTTGACGAGTGCGTTGCATTTTGTTGTTTTCTGTGCTTGTGCTCCACTGCCAGCGCAGTTTCACCAAAACAATTTGAGTGCGCGTGGGCGACCGGGCGTAGGTACGTTAGCGACGTTTGGTCCGATGCCCTCGTGTCTCCCTTTTTAACTGCCAGTGCGCAACACGGACGCCCTCCAGCAGGCGGCTTTGGAGGAGTATGGGCCCGACCTGCACCTGGCCCTCCGCAGCCGGCGCTCCGAGCTGCGCTACCTGCGCACGCTGACCGAGATGCTGCTTCCGCAGCTGATCCCGCACAGCACGGCTGACACCAAGCACGTGCCTGCGTTGCACACGACGCGCGCTGCGCGTTCGCGTCATCTCCACTCCGCGTGCTTATCTGCGATATGCACGAGTCTAACTGTGCACATGTATATATATATTCAACGGGATTTGTACATTGATGTGTATACTGTAGTGATCATCTCCCCGCGCTCCGCACCCGAATTTAAAGCTAGTTTTAAGTGGCAGACTGAAATGTATGCGTATAAAAACATCTTTCGCACCGTACGTAGCCAACCGTGCAAATCAAATGTATGCAACACCTCCCATATCTGACTCCAGTTAACAGATAAAAACGCACGCAGAAAAACACTAGACCAGCAGACGTCAACCCAGTACATTGGCTACGTACTTGCACATCCCGATGTCAGTCCACTGCTGGATAGAGTTGTTCGTGCTGCCAGAGTGACAGAGGCGGTTGCCTTCTCCGTTTCGCCACAGGTCTCTGATGCTGCTTGTGAGAGAGGTGGTGTCGGGCTCCGTGCTGCTGCCCTTGCTAGACCAGCTGGCCTCACCCGTGAGTTCCCTAAAGTTGCTCTTGCCCACGAGCCCACCGCGCCACTTTCGGTCTGCAAATTTAAGCCGCTCCCTTGTCCTCTGCCTCGGCGCTTCTCAACTTCTTCCATTCCACGGCGCGCTTTGGCGGCACGCCGAACAAAAAAAGAGGCCTCATGGTTTCTCCCTTCCTTGTTGAAAAACACTCAGAAGGTTAGCTGGAGGTGAACCCCACCAGACACGAAGTCGCCACGCATTGTTGTAAACCGCAGATGCCCCCACACCTCGTGACTCCCTCCTTCCCAGAATAAGTAAACAATCAGGGGTTACATGGCGGTTGAGGTGCTGAAACGTTGGGAGTCAACACATATAGCTGCAAACGGCAGATGCCTAACGGTGACTCCCTGCCACGCTGAACAAACATGGAGGTGAATTCAACATAGTGATACTCTAATAGACAGCCATCAGTTTAATACGTAGGCTTTCACCACCAATAGCCATAATAGAGGTTTTTGGTGTTAGATCGCGTAAATATAAATGTGTCGTTAAACCCCACCACCACCACCCGACAGTCACTTTGTAAGGTTTGTCACGTGAACAAAACATGCCAATTAGGTACTAGTTCAGCACGCGAGTGTTTTGGACAGTAAACCCACGACATTTACCATTCGAGTACGACGTTTCGCCGGTAATTACAACCCGCCTTATCAGGCGACAGCCAGACAGAATTGTCTGGTTGTCGCCTGATAGACAACCATCACGAAACTTATATATGGAAAAGGCACGCGTATAATACCACACTGCGATAGATGTGGTTGGTGTATGAATGGTAATGTTTGTGCACATGCTGATGGCTATGCTCGAGTAATTGTATTTTTTTTGCCACTTTTTTCAAGGACTTTGTGAACTTCTTGATTTTGCTCTTTTTGGACGAAACCCCGGTGAGTCTCAGCCGTGGCAATCAGATTAAAGTAATATTATGAAGCGTGGTGAGTTTGCATAGCAACTGCATGAGCGTAGCAATTAACCTGTATGTATTTATGCATCGTTGGGTGCACTGCGACAATTTTAAATGATATACCAGTGTTATTATTATTTCTATCATTTTATTACTTATTTTTATTTTTACCTACGTGACTTTACCGAAAAACCTAAGAATTTATTATTGCAGTCATGAAAGCTTCAAATCTAGAATTAATATACCAGTGTCTTCTTGTGTTCACATTGATACACCGTAATGAATGAGCAGCGAGGATATCGTGCTGTGGTTAATGAGGCATGTAACAGTTAACTTGCCCCCTCCCCCACCACCCCCATCAGCTATTCCATGAATTATAGGTCATGATTAGTGTGGGATAATACATAGCAATCATCGCCACCTACTGACAGATTAATGCCCCAGGTCACCCTTGCAAATGAGGGTTAACCTGGTCTTTTAACCGCTCACCTGGTTCAATTAATTGAACTTGAACACCCCTTGTGTTTATCGCTGTGGGCAGATGATAGACTCGACGGAGCCATCCTCACCCCTTGTCCCGTTTTTGGAGAAGTTTGTGCAGCCAAGGACAAAGTCCTTCACCGTGAGTCGTTCACTCGTCCCCCGCGACACGTCACTCGGCACCAGGACGAGACCCTGGGGCCAACTCGTTTAACACCCGTACACCAACACGCAGCCTCCACGCGCTCCGCACCTGCGATTAGCACGGTTGGCTACATACAGTGCGAAAGAAGTTCGACGTACTGTGTAAGATAATACAAATTATAAATGAGAATGAGAATTCTTCATGCTGTGACCAAATAACCTGGAATGGGCCCGATTGCTTCAGATCTCGGAAGCTAAGCAGGAATTTAGCATGGATAATCCATTAGATTGGCTTCCACCATTCGTAAAAGGTGTGTTGCGAGGTTGCGGGAATACATGGAGGGTGGTGCAGCAAAATCCGTTGTTGTGCTGTACTTCTATGCCCCCGTGTCTGTGCTCCCGACCGTCACCAACCCTCACTGAACAGCAACATAGAGAGGGTCCTTATCCAGAAGTGGATTGACAAAACGTTTCTGCTTGCCAAAATCCATAGTGCTTAGCAAATCTTAAATCAAGTACAATCATTTAAACCCCAAATACATCTATGCTATGAACACAAAACACTTTTGATTCTACAAAACATTTCAATATAATCGTAACCCGGGATTTACGCTCGACTTAATTAAAGTGCAAACGGTTGATGATCGGGTAGTGCAAGATGCACGAGCATAACCCAAACCGCCATGTGTGGCAATCGTAGGTGCTCAAGCTGGAGCTGAAGGAAATTCGCAAGACCCAGGAGTTGCTCTTCCTCTTCATGAAGTTCCTGAAGAGCCAGGCGGTCGTGCATGTGCTGCAGTTCTGTCTCTCCGTGGGTGAGCAATGCCCCGAACACCAGGGGCGATGAGGGGTGGGGGTGCGGGGAAAAGGGGTGCAATGGTAGCTCAGCCGTCCGGCTAAATCCATTCACGAATTTATGCGTTTTGCGGTGAACTTAAATATCTGTATGTTGAACTTCTTTCACACCGTACGTAGGAAACCGTGCTCATCGGACGTGCAGGGGAATGACAATGAACAATACATAATGAGCAGTTCGAAACAAATTAGTTTTCAATCGAAATCAAATGATGGTTATGCTTAAAACAGAAGCTGCCATGACTGCGCTATCTTAATGTCAATGCATTTTGTCATGTATTATTTGTTAGGGAACGTTTCGGTGAACCTCAAGCTCTTTCATGAGGTTCCTGCTTTGGGATATTTGATTCATTCTAAATTCGTGAAATTCCCATAGCCACTGGGCTCCGAGGTGTTAATGAGATGGCAGTCCAGCAAGTGGGTTCAGAAACCCATCTTTGTGGATCTTTGGTATGTCCTTGTGTTTGTTTGTAGATCTCCTGTAGATACTCCAGTTTTCTACTACAGGCAAAATGATACATTATTTTCCGTATTTTAAAGGTGCATGAGGACAAAGTGACAGTTGGGAAACAATATGGGGTGCTTCTATTTTTTGATGAATATGGGGTGAATGATTGTTCTTGGTGTGAGCACACGGGCGTCCTTCACACGAGGAAACTCCTCCTCTGTGACCGCACGGCCGTACCTGCTCACGCAACACCGCCTCCGTTTTCCCCAGAGGACTTCAACGACAAGCTAATCCGACCGGACCTGAGCGACACCGAGATGCAGGAATTGCACGCCGAGGTCTGCTGCCTGTACCGCACTTATTGCTGCGACGGCAGCGTCGACAAGATAAAGTTTGACCCTGCCGTGGTGGCGGGACTCGCTACAGGTGGGTCGTCCCACATGAAGCCGTATATTTGAACCTGAGATTTTGTGTGTGTGGTAGTGTAGTAGCGGTTAGCGCGCTGCGCTACGAAACCGGCGACCCGAGTTCGATTCCCGCTCGCAGCCAACACCAGTGACGGTTATCTGAACTGGTGTACTCATTTGTGTACCTGGTGCCGTGTGTAAACCGCCACTGGGGAGACAAAGGCGGCCAGGCGTGGTGCTGGCCACCCACCCCCTCGTGTGGCATGCCAGCCTTTCATAGGTGCGCTCACAGCACTTGCCCCAACAGTCTGGTAAAGGTGATACGGGGGGGGGGGGGGTGGTGGATACCTTTGTCTTTGTATGAGAAACAAGGATGGGTTTTACCCTTTCTGACAATAAAACAGTTGTGTTAAGATGTTCATTAACCAAATAGAAACCTGTTTCAAGGAATCAAGTCCGCATTAACCACACTTACTTGTGGTGAACATGCATACAAACATGCTCTGATAATGTTTGCATTGTCTTTGAAACTGATTGGCCTACACCAGAGACAGCCTTCTTTTATGGCCTTGTCTCACCAGTGTCAGACCAGAGAACGCCAAAAGGCAAACAGTACAAAGAGAGGGCACTATCAGAGCATTTATAGCTCGGGTGAGCAGCTAGGTTCTGACAAAACAGTTGTTTACCCAGAAAGGGTAAAAACCTATTATTTTTCATACATTTGTAAAGACAGTGCGTGGACTAGCGGTCACGAGCGGTAATTACAGGCGAGGTGACAGACAAGGGAACGATCTGGAATCATCTCCAGGAAGGTTCGGGAACTCGCCAGAGAATCCGAGAAGTAAGGGCGTGACCAGGGCCGGAGCGATGGCCACGCCGGAGATCAAAAAGGGTGAGGTGCGAGGTTCGGGGCTGCTGTTGAAGTCGGGGTCGTCAGATCGTCGTTGCTGTCTTCGCGTTGTCGCTCTCTTCGCGTCGTCGCTGTCTTGAAGTCATCGCTGTGAAGCGACCGACCAAAATAAAGAAACCCTCTTGTCTTTGTTTGTTCATGCAGTGGTGCACGGACCATACGGCGACGTGGTGAGGCTGCAGAACACGCCGCACCTGTTCCAGGCGTACGAGCACGTGCTGGCGCTCTTGGAGAACGTGTTCACCCCCATGTTCTGGCAGAGCGACGAGGTATGCGCAGAGAAGTCGCGCGCATGAAGCCAGCGCTGGCACTGCCTCGACTGTTATATCACGTCCCTGACTGAGTCCGAGAGCCTTCGTCAAGTTTCTGTTAAGGCTCATAAATAACTATCAGGATGGTTGCTGCTCCGTACATTCGTAAGTGAGCATAGCTTTGCGCTCAGTTTGTCAAGATTGTACTCTCTGCTGCCTTGAAATAGAGACTAAAATATCAATATGAATTGCATTTAAGCAAAATGTTACCAATTGCATTGGAAATAGGGTTAGCGCTGTCAGAAAACATTGCTTGTATGTGTTTCCATCATATGGCAGTGAGTGTTGAAACGCAGATTCCTGTTTGAGCCTATGATTGTGTTTTTATTCAGTAAGCGCTCATGATAATGATTTGTTTTTGATACACGCAATAAGAGTGCTTTACATGCAATAAGCAACTTACATCTCATGTCAAAATATTTTAAAGGGTAACCTCAGTGATAGCCGTTTCCTTGGGCACGAGGCTACTCGGCATTTGGGTCTGTGACTGGACATGAGAATGCCAGCAGAGTGCAATGATTGCTACGTGTAATCCTAATCCGCCTTGGTTTACATAGAATGGTGATGAATTTGTACATATTTGTGTGATTGTTCTTCTCCGATGTGATGCCTGCTGTGCTGTGCGTAGTATTTCAGGTACATGATCGGAGATGAGAACTTGAACTCCACCCAGGGAAAGATGATGAAGTGAGTTCGTACGCTCATGCCCACGTTAGCCTTGGGACTTTTGAGACTTTTTTGTATGTGTTTATATTTCGATAGGAGCCCGAGACAGAGCGCACACCGTGACGCCGGGGTGGGGCGGATACAGGAAACCCGCGGACACAAGTCCCAAACTCTGTGCTCCGGAGGGAGGGAATTGGGCTCGCTGCCGCCCCACCGAGTGGGGACCGTGAGCGGGGTGTGTGTACTTTTATGTGGGGAGGGGAATATGAGTGGAAGAAGAACTTAAGGGAGCAGGGTGGGGGGGAAGGGGGGCTGATGGAGGGGAAACTGGCGATTTTAAACGAAGCCCTAACCCAAAACACAGCAATTATTTCATAGAGACACATAGCTAAGCCTTGTTATCCCCAGCCTGCCCAACATGAGTTTATTAATGCGTTTCCTTCCGTTTGGTGATGTGGAAAGAGTTTGAGATCGGTTTAGCCACTAAAGCCCTCGTGTGTTATGTAAGTTGATTTAAATTGAAACCACCGTGGTCATTAATGTAGAGGTATTATGTTCTTAATTGAAACGGATTTTTTTTTAAGTACAGAAATTTGTGACGAGCTAGTTGGGCCTGCACCACGTCATTTAAATACGCATTGAAATAGAAAAAGAATGTACGAAATCGCTATTACTCTTAAACATCACGTCACGTATTTTAAACGGCTCAGAGTCTTGGGAAAAGTGTAAAGGTTGCGAAGCACCGTTGGCTACATATGATCGGCACGGTTGGCTACGTACGGCGCAAAAGAAGTTCACCGTATACATACCAGGCGTAACCCTTCACCTGCGTAACGCTGTTTATTTCAGAGGAAGCTTGTCCATAGAGGATGGCAGGTGAGTGGCGTGGCAAACTGTGCATTGTCTCCATCGGTCGGTTCCCGAGCGCGGGACGTCAGCCGCTTGCTCGCGCGCGTTCACCTGACCGCATGCACGTGCAACCAATCGTAACCGCGGTTTCATTTCTACGTTCGCGTTAAACATGCAGCCATTAACCCCTTTTGTTGGGCCTCTCTCGCCTGTTGCTTCGTTGTCGAAATATTCGCGTGAGAGGCAGGGGAAGGAGATGAAATCGCTGCAGGGGAGGATAGTGTAGGTGTGGAAAGGGATCGTGCGTACATCTACTTTAATCGAAGATGCAGCCAAAGAATGAGTAGCTCTTGTAGCAGCTACGCAGGTAGGAGAAAGATGAGTGCTATTAGGGAGGGAGGGGGGGGGGGGGACTGGGACAGCTGTGTCAAGAGATCATGCATACATCCATCTTTACAGAAGATGCAACTCACAAACTAAATAGCTCTTCTAGCTGCACAGTTAAACCTTGTCCCAGCTGTGTCTGACATTACATTAAAACTGTTCTTGAGAAAAAAGACTTTAAAGTCACTCACGCTTGCACTCTAATTATTTCACTGTGGCGTAACTGCTATACTTTCATGTAAAATTACACTCCAGAGATGTCACTGGAGCACGTCTGAATGTTAAGTTTAAGTTATTTTTCTGTTTAATTAAACCTCAAACCTTTGTCGGACAGCGCAGGACACAGCCAAAGTACGTCGCTCCAAGATGAGCTGTTTGTTTTTTGGTTGCATTTTCCTTTTTGTGCAATACCCTATTCATTGCCAACTCTTTCATGTATTCAGTCATCTCATGTCTTTCTCAACAGATCCCACACTTGCCCATCTCGGACTTTCACTGTGCGTCTGTCTGTGTCTCTGTCTTCATTATACTTTTTTTTATAAAAACGCCCTCCCACATGAACGGACACTTCCACGCGACCCACGCAATCGCGTTGCGGCCTAGCTTTGAGCGGGAGCCCAGAGCCTCTCCTGAAAGCCCAGGCCTGTCTCCTTCGGGCTCCACAAGCTCCTCCCCGGCCCCTCCATCCCCCTGCTCCTCCACTTGCTCATCTTCCACCTCCTCCCCTTTCCCACACGTAGTATCCATCCTCACTCTCCCATCCACCATCCTGCCCTCACTGCCCACGGCTCGCAAGTAAGTGCTCGCGCCGTAGTCATGATGAGAGATTGGCGAGGAGCAGTGCCTGTGTGGGGTATGCACACTCGCTGTGACCATTGCTGCTTCACCCAGGTGGCCATGGGGTAGTGGTCACTGTGTAGTGTGAGTGCTCCCCGCAACATTCACTCTTTCGCCATATCTCGTCATTGCTGCACCCTTCACTGTTACTCGCTCCTTCCGTTTGCATGCACGTCCCCAAGGGAAGCGAATTTTCTTCATGGAGCCTGATTAAACCATGGCTGCTTAGGAAGTTAAGCAAGGATAATATGTGTGAATCGGTGTATCTTTATTTTGTGTCGGCTTATGAAGATGCATAGGTGTCATTGTCAAGTTGGTTCATGTAAACCTAGCCTGTCAGCAAATTGAGCTTTGTTGAAACACTCCGATGCAGTATCTTTAAAAGGAGTCTTCCTGGATGAATGAATGGCATTACATTTAGCCAAAATATTTGCATACGATGGGTGACTGACTTAGCTTAAAATCCTCCTCGTGCCCGTTCGATAGTGATCTCATGCAGCGTGGTCCAAAGGAGTGTGCTCAAGAAGGGAAACTCGGACTGCGAGATGACCACAGAACTGATGTCGTCCAGAGCACACCGTGCTTGTGCATGCTTTAACATCTGCTCCCTGCATGTCTCATAATAAGGGATGTGACGATTTTAACCCCCCCATGACCCAATTAAATTGTCACCATTTTTGGCAACGAATCTGAAACGCGAGAATTGACTTCGTATTTTGTGGTGTGTGTGTAATATACCATGGCTGCAAGGTTCTCATGAGCCAATGGGAACGTATACACAATTGTAATGAACAAAATACTGCACACATTATTCAACTCGCTAATCATGGACGAGATAATTGATTTGAATAACTTCAATCATTACATCCCTAACTCGTGAAAATCCCGCTAAGCCCTTATTGCTGCACGTACCACCGAGTTGAATTTAAGACGTAAAACACTTTTTGTTGTGTTCACCGCATAGCCCTGCTTGATGTGTACTTATGCTACTAATTGCAGTGTAAATGCATGATGTGAGTTTGAAACCATTCAACGGCCAATGAAATGACCACTTCAACTTCAGAATGAGGAAGGAATATTTTTGTAAAGGTTCTGTGAACATTTACCAAGATTCAGCCAAATTAGAGACTACTATATCATTTTAGCTTTTTACAAATACAGTATATTAACTGCAGTATATGAAGACAGGATTGCGTGATATTTCACAGTTCAGACATTTTTTCTTCAAATATTCCTGGCAAAAATTGTAAATGGCCCACATTTAAACATCAATATTGACACCTTGGCAAGCTGCTGCGTTGCTTGTATAAACACTGGTATGTGTGAACATGGGGTGGAGCAGGGTACAGCGGTCGTGCATTAGTTCACTCGCTGCATGTTCTGTTTCAACTCTACACAGACAGCTCTACTTACTGCACTGCCACCTACATGTGCCTCATTTCCCTGTAGCTGGGTGTCCACTTTCCCCACTTCCCCCCCCAAGTGTCTTAAAATGGTTGGCATGGGCCTTGGTACAGGAAATTAAATGGGCCCCCCACCGCCTATCATCGTAGCCGAGCATCTGGGCTCTGGGGCAGTTGCATCGCCGACATGGGCTCGGCAGCTACGCCACTCGCTCCAAATGTTCTGGCTTTGACGCGTGCACCACCATAACCGGCCCGGGGTTCACGGGCCGCCTCGGGGTTATACTTACTCGACACGACTCTCGAACGTGACTGAAGAAATGAGTGAATCGGCGAGTGTCGGGGGCTGATCGAATGTGTTCTGCCGCCAATGATAGGCAGCTGAACCGGCGCGGCGGTGAGACCTTTGGAATCGGCCGCATCAGCAGCAAGTTCAAGCATGTGTTCAAGAGCAATACGCTGGAGGGAGGCCTGCCCGTCATGGAGGACCCAGACGAGCTGGGCCTGGTACGTGCACCTCTCTCCCCTTTTTTGGCCCCACTCCCATCGTCGTAGTGTCGCGTTGCCAGAAATGGAACCGAGGTTTTTCAGGATTGCAGTGCACTGGTCGATTCATCATCGCTCGCCGTTGTTTATGCGCAAGGGTGGATCGATCACACATTCAGTGTAGTGACAAATCAGTGATTGCGATATCCAGCTGCAGCTTACAAGTGGTACAGAACTGGTCCTGGGGCCTCACCAGAGGTCGCAACCGGGTACCCGATACCCGTACCCTACCCGATACCCGGCTACCCGTACCCGGCCGGGTACGGGTACCCGTTTGCGACCCTGGTGCGGCCGGGTACGGGTAGGCCGTGAGTCACTGGTGAGTAACCGTTTGTCACTCATTTCCCAACGTCTTGTCTCTTCTCACAATTCAAGTTCCTAGAATCAACCCACCTGCGCCTGCAACATGGCTTCATCCCAGAGGTTGCAATCGGGTACCCGATACCCGTACCCGGCCGGGTACGGGTAGGGTACGGGTACGGCCGGGTACGGGTACCCGTTTGCGACCCTGGTGCGGCCGGGTACGGGTGCGGGTAAGGAATCAAAACCCGTTTGCAACCTCTGGGCCTCACCGAAATTGAATCTGCCTTAAATAAGTACCTTCTGCAGTGTGTGTGTGTTTGAATGACAGCAATGGAGAGACAAGAGGTGGCCGGCATGGAGCTGGCCACTCTACCCACTAGTGGAGTGTGCCTTGGCGGTCTTGAAATAAACTTTTTATTTTACCATGTAAGGCCCACTGAGCTATATAGCTCTTATTTTCAGAATTTTATCTGGCCACAAATGATAGCCCAACGAAGTGGCTTGTCATGGGGAAATTTGTAGCAGCCAAAAGACTCTAAACGCACCTTGATTCTAAATGTGGAGGAAAAAACCGGAGGGACCCGAAGAAAAATCGCCGCAACCACGGGGAAAGACACCAGGCGTCAGGGTGGGGATCGAACCCACGACCTCCTGTATACCAGGCGAGGTAGTTAACTTCTCGCCACTGTGGCGCCCAGTCATCATAACAGGTGTTTCTCCCGCGACACTTGTGTGTTTGTTCGTCCGCCGTCCTTCAGCAGGTGGAGGAGGCGAACATGGTGGAGGAGGACGACTTCCTGGAGGACGCGGCGGCGGCCGCGGCGATGCTGGCACAGCAACAGCCGCCGGCGCCGCGCGATCTCTCGTCGTGGCGCGTGTGCGCCGTCTCACTGGACGTGGGCTTCGACGACGCCCGCAAGGAGAAGACCTTCCTCTTCCTCATCGAGGTTCAGCGCCTGGACGGAAAGCCCGGTGAGTGGACTGGGGCCGTCCGGCGGCAGTGTGCATGTACGTACGTTGTTGTGCGTATGTTTGTACGTTGGACTTCTTTTGCACCGTACGTATCCAAGCATCCATAAAACAGGTTTTTTGGGGTTATATTAATGTGTCGAGTAGAAAAAAATTGCATCAGGCGCCTAGTTAGGTTATGCTTATATTTAATGGAAATACGGCTAAATGTATCATGTTGTCTTCATATTTTACTAAATTTTCTTTTAACAAGCAGAAATATCTGCGATTGTGCCAACACCATATGAAATCACACCCCTGGGCTGTTGTAGAGGCAAAGATCCTTCTAAATGAGTGGCTGTGTCCAGTATATTTAAATCAATGCAATGCCACCACCATCATTAGCAGAATATCCTATGCGGTGTGTATGTCATTCGCTGTTGTTGCTGGCATTGTATGCATATTCAGCATAGGTTCCAGGTCAGTGAACGGGTTGTGCCACGCAAGTGGTTTTGTGCAATGCAGCACTAGCAGCAGCAGCACCACCACCAAACGCCATGAAGGAGAACAACAATAGAAGCCACTACTGACGTGCACTTTGACCTTGCCATCGGCAGATGAGCCCGGGCACAATCACTGGACTGTGAAGCGCAAATACGACGAGTTCTACGCTCTGCAGACCAAGCTCACGGAATTCCACGGTAAGGCTGACTCCGTATTCATAACTCGCATGCGATTTTCGCCGGAGAATGCGTTTACATATGCCCGCAGCCATTTCTGTCCGAGGTGCATTACCGTAATGATGATGTACTTCTTAACTAGAATAGCTAGATGTATGGCAGTTGCGTGGATCCGAACACTGTTGCTGTAAACGGAAACCCTGGCAATGGTCATTTAACTATTGCTCCCCATTAATTTGACAATGACAATAAACATTTGACTTGCAGAGAACGTTACTGCTCGTTGGCGTTTCTAATGGACAAGTTGGCTTGATGTATTTTATACACAACTAGCTGTACTACCCGGCTTCGCCCGGGACTTGGATCCACCACGCCCGGCCGCCTTTGTCTCCCCAGTGGCGATGTTCACACACCACAGCAGTTACTCGTTTGATGCTGAGTCGACCTAGGGGAGGCCCAGGACCGGTTAAAATAATCGTCACCGGTGGTGGCCGTGAGCGGGAATCGAACTTGGGTCGCCGGGTTCGTAGCGCAGCGCGCTAACCACTACACTACAATGCGTTACGCTTCCACGTGCGCGGGTCACGTGACAGATGTGACGTCACAGCTCACTTGCCGTGCAAAAAATATATGCATTATTGAGCTCCCCCCCCCCCCCCCAAAAAAAGTGTATTTTTATAATTTTTGCATGGAACGTTGGGTTGCTCCGTCAATGGCCAGGGTCAACGGCGGCGTGGTGTATTCCGCAAATATGCCCGACTGTGAGGGCGGGCACAAGCCGGCGTGAGTAGGTTAAACGTTGAGTTTTATAAGGGCACCACGGAGTGACCAGCCCCTCCCCACCCAGCCTCACCCCTCCCACCCCCCATCCTCCCCACCCAGCCCCTCCCCACCCTCCTCACCCAGCCGCTCCCCACCCTCCCCACCCAGCCCCTCCCCACCCTCCCCTCCCCACCCAGCCCCACCCTCCCCACCCAGCCCCTCCCTACCCTCCCCTCCCCACCCAGCCCCTCCCCACCCAGCCCCTCGCTGCACGACGGACACAATACTCCCCTGTGAGCTGGTGTAACCAGGAGGTTCCTACCAGTAAAAATAGTTTAGTTATAATATATGTTAAATAACTCAAGGTGGCTTCCAAGTGACGAATATTGTGGCTTCTCTTTTCCACCCCCCCCCCCCTGACATTCTTACAGGCTCCTTCCCCGATGCTCAGCTTCCTCCAAAGAAGGTGATCGGATCAAAGGGTTTCGAGTTTATGGAGTCCAAGACTAAGGGCTTCGAGCTATACCTGCAGGTACGTCGCCCTCACAGAAAACTAAAACTTAATAATAATCTCATGCTCTCGATGATCAACTCACCCAAAATGTGTCCAATATAACAGTGTCGAGCCAGGATATTACTTGGATGGGCGGCCTTCGTGTCCTCAAATGTTGCCATGAAACTGCAGGGCTACGTGGGGGGCAGCAGAAGGCAGTGCAGCAAAATGCACTGTTGTACTGCACTTTATATACCCCTCGTCGTCACCGTCTCGCCCATGCCTATACACGGCCGGTATAGGCGTGGGGAGACCCTCATCCAGCAGTGGATTTGACACAGCATGTACATGCTGCAGAGAGCCAGCAAGAGGCACTGTTATTTGCAGGTATTGTTGAGTTGCATTTATTTCATCCCTAACCAAGGACATTCTTATTGTCACAGGCATCCATGCAATCCATCCGCAGAGGTTAGAATGTTGGATAAGGGCTCGTCACATTAAGACATATGGTTAGGCACATTGGCATGCTTTCTAGCATGCTTTTAAGACTTCAGAGCATGATATAATTACAGGTTGCTGTCTGTTCATTGTAGCACCATGCTGAAAGAGGGTTTTTTTTTATGGGGAGCAAATGTTGTTACCTTTGTTGGCTTGCCTTCTAACAAATGCCAGAGTGCTTACTCTTTATATAGTAACTAACTGAGTTAAAGTGTTGGTGGTTGGTTGCATAGTTTTGAGGTGATCCACACCTGGAGAGGGGTGGGGGGGAGGGTTTGTGCTGCAGTGCGGTGGTGGGTGGGATTGCCGCATGCGCTTGTGTTTGCATCGTCATCGTATGGGGAGCGGGGAGTGCAACGGTTAACGCTACGCCGCGCGGCGAGCCCAGCGACCCGAGTTCGATTCCCGCTCACGGCCAACGCCGGTGACGATTTATCCGAACCGTTACTGGGCCTCCTAGGTCGACTCAGCCTCACACGGGTACCTGGTGCGATGTGTAAGAACATCACCGCTTAGGGAGGCGAGGGCGGCCGGGCGTGGGGCTGGCCCAGAGGTCGCAATCGGGTACCCGATACTCGGCTACCCGTACCCGGCCGGATAACGGGTACGGGTACCTGTTTGCGACCCTGGTGCGGCCGGGTACGGGTACGGGTACGGGTAGCCGCACGTGACTCACCCCAACCAATGAGTGAGAAGGCCGTGAGTCACTGGTGAGTAACCGTTTGTCACTCATTTCCCGACGTCTTGTCTCTTCTCACAATTCAAGTTCCTAGAATCAACCCACCCGCTCCTTCAACATGGCTTCATCCCAGAGGTCGCAATCGGGTACCCGAAACCCGTACCCTACCCGATTCCCGGCCGGGTACGGGTAGCCGGGTATCGAGTACGGGTACCCGTTTGCGACCCTGGTGCGACCGGGTACGGGTAAGGAATCAAAACCCGTTTGCGACCTCTGGGCTGCCCACCCACCCCGTCGTGTGCCGATCCGTCCCTTCACAGGTGCTCGCTAACAGCACTTGCTCCAACAGTCTGTTAAGGCTATACAGGGAATCTTTGTCTTTGTTTGTCATCACCGCATGGCAGAGCTTACTGCAGCGCCCGACGCTCACACACAGCCAGCTCCTCGTGGACTTCCTGTCCCGTGACGGAGAGGCGCAGTTCTCCGACAAGACCTTCCCAGACGTCAATATCGGCAAGCGTGCACACTTGGGCACACTCATCTACCCGTAGTCACCTGTAACTACTCTTCCTGTACCTACCTACTACCTACTCATGATTGTACCTACCTACCTACTCATGATTTCTCTTTCATGCATACTCATCCACGCATGCTTATCCACACGTACTCATTCATGCGCACTCATCTACAGATACTCGTACATTGTGTCCTCGCGTACTGATCCATACACAGAGGGAAAAATATTCCTATAGCCTTAACAGACTTTTGGGGCAAGTGCTGTTAGCAAGCACCTATGAAAGGGGATGGGTGGCCAGCACCACACCCAGCTGCCTTTGTCTCCCCGAGTGGCATTGTTTACACACCACACCAGGTACTAATTCGACCTAGAGGAGGCCCAGGACCAGTTCAGATAATGATCACTAGTGTTGGCCATGAGCGGGAATCAAACTCTGGTCGCCAGGTTTGTAACACAGCATGCTAAACCTCTGCATTACCACTCGTCCATACACACTCACGTGATCACCTGCACACATTCATTCGCAACAACTGCAACAACCTCCATTGACCAGACTAGGTGCACTTTGAGGCCATGTGAAGTGTCAAAGGCTCGCTGCCAGGAGGTCACGGGGACAAGCCGAGGTCTTTGTTGGTTCATAGACTGTAACCGATGGACGATACACCATGTGTCCTCCCTACTGCCGCTGAAGTAGCATCTTTCGCGAACCACCTCCACGGAGGCTGATCTTGACACTGCCCTCCACTCGGCTCTTCAAGTCCTCCGATACCACATCTGCCCATTTCGTCTCTCGCCTGCGCCACGCTTGTTTAACCCCCCCCCCCCTCTTATCCAGTCCAATTGCACACTCGCCGATATACATACAAACTGTGCATACCCACCACATCTCACTCATCGATACATAGCCACCCTCTGCCCACTCTCCCACGTGCGTACTCACCATTCACCCACATACGGAAACTGGCCTGCATGCTCTCGCCCGTGTGTGCACTAACTCGAGTGTAAAAGTTTTAGGATAGTGTGCACGTGTGTAAGTGAATAATATTATTATTGTTATGATCAAGTTTATTTTTCTTTCTTTTATTTGGCAGGAAAAATCTTCAAAGCAGTCCCTCGGCTGATGAAAGAGGTGGGTAAACGTTTTAGACATTCACAGATTTGGTATTTTTCTCAACGGTCATCGAATTGGGTTCAATATGAGGGGTTGTCCGACTATTCTGAGAGTCACACACTAATAATTATTCACACCCTCTAGAATAAGAATATTTATTGACACTGGAGGAATCCGATGAGCTATAAAGTTCTCTTTCACAGATGTGTTGATTAAGATGGTGGGCGTTCAATGTGGAATGGACAGTAGTTAAACAAATAGCTTTTGTAGGTACTTACCTCGGCTGTGTCTCGGGCCTCTTTAATGCGACACTTTTGTAGTCAAGTGCATCATTACTGCACTTTAGTTATATCGCTCTCACATCACTCTTCAATCAATCAATATCAGCATGCTTTTCCGAACTGAATGGGGTCGTGGGGGCAGCGACTCCACCAAGGCCTTCCATCCCTGCCCTGTCCTCCGCCAGCGGCATCAACCGTGACTCCCGGATCTCCTGTCTCTCCTCAGCCAGGCGCACCGCCCCGGTCTTTCCAGCACGATCGCGGGCAGCCTCTGGGTTTTAGCCTGGAGGACGTCCTTGGAACGTCTCCCGTGGGAGTCTTTCTTTCGGCATCCTTAGCAGATGACCCATCCATCGTAGATGGCTTCAATCCACGCTCAATAGTGCCAACTGGACGTTGAGTCTCTGGCAGACAGCCGTGTTTCTCACCCGATCCCGGAGAGAAAGCCTTGCCACCCTGCGCATATACCCTATACATTGTATTTCAACATCAATGGAGTGATGTCACTAGTTTATGCCGACGGCCTGACGGATTGTCATTTTAAAGTATTTTTATCATTAACAACAGTTCAAACTTGTTTCTGATAGCCGAGGACACAATGCCAAAAGTGTATCTACAACTAAGAGACAGTATTGGGTTGTATCTGCTTTAAACAAGGAAGAAACACCATACAAATGCATCGATTCTGTCAAGCTTTCCAAAATGCTGTTGTTCTCTAAAGTATTTAATTAGTGGTAGTATTTTATCACCTGAGCCGGACGAGATTATGCTACATGGCGTGTGACGTTGCGAGATGATGTCATTCCTAATGACGTCATGGGGAAGCAAGAGCAAGACACGTTATGGGCGTGTGACATCATCGCCTTGGCCGAAAAGGCGGATTCATTTATTGCTAAATTTTTATTGGCAAGGGCTGCACGGCACTTTTATTAATTTGGCCGGTTTTGCTATAGCGCGAGTCGCTAATAGCAACACAGCTTTATAATAAAATCACATTTACATTGGATCGTCTTTCCGAGAGTTTCAGTTTCATTTATTAGGTATAGCCCTGTGAGCCATGCGGCTCTTGACTCGGGTGCAACCGCAACAAACAAAAACATGAACAAGGAACATCTTAAAGTGGCTACACGCAACAGAATAATCCAGGACAAAACTGCAAAATCTTCCAGTTACCATGACCACCGTGTTTACAGACAGACAGTCAGACTGACGGACAGACACAAACAAGTGCATACACATAAAAAAATTCTTAACCCTTTCATCGGCCTGGCTCGTTAACAAAAGCCTCTCTCCCCTGCCATCGCCGCGGCCGTGCCCTTGCAGAGAGGGCAGCACCTGGAGCCCTTCATCCAGTCTTTTGTGGTCTCCTGCGAAGCACCCAAGCCCAAGCCCGGCAAGAACGAGATCACCGTCCTCAGCCCGAGCCAGAAGTGCGATGCGAAGGTGTGACGCGCGTGTGCACCGCTCGGCGCTGATAGCCTGCAGGGTGGATCTGTGCTCGCGCCAAACACCAGGGAATATCGTCTCAAATGATGGAACGTCCTCGATTACTCTCCCACCCAATATAACAATTTAATGCTGTGCTGTCGATCCTTTATGATTAACATTTGATATGTGTGCTTGTCTGTTTATATATTTGCACAATAGTCACTCTAGCCGTTTCATGTTTCTTTAAATTAATTCTACTATGATCATTTTAAACATGTGACAGAGCCACCTTGTGCGAAGGGGTAATGCAGTATTTTACATTGATTTATGTGCGTGCAAAATTTTCAGTTCATGCGACACAGTTATTTTTTTCTCTTGATTTATAATTACTTTATTACCGCACTTTATAATAGATGTTTTCTTGTGTCAGTTTGGTGCCACAAGTCACTCTTGCATATGAGACTATCCTGGTCTCTTGAATTTTTATCTTGTTAAGCAAATCAACTTAAAAATTTCGACGCAATATGGTGATACTATGATACATTATATAATATAAGGTCCACGATAATTGTATTGTACTTTGACTAAATATGATTACACTAATTTTTTTTTTGAGTTTAGTTTCTGTCGAAATATATATGAAATAACACAGTAATGAAAGGACCAAATAATAGCCATGACCTTACTCTATTTGTGCTTTGCAAAACGTAATTAATGGCATGGTGGTGATATCACATAGTTAATTTACTTCTTCAATTATCTATTGTGTAATTGCCAGCATGTGCGTTATGAGGATTAGTTTAATTTGCTATTATTAGAAGGCTTATGTGAGGCCTGTGTTCAGTTTACTGCGGTTGAGGATCTTTTAAGTAACCTTCGATCCAAATGGGAGTTGAGGAAGGCACAACAACAACAGTATAACAACAATGGTAATGAAATAACAAAGTTGTGGTGAACTGTTCTTGCGATAATCGTCATATCGCAAAAACTGAAATCGTACTTATAGGTCAGGGGTCAGCAACCTGCGGCTCTATTAGGGACTGCTTCGTGACATTATACATTAAGGACCACCGACTCCAATTCACGTGCATTGTGGCTCTTGAAATATTGAGTGTTTTTTTACCGAATTCGAAAAGAAAATGTCTCTTCTTATTATTTTGGTTGCCGGCCCGTCTTAGGTGAAACATGATTTAGCAGTTACTCTAAGTGGCCCCAACCCGTGGCTCCCCACAGATCTTCAGCCCACTCTTCGGCGACAATGCCAGCCGCGTTGACGGCTGTGACAAGAAGAGGGGCCCCAACTTCTTTGTGGAGGAGAGGACCGTGAGCGGAATCTATGACTACCTCTTGTTCGTGGGTAAGTGGCTCTGTTCTTTGCAACATTTTCGGGTGCGATGTTCTGCATCCATTCGTCATCACCATTGTCATCGGTCTCGTGGCGAGTGCTGGTCCTGCAGTGGTTTGGCCGACGATCCCTCGAGCCTGGCGCAGAGGGGGATATTGCAATATGGGGGGGGTAACATTGTAAAAAAAAATGGCTTTTTAAAAGAATTAGAAAAATTATAAAAATGACCATAAAAGAGGCCACTTTTGTCCAAAATGTAATATGTACTCTCTTGGTGAATTGTGGGTTGTACATATTTTTTTAAAAATTGTGAGTTACCATCCAAAAAAAACACATTTTGCTCCATTGCTCTATGGGTCTTCTTTGCCAATGTTTTTCATCAACATCTGTTTAAGCAGGCAAATGCTGGACCTGTTGACGCAATGAACTGGTTCAACTCTCATTCCATAGACCCTGAGTTGCTTTGCCGTTCAAGGCGGCTATGTCACTTCAGTATAAAAACAGGTGCACTTCATAATTTGTATTGTGGATGACAGGTAGTTGGTTAAGTTGTGAGTACCATCATCTCTTAAAACCCATTTGGACCAATGTGTGACTTGGCTAATTATCCTTCAACATATGGAGGTGCCTACATGACATGCTGCAGTTTCTGTTTGTGTGTGCGTTGTGCCTCCACTTTACACAGGGCGCCACTGTGGCGCAATGTTAACTCCCTCGCCTGGTATGCAGGAGGGTCGTGGGTTCAATCCCGACCCTGACACCTGCTGTTTATTTGGAGTTTGCATGTTCTCACCGTGGTCACGTTGATTTTTCTCCGGGTCCTCCGGTTTTTCTCTCCACATTAAGAATGAACATGTGGGACCTCCTTTGCCAGTACCAAAATATGAAAATAGGTTTTTCCCCTTTTATCTCGTCTCAAACGTCCTCTGGTCTAACACCGTTTGAGACGAGGCTCAAAAGGAAAGCTGTCTCTGGTGTGGACCAATCAGTTTCAAATACAATGCATGTATTATCAGAGTATGTTTTTTGTTTGCATTTTGACCACAAGTATTGTGGTCAAAATGCAAACATGATCCCTTGTAAAAGGTTTCAGTTAGGTGTTTCAACAACTTAACACCAGTTTTGTTGCCAGATAAAAGGGGGAAAAACTATTCTCAATGAACATGTGTTTAGAGTATTTGGCTGCTATAAATTTCCACCTTATGAGCCACTTCATTGAGCTATCATTTGTGGCCAGGTCACTTATGAAAAAGAGCTATATAACTCAGTGTGCCTTACCTGGTAAAATAAAACATTTGTTAGGTGAATAAAATAGTGTATAGTTTAACACTGATGTTGATATCCTCATGCCACCTCTTGGCACCTTGCTGACCACAGGCCGAATAGTGTTCAAGATACCCGATTGGTTGCACCAGCTGCTGATGGGGGGGCGCATCCTGCTGAAGCACACGCTGGAGGCTTACTGCGACCACTACCTGGCCTACAAGATAGGCCAGCTGCTGCAGGAGCACCGGCTGGAGGAGCTCCTGCACCTGCTTAGAGGTGAGCACCATGTGTCGCCACCTCTGGCCTGGTCTTCCCATTTATGCTTTCACTCAACGCCATGTTAGTTTTCGTAATTGTCATTGTAAAAATTGTCGCCGTCATCATCATCCTCATCAAAATCATCACCAGCATCGTCTGAATAGTTATTGTTGGTATCATTATTATCATCATCATCGCCAGCATTGTCTGAATAATCATTGTTGGCATCATCATCATAGTTCTCGTCGTCTTCTCCATCATTATTGTCCCCTTCACTGATCATTGTCATGATCGTTATCATTATTGTCATGACAATTATCAAAATCTTGGTGACCTCTATCATATTTTCCTTTATCATCATCATAGGTTCTCCCCTCTTTGAACATTCCTCATATACCAGGTCCACAACCCTCCGCACTCCACGACTTTATTCTATTGTAATCTCTGGGAACCCAGCACTGAGCTGCCAGCTCCAATTTCTCAATCAAGGTGCTCTTCAACCTCAGGCAAAGTCACCTCTCTAAGGCCTTGGCCTCGCATCTACCGAGGCTCTAGCAGTGCTGATTATTTTTTGTTCAACCCATGTGCACAATTTCCCTCGTGATAAACCTTCTGCGCATGAATGTTGAGTTTAGGATTTTAATTAATTTAACGGTGGTTTTTGTTTTTTTTCTTCTCATTGTGGCAGACGTCCTGTTCTTTGACAAAGACCCTTCCCGAACTCCCGAAGAGCAGCGTCTCCGAGCCCAGCAGACATTCCAGGGCATGATGTCCTACATTCCAGGTGACCTGCGACACCCGGCGCAGCAACTCATCATGATCTTTTAAAGGAACAAAGCGACATCAACAAGTTAGGAAAAATAATACATCTGCGTGGATTGTGTAACACAGTGGTTCTTAACCTGGGGTGCACGGGGCGTGCGAGATGCCCTTTCTAGAGGTGCGGGACATGCCAGATATTTCTAGAAGGTAAATCATCGAAACACAAATGAAGCACAAAGCTATGTATCTATTAACATAAATGTCTTTACGATTGAGAACCAAAGGGGTGCAAGGCTACAGTCAAGGTTAAGAACCACTG
The DNA here is from genome assembly GCF_965212315.1 of Lampetra planeri. Lineage (NCBI taxonomy): Eukaryota > Metazoa > Chordata > Hyperoartia > Petromyzontiformes > Petromyzontidae > Lampetra > Lampetra planeri. The sequence continues at coordinate 5,739,022 of NC_136153.1, forward strand.
GTGTCACGCTTTTTCAGTGAATCACTCGGCAATACGGAAACTAATGGGTAGCTCTCGGGTAAACATCAGTTTGCGTGTGACTTTTTGCTCTATTTTGTCTCCAATATTTGGGCAACCCTTTGTTGAATTTGACAGCTTTTTAAAAAAGGTAAACCCCTACCTAATAACAACAAAGCGTTAAACTACAATGTGGTTCATATTGGATGAGTTTTACAACAATTACCGTGTCCCCTTTGTTCTAGACGTACGAACCTAGCTAATCCTTGAATACATATGTAGAGGTGTAGTGGGTGACATCACGCCACGCTCGCCCACGGAGAGAGTTGCGTCGCGGAACGTGACGTCAGGCGGGCCTTGAGGGATGGTGACGTCATGCCCCCAGGGGGGTATTTAAAGGGGGACCCGGAATGTAACCGGGGTTGGTCGGGGGTGTAGGAGTGGGAACTCGGGTAGGTGATCCTCACACGAGGCTATAGGGGAGGCTACTCCGCCCGACCGGCCGAGGTTGGGGGTAGTCCCAGCCCGGGGCAGGGTGGAGAGCCGGGTGAGCCGGGGGTAGGGATCCCAGTACCCTGTCCCCTGGGGAGTTGTAGGCTAGGGAGGTTTTGGTTCGGCAGAAGCCCTTAACAACCTGGCGTAAGCCCTTAATTAACGTGGCGTGAGCCCTTAATAAACGTGGCGTGAGCCCCTAACAGCAACCTGCCTCGGAGTCGTGAATTGCGCTACAACACTTCTAACCTTTCTTGGAAAGTATTGCAAACAAGTAGCTCTTGTTTGTTTGAAGCTTTGTAAATTAGGCAGAGTCGAGAGTGACTTCACGAAGGAGTGCTCGTACTGCAGTGGTGTTTTATAAGTTACAGTCGCACTGCAGCGACAACGCGAGTATCCTATGTCGCACTCCTGAAAGACACTTTTAAAGTCTTTTTTTTATTAATTAAAGCCTTAAATTTCGTGTAGGGTACATTTTTTTCTTTTTTTTTGCTTGGTATTTATCCGTTTTTAATTCGAATCTTCCTCAAATACATCACGGCACGTTCGTTTTAATGTTAGATCAACTCTTCATTGTTTCACTCGGATGTTTACTTTTCTCAAAATTTAGGTCTCACATTCTCCAACTTAACTGTGGAGCGCGTGTTTATTTTTTTAAATCTACACTCTGGGTGTTTTCACGTTTTTTATGCTCCGCTGTCTTTGGGCGCTTTAATATTCCTTCGCCCGCTCGATCAGCGGCGTGTTTTCATTTCTATCGAAGAGGATCCCTCGGTGCTTGAATAATTGTTTCGCATGCTGTGCTGTGTCTCTCATCGTTGAACGTTTTCATGTTTTGTGGCTGCTCTCTCGCTGGGATCTAATTTGTGTTTGACACGGCCCTTAGACATGCTGGTGAAGTGCATCGGAGAGGATGCCCGGTACGAGGGAATCAAGCTACTGTTTGATGGGCTGCAGCAGCCTCTGCTCAACAAGCAGGCAAGGCCCGTTTTATCACCACTGTCTTACTTTTATGGCCATCTTCACCAGGTCAACCTTGTAAAAGAGCCCATATAGGCTCAAGTTCTTACTTGGCGATATAAACTCTCCTGACTCTCTCTGAAGTGGTGGCTTGTGGCTCCAGTTTGAAGAAGCTTCAAAGCTAAGCTTCTTGGGTCTCGTGTGATGCACGCAAGTGGATTCATTCAAGTGACTGAAATACCTTGACACACGCTTCATGGCCACGTTCTCCATCAGACACGTGCATGCAGTCCCAAGCACCTTTTCATGGTTCCCAGGGTCATGGGTCTGAGGGAGAGTGAAACAGCTTGCGGGATTGCCCGCTGGTTTCGTGTGTTTGTGTGTTCATCAGTGGTTTCGACCGTGCGCTTGCATGTGCGTGCGTGCATGCGTGGAAAGCGGTGGTGCAGGCATTCTGCGCACGACACTATGACCTCACACCCCACCCTCTTCTGTGCTTTACCAGCCTTTATATCTGCTTGCTAACAGCATTTCCCAATATGGTTTGTAAAGCGAAACGGGGGATCGTTGTCTTATAGTAATAGGTTTTTACCCTTTCAACTGGTACAAAAACTGACACCTTTATACAAGGCATCATGTTTGCAATAACCACAACACAAGTAGTCAAAATGCAAACAAAAAGAAACAACTCTGATAATGATTGGTCCACACCAGAGACAGCTTTTCTTAGAGCCTAGTCTCACATGGTGTTGGACCAGATGACGCCAAAGGCGTGATCGTTGTCTTCTTTGTGTCCGCGTGTCTTTGCGCTGCTGTTGCTGCTGCTACTGTAGCTCACCTATCTGTTGCTGGACATCGTCGTGCTGGAACTCTTCCCAGAGATCGACCAGAAGCTGGTGAGTCCGTCTTTCCCTCCATCCATCTGACGTGTTTTATCACAACACTCATCCCTCGCGATATTCCGACAGGTCCCTTGCAGACGCAGTGCAGGATCACAGTAATCGGTCTCTTGACCGCTTTTCTCGATGCAATGGTGGTGTCTGACCGATGGATCTCCAAATATTTGCTGCCCCCCCCCCCCCCAATTATATACAAATTTCAAAATCGGTAATCATGTAATGAGTCGAAGAAATTTCGATTTGGAACTTCTGCAGTGAGAAGTGCACCATCCTGTGTTTCGAGAATTGCCCCAGAAGTTGACATCAAATAACCACTTCTGAAGTCACTTCATAGAGCCTCTTTATTCACAATCGGGGTAAACCTTTATACGGCCTGCAAAGCATGTTTATCGTATGTCATTCAGATGCAAACAAAAGTTTTATTGTTGGAGCTGGAATAAGCTGCAATAAATAAAAAATGTTATTTTATTGTGATGGTTGTTTCACGTAATCATTGGTGACTGGACTCACTACACAAAGAAACCCTGTTTAATCACAGTTGCCTGCCCCGATTCAAATCCAGGCTATCAGCTTCGCCTGCTCAGTGCTCTATTGTATTATTGTCCTCGTTGACCCACCCAACCATTGCTTCTTTTCACATTTTTTACTAAATAAATCCATCGAATTGCATGCAGTTATATTCTAGGTTCTTTCGGTTAAGTCATGTAGAAGGGAAATAACAAAAATATAACAATAAAATTATCTCGACGTTTCGATTGCAACACAAGCAATCATCATCAGGTGTGAAAACCACAACAAGAAAACCGCCACTTTTTTCACAAATTTTCTTGCTGTGGTTTTCACACTTGATGACGATTGCTTGTGTTGCAAACAAAACGTCGTGAGAATGATATTGTTTTATTTGTATTATTTCCCTTCTACGTGACTTTACCAAAAGAACCAAGAATATGAATCCCTGCAGTCACGAAAGCTTTAAATCAAAACTTAGCATGCCGTTAATGTACTTTGCCGCATGTCGTCTAGCAGCTGTGTTTAGGATAATACATGTTCCTTGCGAGTTGCCTGTGGTTATGCATTATATAAGAGGCCATAATACCCCCATGATATCATTAAACCATTTAGGCAATTATGGCCATTTGTGAAAAACTAACAAAAGCATTGTTGTGAAGGACCACTTGTGGTGAAGTGTTTATAATAAGTCGCGCAACTTTGAAATGTGTAATGCTGCCTTCATTTCGTGAATTTTCTTCTCATGTGATGTTTACGTCATTGTTTCTTTATTTTTACAGAAGTGACTCGCCGCCGCCGATGTCAATACCTGCCGTCCCGAGCACGAGTCCCACAGATTGATGCTGCCGCGGGTGTCGCATTTCAAAGCTGCGATGTCGGCCCCAATAAACGCCTGGCATCTGTGGGCTACCTCGTAAACACGGCTCATAGCATAGGCCCGCTCGAACACGGCAGAATTCCTTCCCGTGGAAAAGCATTTCATGGTGAAACATAATGCCCGCATTTTAATGGTTTGTTTGTTCCCGGCAATCGCAATGATGTGGCTACCATGAGCTGTCATTACTCCAGTCTGGGTTCACAGCCTCTTAAATTGCGTAGTTTTGGTGCGAGTGGCCATACATGCTTTTTAAACTATTAAACGAAATTTTTTTTTTACCAGGTAAGGCCCATTGAAAAACATAGCTCCTTTTCAGAAGCAACAACCTGGCCACAAATGATAGCTCAATGTAGCGGCTTATGTGGAAATTTATAGCAGCCAAATACGCTTAAACACATGTTTCTAAATGTAGAGGGAAAAACCAGATGACCTGGAGAATAATCCATGCGACCATGGAGAGAACATGCAGACTTCAAATATACAGGCATCAAGGGTCGGGATTGAACCCACAACCTCCTGTTGTACCAGGCGAGGTATTCAACATCTTAACCACGATGGCGCCCTTTCTATTAGATGTATAAATAATTTTTAGTCAATCAAGGTAGATGCTTACATTCCGGATACATGTCTCGAGTCGTGCATTTCATGGTCTAGTTTTTTTAACGATATATTTAAATTAAGTGAAAATATCATCTTTCGGCTAATGGAACGAATTAGACAACTTGATAAAGACAAGGTGGACAATACGAGATTGTACAGATGAGATAAAAAAAAGTTATTGAATCTAATCACAACCCCAAATTGTGATAATTTATTGAATGTTGGGTGGATTGTAATATGCCTAATAATGAGAGCTCTTCAGCACCATGGCACTGAAGTGGCTGATTAGCACGGTTGGCTACGTACGGTGTGAAAAAAGTTTCACATACACATGTACATACTACTTACATCCAGATGCTCTGATGTCAATGGTGAAGCAGCTCTGAAAACTAGTATGTCCGGAACATACATTTATCGCTTAAAAGCAACGAATTGTAATCAGTGGCACAGCTATTGAGTATGCAGGCTGTGCAACTGCACTGGCACGCATAGAGTCAGAGGGGCATAGGCTTGCTGGGCTCTGAAGAAGAGGGGAGGGGGATTTGACAGGGGTGGGTCCCCATTTCATTCCTTGCACCAGGGCCCAAGTCTAACCCATGCTACGCCACTGATAGTAAGTGTTCGGATAAGAATCTCTATTATTTATGTTTGCTGTGGATGTGCGAAGTAAAGCGTTGTTAGGAAGAGGAGTTGTAGTGCCTAAATTGCTTTATAAATATCGCTCAACATGGTTCACTGTGGTACAAGACCACCTCAAATGCTGGGCCCAATATGTGGTCTCAAGACTTGATAAAGTATTTAAAATAATTACTTCATTAATTGAATACAAGCAAATATCTTGAGCATTTTTTTTTTTGCATGACACTGAATGTTTGTTTTATTTTCCTGATATTGGAACACCGACAACTAGAAGCTTAATCTTGATTTGAAGCTTTCGTGACTGCAGGAATCCATACTTTTTGGTTCTTTCGGTAAAGTCACGAGATTGTTAATTACACTTGTGCAGTACCGAATTACAAGTTAACAGTTTGACTCCCTTTAATTCCTGATGACGGGTAAACTCTACTGTTTTGAAGTTCATTCTAGCAATACTACAGAACCATATTCAAGGTTTGGTAACCACAACCTAAACTTTGGTTTTATGGCACTTATATCAGTGGCTTATGAAGCAATGAATGAGATTCGGTGCAATTTAAATTCAAACACTTGACCACCGGGGCAAGTCTTTGCTGGAAAAAACTTACTTTGGATTGTTTCCTTGGTCATACCTGCCTATCCAACTCAGAGCACTCTTCTGCCTCTGAGTGCAGGCAAATGGATAACCACACTTGACCAATGTACATACATATATAAGCTAATGTTCACCCAGTCCCACAGATATATGCTTAACTCCATTCTGTGTCTGCATACAAATTGAAATATTTTAAAGTCCATCGGCCTTCGTTGCTTTACAGACCAACTGTCGCACGGAAGGAACGGAGTTCTGCTTATATTTAATTTTACCCGCGATGATGGATAGCTAGGCAAAAAAGTTTATATATACTTTCCGTACAGTTCCCCTATATTCCAAAATATTGCACTTCTTCAATTGTAGGACATTGTACGTGCGTATGATCTGGCACAAGGCCCTCTTGCTACATGAGAGCATAATGGTTATTTTCCACAGCACTGTCAACAGTTGAAGAGTGTTGATTTTTTGTCCGCACAGTCTACTGCCACCTTGGATTGGTTGAAGGACCTGAACATCCAACTGTGACATTCTGCTGACAGCCGCGTGCGGTCGACTGTGTATTACCCGAGCCACATGTCAGTCGATAACAACGTAGTCCGCATGCGAATCGTAGAGGCAATATGTGCTGCCATTCTGGGGCTGTGACGATGGGTGCAAGACTGCATCGGTTTTCACCGTTGTGATGTGTAGGAGCGGGTACAAACCAAATACTCACATTGGAGAGCTAAACTTATCATTTGTATCCTGGCAATGTGAGGTTTGTCATTTGCGGATTTCAAAACGCACTTGTGTGCAAATAATGAACTGTCTTGCATGAATTACACATCGGCATGACAATGCCTTTGAATTGTAAAAATCCCTGGAAATTAACTGAGTTTGAGAGTTTACCAAACATTGTGAAAATAATTGCATTTTGTAAGCATTTCTTGACATTTCATGTGGCGTGCACTTGCCTTATCTGTAGGCCTACACTTTACAATCTTTGGATGTACTTCAGTTGTGTAAGAATTGTATATTGGTAGCATAAATGTGATTTAAATATGACTTGTTCTGCTGTGTCTTGTTAATGTAACATGCACCCACGTGCTGCTTACATTCGCAAAGTTGTTACATTGTAAATGGGCCCTGTTAACAGTACATACCAATAACTCCATAATTAATGTTTACGGTGTTTAAAGACCTCAACACCCATTGATTTTCTTTTGATTCACTGACTGCCGCTTCCACGTGGCATTTATTTATTTATCGCCCTTCAAATTTGATTTGAAGCTTTAGTGACTGCAGGAATTACTCTGGTTCTTTCGGTAAAGTCACGTAGAAAGAAAATCAATTTAATAGAATACGACGTTTAATTTGCAACACAAGAAATCGTCACCGTGTCTGTGTTTTGTCTCTCAAATTTAGTTCGACTTGACGATTGCTTGTGTTGCAATCGAAACGTCGTATTCTATTATTGAATTTCTTTTCTTTCTACGCGACTTTACCGAAAGAACCAAAGAGTTATCGCCCTGTCTGAGTACCTAGTCGAAAGGCACTTTGCGAAAATAATTTACCATTACCGCAGTTGTAATACCGCCTAGCAGTAAACAAACATCACATTTAATTCTGCTATTTTTACTGCCGTATTAATGTATAGCTGTCAACCCGTACGGGTTACTCCGTATTCTTGTACAGGCAAATTTTAGTTTGCAGGTCCATACAGCCGTTTCAACACGGGCAAAAAAATACATGCTTTTCCCTTGTGATGGGAATTTGTAGGATGAACGTTGATATTTATAAGGCCACTAGGTGACCAACAAGGTCTGGATTGGTCTGTAATAAGATAGGCACTGATACGGGGTTGATAGGTATGAGAGTGTATGGGTGTGAGTGTACGAGTGGTGATTGTGTTTCTCCCTTGTGATGGGACTATGATGAACGTTGACATTTATAAGGGCAGGGTATATTAATAAGTTCTGGTCTAATAAAGTAGGCACTGATAAAGGGTTGACAGGTATGTGATTTAGCCCTGGGAGTGGTACTAACAAGTGGCATTTAAGCCCCAATTTGCCCCCCTTTCTCTTCTCGTCTCGGCCCATTCAGACACCAATCTCTCCGACCCCCCCCCCTTCCCTGTTGCCGTCCAGGAACTCTGTGTGTGTGTGCGCGCGTGGTATCCAAACAAACACGGTCAACATGAACAAACTTGCCATGGGTAACGGGAGGGCAGTGTCAGCGATGGGGCCGCGTGATTGGTGGTCGGGTTCCTGGAAGGCGGGTTTGAAGGGGTGGCGTGGAGCCGGGTAGATGTTGGGTCACCAGATCGGTTGGGGGTGGTTGGTGGTGGTGGTTCAATGAATTGGAATGCTGTAGTCCAGTGGTGCTTATAACCTCGCCTGCAGCCTTACATCGTAAAACAAAATAATGTTAATAAATACGTAGGGTTTGATGAAACAAAGTAGTTGTACTTACGTGCCCCGTGCTTAATTTATGTTTCGATTAATTACCTATGGGGCCGTCCATAAATGACGTCACGCACCTGGGGGGGGCGGGGGTCAGACATTTGTGACTGTGACGAGGGGGGTGGTTTGAGAAATGTGACGTCTCATCAAAATGCGCAACTTTAAATAAATATAGACAACACGTTCTACTTAATTAAATAGACATTTTAATAAATGTTTTCTCCTACATCAGAGTGCAGCGGCACATTAAATACGCACTACAATGACAATAGTTTAAAGCGATTTGAAGCATTTTTCTTGGTGGGGGGGGGGGGGCAGAGCTTTGTGACGTCATATTTGAGGGGGGGGTCTGACTTTTTGTGACGTCATTTGAGAGGGGGGGGGAGGTCAAAAAATCTCGCACCCCAGATCAAGAATCACTGCCGTAGTCTCTACTGCAGGAATCCCGATGACCTATAAAGCTCTTCCCCTTTCACAGACGTCCAATTAGAGGTGTGTGTGTGTGTGTTAGCCATGTCCACCCCCCCCCCCCCCCAAAAGGTATTGTGGTACTGTATTGACAATTGCATCAACGCTTTGAAGGTGATTATTGCATTGAGCGTTGCCACGTGTTGCATCGCATTTGCACTTATATACCACTTTCGTTCGTGGCACGTAACAAAATGTGTTTTTAAATTTCGATTTAAAGCTTTCGTGACTGCAGGGATTCATCTTCTTGGTTCTTTCGGTAAAGTCACGTAGTAGGGAAATAATAAAATAATAAAAATACAACATAATAAAATTTAATTCTCACGACGTTTCGGCCAAAATGTGTTTGCCCAACGCCGCCGCAGCCTTGCCCTATTGTTGTTGTTGCTGCAGAAGCAGCAGCTAATGTTTTTAACATGCGATGCAGTCCGTCCTCCTCCTCCTCCCCCTTCCAACTCTGTAATGGCACGTGACGCCGCTACCAGCACACGTGCGCTCACGTGTGTGTGGGGGGGGCCACGTGCTCTGTCTGTCTTCTCCCAACTTGCTCTGTGCTCCAGTAAGGGGGGGGGGTGGTGTGTGAGAGAGAGAGGATGCTGTCCGGATTTTTAAATGCACGTGTACAGTTCGAGGCACTGTACGTATCCGACAGCTGCTGCGGAGTGGCAGAGCGTGTGGGTGGGTGGAGGAGGCGGAGGAGGGATGTCCGCGTGGTGGTCGTTTGGTGGCCTCTTCAATTGCCACGAACTTTCCACACCCACGCTTTTCAGGGGACTTACATTGAGCGCAGCCGTTTTGCTGTCTGCTGCAGAACCATCAGCACAAATACAGCAGCCCATCCAGACTCGGTGGGGATTTCGGAGAAATGTCCTCTAGGGAGAATGAAAATTCCTCAATATACAATACTTTTTCTGCCGGACTGTATGCTGCCGTTTTTTTTTACAAATAAAATTTTCCCAGCGTGGATTGAATACCCGTGTATTTTTTTAAAACTCCCTCCAACCCACTACCCTCCCTCCCTCCCTTACGCCAACTTGAAAAAACAAACTCTTCCACCTTGTAACCCCGTTTCTCCACATATTACATTTTTTTGTCATCAGTGCATCACAGTGTGCCTTTATATAATCCCGAAGGCCCATGCATTAACTCTCAAAGAAGCCAAAGATTTATGAAATGGGGAAAATATAAAAAAAAATCTACGTGAGACACAGAATGCAGCCTCCTATCTGGGAGTATTTCCACACTCCAAGCCAAACCCACTCACCATAGGCATACCGACATCTCTTCCTTTGTATCGCCTTATTCAGCCAGGCGGTGTTGACACAAGGGGGTGCATTCTAAAGGCACTTTACATTTTATATGGAGAGATGTTCCAAGCGCCTTTTTGACCAAGTCAGCAATTGTGTGATTCACCGAGGAACCGGGCAGAGGGGTGGGTGGCTGATTGGGCCTACCCTTAGCTCCCATACCTTCCGGGATTTGGCATGTTTGCGCATACCAGACATGGCAGAGAGAGAGAGTTGATGTAAATTCCAGCTGGTGATTTGTGTGGCCTCTCTGTAGTTTTAGGGTTAACGCCGGTCGTGGTGGCACTGCCCACTTTGTGGGAAAAACATTTTTCTGTAGCTCGCCTCTCACAATGCAACGATGTAATCAAGTTTGTGCCACTTTCAAAGGCACTTGGAAACGTACATCAATGCTTTGCCAACTGTGGTATAAAGGGACTTAATGTGGCCTTATGGGGGCCAACTGCAACTAACAAATGGTCACGTGCTTCGATGGCTGAATTTTATAGTGCACTTACCCAGCCTTTAAATAGGGGCCCATGGTTTTGTCACTATAACGATGAAACTTTATAACCAAAACAAGGAAAAGCATTTTAAAGTAAAGTGAATAACGTATTAGTCATGGATATATATATTTGGAATTGCTAAATTACTGTGTGGTTTGTCAGCTGAGCAAGAGGTTCATGCCTTGATTCAAGTCATATCAATGGGGTGCCTCTCATATCCATTGTTGACCGGAGTCAAATGGTCAAATTCCCACCCTCTTGATAGCCACTTTAAATAGATTGTCCACTGCTGGCTTTTCCCTAAAGTATGTTGACGTATTATTGCGGCCAGAAGGGATGATGGCCTGCATTAAACCCCTGCATGTGATTTGAACCCACAACCTAACAGCAAGCCCGGTCACATGTGTGTTGTGTTAATGCTGCCGAGCTCGGCATATCTACAGCAGCAAGCTATGTTAATGACGGGCCTTACAAATTGGAACATGGGTAATGTGCCAGTGGCCAGCGGGTGGCATACGATTGACCAATGGTGGCTTAAAACCAGCAGGGTGTAAGGGCTTAATATGGGGAAACGGCTATGTCGTTTTCATTAATACCTTACAATGCTTGCACATATGGCATGAGACTCGCGTATATAGAACACATTTCTCAATTCTCACAGCTTCTGTAAAGAACTTGGAGGTTATGGTCAGATGTGGCGTTATGGTACTCTGGTGATATCTCTTCTAACATAATCATACGTCCATGCAGTGGTGTTAATGCCGTAACATTAAAGTCTTTTTTTTCATTAACAGAGCTTGAAAGTTGTGTCAGGCAGCCCAGAACACACAATCTGTGTGCGAGGACAAGACGAAATATTATTTTTGAGTAATTTAGTTCATCCAGGAAAGTTCTCAAGCATTTTTAAAGGAGGGTCGGTCCTGCATTGTAAAATTTGATCAATTCCATTTTAAATAGTTGTATGTTCGGGAGGAAATCAAGGATACCCAGCGAAAACCCACTATGTATGCAAGGGGATAACATTGAATTGTCCACAAAGACCAGTGGCTAAACCCATTTTCTGTACTACCAGCTCCTCAACACCACCTGGGTCGCATTCTTTTTTAAGAGATCCTTTTTCATGTTTGTATGCGCCACATGTCATACAAACATGTTTACGAGGCAGATTTGTGAAACTTGCTGGATTGAGAAATTGCCAGAGGTTAGTTAAAGCACGTGGGTTCGTGAACCTGCCGATGAAAACTTTGGGTTGCTATCCCCTCATGCGGTGGGTTTTCTACAGGTCGTAGTTTCCTTACCACAAGCATAACACTTGTTAAATTACTCTTTGGTTCTTTCGGTAAAATCACGTAGGTGTATAAAAAAAAATAGATCACGACGTTTCAATCGCAACACAAGCAACCGTCATCAGGTGTGAAACAAACAGCAGGACTGCTACGTGACTTTACCGAAAGAACCAAAGAGTATGGATTCCTGCAGTCACGAAAGCTTCAAATCAAGATTGGACTTGTTAAATTACATTGGCCAAAGTTCCAATGTAAGATCCTCCTGGAAGTGATTTAATAAGTTATTTGACATAATATCGTACCGTATTTAATTAATTACATTCGGCCCTCACCACCTGGTTTCCAATCAAAGCATTTATTATCTGTCGTTATCCACCAAGAAATTGATTGGATGATTCGCTGTCGTGTTTCCAGAATATTTTCCTAATTTGTTTTCCTTATTGGCAGTTTGGCGTCCTCCATTCGCCTAAATGTAATATTAGTACCGAGTTTTCTGTAATATTTGCAGGCGCGGGCGCTGAGAAAGGAAGTATAAGACCGCAATCTTGAGACGTATTAGTGTGGCGTCCAGTAGAGAGTCAGTCCGAAAGACAAACCTGTCAACCCCTTCTCAGTTCATACCTTATTACAGACCAATTCAGACCTTATTGGTCACTCCGTGCCCTTAGAAATCTCAACGTTCATCCTACAAATTCCCATCGCAAGGGAGAAACAGACCAAACATTTTTTTGCCCGTATTTGAAACGGCTGTACACCGTATGGACCTGAAAACTAAATTTCCTTGTACAATAATAATAATAATACGTATGGGTTGACACGGTATGGAAAAGAGTACCGAGGAAGTGAGAGTGATAGGATGAGGTTGCGGGAAGTGTATTTGTTACATTTTAGAGGAGGCAAAAATATCCGAATGGGTTTGATTATCGACGATCATCCAGCTTCCAACATCTGGCAGTACCGGGCCGAAACGGCAAAACCGCTCCAAAGGCTGTAAACAAGTCCAGCGATCGACACGGTGTGCGTGACAAAAAAACAAGTAGCTACGCTTGATTTCAGTGTCATTTATTATATACGGTACATTATGCAATACATACAACTTAAACAATGAAAATACTGCAACGTGTATACAAAACCCGAGATTGGAGTGGTAAGTACGGTACAGTAAATGTTTACATTGGGATTTTTTTTGTTCCATTTGCATGTTTACTTATGGCAATTTAGCAGAGGTGGGACAAAGTCATTGTTATGCAAGTCCAAGTCGAGTCGCAAGTCATCAAATTCATGACTCGAGTCTGACTCGAGTCCAAGTCACATGACTCGAGTCCACATCTCAGAGGTGGGACAAAGTCATTGTTATGCAAGTCCAAGTCGAGTCGCAAGTCATCAAATTCATGACTCGAGTCTGACTCGAGTCCAAGTCACATGACTCGAGTCCACATCTCAGCAATTTAGGATAGTAAACAAATGCAAAATACAAAAAAATGTATACACAACACAAAAACATGTTACGCAAGAATGTGCAAAAATAAGCTATTTAAATTAACGAGTTAGTCGAGAAGTAGAAATAAAACAGCTAAGTTTATCTATGATTGTCACCTGTCCGATTTTGACCCAGTCCTCGAATTGACATTTGGGTAATTAAGAATTGATTTCTACCGAGATTTTGTGCCATTTGTGCTGAACTTTATCACAGTATAACTGCAGTGCTGCTAGCACCTCGGCTGGGAATTATGTCCGGGATTTTCTGTGGAAAAGTTAGCAAACCCTGGGGGAAAGTCGAATTGGCAAGATACAGAGAAGGCATCATAACACCAGCAATGGGAGTAGTCAAGAGTTGAAAGCATGCCGATGGAAGGACCTGGGACATTGGAGATACGTAACACCCAAGAGGTATATAATATAACCCGTAAAAACGAAGTTTTTCACTATAAATCCTTTATATGCGTGGCGGCTAGAGTCCTCTCGTCCTCTGGCTTGAGATGGCTGCCACCTATGGGTCACATGATTGCATGGCAGCATTAAGCAATTGGTAATTAAATATATTTTTGTCCTAAAAAGTGTAAAATTTTGGAAAAAAAATTCACGAACATTAATTGTTACGGACAACGAGTCTGTATGGGAAAATGTCAGCTCGATTGGATCACGGGAAGTGGGTTAAAAAACGACCGAAAGATTTGCACGGTCCTAAGCGAGCAAGCAAGTGAACTTAATATAAAGGATTTAAAAAATGGCATGAAGTGTCCAAGAATCGGATTGGGATGATTATCTGAAACTAGAATGGGAGGAAACTCAACCAAAAAGCCTGTCTGTAGGTAGACAACTCATGGGGGGCAACACTGGCATGTCATGTACACAGCCCTTTTGGATGGGGGGGGGGCCTCCCCATGCCGTTGCCGGTCGTGACGATTAGCTGACGACGCTTCACTCTTGCTGGTCAGTGCTGGATGAAGACGATGAACCATAAACGATGCAGCAGCACGAGTATTGTACGGTGCAATAACTTTTGCTGAACTGCCCTCTGCTGCCCCCCACCGCTGCCAACAATCCCCAACACGATCAAGGCTAAGTTCTGCTTCTCTTCGAACGCGGTGCTGTTTTTTTTGTTTGTCACGTTCAGAATTATCCATTCTGTATTGGCATTCTACAGTCCAGAATCGTAAAAAAAAACAACATTGACTCTCAACACGCGCGAAAAGTTGCACGCTTAATTTGTTGTTGTTGCTGCTGCCCCAGATGTATTTTAATCATCGTCACAACAACCACCACCAACCACCACGCCTAAGCACGGGTGGTACCTTCTCTCCCCCTCCACACATCCACACACATCCACACACATCATCTGACCACCCGCGAACCGCCAACTTCAAGCAGCCGTAGAAGAACCCCCCCCCCGCTGCCCCACGTGGAGCGCATGCAGAGCCCCCTTGTCCACGTGGCCACTTCTCGCGAGATGCGCGCCCTTGCAACTCTCGCGAGACACTGGCATCGGCGAGAGAGAGAGGCGGGGGGGTTCCCCTCCTAACTCACGCCCACTTCCCCCATTAGCCCCGCCCACTCCCCGCCCAGCCCCGCCCCTCTCCCCCAGCCCCTCCCCTCACCAGGCAGCTCGGCCCTCGGCCGCCATAATCGGCTCCGAGGCGGCGGCGGCGGCCCCCCGGCCCGCCTGACCCGAGCCTCCCTCGGCCTCATCCCCCCCGGTCCGACCTCTCGCCCGGCCCTGCCTCGTCTCGCCCTGCTACCCCCACCCCTCCCTCCCCACGTAGCCAATACCCCCCCCTACCCCCACACCCCTTCACCCCGCATCCCGAGGGTTGTATCCGTATCCCGCGTCTCTCTCAACGTTCGATTTCTCATCTTCATCATCATCACCACCATCATCATCGTCGTCGTCGTCGTCTGAATCGGCGGTGTCGCCTTCATCTCCTCCTCACGGACAGGTGAGCTGAGCCGCCAGGTGATGTGGCACCGATTGGCGACATTTCTCACAGACCACGGGCCTCGTCCCGGCCCTCAGGTGGGCAAGGTGGAAACTGATGGAAGTCCCCCGGGCGGAGCGGTTGTTGAGACGCGTTCGTCACGAATTGTCGTGGTCGCATTAAGTGTCTGTGTCGATTGATTAAGAGAGAGATGTTTGTGGTTGGTGCCGGTAGCGATCGTGGTGAGGGTGGTGGTTGTGGTAATGGTGGAGTCTTGAGGTTGTTGGTGATGGTCATCTGGTTGTGGTGGTGGTTGTTGTTGGTGGTTATGGTGATGGTGGTTGTGATGGTGTATGTGGTGTTAATGGCAGTGATGATGGTGTCTGTGGTGGTTGTTCGTGATGTCTGTGGTGGTGGTGTTGGTCACGGTGGTCGGTGGCATCGTTTGGTGGTCATGGTCTCTTTGGTGGTGTCAGTGGTGACTGCGGTTGTGGTGATGGTGTTTGTGGTTGTTAGTGATGGTGGTACCCATGGTGGTGGTGGTGTCAGCAGCTGTAGTTGATGGCATCTGTGATGGTATCCGCAATTGTGATGGTGGAGTTTGCTGTGTAGATGGGTGGCTTAGTGGCCAGCGCGCCTAAGTTAAATTCCCGGTGTCGTAAATTATGCTTATACTTTGTTGTTTATTTAACACTCAACAAGTATGAATGTTGTTGGGACGTGGTGCTGTTGAAGGGTGTTTGTTGGTTCGGATTGTAAGTGTCGGTCGTGAGTTTAAACCTCCTGGCTATTGTAGAGCCGAATGTTCGTGTCGTCATGGCATATGATCAGTAACAGCTTATACATCATCAAGCAGCCCATGGCCAATTCGCTACCGAATTAAAAGGACTCCTTCCAATACAACCGACGTCTCTCACCAATAAATAATAATAAGAATCCACCGCGAATAAGCGAATTTCGCAGCTCCATCTCCGAGTGACGAGATTTTTCGGACGCGTTTCGTTCATTGGTGTTTGCCTGTCACGTTGTAGTCGTGTCCCATCGTCAGCAGTCGTTCAAAAGAGTTGATGACTTTCTCGATAGTTGAAATCGTGTCACCCTCTCCCCACCCCCGCGGACGTATTCATCCACGTGTTCCTCTATTTTGTCCTTAATGTTGCGTCGCGTTCGTGAATGTAATTGTGCAACTTGTTGCGACGTCAGTGGGCTACGGAGTACATGGAAGAGAGGGCAAATGTGTGAGTGTCCGTTGTTTGAACTCGGCTGGTTTTTTTTGGTCGTGTCGTCTTTCATCACATCAGCAACAGCAGCAGCAAACATCGTTGTCGTCACCATCGATATCATCCGATTGATCCTCATCGATATCGTCTTCGATACTGTTGTTGTGGCTTGGGTGTTGGTAAAAAAAAGTACCACTCGCATTGGTTGCACCGCTCGGTGCACGGAAGTCAAACACTGCTGTGTCAAGGATGGACTGGCCACGGCCATGTGAATGTCGAGTTTCCAGCACGGCTAAGGAACGTTTATCGATCTTGTAATGCAAGGTATTTTACGGTTGTTTTTTTGTCAATCCACTGATATGTGAAGGACACCTCACCCCCCCCCCCGTGTGAGTCATGGGGGTTGACCACACTGCAACCACGCTGAGTCAGTGCGTGTGTGGTGAATGGGGGGGGCAGGCACAGGACTGGTTCAAGATACATCACTCACCACGGATGTCAGCCGTGGCCGGGTATCAAACTCAGCTTGCTGGGTCCCATACTACAATGCGCTGGCCGCCGTGTCACTGCGCAACCGCTATAGAATAAGGGGACAATTTAACAACAACAAAATTAATCTTTTAACAACGTAAAGTGAATGTTAAATACTGTTTGGTAGCATCATTCCTTTATATATATAGTTGATGCCCTGTGCTTTAAAGCACTTGGCTGATTGATTGACAAGCGGCCTGGAACTAAATTACAAAAACATGAATCCTGTCCGCTGCGAGGAAGGTCTGTAATATATATTATGCATCTCACAGGGCATTGTATTGCAAAAGATTTATCTGGGAGGCTTCTGCAGTTGAACATTTTCTAGTGTTGCCTGTGTGCAAATCACCCGAAATATGCACTATCTGGTCAGGTCTCGGAAACGAAGCAGGCATGAGCCTGCTATATACACAAGCGCCGTGAGCAGCAAAAGCCATTGTTGTACTGTACATCTGTGCTCCCCACCTTCACCAACCGGCAGCAACCAGTGCTGTGAAGTGTCTCAAATAAACCCTCCCCCACGGAACCCACACGGTGTGGGGAGGCCCTCATCCAGCAGCGGATTGACAAGAAGAGACTGTAACACGTGCATATGTGAAGTGTTGGTGAACACTGTGTCAAGCAAGGCTATGTGGCATTTGCCTCTTCCCCCCCCACCCCAACTCTGTGGTTTGGATCTGTTTTTTGACTTCTCCCTGTTAGTCGTGGTTTGGTTAAGCGGCGTGTTTTGCCCGTCCCCCCCCCTCCTCCTCCTCGCTCGTGTTTTGTTTTGCTTGAACTTCTAGACGGGAGGCCGCACGAGACCCGTCACAGTGCGGGGGGGGGGTGAGCCCTCCGACTCAATTCAGGGGTGACTGCCACGACCAGGGCCAGACACAGCGCGCATCTAGGCAAGGTTCAACACTTTTTTCTATTTGTTGTTGGTGTTTGATTATTTTGGTTCAAAATGATCGAACAGGATTCTGATGAGAATGCGCTCCTCGTGGGAGCTGCTGTTAACCCCCCCCCCCTTGCATCCAGGGCTCTCTGGGAAGCCCATCTGCCCTTGCCCGCCCCCCCCTTTCCTTGGCGTCAACCACTTTTGTTTTGCTTAAAACGCCAACGATCAGCGCCCGGCTTCTGATCCGTGTGCCCGTTCTGCGCGTGTCCCGTGCCTTTGTGTGCGCGTTTGCGTCTTTGGGCCCCCGGATTCACGTGCTTGTCGGACTTTGCCATTGGTCCAATTTTTGGCGAAAACGTGTCGAAGTTTCCATCATCAAATGGTAGGCGGGCGGGGAGGGGGGTGGCCGATAGCCAAGGCGCGATGTGTTTTGGCCGTTTCGTCAAGATGCGAATCCGGGCCCCCTTTGTCTTTGCTTTGTG
This sequence comes from Lampetra planeri, assembly GCF_965212315.1. Classification (NCBI taxonomy): domain Eukaryota; kingdom Metazoa; phylum Chordata; class Hyperoartia; order Petromyzontiformes; family Petromyzontidae; genus Lampetra; species Lampetra planeri. The sequence goes on from NC_136153.1 coordinate 5,757,104, forward strand.
GACCTGTTTAGTGCCTATCTGCGCGCGCGTTATGTGCGTGCGCAGTTTGCACATCTTGTGCACAGCCCTGAGTCAGTGTTTGTAGTTTACACCGAATTTAATTACAATACCCAGCAATGGTGGGCCTTTTTACCGCACTTAGTTAACATTTAACATTGGCTTTATAGGGGACTGAATGCGTTTGTAAGCAAACATGTCCAATGCCGTATAATACACTGTATGGCATTGTCCATTACACTCCCACCTCTGCATTTTCCTTTGACGGTGTCTTCTTAACATTCGTAAAAGTTGACTTTTTTCCCCATGGGATCATGATTATTTTTTGCCGAAGATGTACGCGGGGCGGCGGGGACGGGCGCCCTGCTCAATGCACAAGCTGCCTTTCCGTCGCAGTGGAATTGACGCGCTGTCTGACAGCGAGCGCTCTGTGAAGTTATAGGCTCCTCTCTCTGCCTGGCCCCGCGTGCACATTAAAGTGTGAAAAACAGGGCTGGCATAGGCGTTTCTGAACTCTCCACGGTGCCTTGAAGCTGCTGGTGAACTTATTGACCCGCGGCAGCCCCAAGGCCAGCGCTCAGTGTGCGGAGCAGAAGAGAGCACGTGGGCTGCCTGCCCACTTGGGTGGTGCGAGGCTTTTGGCTGCTCAAATATTTCCTTGAGCCATAAAAACTTTGATGCCTCCTTTGCTGCTCCGCAGAGCTGGAGGGGTGATTAAAATACCTTGCGTTTATGCCCCAGCTCTGTGCATACACAATATTTGAATGTAAACACAGCGCGTGTACGTGTACGCGTACACAATGCAAGTGTGTGTGTGTATACCTCTTGGCGGCCGAGTAATGGTCACCTGCCCAAGAGGACGTCCGATGATGAGATGGAGCAATTACATCAGCTCGTATGCATGAACGTTAGGTGGTTTATTCATTCTGAGGATCGCAAGAGATGTCAACGGCTTGGGGGGAAGCCTTCATCCATCGGTGGTTTAATAATAGCTGAAAACCATGCACCTATAGAGGGAGTGGCACTTTTGTAAACCGGTAGAATAGTTTTACGAGTGGATGTGGAGGCGTTGGCGTGATTTCGCTGATGTCCACTGTTTGATGCGAAGCAACTTTTGAAGGCTTGCACGAAGTTAAGATCCTTGATATCAGACATCTGTGGTTAACTGCGCCCGCCGCCGTGATGTCTCCGATTTTGTTGGCTTTGCAGATGTTCCAGGCCGTATTGACTGTGTGTGGTTTAATGCGCAGTGTGTGCCAGTGTATGTTTGGTTAGGGTTAGGTCTCATGTTGTGCCCCCCCTTCTCCCTCCCGCTGCGTGCCTCTGATTTGCTTCTTTTTTTTTCTAAATCCACCGCCATGTAGAGAATGAACACTCGCACCTGAAGTTGTTTTCTGGGGTTTCTTTTTTTTTACTCCCAGTGACCGTGGCAAGTCTCAATTTTTTTTAGTTTTTACTGTGTTCACAATCTGTAAAATAATTCCTCATGCCTCGTGGACTTAAGCCGCTCAGTTTCAAATGTCTTTTGGTTCAGAATCACTTAAGTGTTCACCCGCAATCCTACTTGAACATCTCAGGACAAAGTGAGTCACTGCTAATCTACTTGGCAATCATTGAGTTTATGGAAAGGTGCCGAGCACAAGTAGCTGATCCGTGACAGCTTTGAGATCCGTGTATATAAGTTCAGATTGGAATTGAAAGTATCGTGTAAAACAAAAACATATATTGGTACTCTATTCCAATTGTGGAGTAATTACAAAAGCTTTAGAGAATCAATGCTTAACATGGGGCCTGTAAACTTAACTATAAAGTATTTTTATTTTACCAAGTAAGGCCCACTGAGATATGTATCTCTTTTTCAGAAGCGACCTGGCTAGAAATGATAGCTAAACAAGTGGCTTATCATGTGGAACTTTTTCGCAGTCAAATATTAAAAATGCATGTTACTAAATGTGGAGGGAAAAACTGTAGGAACCGGAGAAAAATCCACACAAACACAGGGAGAGCATGCAAATTCCGAATGTACAGTTTGAGGTCGGGATTGAACCCACGACCTCCTATATACCAGGCGAGGTAGTTAAGATCTCTCTGCCGTGATACCCGGACATCTCGTCTAACCCAGACGACTACACCGTGGCTCTGAAAACCTCCTTTGTTGGAGTTTATTATTGTGAAATACTGTACTGTACCGGAAGCAACAACCCAGACAGCGTACATTAGTCAAAATATTTTTTTATAAAAATAATAAAGGAATGTTTACAGCCTGTCGGATCAAAGGCTCCCCATCGGAGGGGGTTGTTTGACCCATACTTCAGGCTGGTAAGTGCAGGTTGATGAAGGAAGACCCATGGCCAGTTCACATATCCGTTGCCACAGTTGAGAATTGAACTCTGTTCACAGAGTTTGTAGCGCAGTATGCTAACCAACCACTCCATCGTAACTCCTCCAAGTTTTAAATGCATCGTGGAGCGGTGTCGCAGTGATTAACGCACTGCGCTATTAACCTGGCGGTCTGAGCGCGATTCCCGGCTACAGCTAGTGTCAGTGGCGAGTGATATCATAACTGGCCCTGTGTGTCCCCCTTTACCAATCCGCAATGACCAACGTGGTTAGGTATTGTCAAACAACCCCTGTGACGCAAACGGTATGGGGAGGACCTCATTCAGCAATGGATTGACAAATTGGTGTCATCTTCTTGGTTCTTTCGGTAAAGTCACGTAGAAGGGAAGTGATAAAATAATAAAAATACAATAATTCTCACGACGTTTCGGCCACAACGCAAGCAGCCGTCCTCAGGTGAAGACCAGGTCTATCGGGGAGCCACTTGGAATCCCATTCAGACGCTGTCTCCCCGACAGACCTGGTCTCATTCAGACGCTGTCTCCCCGACAGACCTGGTCTTCACCTGAGGATGGCTGCTTGCGTTGTGGCCGAAACGTCGTGAGAATTACAGACCTGGTCTTCACCTGAGGATGGCTGCTTGCGTTGTGGCCGAAACGTCGTGAGAATTATTTTATTATGTTTTATTTTTATTATTTTATTACTTCCCTTCTACGTGACTTTACCGAAAGAACCAAGAAGATGAATCCCTGCAGTCACGAAAGCTTTAAATCGAAAAATATTCTTATTTTATTACTCTTAACAATATTTCGAATAATGCACGCTATCTAGGTTGTTGCTTCCGGTAAAGTACAGTATATAAAATTAATAAAACCTCAATTTAGCTTGCAGCCACTTGGAATCCCAAGTGTTTTCTTCCGGTTTTGGCCATGTGAGAATATCTTCTCTCAGGCTTTTTGCCTTAATTCTACGCTTGAAATAACAATTTTAATTTGTTTTATGCAAGACTTTCAATGCCAATTTAAGCTCACGTACCACATGTACACAGATCTCAAAGTGCCTAAATTTACAAAGCAACAGCATGGACGCCATGGTGGCGAGGTGTTAAATACCTTGCCTGGTCTACAGGAGATCGTGGGTTCGATCCCGACTGACGCCTGTATTTTTGGAGTTTGCGTGTTCTCACTGGTCGCGTGGATTTTTCGCCGTGTCCTCCGGATTTTCCCTCCATATTTAAAAACGTGCGTTTCGAGTATTTGGCTGCAATAAATTTCCACGTGATAAGCCACTTAGTTGAGCTATCATTTGTGGCTATGCCGCTTCTGAAAAATCAGCTATACAGCTCAGTGGGCCTTAACCTCACGAATAAAAAAAAATTGTTGTTAAAAATAGTTTAATGTTTTCCCGCCATCACTCTGGCTCACGGGAGAAAGAGTTCACTGAGCCCCTGTGACATTTACGAGTTTTGGATTGGGTGGCAGAGTTGGGCACTGAGCGATGGCGCATACGTGACCCTGCGGGTGGGTACCTGCGGGGCGCCGTGCCGGCACCGTCAGCTGTGACGTGCTGGCCCACTGCCAAGGCCCTCTGCGCCTTGCAGCGAGCGCAGCGGGTCCGGCCAGCCGCGTGGCTTCCCGCACTTTAATTGCCCGCCTCTCTCTCACTCGCCACTTTGTCAGCCCGTGCCGAAAGCCGTAATCCGTGACCGCGTGTATCATCCGGACTCGCTTGTAGGTCAAGCGTATTAATAGAACATCCCCCGCTGCACACGACCAAAATGCCGCGAAACAATACCTTTTGGACCTGCGAGCTGCTTTTCCATGGTGTGTTTGATGCTCCGCCATGCCAAGTATTTTGGAATATGGAAAGCCTTACCTTGGTGTCTTTTTTCTCTCATAAAAACTCGAGAAAATAACTTTTCCATTACGTACTTCTACTCCGTGAAATTCGGAATATAATTAATTTGATGCGTGCATTTTTTGTGCATTTTCTAGAACCCAGCTCACGAGGCTTACCGATGTTTTTAGCAACCGAACCAAATAATTGTGCAGTGTGTCAAATTTCAAAGGCTTATCTTACTGTCTCCCTGTAATCTTGAAAAGTAATTTTCGTTGGCAGCAAGCCTTCGTTTCCAGGTTTTGCCGCAAACGCAAGGAGTGTTGCTTTTCACGTTGTTTAAATTCCCTGGATCGTGCACAAACTTTTAAGCGCTTGTCCCCCCCCCCCAGTATGTCCACCAGATTTAATCTCGCTCTGCCTCCAAACCGTGGGGCTCAGAAACACCTTTTTAATGTTCATAAAATTCGTACTTTATTTTGTTTTACTATTGTATTATTTTTCAGTCGCTTTGCCACGGTATGTTATGCTTTAATGTTTCCATAACTTTTGTTTTTATTTTTTTATTTTAAAAAGTTATGAAAATAACGTTGCCCCATAATGAGTTGAGCGAGAGATGAAAAGATTATGGATGCTAGATTTGAAGCTTTCGTGACCGCAAGGATTCATACTCTTTGTGTCAGACACACTTAAGCGGTTGTGCTTTCGCTACGTTGTCCCCACCTGAAGAAGGACGCTTGTGTTGCGCCCGAAACGTCATGATTTAATTTAGTTGTTTTCATTTATTTGATTTGATTTTTTACCTACGTGATTTTACCGAACACGTTCCTTCGGAGTGGGCAGGTAGGAACTCGGTTCAACCAATCCGAGAGCGTACATGTTTGGGAGGGGCTCTGCACGACAGACAGACAGACAAATAATCCCTGGTGGGCAGTGTGGAACTGTTGTTCCTACCTGTAAAACCAAAGAGTATTATGGATGCTCTCACGATGCAATGGGTTGCACACTGTTTCTCGCAACCTAAGGGTTCTCCAGCGCAGTGAAATCTCTCAGTTGTGTCTGTTGGAACAGTGGTGCAATCTTCGTAAATTCCTCCCCCCCCCCCCATCTCTGTCCACCTAACAGTATGCAGTAAATAGGTACGGCAACGGTTAGTTGATCGGCAGGTCTTGCCTGGTGAGTTTAAAGTGTGGGTATTACCCACCTATTCCGAAATGTTTGGTCGGAGTGGAAGAGTAGACTACGTTTCCTCTTGAGGGGCTCTGTAGAGATCCCTCTAGTTGAGACTTTGTTTAGTTGAGGCTTTTCTGCCAGCAGTGCCAAGTGCAAGCATTCTACAGGGTTCTATACTTTTACCTTTTAGATGAAAAGATGAGCCTTCACTCAAATGCCACAAAGGAGGATCTCTTTAAATGTGGTGTTTTTCATCCTTTAAGAAATGCATAAGTAACACTTATTATTCTGATTATGATCACTAAATGTAACGTTTCCCATGGAACAAACCCTTTGACCTGCCTGTTGCATGGATAAATAAGAAACAGAGCCAGATATATTTTACTTTTACCCATGGGTGGAGAATTGTATGAGTTGGATTTCTCAAATTTTTGCTTTAAAAAATAACTTGCGTGAAATTAAATTACAGTTGATGTTTTTCTTTACGCAATTTCATATTGTTATTTATGAAGTAATTAGATCCGTAACCGATTTCCACTCGTGCTTTTAGGTTTTATTATGTGGTGCAATAACCTGTAGGTTGTAAAACTTTATGGTCTGGAAATTCTTATTGCAAGGACTGTTAAAAGAACACACTTTTCTTTAGCACGAAGCAGAGTTTGCCTGCCTTGCCTGCCTTGTTAAACTATTTTTTCCCCTCCGAGTTATATTCCAGTTATGCTACTGGCGTGATGTCATTAGACAAATAAATCTCTGTTTAGAACTCTAGCAGCAAGCAGTGCACCATCCTGTGTTGGAGAATAGCCCCAGAAGATGATGTCACAGAATTACTTCTGAAGTCAATTCACCTGTTATCTTCATCAACACTAAAGGCACACCTTATTATATTTGCCCTGAAAAGCATGATCATTGCACGTCATTCAGATATTAAATAGGCGGAAGTAAATAAAAAACAAAATTTATTTTGATGCGTGTTTGGTGTTTTCATTGGTCACTTGCTTGAGACCACCAATTTGCTGTTTTGAGTATTGCCTGTCAATCAATCAAACCAAAATTTCATATTTTATCCGGTGTTTTTTTTCGTGCAATCATTTGTGACCAGGCTGACACCATCAGTGGTTTAATCGCAGGTGGCTGAAACCTGGATTCTAACCCGGGTATCTCGGCAAATGCCAGTTCAATGCTCTGACCCCATCTCCTTGGCAACTTCACAATGGACATTGATGTGTGTATGTATGTTGAACATCTTTCGCACCGTACGTAGCCAACCGTGCTAACGGGGGAAGGACAAACTTACACAAAAAGCAGTTTTCAAGAAATTAGTTTTCAATCTTTATTTAAAAGTGCAAAGCTTCAGTGGCTTCCTAATATCAGAAGGAAGAACGTTCCAGACGGCCGCAGAAGCGCGTCCGAAACCGCGCGATGCAGTGATTATCAAACCCGTAAGACCTCGAAATGTGGAGGTAGCCCTTTTTGCCCAGTAACTTGTGGCTGGCTGTAGTCAGGCCGTTGAGTTGCGTTGCGAGCCATCCCTTTGAGGCCGAGCGGTGTCTGAAATAGCACGTTTGTTACCGTGAGATGTCGCCACACGCTACTGCCACTGCTGCCGCCGCTGCGGTGGTAATGGCACGGGCATGTCGAAGTGTGGTCGTGGTGCTGGAGCGGATGAAAATTACCCTTCCCTCCCATGAATCACGTCCTAATGTTGTTTAAAATAATTTTAACATTTCCTGGCCACGCATCGGCCCCTGTCTGAGTTGGGGAGTTCTGATGCCTCCGTCTGTCTGTGTTTACATTTAGTCATCCGTACAGTGTGCGCAGGCTTGTTTTGTAAGCAGCAAAACGGCAATGTTCAACAAAAAAATAAGTTGTCAGGGGCCACAAGTCTGTATTCACGTGGCTTCGAGACAAAGTTAATGGGCCTCACGTCGTCATTGGAAAACAGGTAGTGCTTGTAAACACGACACATTAAGACACTGCTGCTACATTCACCTATGGCTCATTCACTCAGAATGCACCTGGATTTCATCAGATTTTTTAAACAAGGTTGAGCGGGGGGGGGCAGTGCTTGTATGGGCGATTACAATATACAAGTTGTCAACGGACTGTGGGGCTATTTCATGGGCAATAGGGGGCAGTGCGGCAGCATCGCTTGCTGTGCTGTATGTCTCTGTTCCCACATCTATGCACCCCATCTTTACCAACCCACTTTGACCGGCATGGGAAAGTGTGGTCAGATAACCCCCCACTACCGCTGTGACGTGGGGTAGCCCTGATTCAGCAGTAGATTGATAACAAAAAAACTGTCCGTTTACATGACACTCTCCACCTACCTTTGACAACCTTACACATCGACGCTGTGTAAAATAAGCTGTGGGCCTGACCTCATACAACATTAATTAATTCTAAAATTCAATTAGTTAAATGTACAAAAAAAGGCCACCATTGGAATCGGCTAATTTGATTAATATCATGTCCTGAACTTTCATCTTTTTTAAAATTGTAAGTTTTATTCGTGTCAATTTGTATGATAGATATATATATGCATTGTAGATAATTATGAAGCAGGATTTGTTTTAATGGGCAGGCTTTAAATAGCATAAGAGTTATTGTGTATTCCTTTGCAAATTAATGCATGCTTTGTATAAAAGTGGCCCATTGTGCAGCATGTGCAAGTTGCGGTACAAACAAGTCCTTGTGGATGTGTGGTGTGGTTGGCATTGCCATAGGGTCGTGTATTGGTTACTTTTGGCAGCATCGATTTTCAAACAAAAGAATTGCCGCGGTCCGCCTGGGTCCAAGGAGAGAGAGAGAGAGTTTGTGCCCAGAGTCATCACGTCCAATCGTGATTATTGTTCAACAAATAATAAAGCCGCTATTGATTCTCACGAAAGCTGGGAAGAATTTATAATGAGCAGCATAATTCGTGCCCTGGGTTTTTAGTTTCTGCCGAGCTGGGTTTTGCCTCTTGGGCAATGCCGTTTCACCGTGCAGCAGCCTGCAGCCAGCTGTCCGCACGGCCCGACTATGCTGTAGCCACGAGTTGCGTGCTGCTGGAGTTGACTGTTTTAACTCAAAGGGCATGAGAACTCCTTGAACAGAATCATTTTGCACATTGTGTTGTGCATAATGCCAAGTGGGTCACAACGATTGTTTGACCATACTTCACAATGCAGGCCAGTGGAGGTTGGTGAATGCATGGAGGAGCATAGATGCGAGAGCATATAAGTAGAGGCCAACTTAATCTTTACGCAGTGCCTACTGCTACCCACCAAACTCGCAGCCCTCATGTCGTCGCTTTCAGATGTTCTCTGTTCATATTTTGTTTGTTGCGGTTGCACCCGACTCAAGAGCCGCATGGCTCACAGGGCTATACCTAATAAATGAAAACTTGAAACTTGATCCCGTGTGTGCATGGCGATCACCCATTCAAGCACTAATCCAGGCTCAAATCCTGCTTGGCTTCCAAGACCTTACAAGCGTGGGCGTATTCTGGGTGATTTGGTCATCGGCTGTGCACATCACTGGCAATACAATGAGTGAGTGATACTATTGTTGTTGATGCTGTAGCACGGTGGTCTGGTGGTCACCACATGCTCCTATGGGTCCTGGGTTCACAGCCTGCTCCAAATTTAACCTTGGCCTGCTCTTAACGTTCTGGGTGGGGGGGGGGGTGTGGGGGGTGGCGGGGTATTAGCTAGCAAAGTTATCAAACCACCTGCGCTTTCTTTTGTGTGCGAGCACACGTGCAGCAGGAACAAAAATGCCCACTCGTGTAAAGTACACGTACGCTCTCGACACACACACACAACATCCTCGCACTCGTCCATTCATAGCGTGTGCTGCATCTGCCTGACTCACCTGGGGAAGAAATCTTGAAAAGAAATGGGAAGCGCAAAAATAACCAAAACCTCCACACGCGCCTCACGTGCACAGTCAGCAGTAGTCCCACCACCGCCACTGCCTTTTTATGGGTCGTCGTAAAGTGCTTTTCTCTGCCAGCTGCACTCTTAGGGCTTAACAAAGCAACTCCTTTTCTGCATTTGTAAAACATTACGCTGTGTTTTTTATAGCACTTAAACAGTTGTTTTTGTATTGTGTTTTTTTTTTACATGTGGCTAACTGGTTGTGGTGACCTTATGTAATAGCGCACTGTATGTGGACGTGTTTTCTGCAATGCCAGTCCACGTGTGCGAGAGTGCACCCAAGTACCTAGCGTCTTTGTTTTAGTCATCATATACACTCATCAATCTGATGGGTGTTGTTATCACGCTGCAGAAATCGCTTTTTGTAGTCCCCCCCCCCCACCTTGTTGGAAAGCACACGTGTAATACCAGCGACTTGTTATTTATTACCGCAATATCACCGCGGACTTTTCAAAGGCAAGCTTGTTTTAAAAATCAAAAGTATCTGATCGTCTTCCGCAACACAAAGCAGCGCGCGATTTGTTCGCCTCGATAGCATCGCAATGAGGTACATTGGAGTCTGGAAAAAAAATACGCGGCACGAAGATCGCAGATAATACTTTTCTCTAAAGATTTATGGCTTTTGTTTTTGTTGTTATTGTTGCTGCTGCGAATTCCTTCTCTTAGCCGAAACGCTCCGCATATGCTCCTGCGGTTGCACGTAACGCAGACCAACACCACCACTGCAGTGCACGTCGCGAACGGCACTTTTGCTGCACAACCAATACGCACGGCAGTTGTTTTGGTTTTGAGATTCGGCTCGGCAGCTTTTTAAGTGTGGGGGGAGGGAAGGGAGGGAGCCACACACAACGAGGGGGGGGGGGTTTGTCTGCAAGGAGGCCGCGGGTCTCCGCTAATTTCCCTTCCTCTTTTTGACTACTTTTTACAAATTTCGATTTAAAGCTTTCGTGACTGCAGGGATTCATCTTTTTGGTTCTTTCGGTAAAGTCACGTAGAAGGGAAATAATACAATCCCGAGAATGGCGAGAGCCGCCTGTGTGGACGCGTGCGTGTGTGCGGGCTGGCGTGCTGGCTGGCGCTCGCGAGGAGGAGGAGAGTTGGCACCACGCGGCTTTTGCTGAAGGCTATTTCCTTTTGCCCCGGGATATTTTTAGCCACACACATTCCTCAAGCGTGGATTTGCCCCCCCCCCCGCCATACCCCCCCCCCGCCATACCCCCCCCCACCCTCTGCGTGCTGGCTACTGCCGAGAGAGATGAGCACCCCCCCACCCCGTCCTGATCGATCAGTCCACCCTCGTGCCCCCCGGGGGGGGGGGGGTGGTGCTTGTGTTTAGTCGACACCAGTTCGATTACCCCACCGAAGGTTAACGCCAACGAACGACCGGGAAGAATGCGGAGCGCGGCCAATGTCACGGTGCCCGATAGGTGGAAGAGGCCGATTGGTTGGGCTCTTTGGCGTTCTGGGCGGACGAACCGCGCACGGTGCACCCCCCCCGTGGTGAATGGAACATTCCAATAGCAGCCGATATCTGACCCTGCCTCCCCCAACCCAACGCTCTCACCCCTTCACCTGCACCGTGGTTATTTTCTCTGCCACTGGCACTAAAGGGCTTGTGTGTGTGTGCGCGCGTGTGTAAGTGTGCGTGATTGCATCACGGCTTGCATGGCGGGTTGCAGAAGGAGCCGTGCAACCTCGTCATGTGGTCATTTAATCCCAAACAAATCCGAGCATTCAGTGCATGAATAGCTTCGCTTAGTACTCCCACGAATACTACTAGTGTTACCATTCGCATACTGCTACCACTGCCACAACTGAGAGCGCCGCCCTTATTACTGCCACTTGTAATTGAGCTCTCAGGAAAAATTAAAAGTTAACTAGCTTAACGTTGAATTTATAATTATCCAAATTGAACTACAAAAATGTGCTATTTTTAAATCGTATAAACTGTCGGCTTCAGCTGCCCCCTGCTCAGCGTGCTGACACGTGCAGCCTTTCATCTCGGAGTTGCTAAAAGCTGAATTAACGCTACCTTGTGAGGACACCGTGGCGAAGAGATCGGCCTTCGTCTGCTGGGTGGAGTTTCGCATCGCGGGGGCCGTGACGGCTGGTGGCGGCCTGGGAAGGCCTTCATCCAGCAGTGGATCGATCACGGCCGATAATTATTTTTCGGTTCGATAAAATGTGAAGCCAGTCAGCAGATGCTCCTGCCCGACCAAGGAAAGTGGTGGGGTGTGGTGGTGGTGATTCAGCGAGTCTCAGAGCACGGTGAGAGAGGAGGTTAAATGCCACTCTGGCCGAAGCACAAGCAGGCCGGGCGCATCCACTGATTGCAGTGGGGTCCTGACCCACTTGCCATTGGCTGCATGGCGACATTGCGGGCAGAGCCGCCACGGGCGGTGCGCGCGGCGCGGACAGCGTGTGACGCGTCACCGGATGTTGGCTGTCAATTGTGTCTTAACTTTAGGGCTGAGCTCGCGAACTTTCCCGCGACGTGAAGGCTGGAGCGTAAAGGGCACGCCGTTAAGTGTTGTTGCGCTGTGTTGTGAAATCCGAATCTTGAGAGGAGGCAACAGTGATTTTTCAACACTCGTCAGACTTATTGTCCATTACAATAAGAAAGTCCTTACGGGCGTGTTAATCCAAGATCGACACAGTGGTTTGCCAGCCTCTGCCACCTATCTTCCACGAGAAACCCTCTAACCAAGATTCACTTCTCCGCTGCGCTGGAGAGTGCAGCAGAAGCAAGTCGTATTGACACTGTAGCTCTCTTGCAAGCTTAACAGGACTGGCCGGTCTGGCCAGTAGGCGCCCCACGCAGTTACTTAAATGTTTTGAGTGCGGAATCCCTCCCGCCGGGTCACAGTCGCGCAGAATGCGGCGGCGCTCGTGTCGGGGGGGGGGCACAGACGGGTCTGTCTGGGAGAGCCAGTCGGTCGGACGTATGCCGAAACAATGGAAGGTATTATCTTGCCAGGCCCTGTCAGGACCACCCCCCCCCTCCTCCTCCTCTTTGCTTATCAGAGGACTTCCTCGCAGGGTCAGAGGCCGCCTGTCCTGCGCAATATCAGGGGGGCGCCGAGGCTGATGGGTGCTGGGAAATGTGGTTGCCACGCGGAGGAAGGGAAATTGCGCAGCTCTTGTGAAACGGGACGTTGCGATAAATGGGCAGGGGGCAGCAAGGGGGGTGAGGGTAGGGGAGGGCGAAGGGGGGGGGGCAGCTGCTCTGCCCGTGATGGGCAGGGCTTTGGATGTACAACGCAGGTTTGTCTTTCTTGTCGTGTGTACCTGTCATTGTGTTTTACTTGGGGCTTTTTTTTCTTTTTGTGGGGCGGTGGTGGGGGGGGAGGAATTTTACGAAATTGGGGGTTTGTGCAGAGGGGGAAAGACCGTGCAGTAGTCTCACCTGAGCTTCATCGTGTTGCACAAACCCTTTCTCACAGCCACTTCCTGGAACAAAAAAAAATGTGCCACGACTGCGTACGTGTTTGCGGATGCGCTGCGCAACTCCTCGAATGTGCTTTCAAAGTCGTGCCGCGCATTGTTCGGGCATGATCCGCGAGGTTTTTCTCCATGGGGTGGGAGCCTTTCTTGACGCACTGTTGTTTTCGGCTTGATGTCCCGACGTTTCGCCACCACGCTGGGTGCTAATTCAGGAAATCAAGAGACGCTCCCAGTCGGTGGGAGCAAAACGATGAACATGATGCCAAAAAGTATTATGCAAGTTGCCTGGGTGGATTATGGTTACTTGTAAATCGGCTTCTGAATGAAGGCATCCCAACCGCGTGCAGGTTTCGGGGATTATTTTACCATTTCACCACGCTGGTCAGTGCTGGTCGGTGAAGATTTTGCTGTACTGCCCTCTGTTGACAACGTAAATAAATTAACAATTACGAGTTTATTTGGGTAGTAAATGTTGTAATAAACACGCGTGTAACAGACACGCGGTACTTATCCGTTATATATGACCCATAATCTCCTAAGAGGCCATAATGCATTTTGCACATGATTACTGTACCGCACCGATCAGATCCCCAAGGTGAGATTGGAAATCACTCGCCCATAACACAACCGAGCAGCATTTTGTTTAATTGGCTGCAGCTGCTGATGAGACTCAGAAAGTCAAAACCAATCGATCAAGCGTTTGCCCACGAAAACAAGTGCTGCTGGAAAACATTAGACCCAAAATACTCGTTTGAGCGGGTGAACTAAATTGTCACGTTTTCTTTTGTCGTGAAATATTGCCCTGCCTGGTTACTTATTTCATATTTTGCTTTCCAGAAGCTGGCGTCCCTTTGGTGAATCGACAACTGTTCCCGTAAATTAGGAAAAATGCTGTCAGACCATTTCTGGACCTTCATCGCCGGTGGTGGCACGTTGACCTCTTTTTAGGGCGTTCGATTTTGGCATTGCTTGAGTTATTGTTAGATAGGTAAACTGCATGACCCAGCTAAGGCCCGGTTGATGCCAGATGTTTTATGTTTTTTAAAAGGTGAGATACGGCGGCCGGTCGGGCGTGTGGGAGCGTGGGAGACGTGCAGGTGGCGGCTGTGAGAGGATGGGGACGTAAGTGTATGTAAGTGGGGGGGCCATGAGGGGGTGGGGTGGTGCGTGGGTGGGTCACCTTTTGGGGGGGGTGTGTGGGAGCGTGGGAGACACGCAGGTGGCTGTGGGAGCTTGGGGGGGCACATAAGTGTGTATACGTGGGGGGGCATGAGGGTGGGGTGGTGCGTGGGTGGGTCACCTTTGGGAGGGGCGTGGAGCTTGGGTTGTCATCTGATAAGTCCATCCACTTGTGTATTCTTAAAAATGTTAAATGTGCCCACTTTTATATATTTTTCTAAAACATCTGCATTTATTATTTCCGAGCAGAGTTATTCTCATAGCCGATTGAAACCGGAGCAAGGCGCGACCGCACGTGCGTGCGATCGTTGGGGTTGCAGATTGCATTGTTATCGTCTCGTGGTGGCGAGATGTTAACTACCTCGCCTAGTATACAGGAGGGCGTGGGTTCGATTCCGACCCTGACGCCTGTATATTTGGAGTATGCATGTTCTCCCCGTGATCGCGTGGATTTTTCTCCGGGTCCTCCGGGTTTTCCCTCCACATTTAGAAACATGCATTTTTTATATTTGGCTGCTGTATATTTCCACTTCATAAGCCACTTTGTTGGGCTATCAATTGTGGCCAGGTCGCTTTTGAAAAAGAACTACATAGGCCCAGTGGGCCTTACCTGGTTAAAATAAAGAAAATGTTTAGTTTTAGCTTGAGATCGCTCCCTGTAAGAGATATCATCAGGGTTGGGGAACACTGCTCTGACCTTCTTGGGGTACTAACGGCACAGATGTCCACGCCTGCGTTACGTGCGCACTGTGTTCATATAAACTGGAGGCGGCGGCGGCAGTAAGCCTTCAGCGGGAAAAATTTATATGAGGGGGTAGGGGGGAGGGGGGGTAACTTCTGATCTCGACAGACCCCTTAAATCTCCCTCTTTTTTTTAGTTTGCAAGACCTCGGGGACCGTGTTTAAGCCTCGTCAGAAGTTCAGTTTCAAGTGAATTTGGCTTCAGCATTTTTTCTCAGAATACTTCCAACAACTGCCAGAGGTGGATGCTAACAGTTGTTACGGCGTTGGCGCATAGTAATTGCAAACGTGCGGGAGAATTAACGCTTGGATGAAGAGGGTGGGGGGGTGAAGTGGCAGCGGTACAGGGGTTAGAGCACCGAGCTATGAATCTGGCAATCGGAGTTCGATTACTGTGCATGTCTACCAGCAGTAGGGAGCTATATATAAACCGGTTCTGGGCCACCTCTCCTTCACCAGCAACACGCACTGACCACTATGGTGAAGTACAACTCCCTCAAAACGACACGGTGACAGGAGATGTTCGTCCAGCAGTGGATTGACGTGGCTTTATATTGTTACGCAATTAAATTTGAATTCATTGGATTCAAATGGATTAGGTGCATTGAATCACACGCACAGGAATTTATTTCCAAAATATCCAAATTCTATGCCAGTTATACATTGTGTGCCTGCGACTACGTACGGTGCGAAACAATTTCAACGTACATATGTTTAAACAAATGGACTGAAAAATCTTGAAGTAATACAAATGAGATTAAAAGTTAAAACGAAAATAATTCGGTGAGAACTCTCTCACCTGACGACGATTGCCTGTGTTGCGATCGAAACGTCGTGATCTATTATTTTTTTAATCTACGTGACTTTACCGAAAGACCCAAAGAGTATGAATTCCTGCAGTCGCGAAAGCTTTAAATCGAACATAATTGGCTCTTGAATTTTTCTAGGACTAATACGTGCCTTTGACCAAAGCACATGGAAGGCTCCCTCAATCTTACCAGATCTCTGATGCTGAGCAGCAGTTGAGCCTGCTCGCGTGGGATGGGACCACCGTGAAAAATCAGGTTGTTGCAGGCTGTGGGGCTATGTGGTGGGCAGCAGAGGGCAGTGCACCTAAATACAGGTAGTCCCCGACTTACGATGGAGATGCGTTACGACGACCCCATCGTAAGCTCGAAATATCGTAAGTCGGACCATCTTAAGTCGGTGACTACCTGTACATCCATCCTCGCTCAAAAAAGTCGATGTTACCATCTCCACTAACCCACACTGAACAGCATGGTAAAGTATTGTTTTATTGACTCTTGTAACGGTAAGCTTTTATTTTTTCCTTCCGATATTAGGAGGCCGCTGGAGCTATGCACTTTTAAATCTAGATTGAAAACTAATTTCTTTAAAACTGCTTTTTACACGCTTTTTAGTAACTCTGTTGTTGTTGTATCCTCAAATCTTATAACTCGATTTTAACCCACTTCCCAATGTGGTATCGACTGCAAACTTGGTATACTTATGTCATACTCATGACAATACTATATTCTATCATAAAAAAATATTTTTAAACATTATTTTTTTTATATGTTATGTTTCGGCTTGGGTCTAATTGTCCACGCTCAACTGACGTTGGCTGTAAATCACCACGGTCCCTTACGTTATGGCAAGCTTTGGGGCCACTTCCTGGAGTCGTGGAGTTCTGCCATTACTAGTACATTTAAAAAAATATATACTTATTTATGTTTAGTTTGTTGTCCTTTCCCTGCGCCTCCGATTAGCACAGTTGGCTACGTGCGGTGCTAAAGAAGTTCAACATATATACATTTCGGCCAGTGGCCCTGTTTTGAAGAAGGTCCTTTGCCAAAATGTTATAAGGAGGTTGATGATTGGCTACGTAATTGCTTTTCCTGGGAAATTTCTCCAGGCGAGGATACTTCACACGTTTGCATGAAAACTACAAAGTCCTTCACGCATGCACTGCAAACCTTCCACACCGCTTGCCAATACCAATGCTCAGATCTGTGTAGTATTTGAGAAATGCGGACAATGAAACTATTTCAAGAGCGGTTTGCACGTGAAAAATTAGTTGTGTTGTCCGATTGTGCATGAATTTGCACCGCTCCGTTCGTGATGCATGCTGTACGTGTTGGCTATTGCCAGGGCAATGTCCCCCCCGCACCCTCTGCCTGTCCTGTATTAACAGCAAAACCCAACTCCCTCCCCCCCCGTTGCTGCCGGGACAACGGTGAACACAGGGCGGTTGCATCTCGAGAGAGATTCCTTGACTTAAACAAACATTGGCTGGTTCAGATTACACGAGAGCCCTTCATTTCTTGGTCACGCGCACAATGTTTGCTAAATAAATGAAATGTGGCCTTGTAAACGTGCACATTGCACGTGGCGTGTTTTGGTAACGGGCTGCATGATTGCATACGTGCAGTTACATTATTATCTACATTTGCGATAGCAAAAAAAAGTTAATACTAAGAGGCAGGTTTGTCAAAAATTCTGCCAGCAGGCCCCTTAATCCATTCCAAGAGGAGCAAGGCCTTGTTTGTTTTTACACTGGGATCTCCAACAAGAGTTCAGTTACCCGAGTTAGTTTTCCTAACGAGACCACCCGTAAATTGCTGAATAAATTTGGCATCGCTGCTGAGCTTGTGTTTTGGCGTAGAACGTTGGCGTAAAAGATCTGCTGCGCGTTGGTCTGATGCAGCCAGCTCTGTTTTGCATCCGGTGGGCACTGCGATAGTGTGGCATTCACGTGATGCGTTTCCAAAACAAATGCCCCAGTACTCCCAAGTGGAAATATCCTCCTTGCCAGCTCGTTCGCAATTTGTGAAAGTTGGTCTTAAAAATACAAATGGGTGTGATGATCTCCAGAGTAACCGATGGGTGCAGGTTGCTGACAATCTCGGTAATGGGTCTTAGTACACCTTGAGATGCGGTATTATTTATACATGCTTCCATATGGAATCGTTATAATTTGTATGCATCACAGAAAGTAGCAAACGCAATGTGGCAGACACATCTTGACAAAACATTTGAAACATGTCACATTGCCTTGGTAATCTTTTCCCCCTCGTTGGCAATAGAGATATGGGTGAATTTTCACCAGAAATCTGGCAACATTTTCCAATGTTAATAAATGCCCCTTTTCGTCTGATTCATGCAGATTGGGCACAAATTGTTTAGGTGGTTGTTTTCAGGTACCCGACATTTGTGACGAGTTACCAAAGAAATTGTGACATTCATCAATTTTACATTACTGTGACTGTTAATGTGACTATGTGTGGGTTGCCTCTGACCAAATCAATAAGAATGTGCCTGACCACGTCACATCTCGGACAAAGCAGGGGGTTGACCCTTGATAGTGCTCGGATTGGGTGGCCACCATGCATAACACTCTGCTGGTGCTAAGTTGTCGCAAAGGGCAGTGCAGCTAAATCCATAGTTGCACTGTACTACGCTTCAATTAGGGTTCTTCTAGGATAAATACAGATTCTGATTTCAGATTGATTGCCTATGCTGCCTGCCTTCACCAATCTGCACTAACCATCGTGGTGAAATGTGGTCAAAGAACTCTGATTACCGGCATGGTGTTGGGAGGTTTGCATCAAGCAGGGGGTTGACAAAAGGGCTTGTTGTACATGTTATGGGTGGAGTCGTGACGCGGTCGTATAATCCCAGCAACGTGCACTATAATCCCACCAACATCCGTGTCTTTTCCCACTCTCTGCTGTACGGAGTAAACGATTGCCTTGGGCAAAGGCGTCTCCAGCATCTCCAAAAACACCCTCTGCTCCACGGTTGTTTGCCCCTTGCCCCTACCTCTCGCGAGCTCTTCGACTTGTGAAGGAGCTACACTGGTTACCAGTGCGTAACGGAGTCGGGTGCAACGTCGCAGTACTCGCTGTTATAGCAAAGACAACAAACCGGTCAATCAACCTACCTGAGCGATGTCATACGCCCATCACGAAAATCTCCGCTCGCTCGTCTGCGATGGAGGTGCTGCGTGAAATTCACTCTGCTTAGGACAGCAGAACTGAGGTTTTCATCGGCTGCCCCGGTGGTCCGGAACAGTCTGCTGACTGCAATCCACTCCGCCGTGACAATCAGTGCTTTTAAGAGCAGACTAAAAAAAACATTCTCTCTTCTGGTTGGTTGAATTTTGTTTATTTTCCCTCTATACCATCCATGCTTCCGCCTCAGCTTTTTTTTGCTGAATATGGCACATTGCAAAGCTTGGATTGATTGATTTGATTCCCAGCCACGGCTAACATCATTCACAAGTAATATCCGAATCGGTCCGACTGCCCTCCCTTTTTAGCACACCGTACTGCGAAGTTTGGTCAAACAACCCCTCTGACCCGAACACAGCATGGGGAGGCCTTCCTTCTCGGCTGTAGATCATGTGTCTGATGAACAGGTGGAATACAACACCCCGGAGAAAGAGGCTCATCACCGATAGTGGAGCACGATTTTTTGAGCTTGCCTTTAGCGGTGTATTTGTGATATATACATCTTATGGTCATAAAAATACATGTTTTAATTATACATTCAAAACCAATTTCCTATCCGCTTTTATTGACGTACAGGTTAATGTACATGGCACTTGTGCAATGATGAAGGCATGCAATTTTAATGCTACAGGATACAAAATTACTGAAGTTATGAGCGAGGATTTGGGGTGCCGTGGTGGTTGATATGTTACCTTCGTCGCCTAGTATGGAGGAGATCGTGGGTTTGATCCCGATCCTGATGCCTGTATATTTGGAGTTCGTATATTCTCCCCGTGGCCATGTGGATTTTTCTCTGGATCCTCTGTTTCTTCCCTCCACGTTTATAAACATGCGTTTTCAATATTTGGCTGCTGTAAATTTCCAGATGATAATCCACTTGGTTAACAATCATTTGCGGCCAGGTCACTTCTGAAAGAGAGCTGTATAGCTCAGTGGACCCTACTCTTGTAAATAAAAATAGTTTAGTTTTAGTTTAGAGCATGCTGATTGGGCACATAGTGGTGAATACATTTATTTTTATTTTAGGCAAATGTTTTTCAAATGTTATGATAGTATTTCAAGTAGAAGAATGTGGCAAACATAATTATGCAAACGTTATGGGCGGGAAGATAAACATTACCAACAAGGTGCTAAAAATTAGACCAATATAAATTCTTGAATCGAATCGCAGTATCACTGGGAGGGTGAATTATTGCATACATGATTTTTACGGAGGATTCTAACTTAACGTGAGAGATTTAAACATGATCAAATTTACACCTTGACTAAACAGCAAAAAAAATGTTCCAATGAATAATATTGGCACTATTTTGCCAGAAATCCAACACAAGGGAACATTCGCCGACATGCAAATCAAACCCTGATCATATTGATACGCAGCATACACACAGTATTCGGCTACAGAGTACACGAGGTACATCGTTTATGTCTGTAGCGCTGGTGCTGATTCTCCCGAGCTTGTGCTTGGCAGTTTCTGGACCAGGTTGACCCTCGTTGACACGCATTGCGGTGCATCGAGACTGTGCCGTGCATTAACGGCAACCCGCGGGCGGGTGGTTTATCCCGCAGGTTTGACGATGCCGGAGGAAGGATGAGGCCACGCAGACAAATTGGCGCAGCCCTGCACGGCTAGGCCAGCAGCCCGGGCCCCCTCCCCTTCCCCCGGTGCCTGTCGGGCACAGCGAGCGAGCACAGCAGCACCAGAGTGAAACCGGCCCCTTGGAAGGTGGCGGTGACAGCGGTGGCGGCGGCGGCGGCGGCGGTGGTGGCGAAGCACGAGCCGAGGAGCGCGGTGCCTCCTGTGGCTGCCTGGAGAGCCATGGCCCAGGGGACGCAGCAGATCGACATCCACGTTTACCACGACCTGCGCGAGCGCTTCCCGCAGATCCCCGAGGGCGTCGTCTCCGAGTGCATCCTACAGGTGCCCGTTGCTGCGCTTTCACGCGCCCGACACAACACGATGACACGCGGCGCCATGCGGCCCCAGTAGACTCGATAAATGTATTTAGAACTAGAGACCACTGGCTAAAATGCTAACTTAATGCGACATACGTTTGAGCTTATACGCATAATTTAAAAAGCTCTCGCATAATATCGTCTGGCCTCTATAAAACACCTGCAGCAGCCGGAAAAATTTTTATCACGTGAGACGCTCCATTCGTGTTTTGAAGATGCTCCCAGCGCATGGATAAAAATGTCGAACATATGCTAGTTTGTTGTCCTTCCCCGCACCTCCGATTAGCACGGTCGGCTATGTACGGTGCGAAAGAAGTTCAACATGCATACATACATCGCATGCCGGGATGATCTTGAGCTTGCAGAGGTGGCCCAGGTGAAATTGCCCTGTGGGCCCAATGCTATAAAGCCCTGGGCCCACAGCCTGAGCGATGTGTTGCGCAACCAAGCTTCAAAGTCGTTTCGTACAACCGCCAGATCGATGCACCGCTCGGGTGTATGTCTACAAGATAAGAGCTCGTGTTTTCTTTCTTTTGGTTTCTGTTCCATTATCTACAGTCATCACAGCATATTGCCTGAATCCTATTGTCCTTTAGCTGCTGCCTCTGGCCCCCTATGCTACCTAGCATGGTTGGCTACGTATGGTACGAAATCAGTTCATACATACAGTCTGCTCAAAGGGGCCATCCATTTAGTACGTACGCATGGAGGGGGGAAGGGCGGTTAACCCAAATGCGTACGCTTGCGTATGGGGGTGGGGGTCTACTGACCATGTACGCATAGGAAAGGGGAGCGGGGTGAAGCCTCGATAATTGTCTACATTGGCCTTCAAATGAGCCACAGTTCAGTTTCTTCAGCTGTCAGACAAGTACGACTGGGAGAAGTAGGACTGTGGGAGAGATGTCACTTGCATGCCACCGTACCACTGACTACTAGCCATCACACAGCTCAGCAAAACAAGTGGCCAAGGTACGCAACTTAATTATTTAATGCAGCCGGCAGTGGACTATCTCTTTGCTTAAACACGTTAATATGATTAATCCTTGATCGTTTCTGCGTGGATTAAATATTGGCCGTTCTATAGGTTTCAGGGGTGGGGGTGCATCAAGCGTATGTACGCAGGTGTGGGGTTTAAAAAGTACGCGTGCGTACAGGGAGGGGGGGATGGGCCAAGTTTTGACAGATTTTTGTGTACATGCTCAATGGATGGCCCCAAACGAGTAAAGGCGGTGGCACTCAATTTTCATAGCCCCAGAGTTCGTGGTGAAATATACATATTGCTATAGACAGTCACTGTTGACTTCCCACAGAGTGATACTCATTTAATCTTGTAACAACGACAGTTGAGACAACCCCTTCCCTAACCAGTATTTCAACTCTCAGCCTACTATTTATTTTAAATGTGCCAAGTATTTTTAATTGTATGTGCTATTTAAAAACTTTGAATGTTTGTACTTTAACGACTGGAAAAAACATCCGAGTATGTACAGTAAAACCTTGGATTGTGAGTGTTTTGCAAGGCGAACAATTTTTTAAAATAAATATTAATTTGATAAACGAGCGAGGTCTTGCAATACGAGTAGTACGTGATCACGCTTTGTCTGCCGAGCGTCACGTGATCACAACCGATATATGAGTGCTTTGATATACGAGTGCTTTGGTTTACAAACACGTTTCCGGAACGAATTATGCTCGCAATCCAAGGTTTTACTGTATTCCTCGGACATATTTTGAACGTGGCAAAGGTGCAGCCCAGCTGTTACTCGCTCAGGCCACGGCTGACAGATGAGCCCCCCACTAGAGGCAGCTTTAGAAAGCCCCTCTAGTGCAGTGCTCTTCACTAATATTCAGAGGGGGTCCACTTGTGTCGTCAAGACATCAGTGTGAGGGCTGCCACACATTTGAAACCCGTTGGGTTTGTCAGCTTGATGGGGGTGTTGTTACGTGTTGTGTATTGTCGGGGGCCGCACTAAAGGCCACCAGGGGCTTGCCGGTGGCCCGCGGGCCTTCCAATGAAGAACACTCTAGAGAGTATTTTTCCAAACTCTTCCACAATGATCAGAGATCTTGGAGACGGTGGGAATACCCCACCACACGTGGGAGCCACGGTGGTGAGATGTTAACTCCCTCGCCTGGTATACAGGAGGTCGTGGATTAGATCTCGATCCTGACATCTGTATATTTAGAGTTTTCATGTTCTCCCCGAGGTGGTGTGGATTTTTCTCTGGGTCCTTCGGTTTTTCCCCTCCACATTTACAAGACATTTGGCGATAATTTCCACGTGATAAGCCACTTCGTTGAGTGAGCATTTGTGGCTAAGTCACTTCTGAAAAAGAGCTACATAGCTCAGTGGGTCTTACCTGGTGAAAAAATATAGTTTACTTAAATAAATATTGTAAATTGTGACCTGCTGATCACCTCTGTACCCATTTATACTACTGAGTGAACATAGGTGGGGGGGGGGGGGTCTTAAGAAACTTGCCCCATTGTTTCAACTGCTGCACTGGAAGTTTAAACTGGTGATCTCTGGATTGCAAGTCCAGCGTGCTAACCATTACACTGCTGCAAAGTTGAACCAGGCTGAACGTTATGAAATAAAAAGGCAAACGAGAGCAGGTTGAAATGCTTTCCCAAAGCTGAACTTGATGTGTGTATGTTAAACTTTTTTTTCACCGTACGTAGCCAGCCGTGCTAATTGTAGGCGTGGGGGGAAGGACAAAAAACTAAACACAAAAATCAGTTCTTGATAATGAAAAGCAACATATCAGTGTGCCAAAGTAACAACACTTTTAATCAGTGCGTACTACATGTTATGTATAAGACGACACCTGGACATCAGCAAATACAATAGTTGACAATGGTGAAAATAAGCCTACAGAGAGGTCTTTTCTTGGAGTTATACATACCCTCATGGACCTAAAGACGAACACGTAGATCGCAAAACATACACAAGTTAAGACAAGTTAGTCGGCCTGGACAGGACATGCCGCGAGAAAGCATGATTTTTTTTCCTGATTGGGAGGCCCTTTTCGGGCGTTCGATCGCCAGGTTGATGGCATTAGTTTGTGACAAGCACGTAACAGTGGAGACCACGGCAAGGTGGTCATCTTCTCCACCAGAAGTAAAGATATCCTCTTGCGCATGGGCTATGCAGATTATTGCGTCGTGAAACCGTGAGGGTGACGATAGCCTGGGGAAGTCTTCATTAATCATTGGATAGATCACAGCTGATTATTCGTTTCAAACAAGCACTTGTCGTCAACCTTTGTTAAGTGGAGTATGCTCTATCTCCTGTGTACAGTCCATGTAGACTGTGTCCTCTTCATCAAGTAAATAAATAAGTACGCTGCTTTTCCCCATGATACCTACGTGACAGTTAGTTAAAACGTGTGAACTGCTTTCAATGACTACAACGTCTCGTAAAAAAGCTCCACCTGGTTGACTGCTCTGCCATGAACCGCCCTCCGCATCTCATTTTGGGAGGGGGTGGGCGCGGGGAGAGGGGGGGAGGTTGCAAAAGAAACGCGATCGTAGATCGGAACGGCACGCTGGGTGCCGCGCGGACCGTCACCCGAACCACAAAAACTAGTTTCCATCGAGCGACGCTGCTGGTCGCGGATAAACGGGTGTCTGAGCCGGGGCCCCAGGCTACGCGGAGTCCTTTGTTCGCCAGACCCCCCCCCCCCTCTGCGTACCGCGGAGGCAGATGGTCCGGCGGTGTGTCTCTTGGCAGCTGCGACAGTTTGCACGGCCGTCTTCGTTCAGCGCGGCACCGTCGTACTCACGCGCGCGTGCCCCGTGACCACATCGGGCCCCCCGCTCTCGCCTCCCTGCGGCGGGCGCCGGTGCCGCTGAAATGCCGCGAGCCGGAGTGGGCGAGGGGCGAGCGGCGCTGGAACGATCCTCGGAGCCTGCGCGCCGCCGCTGACAGGGCCGGTAGGCGGGGGGCCATGACCTGCTTCGTGGTGCACGTAGAGTTTACCAAATCGAAGCTCGATACGCGGCCTCAGGTAACGGAAACTTTGTGTTGCGGTTTTACTCGTGTGTCTGTTTGTTTGCGGTGGCTTACCGCTCGTAGGGATAGCCGCCTGTTGCATTGGATTTGCTTTGAACGTAATGTGGAAACTGTAAGTGAATGTAGCTTGTTTACATGCAGGGCTTGTCCCACCCTCCAGTGGGAAGCTAGGGCACTGCAGGCGGATTACTTGAGTGCTGTGGTCGTGGCGTGGAGCGGTTGCTGTTTGTCGTCGCGAGCAGCAGCCGCGGAGTTTGTTGCATCGTCGGGGAGAGATGTTTTGTATCTGCGAGCAGGCATATGCTGGAGCTGGCTTAACTTCCTTTCTGAGGGCGCCTGCAAATTAAACATGGGCAGAAAACTTGAGCTCGTTGATGTTAAAGCCATTAGTCGCTCAAGCTGCGCTCACTTTGACAGCTCACGTCTCCGCCAAGTAATGCCGAGCTCGTGTTTTATTTTGAGGTTCGGGCACGTTTTACGAACAGTTTTATATTTTTTATATTTTGGGTAGATGGGGGGGGGAAATGCAATTTGTTCACAGCTGGTTCTTTAAGTTAGCTGCCACTTTGGCTAAAAGTTGTCCCGATCGTTTTCAGAGTAACATTTTTTATGGAATTCGTTTGGCGTCCCACGGCAACACCGAGCGCCATGCTGCGCGATGAGAGGCCAAGCTGGAGCTGTAGGCAGGTTGGCCACGGTTTTTAACGTTCAACCGGTCCGTGACGACCGCCCTCCCTTCTCTAATTCGGCGTTTGGTTTTAGACGAAAGACAACACTTTACGTCGCGCATTACGCGAACGCTGATCAGTTGTAAAGTGCGTCATTGCAAGCCCAGTGCAGGCACGTCGTGGCGACTCTCGCCGAAACTCCCAACCTCGTGTGTGCAAAGCAGGTTTCGATGCCACCCGCACTAACGCAAACGTCAAAACACGTGCGTGTCACATAACTCTTTTGTCTCCTGTGCTGCTACTTGATAGCCAGGAAATTGCCCTTTCATAACAGTGACAATTATAATCGTAATAAAAACACTCAACGGTGGACGTCCCGTAAACAGACCGTACCGCCTCCCCCCTCCCACCACAGCAATGTCGAATTTTGACTGCTGACTTAGGGACACGAGCGGATGTAAGCGTTGCCCCCCCCCCCCCCCCATTGCTCATGAGAGCAGGAAGACACTTCGACTTGAGTTTAAATTCCCTGTGGCCTGACCAGGACTGACAGGGAGCCCTGAGAGTGGGACGATAATTACAGGAGGGAGCAAGAGTGACCCATGCATGCGTGTACGTTGAACTTTCGTTCGCACCGTACATAGCAAATCATGCTAATCGGAGGTGCAGGACAAATACTGCTGGCACGAGGCACAGTACTGCAGCCAATGTACAGTTGTGTTTAGTTGGTTTGTGGGCATGAAATAACCACGTATCGATTCGCCTACTTTGTGATTCCGTGAATTGTCGTGATTCAAGGTCACACTTCACTTCAAGAATGGATTATGTTTTTTTTCACCCCATTGTGATGAATACCGTGCCTCTAGTGTCTGTAGGGGTCACATGACCAATTTTATTATATATAACGTGTACATAGACTGCCCTTTGTAAGTCTGATATATTTGAGGCCATGGATGGAGTTGGTACAACTTCACTGTTTTAGAGCCATCTTTAAACAGTTATTTGCACAGGAAAAAAAATGTGTTTTAAAAGCATTTCATTTCTTATCTTGCCCAAAAACTATAAGCATCTGGAAATTAGCATTTTTTTTGCTAGTTGGAAAGTTTTTTCATCAAATGCATTAAGGAATTTGTAGGGTGTTTTTTTCTACGTGAAGTGTCCTCAGATGAACGGACCAGACGTAAATTATCCCAGGAATGGCAATAAAGTAGACAATCAAGAAATTTCCCAAAGTTTTTTAGGCAAAGGGGGGGGGGGGGTCCTCCTTTAGAACATGACTACTGACTAAAATGCTATCTTAGGGGCCATCCATTTAGTACGTACGCATGGAGGGGGGGGTTAACCCAAATGCGTACGCTTGCGTATGGGGTCTACTTATAATGTATGTAGGCATAGGAAAAGGGAGGGGGGTGAAGCCTCGTTAATAATTTGTCCACATTGGCCTTCAAATGAGTTAGATATTCCGGCAGTGGACTATCTGTTTGCTTAAACACGTTCATATTATTAATCCTTGATCGTTTATGCGTAGATTAAATATTGGCCGTTCTACAGGATTCGGGGGGGGGGAGGGGGGGGTCAAGCGTACGTACGCAGGTGGGGGGGGGGGGTGTAAAAAGTACGTGTGCGTACAGGGAGGGGTCAAGTTTCGACAGATTTTTGCGTACATACTCAATGGATGGCCCCTTACTGCTACATACGTTTGAGCTTCTACGCATCACGAAGCTAACACACATCAGCTTAGCCTACATAAAACACTACAAGTAGCCGGCAACTTTATATAATACATTGGGAGTGTGAGCTGCTCCATTGGTGTTCTGAAGATACTCCCAGCGCATGGATAAAAAATGTCGAACATATGCTAGCATGTCTTTCCCCTGCACCTCCGATTTCGCACGGTTGGCCACGTACGGTGCAAAAGAAGTTCAACATACATACGTACAACAGAGAACCAAAGATTCAGTGATATAATTTAACGTGAATTTACAAAGCGTTTTGTACAGCCTACGAATGCAACTGCAGCTCGCGCATGAGTTCGACAGTACAGCAATCGTGGCTCCCACTGCTCCCCATGCTCAAGCCCAGGGCGTGCGAACGGTCTGGCCGCAGTTGGGACGACAGACCGTTAAAGCGTTCGCTAACACAACACGCGAAACAATGGCGGGCTCATTCACTCGCAGACAAAAGGCACCCGGGCCCCATCAATATTTCATTAATGGGTGCGCAATTGGGACTGAGCCGCCGGCCAGCTGTTTATGGCTGCGCACGCAGTAAAAGGAGTGCCACTGTGTGGGTGGGTACCCACTGGCCCCCGTGGGCCCCGTGTTCTTGGGGGACAATGGCTGCTCAGTGCCGCGTTTGGTTTCCATTCGATTCGATTGCAGACTTTTTCTCGCCGTTTAAATAAACTGCGTCGGTGTGCGCGCTGCGCCTTTTCCATCGCCGGCTGCTTACGGTCGATGTGTGTTGATGATATAAATCATCGAGCAACTGGCTAAACTCAAAAGTCAAGCTGAGACCATTTGGCAAATAAGACGAAAAATTGTAATGGGCTACATTTTTGTCGTCATTTACTCGGGTCACGTTTAATATAGCAGTCGCTCTGACATCCTGCTTCCTGAAGGCGGAAAACCCCCTCGAATCTAAACTCAGCACGATGCGGCTGGTGATGCCAGTGACGTCACCAAGCCTCGCCCCCCATCACCTGACATCAAGCGGCACACATGGGCAGAGAGTTGACGATTATTTATCCCAATTAAATTAACGTGATGGAATTAGTCGAGTAGTCGATCTCACAATCGGCAGAGAAATCAATTTTATTGGGAAAAAAATCTGTCCGGATGGCCCAAACCTATGCATGACTTGTCTGGTACGGGGGATGGAGAAGTCATGCCCCAGTCTGGATGACCCTGAACCTTGATGATAGAAATTCCACTTCCCGGAAACTCTGTCGTGACAGACAGTGGACCGTCGCCCTGGACCCATCCTGCATGCTTCTTGCATAAGAACATGTTTAGCCCAGGGATGTGCGTGCGTGGAATGAATAGGTGTTTATCGGAGGGATTGCAGATCGCCACCACTACCCGAGGAACCGAACTCGTGGAACGTGCCGCTCGCGTAAATGTTTGAAGGAGTAGGCGGCTTCATAAGGTGGACTGGATAACATCGTCAGAACTGAATAAGTAAGAAAACAACACTTGCACTGTATAAGAATTATACGATCAAATGCAGTAAACTACGGGCAGACCCGTTGTCTGTGTCAGCACTTTCTTAAGCAGCAAGAATTACACTACAAAACATGTACATTATTCCTCCATTTCCTCTGGAAACTTTAAAACTAATTTTACCAAAAGTGCTCTACCCTGACGTGCCTTCTCCATCCAATAAGCCCGCCTACCCAAACCTCGCCTTCACGCAGCTGAAGGATGAAGAGCTTTCATACAACTTTAGCCACTCTTTACAATGCGACAACGTGAGACATAGCAGTCGACCACACTTTTGGCCGTTCAACATGACCGCGACGGTGCCAGAGTTCCCTGTTGGGGGGCTGCCCATCTCCCTGCCGGCTCTCCTACAGACCACGGGCACACACAGCCCCTGCGCTCATGCCCATTGTGGTAGTGTCTGAGGCATCGGTGAGTACACCACCCAGGACCGGTCCTGTTTCTCTTCTCTGCGCTGTGGTGCTCTACACTCAGCCACTTTAGTTGGGGGGGGGGGTAGGGGGGTGATTTTTTTTTTTTGGCCACGTGCTTGGTGCAGCGCAGCTGACGTTGCGGTTTAATTAACGAGCTCCGCAGCTCAACTATTGTTTATTCCCAATGCACGAGTGAGCCGCGCACTGGCTGGGTTTGGCCGCATTCCCTGTGAGAGCAAAGCCCTTGCCCGCCCCCCTTCCCTGCCCCCCCCAACTTTGATAGCCGGCAGCAGGTACACGGCGCAACAGGAAAATTGCACCGTCGCTCCAGCGCCCATTGCCAGGGATCTCCTGTGCATGTGCCGGCGGTTCCCACTTGGAACACAAATTGCTTTTTGGCTTGCGTTTCGAGCGTTCAGTTTGTGTGAAATCAACCTGGAATGGAGCTCGCCGGGCCGAGATGGGGCCGGTTTTTGGCCTAAACGCGAAACAGAAACATTCGAAAAGCTGCGAACGCTTGGAAATTTGTTGTTTGGGGTTTATTATAATTTTCTTTTTCCGATCAACATTTCCCTCTGCTTTGATTTCCGGCGTGGAAGGATTGCGTTAAAAGGAAAAAAACGCTGATTTGCTCATAAGCTGTTGTTCACATCAAAGAAGGCGTGCTTATGCCAACGATTAAAGATTTACAAAGAAAAGCCCCAGAGGGAAGTTTTAACTATGCCAGGAGAACCATAGCGTGTTCCCGTCTCGGCAGCGTGGCGTTTAAATGCCGAACTTCATGGCGTGCACAGGACAAAGCACTTTGGACTCGGCTGAATATCACTGCTGGCAAATAAACAGCAAAATGCGTTTTGATTGCCATCAGTGGAGATAGCTGTAAAGAGGAGTTTTGCCAATGTGCTTTCTGCACAAGTTGCCGTGTTTTATTGTGGAGGGGAAAAAACAAGATACCGTTTCGGGTAATGCAGACTCTTCAGAACGGATACTCGTGACAGAAGTCTGGGGCTCGATATTTTACAATGCCCACATAACTTCACCATGCTGGTCAGTGCGGATTTGTGAAAGGGGAGAAGGAGCCAGGACTGGTTCAATTATGGCACGCCACTGGTGTAGCTCCGACCCCGGAGTCGTTTGAGCAGGGTGCTAACCTCTGCGTTTAAAACCTAGGCGAGAGGCCGTGGAAACCAAAGGTCTCTCTTTTTTGAAGGGAGACCTGTGGCAGAAAAATGCCCAGACACAACAATGTTCTGTCTCGCTGGATTGTAGATAATCAAGGTAAAAGGACGTCTTGTTCCAAAGTGACAAAACAAACTTCGGTAAAATGCCATTTTAGGCAGCGGTGGCCGAGAGGTAAGCCAGGTGGCTCGGAGGTTAGAGCGCTGAGCTGGCAACGCTGAGGCCCTGGGTTTCATCCCATGCAGTGGCCTGTAATTGAACTTGGTTTAGGTGTATTAAGTTGATGGTCTCGGCCCAGTCACAAAATAACTGCACAGAAAAAAAAGCATCACGTAAAATTTCGTTTTGCGCTTAATTTAGCTTAATTACAACTCTGAGAATTAATATATCCGTTTGTCGCGAGATGAACAGGACACTTAAGTGGAAGAGGGAGTGAAAAAGGTAACTTTCAGCGCTTTTTAGACGTAGCAGCTCTTATCACGAAGGGTTGCACTGCTTGGCAAGGGATATGAAGGGACACTTTGTCTCGTGAAATTGTACCGATACAATCGGGAGAAAAACTATGGCAAAAGACAAAAATGTGAAAAAGAAAACAAATTCTCTTCGCAAGGTCGACTTGGGCAATGTAACACAAAATCATAGTGCGTGAGCTACGATTATCAGAAGTGCAGATGGGTGGTTTCGGGGTGACGGAGCAAGCCGGGGCATCTTTGCTGTCTTTTTAAATCCTTTATATTAAGTTCACTTGCTTGCTTGCGCGCTTACGACCGTGCAAATCTATGGTCGTTTTTTTAACCCACTTCCCGTGATCCAATCGAGCTGACATTTTGCACACAGACTCGTTGTGCGTGACAATTTATTTTCGTGCAAATTTTTTCCCAAAATTTTACACTTTTTAGGACATTTTTTTTTTATATTTAATTTAAAATACCAACGTGATAAAAATGAAACTCTTACTCAAGAAAAACAGAAATGAATAATAAAATAAAACCGATGCCACGCATATAAAGGATTTATAGTGAAAAACTTTGTTTTTACGGGTTAATTTTTTTGGTTTTCGGAAGTAGCTTGGCCTTTTGCGGGGTTCCACTGTGGAATCCCTCGGTCCCTGCCAGCTCCCCCCCCCTTCCGACCCACCTATCTCGGAGCGGTTCTGAGCAAGTGGCGGTGGGTGTGCCCCCAAAGAGTGGTGATTAATCACATTTGGTCGCACTCAATTCACACAAAGTGCTTGCCACAAATGAACCACAATACCTTGCTGATCTCGTAAAGAAGTATAAACCATCACACAAACTCTGGTCATGCTTGCAGTGGCTTTTTGGTTAACCATCAAACAAAGATGGGCTTTTAGGTGTGCTACTGCGGCCATCCTTCCGATATTAGGAAGCCTTTGGAGCTATGCACTTTAAAATCCAAATTTAAAACTCATTTGATAATAGGTTTTTCCCCTTTTTTCTGGCAACAAAACAGGTGTTAAGATGTTAAAACACCAAACGGAAACCTTTTATAAGGAATCATGTCTGCATTAACCACAATGCTTGTGGTCAGAATGCAAACAAAAAACATACTCTGATAATAAATGCATTGTCCTTGAAACTGATTGGTCCACACCAGACAGCTTTCTTTTGAGCCTCGTCTCAAACGGCGTTTGACCAGAGGACGCAAACTTAAAAGGCCTTTTGGCGTCATCTGATTTAACACCGTTTGATATGAGGCTCAAAAGAAAGCTGTCTCTGGTGTGGACCAATCAGTTTCAAGGACAATGCATATATTATCAGAGTATGTTTTTTGTTTGCATTCTGACCACAAGCATTGTGGTTAATGCAATGCAGACATGATTCCTTGTAAAAGGTTTCAGTTTGGTGTTTTAACATTTTAACATCTGTTTTGTTGCCAGAAAAAAGGGGAAAAACCCTATTATCATATTTTGGTACTGGCAAAGGAGGTCCCATGATGAAAACTCATTTCTTTAAAACTGCTTTTTGTGTTTAGTATGTTGTCCTTTCCCCGCACTTCCGATTGGCACGGTTAGCAACGTACGGTGCAAAAAATAAGTTCAACATACATCTGCTGGACTGTGAGAGTGAGCAGGTTGTGCTCTCTTGATGGATTTATTTTTCCCGCTGGGGTGTGGAATGTGGCGTTTGACTGTGCCCGGTGTGGGTCTACGCCGCACAGGCAGCACCTTCGGCTGTCGTAGGTGCCACCGTGTCGGTCACTTCTGTGGACAGTGATTCCACATCGGATGGTAGAGGGTGGTCGGAGCTAAATCTAAAGTTTACTGCTTTTTCCTTTTTGTGTGTTACAGCTGGTTGAATGCTCGTCTGCAGATCTCTCATTATCCTGGCGGTTGGGATGTCTGCATAAGGCATGAAAGAAAAGATGCAGCAGCGTGCATATATACAGAGTGTTTTTGAACGCTCTGCCAAGAATGTATTGGCAATGTAAGGCAGCCCACGCCAAGTTTATTGCTCGCAGAAAAAAGAAATCGCCTTACATTTCTGCTTTGCGTTTTCCATTGTGTTTTTTTCTCAAACGAAACCGCCGCTCACATCTAGGCGTGAAAGAAAAAAACCGCCGCTCGCACTAATTCTCCGTTTTCAGAAAACGGCGAGAGACGGAACCGCGGCGGTTCCTCGAGTGTGCGGTGAGCGGGGCACCGTACAGCTCGCCGTGAGCGCCACACTGCGCTATAGCCCCAGGACGGCAGGGGGGGGGGCGGCACTTCTGTGCGTGGCTCCCCTCGGTAGGAGCCGTGCCAGCGTTTCTCTGCGCCAACGACCGTGCCGGCTGGCAGGTGACGCTACGTTTTGTTCGCGGTGGGGTTTACCCCACAGGGCAAGGAGGGAGGGGGGTGGTGGGCGAGGACCCTTGCAGGATGGTGGTCGTAAAGTTACATAACTAGCATCCCTACGTACAAATTGAGAATTCCTCCGTTAATTTCCCGCACGTGCAGCTTCCTTTACGGACGCCGCCGTCCGTGCAGGTGGAGGCTTGTACTTTTTATTTCACGGCGGGGTGTTATTTAGGGTTTGTTCCTCTCCTTGAGCACCCTGTGGTGCGGTCTATGCAGGAGTCCGGCTTGTTTGTGCAGTCGGCAAGTCGTAGAAACTCACCCCGCCCCGCATCTTTCCATCCTTTTGGGCTTGTAAAAAAAAACACTTGGCTGTACCAAAACTCAAAACGGTGTGAAATTCCTATAAAGATAACTGGATGAAAAAGCATGTTCCTGGAACAGTGAGCGGTCTCAGCAGCCTGCACGGGTGTGGCCAGTTGATACGGTACCCTAAGTCAACCCGGCGGCACCATGCATCCCGTCCCGGTGCCTCCAGACTCCACCCACCTCTGCTAACCATGCTTGGGCAATAATCACAAAATCATGCGGTTGCCGCAGACCTCTTGGGCAGCGTTGCCCAACAGGGCATGGCGTTAGACGACAAACCAAGGTTTTATGTGCTTGGGTTTTCGACATCGGAAAGAGCTTTCCTAAAAACTGGCGGAGTTGGCTTTGCCGGTTGACAGGGTCGAAAGTTTCCACTCACCCCAAGAGGACGAGAGAATCTCGTGTGACGTGGGCCGGTTTGGTGGGTGTGAATGCCGTGCCTGAAGAAAAGCAAAGCGGAGGGGACATCGCACTGTGGCCTGCGTGCAGAGGTTAGGATGTATATACGTACGTATACTGAGCTTCTTTTGCACCGTACGTAGCCAACCGTGCTAAACGGAGGTGTGGGACGCCCTGAGATTAGGCAGAACATTTCTTTTCTCTTCCACCTTGTGGTGCTTTTAAAGGGTCATTTCTTCCTCACCCCACACTGCTGGCCAAGGTGCCTCTAGTCAATTCAAATTGCTGTATGTGTGTGTATGTTGAACTTCTTTTGTGCCTACGTAGCCAACCGTGCTCATCGGAGGTGTGCTGTGTGTACAACATTAGAGGGAGCTCAAGAGAGCCCCTCTAGAGGGTATTTGGCCTACTCTTCCAGGCTGGCTAGACATCTTGGAATATGTTCGAATACCCACACTTTAGATCGACCACTGCATTGTACCCATTTGTATTGCTGGGTGGACAGAGGCTGGGTGAATAAAAAAAAACCTGCACCGTTGTTTCAACTGCAGTGCTGACAGATGGAACTGGCAACCCCTGAATTGCCAAGTCCAGCGTGCTAACTATTATACAATGGCAGCATCCATTGTGTAGTGCTAGTGGTCAACATCAATGCACTATGATAAAGTAATCTCAACCGGTTTATTACAGTCAAAACGCATCAACGCGCGTACAGCATAATTCGCTTTTTCTTGTGCAATTTAAAGAAAAAACAAACATGCACCGAATTTGATAACTCAACAAATTCCCGAGTTGGACCGTCTACCGTGCGTGCGTGCGCAGGTTTTTAGCGTGCCTAATTTCCACACTATTCTTATTTAGCTCAATTTAGCGCAATGGAGAGAAGGGGGGGCGGCGCTGAGTGGCGCGTGTTTGTGCTGCGCTGATAACGCTCGGCGCGTGTCTGCTTCCCGGCGCTAATGCCTTGTATGGGCACGTCTCGTAAACACAGGCGACACTGCCGCGTCTCAGCTGCGAGTGCGGTGAAGGAGTCGTTCAGAATCGGTAGAACCACAAATGGAAAATTAAAAACTCTCCGCGAGTGTGCGACTGTGGGTCATCCAGAACAGACCGTAACAACGTATAGCGACTCAATGACCCGATCCGCAAATACGGAGACATCAAAGCGATACACTATTCCGGCAGGTCCTGATGCGGTTGTTTGGCTTGCCCACCTGAATGTGAAATTGTAGATGTTGATCTACATCAGCCATGCGATAGAAGAAGGTAGAACGAGAGGTGACTCATAAGGGCCTTGTGGCAACGTTGAGTGATACGCTGGGTGCTAATCTTTGAAAATCCTTCCGGGGGTGGGGCAGGGCCTGACCGAAATGTTAAAACTACCCACAAAACTAAATTGACTAAAATATTAATGTGTTCCTGTGCGGTAATGGTTTCAGTGGCTCTCACCTACTTATAAAGCAAGACGCCTGAAGCACAAATTCGTGTTGTCTTGTAGACACGTCACGAGGTGGGTGGGTAGGGGGGGGCTTTCTCTAGCTTGAGTCTGAAGCCCTCGGTCGTGAGAGAGAAAATATTGAAAGTTACAGCCACGTGATTTTTCAGGAATGTCGCCGTAGCGCCCTCTAGTGACATTCCAGCCACGCGCTCGAGTCCTTTCACCTCCATCCACCGGGGCCGATTACCCCGTAATCCTGGCCGACCTATCACGCGAACTCCGGTCATCCTCGCAGCAACTTTTGACCAGCCATCGAATAAAGACAATCTCCATATCGCGTGCTTTCAGATGCGCTTTTGCGGCCGCCTGGAATACTCTTCCTGCCGATATTAGGAAGCCACTGCAGCTATTCACTTTTTAAATTAAGATTGAAAATGTAGTTCTTTTAGAACTGCCTTTTGTGTTTAGTTTGCTGTTTTTCCCCTACACCTCCGATGAGCATGTTTGACTACATACGGTGCAAACTAAGTTCAACATACATACATACACCACGTCTCGATTTAAAGCTTTCGTGACTGCAGGGATTCATCTTCTTGGTTCTTTCGGTAAAGTCACGTAGAAGGGAAGTAATCAAATAATAAAAATAAAACATAATAGTGCGAATTGTTTTATGTTTATTTTTATTATTTTATTACTTCCCTTCTACGTGACTTTACTGAAAGAACCAAGAAGATGCACCACGTCGCGTGGTGGATTGTGGGAGCAGCTCCATGTTCGTCTGTGGAATTCGGCACACAGAGGAGAATTGGACAACGCACTATTGGCAACACATCATCTTGTATTCTAGGGTGAGGATTTGAGAGGTGAACCAGCAGTATTTTCTTGACAGGAACATACCTCAAAGGGCTGTATTGCCATGAATCAATATTCGTTTTATAAATCGAGAAGATAGGCCAAATTTGTACTTTTCCGGGTTCATTTTACTTGAAGTGTAAAGGCTGGTGAATTTCAAATTAAATTGTATGTTTCTATGTATGCGCGCACATGTATATGCATGGATTTTTGGAGTTTTGCCGTAAAACATTACAGTCCAAAGTCCAATTTGCGACTCACTGGCCAGCGAGGCATAAACGGTTTTGTTAAAAGGTATGACACGTGGGTCTACAGAAAATGACAATTATATCACCATACACATTGGTTAATGAAGATAAATAAAGCACAAGCTGCTTTAAACATGAGCTTTCCTGCCCTTTAGAATTAAGCGAATGTATGCGAGATGAATAACACTTTGTTGCGTGTGAGCATCTATAAAGAACGACAGTTACACCCATGCACAAATAAAACCCTGAGTGTGGGCAGTTTAATTGGTTCGGGATCCATATGTGACGGTCAGACATGTGACATTGCTCCGGACTTGTCTTCAAGAGGCAGTGAAACAAAAAGGAGTGACTTTCTTTTTCTTTAAGGGGGTTGTCGAAGTTTGTGTGGATTCCTCTTCCACCTCTGGCGAGCAGCCGAGCGGCACAAACCGCACGTAATAAATGAGAAATGAGTGCAAACAAAACAACCCACCTTGTTCCTGGAGATCAGGGCGCCCGTCCAACACAAGCACGGACTTTCGCTCGCAGCTGCACATGTGTGGAAACGTTATCAGGCCTGGAGCTGCGCGCGGGTGGAAATTTGATCGAGGCTCCTCTGGACCACATGGTCATGTGTTTTGTGCTTCGTTTGTGGTGGAAGTGGCGTTGGATGGAGGTGGGGGGGTGGTGGTGGTAGGGGGCGCGTCGGTCGTGCCTGGGTTTTTGCTTCCTCCACACATGTTGTGTCGGGCAGGGCCAGCAAGGGGCGGCTCTTGGTGAACCCGGAAGTGAATGTTGTTTTGTGCGGCCGAACGAACGGAGCAGGGAATAGGGAGTGTGATGCTGCAGAGAGAGAGTGTGAGTGAACGTGTGTGTGTGCGCGTGTGCGTGTGCGCGTGTGTGATCTGTGCGAGTGTGTGTGTGGGTGTGCCTGTCCGTACTCGTGTGACGGTTCTGCACGACTGTGTGCGTGTTTCGTCTCGGCGGAACTGTGTGTGTCTGTAGATCTGTAGTTTCTCTGTGTGTGGTTGTGGGTGTGACTGTATGCATATATCTGTGCATCTTTACATGTCCTTATGCATGTTTGTGTTTTGGTAAGCATACTTTTTTCTCTATGTATTGTGTTTTGTGTGAGGAACCGGTTAGCATACCTATCTTTTATTCCCAGTCTCTTCTAACATTGGTAGCTATTACTCTCATATCTGAACCCATCCTAGACCTCTCCTAAGTCGAGTATCTAGTTTGTGGTGTGTAAACACAAGCTGTGTGGAGACAAAGGCGGCCGAGCGTGGTTCTTGCCACATTACCCTCCTCGTGTGCCGTGCAGACCTTAATCGGTGCTCACTCTAAGCACTTTCCGCAACAGTCTTTTTAAGGGTATGAGGAGCAGTCTTTGTAGCTGTGTGTGTGTAACTGAATGTATGCATGCATGCGTATGATTATTTTGTGCATATGTGTCTTATGTGTGCTTCTTTGTGTCTTTTAAGTATAAGTTGCACGAAGACCCTAAAGATCCACGACCCTCTTTGTACAGTGCCTTGAAACGTCGTCACGTTTCCACTCTCGGTAAACACCAAAATCGCCGTCTGTCGTCATCCACGTGCCACGCGTGTCTCTGTCGGCATTTTCACTTGCTCCCCTTCTAATACTTGTTGTTCTCGCGTCATCAGAACCAGAACAACCGCGATGCGTGTGCCGAGGCCCTGGCACAGGCGAGCAACAAGTATCTGGACAGGGACTCGGAGGAGACCGGAGTCTTGGGAGGGGGCGGTGGCGGTGGCAGCATCGGCGGCGGCGGTGGCGGCGGCATTGCCGGGAGCCCCCTGCACACCCACACCATCCACCTCAACGTGGGCAATGGCAGCAGCCACATCTGGCTGCACAACAACCCCTGCCCCACAGGGGTTCCTTCCCCCCTGTCTGGCACATCGGTGCTCGGAGAGTTGCCCAGCCAGCCTATGGGCCGCCGCGATTCGGCAGGCGGTCTCCACGCATACCCCATCTACGCCGTCACAGGTGAGAGCTCTGCTGCCCGCCGAGATTTGGTTCCTCTGCGAGCCCTTGGCGTTGGAACTCGCGCCCGTCTTGCCAAGGTTTTAGTCCGGCTTATCTTAACGTGAGTTATCTTAAAATGGGACCTTTTTTGCCAGTATTCTGGCAATAAAACGTGTGAATAATGCGAACTTGAATCCTTGCAAAAGGTTTCTATTTGGTGTTTGAACATCTTAACACCTCCTGTTTTATTGCCTATTCGTAATTCATATTACCGCCTCAACCGAGGCACTTTACAGAGAATTAAGAACGATACAACGTATGACTGTAATGGTGGAGATGAGGTGAATGAAATAGATGAGGAAGCAATGGGTGGCGGATTTGCGATGATGCGTGAATTCGGTGAAAGCGAAATTGATGACAGTAAATAATGAGTGATCGCCATATGATGAGAATATGAAGAGGCAACAGCGGTGGTGGTTATGACGGGAGATTAAGGGGTCATGGGGGGGGGGAGTTAGGGAACACTAAATGAGTTTTGAGTGGAGAGTGGAAACTCGTGAGCGAAGTTGACTGTTTAATATTGAGGGGAATTTTGTTCCACTGAAGGGGGGCGAGAAGAGAGAGAGAGCGAAAGCGTGGATTGAGCACAAGGAGGAGGAGGAACAAAGAGAGACGGCAAAGATTGAGAATGTAGAGGGAAAGAAGACACAGTAAGATACAGCGATAACTACCGACAAGGTGTGACTAATTCTAGATTTGAAGCTTTCGTGACTGCAAGGATTCATACTCTTAGTTTTTTCGGTAAAGTCACGTAGGTAAATTAAAATTAATAAAGTGATTTTGTTATTTTACTTTTTATTAATTTTATTTTGTTACCTACGTGACTTTACCGAAAAAACTAAGAGTAAGGTGTGACTAGTGTTTATTATTCTTGGCTCTTTCGGTAAAGTCACGTAGAAGGGAAATAATAAAATAATAAAATTATATTATTTCCCTTCTACGTAAAGTCACGTAGAAGGGAAATAATAAAATTATATTATTTCCCTTCTACGTGACTTTACCGAAAGAACCAAGAATATGAATCCCTGCAGTCACGAAAGCTTTAAATCAAAATTTAGTGTTTATTAGCCTGTGACCTCATTGCCCAGATTGTGGTCGATCTCGTCAGATCTCGGAAAATTAGCGAGGGCTGAGCCGAGATAACGCTTTGGATGGGCAGCCGAAATGGAAACCGGCGTTGTAGGGACTTCGTGCTGTTTGGCACGGACAGATGAGGCGGGGGGCGGGGAGCTTTTTCCAGGGTACGTGAATGTTCTGATGCAGGGATTTCTGGTGGTGGGCACAGCCGTGCACACGTTCAAGAAATGCATGTAGCTTCAGCTGGAAATGAGGCTTACTGTATGCGAATTAAGCCTCGTATTTTGTAATGTCTGCCTCCACAGGT
The DNA here is from genome assembly GCF_965212315.1 of Lampetra planeri. NCBI lineage: Eukaryota > Metazoa > Chordata > Hyperoartia > Petromyzontiformes > Petromyzontidae > Lampetra > Lampetra planeri. The sequence goes on from NC_136153.1 coordinate 5,796,723, forward strand.
CTTGTGTTTAATGGTTTGTGGTACAATATTTGGGTCTTATTTCCATGTGTTTATGTTTGCATGCATTACGTGCATATGCAAAGCCGAGAAGAGAATAAAAGCAGCACTTAGTTTATGTGCACGGGAGTTCCATTTTCAGTCCACGCGAAAAAAGTAAACGTAAACCAGACCGGATTTTCCATAGACCCCCGTCTGTCGCGTCCACTGCACTTAGTGTGAATTGCGTGGAAACCGATCGATCATTCAATTAACTTTATTGGCTTCACCAGCGCCAGCGGCGGGCACACGGGGAGGATCTGGTCAAAGTGAACCACGTGCCCAAACTGGAAACGAAACCCGGATGGCGCACGCAAAATTTGTAGACCTGTCAATCTGCTTTTTTGAAAGGAAAGGAAGAGAATTGGCGTCCCGATTTCGAGGGAAGTCATCTGTTTTCCCAATATTCGATTTCGTGCGCTGGAGGGGAGAAACCGCGAACAGTTGATTCAAAACGAGTAACGGAGAACGTGGTGATCTAAGCGGCGGCGATGGTTACAGGAAAACACTGCCACATCCTCGGCAGGACCCAAGCACCCTGGAACATGAGCTCGGAGGAGCCTTCTGTATTTGCTCTCAGCGGGTTACTTATGTTATTCATGTTCTGTGGGTGGGTGAGTGCAGGCCTGTCGCAGCAGCAGCCACAGTCCATCAAGGTGACGCTGAAACCGAACATGCAAACAGGACGCGGCACACCCACGTCGCTGCACATCCGCGGCGGCCTGAACCAGCAGCCGGCCCAGCAGCAGCAACAGCAGCAGCAGATGATGCAGCAGATGCAGCAGACGCAGCAACAGCAGCCGCCTCTGTATATGCAATCGTCCAAGCAGCCGTCCCTCTACAGCATCCCCACCGTGTACAGTTCAATACAGCAGCAGTCGCAGCAAGCCCAGCAGCAGCAGTCGCAGCAGCCGACTGTGTACAGCTCGTCGCAGCAGCATCAGACATCGCACGTCTACATGCCCGTGTCGTCGCCCACCAGCGTGTCGGCGCACGTCCAGTTTGCGCAACCCCAGTCGCAGCTCGGATACCTGAACTGTGGGCCCAACGGCATGAGCTCGTCCGCTTGCGCCGGCCCCACGTCGCTACCGGCGCAGAGCCCCGGCGTCTCCGCCGCATGCCCCTCGCCGGCGTCCGCCGTGCCGACGGCCACGCGGAAAAACCAGATCGAGATTAAGATCGAGCAGCCGCACCTACACTGGGGCAGCACGGGCGGCGTGAGGAACGCGGCACCGTCGCTCGTGTCCCACGGTAAGCCGGATCGCGATGGTGCGGTCGATGTGGATCGCTCGTCGAGTGTCCGCCGTTCGTGCTGGGCGTGCAGCGATTTGACGCAACAGTCTTCGCGGTTCGATGGATTGTGGTCAAATCCACGGTCACAGTTCAATTCACGAGTTTGATGCCCTTTTTATCTCATCGTTGGGATATTCTACGGCACGGAGTAGTGCACCGCTTGCTGCTGCGGGAGTTCTGATTGGATAAGAACGTGGCTTGTCGTCGTCGCAAGCCTCTCGCGCGTTTGGGAGGGGGCATATTATGAAAAGCAGCACTTTGAGCATCTTCGCACAGATGACTTGCAGTGAAATTCAATCGAAGGAGCCCTTCTGGAACGCAGTAGTAGGACGGTCCCCACAAATCGGACGAACTTCTCGTCACAACTTTTTAGAATTCACCCAAATAATACATCCGGGGTGTCATTTTGAAGGTAATTTATATATCACTTGAGAAAATATATATTGTTTGTCGAGTAAAGATGCACGTACCAAAAACAAAATGCACCATCGGCATCGCCAGTCTGGATTCAAAAACGGGAGTACGTCTAATGATTTATCCCGTGTCACAAAAAGGTGGACATTTTTTTTTATAATTACATAATTCCTAATTTGTTGACATCCTTTGCCCAATGAAAAAAAGCCACTTGGCCATTACAATGATTTCCCCACATCTTTTAAATGCCTGGAATGTATGTCCAAAATCTACGGAACGTTTGACGAGTATCTAAGAGGAAAACTACCGGCACCTAAAGAGAGCAGCGAGTTGATTTTGAATAGGAAGGAATGTGCCAATCTATCTCCCTGAGCCCTCTCGTATAATTATACAAAATCGTTGCGCACTCTCTTGGCAGACTGTGTGCCGAGAGATAAGTAAATAAACAGAGAATGCATTTATTTCATTATTTTTTCCTTACTTTCCCTGTTTCACTTCATCACCCTTACCCATAGTTTGGTGAAAGTTGACGTCTGTAGACATTCACAGAGCTCATCAGACCGCCGCCATAACGTGTCAGTGTAACGGAAATGGAGTGATTGAGAGTGTGTCAGATTTCCCGTTGGGGTCAAACGGTGCCATAAAAAATTAACCCGTAAAAACAAAGTTTTTCACTCTAAATCTTTTATATGCGTGGTGGCTAGAGTCCTCTCGTCCTCTGGCATGAGATGGCTGCCACCTATGGGTCAGATGATTGTCTGCCAGCATTAAGCAATTGGTAATTAAATATTTTTAAAAAATCCCCTTAACAGTGTAAAATTTAGGAAAACATTTTTCACGAAAATTAATTGTCACGCACAACGAGTCTGTGTGGAAAATGTCAGCTCGATTGGATCACGGGAAGTGGGTTAAAAAACGACCGAAAGATTTGCACGGTCGTAAGCAAGCAAGCAAGCGAACTTAATATAAAGGATTTAAAAAGTAGTCGTCTGCCATGCGCAGTGTTAATTGAATCGGCGATTTTTCATTTCAGTGTTTAATGCTCGATAATCTGGAGACACCAACATTTCGTTAATCTCCGAGGCCAGATTACTAAAATGGTCAAATGTTTAGTGCACCCTTGGATATGAAAGATCGACGTGAGGAGTGAGCAATTCCTACCCCACTCTCATATTATCAGTCAAGCGAATCAGTGAATTCAATAAATTATCTTGTATACACATTTAAACAATTAACTTTTTTGATCTTCCTCTGTCTGCTGCAGCCTCTTAACATCTTAATTGATTACACTGTAACAAAACATTTTTTTCCTGCGTAGTAAGTGCTATTCCTTAATTGCTTATGTCTCAAAAGTACAGAAAATGGTTATGGTTCCCCACAAACTTAAATTTTGTGACCAGGACAGTGATATTTAGAAATTTACCTATTTTCACTGAGAAAACGTGTGCATTTGTGTCATTCCTTCACATAAAGTCGTGGTCACAAAAGCAAAGTTTGTGGGGAATAATAGCCATTTTCTATACTTTTTAGGAATAAGCAATTAAAAAATAACACTATCCAGGGACAAAAATTGTGTTACATAGTGTTATCTTAGTCTGCACCTTATTTGATTGTCAATCGTCTGGGGATGTATGTTGAACTTTTTCGCACCGTACGTAGCCAACCGTACTTATTGGAGGTGTAGGCTAAGGAAAACAAACTAAACACAGAGCAGTTCTCATGAAATTTGTTTTCAATCGAGATTTAAAAGTGCCTAGCTCCAGTGGCTTCCTCATATTGGACAGAAGAGCATTCCAGATGGCCGCAAAAGCACATCTGAAAATGCAGTGACCATCTTTTATGCGATGGTTAGTCAAAAGCCCCTGCGATAATGGTCTAGGCCTCGTCGGTCATGCATTGATCTTTAATGGGTGTGTCTTTGTCATGGTTATGCTTGATGATTTTTGCCCACTTTTATTCATCGTTGTAACTCACACTTTTTTATAAAAAAAAAAACTGTCAACCGATATTTTCACAACTTTTGTATTCCAAACCCGCTTCTGCATCTTAATTGTTTCGTTCTGTAGTGACGCTGCCAAGAGAGCGTTGTGCCGTTCATTCCGCGGGACTCGTGTTTGCGCTCATTCCATCATGTAATACACTAGAACCCCTCTTAACGACCACCCCTGTTAACGTCTGATCGCTTAACGGCGGGCCTCCATCGAGCCCAATGTGTTTGCTTACCAACCATTCCCCTGTTAACGACGAGCTTATGACGAGCACGCGACCCGCCAATTTCGGCCAATCGGCGAGCTCCAATGTGGTCTGACCAGGCCTCGGCCAATCAGCGACGTCCATTCGTGAGCGTTGGGACATTGTTTGCATTCAGTGTCTGCTGCTCTTCGAAGTAGAAACATCACTTTAGAATTCTTGGTCTACTGTACTTCCTATGTATTTCCTCTACTCGCTTAACGACCTCATCCCTTAACGACCGGGGTTCTACTGTACGCGTGGTGTGAATTGCCCCCTGATGGTGGCGTCGTGTGCCGTGTGTTGGGCACAGGCCACGGGATGGGACCGGGCCCTGGCGGTGGCCGTGGCATGGGCCAGCCCACCCTGCTTATCGCCACGTCCCCCGCACCTCCGAGCACCAACAGCACAGCGGTGACCGTCGGGGGTAGGACCAGCTCAGGTGAGACAGGAATACAACTTTCGCGCTGGCGCCTACGATGGTACAACTGTCATCATCACCACCGTTGTCTTCATTCGGCTTGTAATGATGTGTCAATTCTTTAACTGATAATCCATTCTCATGTCGATGCTATGTGCGTTGAATCATGCGCATGAGATTGAGCTTTTTACGATTGTATACAAATTATTTTGGAAATGTAATATTTGCGATAATGGGGTGAACGAAACTGTAAGATGGCAATCGAATGACAATTCCCAATCATGACAATTCATCATATCGCTAGGGGAGTGAATAATTTTCTGCCTAATCATCGTCAATAATAATATATTTTTTTAATATAAATATCTTAATCAACACCCGGTATTCGCTGTTAATAATTAGCAGCAGCATCGTCATTATCATTCATCATATTGTTTATCATCATCATCACTCTTAAGGCACCTTTCACGATCACATTCCCAAGCAATAGGCACACTGTGGCATTGCCCTTTTTTTAAACGGTGGTGGTTTTCCTTTGGGCCTTAAAAACTGCGATGCTCCCATTTGAGCGATGGTGACCAGGTGTCTTCAATTCCCACACAGTTTGGTGAACACACACGGTCCCTTTGTTGTGTCGGTAATGCCTTTGTTTTGATTGCCCATGTGATTTATTTTGAACTCCCATTGTTTGCGTCTTGCTGTGTCTGTTCTGCAGTCGCAGACAAAATATCTGGCAGGGAGAATTGTGCGGTTATTTTAGTTTCGACTTTTTCCATCCGATCATCACGGTTAATGCTACATGTCCACAACAAAGTTAATGAGCAACAATGAATGGTCAAGTAAAAAAAGGCAGGTTAAAGTGTACCTTTGCAGTGTATATGTGTTCAAGATATAGCTTCAAGGTTTCAGTTTATGTTGCGTGTGTTATTTATGTTATTTTTGTTAGATGTACTTGCATTCGTCTCATCCGCATTGCATGTAACGATTTTGTTTTTTCGCACCGAAATATAGATTTCAAGCCACGCCTAAACCAGTTTATCACGTGGCTTAGAAACTTAATTTATAACGTCATAGTTTGCGCTTTGCCCAAAATCTCAGTTCTGCTTTGGCCTCGTAAGCACCGCCGATCTCGACTACCCTCCCTCGGCAGGGTCCAGCTGCACCGACACCCAAGCGGGCTCGTGCGTGCAGCCGACGCTGATCCGGCACCAGCCCCCGCGGAGCCGCCCCACCTCCATAACGACGGCGCCCGCCTCCCCGGCGCCGGCCCGGGTCATCGTCACGCAGCCCAACACCAAGTACACCTTCGAGATCACCGTGTCGCCCAACAAGCCGCCCGCCATCTCGCCCGGCGTCGCCTCCCCCACGTACGAGGGCATGGGCATCCTCGACCGGCTCGGCAACAGCAACGGGGGCGGTGGCGGCGCCGCCTCCGCCAGCGCCGCCGCCGACTCCTCCGCCCCCGCGCCGGCGTCGTCGACGTCGGCGCAACCGGGGGCCTCCGCGACCGTGACGCAGCCCTCGTTGGCCGAAGCCGCGGCCCTGGGGATGGGGGGTGCGGTGGGGCTGGCGGGGGCTGGGCCGCCGCAGGCCGGAGCGACGAGCGTGGTGCCGGACTACCAGGGCAGGGAGAGCTATGGCTCCGACGACCAGGCCTACACCCAAGGTGAGTTTCGCGCCACCTTAGCCGTGTACAGCTGTCATTTAGTGGAACACGCAGCTGTAAGTGCAGCAGCCAGCTCTCCAGCTTGTGGATGGACCCCAGTGAACTGACATTAAAACTGCTTTGGATGGGAAAAGTAAAACCTCATTTTGCTTTAGCTATTCCAACCTGGGCATAGCCCATAAGATTTTCATCGTTTTCTTTTGATCTAGGTAAAACTTAATTGGTTGTACATGGCCTATCGTAAATACATTTGATACCTGGTTTCTTCCAGCCAGTTTGAGCCGTTACTCGAGACTATACAGGGAAAATGAAGTGCTGTGACCGACAGCTGCAAACGGTATTGATGAGTGGGAGTCGGTGAAAGTGGAGTGAGAGGGCTTCTGAGAGCAACAAATAACCGTGATGGAAGAGAGATGGCAGATTGACAACAGAGTCAACAAAAGAGCGTGGATCACAGGAGATTCTTACAGCACTTCAATCATCCGCATCCTTCTTTCATTCGCAGCTAGTGCCCACCTTCTCGGCGTCCCTTCATTCATTCTCCACTTGCTGCTGTCAAAGCTGAGAGAAATATACCAGGGCATTCGGCGCTGGCAGATCTGCAGTCGTCTTCCAGCGTAGCAGAGCAGCATAGCACAGGTTGTGCTTCCAAACACCGCGGTTACATAACGGCTCGTGTTTATTTAAGCGCTGTGGAAAATGAAGACACTATTAAAACATCGTGCAAAGTGCCTGCCAGTGGCGTGCTGAAGCCCCACCTTGTTATAGGAGCCCAGTCCATCCATAATGATGGGATGAGCAGCCAACAGATGGCTCTTTCCGCTATTGACTCAAAAAGAGTGTCCTACCGATATCACAGGAATGGGGACGTATTTTGTCGTGTGGCCTATGAGGAGCAACTATTTAGAGATTCAGTTGTAAATGATGTAGCCATTCGAAACATCTTTGTCTGAGAGTTGGTGAAGTGCAGGTACACCCATCCTGGGCCTTCACATGTGTATATGGGACGGTGCCAAGTTAAACGGTCTTTGGTTTGGCGTGTCGTAGCCACAGTCACACAGGAGAGAGGGTTTTTTTTCCGCTCGCATTAGGTATTCACAGAATCTTCCACGGTTTGTGTAGATCTGGTTAAACGCTGCCGGTTGTCTCAATAGAATATGGAAGCTGGGCAGTGTGGTGGTGGTGAGCTCACTGATGAGTCATGTGTTGTGGAAGCCGGGCAGTGTGGTGATGGTGAACTCACTGATGGGCCGTGTGTTGTGGAAGCCGGGTAGTGTGGTGGTGGGCTGGCTGATCAGCTGTTGGGCACGTTGCCTGAAGCCCACGAGATGGTCTACACCGTGTCGATGCTGAAATTCGCGTCACGCAGAGTTTGCGCCAAGTGTTTCCAAAACAGCTTCAGAACATGGGGACAGTGAGGCATGAGGATGCCGTCACAAAGCACTGTTAGTGGACAATGTTGTTCGTGGAGACTAGGCATGCGACATTGCTTCTGCGCATGATACATGCATCAATCCATGCATCGAAGAATTTATTTTATTTGCTTATGCTGTCTTACTAATAGGGGTTTTCCCCTTTTTTCTGGCAACAAAACTGACACCTTTTGCAAGGAATCATGCTTACATTAACCACAATACTTGCAGTCAAATGCAAACAAAAAACAATACTCTGATAATTTATGCATTGTCCTTGAAACTGATTGGTCCACACCAGAGACAGCTTTCTTTAGAGCCTAGTCTCATATGGTGTTCGACCAGATGACGCCAAAAGTGTCATTTCAGCAACTGTTATAGGTGCTGCACTCACCATGTTGTAGGTAAAAAAGAATGGATTATTGAATAGGTTCATGACTCCGAATCGTGAAGATTCACTGAAAAAATGTAGGATGGATTATTGAATAGGTTCATGACTCCGAATCGTGAAGATTCACTGAAAAAATGTAGGGGTGTGGTGGGAGCGCTACAAACCCAGCGACCCGAGTTCATTTTCCTGCTCCCGGCCAACACCAGCGATGATTATCTTCACCAGTCCTGAGCCACCCGTTGGTCGACTCTCCTTCAAATGAGTACCTGTGTGCGCTCTGTAAACACCGTCACCGGGGAGACAAAGGCGGCCGGGCGTGGTGCTGACGACCCACCCCCTCGTGTACCTGGGCCGAAACTTCATAGGTGCTCGCAAACAGCACGTGCCCCAAAAATAAGAATCTGTTGAGGCTCTGAGGGACTGTGTGGTGGTGGTGGTGTTATCTTGGTGAGGTCTGGGACTTTTTTGTTGTTGTTTTTGCTGCCTTGCCCAATCTTGATAAATCCAACTCATAGAATTAGCTAGTTGGGTGTTTATTTCTATTTAGTGACTTGCATACAATTTTCTCTATTTTTACACTCCTATTTTTTTTGTTATTGTTTGCTGTTGGAATTTTCTGACCCGCCCCATGCTGGACATTTGTGGGAAAAAGAGCCTCTCGCTCATCGGAGTCCCCCTCCCCCGGTCTAAATAAAGATTCCGATTGCTGATTTTGAATCTTTTTTTGTCCTCCGTGCGCATGCCCACATCCCCCAACGCCTGCACGTCTGGCAGCGCTGATGCTGCACCAGCGGATGCGCATGGATCGGCTGCAAGAGGCGCTGGGGGTGGAGCGCGGCTCGCTCGAGACGCTCAAGGCCGAGGTGAACGAGATGGAGAACGTGCTCAACCAGCGGCGCTTGCGGCGCGCCAGCTCCTCCATGCACACGCCTTCCGTGAGTGATCGCCCTCCTCCCACTAGCTCGTTCACCCCCCCGCATCCCTGTCTAAACTTGATTTTTTGTAGCAGGTAAGGCCCATTGGAACCTCATTTGCCAGAAGAAAAAAATATGATAATTGTTTTTTTACCCTTTTATCTGGCAACAAAACTGACACCTTTTTTTACAAGGAGTCATGTTTGCATAGACCACAATACCTGCAGTCGTAATGCAAACAAAAAACATAACTCTGATAATGTATGCACTGTCCTTGAAGTTGATTGGTTGATCAGATGACGCCAAAAGGCGCCTGGTCCAACATCATGTGAGACTAGGCTCTAAGGAAAGCTGTCTCGGGTGTGGACCAATCAACTTCAAGGACAGTGCATACATTATCAGAGTTATGTTTTTTGTTTGCATTACGACTGCAGGTATTGTGGTCTATGCAAACATGACTCCTTGTAAAAAAAAGGTGTCAGTTTTGTTGCCAGATAAAAGGCTAAAAACCCAATTATCAGGTAAGGCCCACTTGAGCCACGGAGCTCTTTTTTTCGCAAGCGACCTGTCCATCACAAATGATGGCCGCAGAAAAGTATAAAAGCGAAATACTGTAGACGCACGTTGATTCTAAATGTGGAGGGGAAAAACCGGAGGACCCGGAGAAAATTCCACACGGCCACGGGGAGAACATGCAAACTGCAAATATACAGCAGGCGTCAGGGTCAGGATCGAACCCACGCCCTTCTCCATACCAGGCGACAGAGATAACATCTCGCCACTGTGGCGCCTCTCTCCACCGTCAAACCACAAACGAAACCGATCCGTCGCGCTAATCGAGCCCCCGCGTAGAGCGCCAAGTCCCTTACAATCACCCGCATCCATTGCGACGGACGCCACGACACTGCGCACACCGGGGCGGCCTGGAAATCGGACGCTTCGTTCAAAAATATAAATACAACAATGGCTACTTGGAATTAATATGTGGATGGTCGATACTAATCATCCGTAATTAGCTAGCCAAAGCTCGGGCCCCACCGTTCAACACAACACGGCGCCAATGCATCCTTTTAGCAGAGCACCTGTCTGGCCACACCACTCCCTGCACTTGGCAGGACATCCTGGACATGGGGAGTGGTGGGGGGGGAGGTTCGGGTTAGGGATGGGCTAAGGGCAATAATTGTGGAGGGGGATGGGAAGGGTGGTGGTTGTGGTGGTGGTGAAGAAAGGAAGGAAGAGAGAGGGAGGGAGGGAGGGCAGCAGCTGTGCATGCTCTTAGGCAGTGCTCCTCAAACCGCTCGCGTTTGAACGGCCACAGTCTCTGAGGCCCAATTACAGGAAAGGCAAAGGCTGATGCACATGACCATTCACTACCTGCCGATCACCAGTCGGTGCAATCGGAACTGTGCGTTCTGTACTAAAATATTCAATGACCCTATTTAAGGATTCAATTACCCTATATTTATAGTACTCCTTTCACTCTCTCAAAGTATATATTCAGCCGACTCCCATAGTGTCTAATATTGTTCAATAAGTACTGCTGAATACACACCAGGTTTACACCAGTAATCAAGTGCTTTTGAGACAATGGTTTGTAGGTCACATAGGTTTGTGAAATTTACACACAAACAAGTATAAAGGTTACCTATATACCCTTAACGGACTTTTGGGGCAAGTGCTGTTAACGAGCACCTTGTAAGGCGAGAAACAGCACACGGGGGAGCTAGCAGAGAAATCGACACAAAGATAAGTGTGACATGAGCAGCAGCAGACGAGGATGAAGACCCCACCCGGACACCGTATCCCCTTCTCCCGGATACATAAATGGAGGTTGGGGGGGGGCGTGTAACGGTGCCGTTCCTGCAATGTTTCGGTAAACTCAGCGGTGCCGGAGTGCAGCGGGTGGCAAGGGTCGAGACGTGGAGCCTCTTCCGGGGTAGGCAGGAGCGCCACCACCACCACCACAATTTTAAAACTTTCAGACAGTAGTCAGGAATGGTGATGGACTTTATACACGAAAGCCTCAACGAAGTCTAAATATTATTGGTTTTTTCGGTAAAGTCACGTAGAAGGGAAATAATAAAATAATACAAATTGTAAAGTCTTTTCTTTTATTATTTCCCTTCTACGTGACTTTACCGAAAGAACCAAGAATATGAATCCCTGCAGTCACGAAAGCTTTAAATAGAAGTCTAAATAATATACTTGGAGGGTCCTGCATTGGGCAAACACTGGGTACCTCGAGAAATCCCCCGCACATAAGGAGACCTCGTACTCAGTTATCTGTACAGACAGATTCAAGAATCATGTTTCTGTACTGCCATCTTCTAGCCACATCAGCCCAGAAAATTTGAGAATTTCACATCCGTTTGATTAACCAACCCATTCCTCCAAAGCGTAGGATCATAGGCTTGCCCCGTGTGTTGGTGCTATTGACATCGCCGCTGGCGTCTTTACGCCGAGAGCTTTTGAGCGACGATCGCATTCTTCCCTCTGTGCTGCAGCTGGATGACATGAGCAAGCTGCGGCAGAAGAACCGTCAGCTGCAGATCGATATCGACTGCATGACCAAGGAGTTCGACCTCTGCCAGGCGAGGGGTGAGCAAGTGCCTCTTAGTAGCATTGCGATCTCTCAGCTGCTCGATCTGCCCACCCCCCTGCCCCACACATGACCCCCGACCTCCCTCTGACCCTCCACATGCATCACGGACACAGTGATGATTGCAATTGAAACCACCACGAGAATCGCCACCGTGCTTCATTGCAACGTACTTTTTACGATTGTTCGTTCGTTCCTTGTCACAGGAAAGAACTTTAACCCGGATACCACCTTGAGTTTTTACAAGAACCTGGGCTACCAGGGGCAGGTCGGACCTGTCCCTCCCAAAGCCTCCACTCAAGGTGAGTGGCTCGCTCACACAGCCGATGCTCACCAGAGGTCACTTCCGTAGCTGGCAAGCAAATCATTAAAGGGGCTTTTCTCACGGCGGCTGTCGACACGCTCCGTTTTTTTATTTTTTATTTAAGCGGTCCGTCGAGGGCCTCCTCCATTGGAGAAGTGAGGATGGGTGGTCTGTGAAACACCGGGCTTTACCATAATTGGCCAAAGCCCACTTTTAAGTTGTCTTAAATAAAAACTGATGTAGCAATAGGGGCTTTTGCCATGCCCACATGGCCACACCGGACCCAGAGAAACCCTCCACAATTTTGCTCGTCCGTCATTCCACACACGCCGGAACCGGGCAGCTGTCGACCCCCATGTGAGGGATTGTCCGGAACCAATTTGGTTTTCAAGCAGCCGTGCGGCAGTGGACTTTGGGTGAAGGGAGACAACTAGCAAAAACTCAAAACATTTCTAAGCACGTCGGTACGAAGGCCGTGTGTTCCGCGCTGTTGGACGTGGATTTGAAGCTACGTTCACGAGAAAAGTCGTCAGGTGGTTTGTCTCAGTGCTCCAGTCATGGTGCTGCATTGGCCATTCGATTAACATTCATGGGAGCGACATCGGAGTGATTTTACATATATATATGTATGTTTAACTTTTTTCGCACCGTACGTAGCCAACCGTGATTATTGGAGGTGCGCGGCGGAAGGACAACGAACGAAACACAAAAAGCAGTTCTAAAGAAATTAGTTTGCAGTCCAGCTTTTAAAGTGCATAGCTCCTGTGGCTTCGTAAAAACGCCGCACGATGAGGTGACCGTCTTTGCATCGACGTTTATCCAAAAGCCACTGCTTAGGATGACCGGAGTTTATGCTCCTTGACGAGATTGGCAAGGTATTGTGGTTTATTTGTGGAAAGCACTCTGT